>NW_026688125.1:1003568-1603568 GCF_030445035.2 Dasypus novemcinctus | reverse complement strand
GATATGAAATATTCCTGGTCAATTTGTCTTAAAAAAAGCATAGGACTGGACAACCAGCAAGATGGCAGTGGAGTAAGAAGCTCCTAGAGTCAGCTCCTGCTACAGGGCAGTTAGTAAACATGCAGAGCTCTCTGGAGCTAGCTGAAGCACCTGTCTGGGGGCTCCAGGAGGCCAGAAGAGCATCCTGCAACATCCCCGAAAGAATAGGAGGAGGAGACTGCCCATCTACAGAGAAGGCTTGTAAGTAGAGCAAGTCACACCATGGAGGCCAGTGCCCATCCTCCATTGGAGGCACAAGCTGTTCCACAACTGTAATTGAAAGGTCCACTTCCCAAAAATGGGGAGGAAGAGATGGTTGGGCACCAACTTCAGCTACTGATGAGTAAATTTGGTGGGCTAAAGTATAATCCTAAGAACAGCTAAAGTTTGATACTGTCGTCAGAAAAAGGCTGGCAGTCACCATCTTAACTCTGCACCTGGCATGAGGGGAAGTGGGGCAGACTGAAAATCCCAGTCCTGATAGGGACAGGCATCTTCCCATCCAGATCAGATTGCAGCTGTAGCCTAGGCCTCAGCCGCACCTCCAGCAGGGAGGAAGCTGGGGGACCTGTGTTAGTCTTTCCAGGAAATTACCAGCCAAGCTACAGAGGCCAGTGAATATCTTACTATGGCAGCACAAGTCACCCCAAGAGCTATTCTGTGGCTGGAATTGGAAGTTCCATTTTCCCGAAAACAGGGAAGGAAGAGATTGTTAGCCACTGATTTCAACTACTGATTAGTAAATTCAGCTTGTTAAAGTCTAACCCTAAGAACAGCTAAAGTATGAACCTGTCCAAGTCAGAAAGAGGCTGGTAGCCACCATTTTGACTATGCCCCCAGTATGAGGGGAAGCCAGCCTGACTGAAAATCACTGTGACCATAAGGACCAGTTTCTTTCATCCAGATCAGCCTGCAGCCTTATCATAGGCTTCAACCCCACCTCCAGCAGGGAGGACACTGGCAAGCCCTGTACCAGCCTATCCAGGTAATTGCAGGTACCTTTGGCTGACACAGACTGAATAATTAGAAGTCTACTAGGGCAACTGCAGTCATCTTGGACCCACACTGCATAGAATGCTGTCCACACCTGCAGCTCCATCCCTGCCCCAGGCAGGGGAGAAAGGGCTGTGAAGCTTCATCAGTCTCTCTGGGTAACTACAGTCTAGGCCTGCATGACTTGAATTATTCCACACAGCTCTGATTCTGTCCCTACCCCTGGCAATGGAGAAAGTTGGGAGAAACCTCATCAGTCCCTTGGTAAGGAGGGCAGCTTAAGCCTTCACAGCTTATTGCACCAACTATATGCTTGGCTCCTACTGCACAAACAGAAAGGGAGAAAGAGCAGGAAGCCCTAAACTTAAGAGAAAAACTGCACCCAGAATAAATACCCTAGTAAGCCAGATGCCAAGACAACAACAAAAAATTATTATCCACACCAAGAAACAGGAAGATATGGCCCAGTTAAAGGAACAAGATAAGCCTCCAAGAGTTGAGACAACTAGTCATAGAAGTTCAAACCTCCTTTATAAAGTCAATGAGATGGTTAAAGAGATTAAGGATACTGAGAAAACATTGCATGAGCACAAAGAAGAATTTGAAAGAATACATGGAAAAATTGCAGGTTTTATGGGAATGGAAATCAATAAATGAAATTTTAAAAATATTGGAATCATATAATAGCATATTTGAGGAGGCAGAAGAAAGGACTGGTCTCTGAAAGTGAACATACAAAAGAACAGATGAAGAATGGAAAAAAATTGAACAAGGAATCAAGGAACTAAATGTAGCAAAAGACATGCAAATATACATATCATGGATGTCCAAGAGGAGAAGAGAAGGGAAAAGGGGCAGAAGGAATATTTGAAGAAAAAATGTTTAAAAATTTCCCAACCCTATGAAGGACATAGATATCCATGTCCAAGAAGCACAATGAACTCCCATGAAAAAAAATCTTAATAAACCAACTCTGAGACACATTCTAATCAGAATGTCAGATGCCAAAGACAAAGAGAAAAGCAATGCATAACATAAGGGATATCCAATATGATTACATGCTGATTTCTCACCAGAAGCCATGGAGGTAATAAGACAGTGGTCTGATATATTTAAAATATTACAAGAGAAAAACTTTCAGCCAAGAATCTTATATTCAGCAAGACTGTCTTTCAAAAATGAGGGTGAAGGAAGTGGGCTTGGCTCAGTGGATAGGGCATCCGTCTACCACATGGGAGGTCCGTGGTTCAAACCCTGGGCTTCCTTGACCCAAGTGGAGCTGGCCCATGTGCAATGCTGATGTGTGCAAGGAGTGTCATGCCATGCAGGGGTGTTCCCAGTGTAGGGGAGCCCCACATGCAAGGAGTACACCCCATAAGGAGAGCCACCCAGTGTGAAAGAAAGTTCAGCCTGCCCAGTAATGGCACTGCCCACACAGAGAGTTGATGCAGCAAGATGATGCAACAAAAAGAAACACAGATTCCCATGCCACTGATAACAAAAGAAGCTGACAAAGAAGAACACGCAGCAAATAGACAGAGAACAGACAACTAGGGTGGGAGGGAAGGGGAGAGAAATAAAATAAATAAATAAATATTTTAAAAATATTAGGGTAAGAGTAGAATATTCACAGATAAACAGAAACTGAGAGAATTTCTAAGCAAGAGACAAGATTTTCAGGAAATATTAAAGGGTGTGAGAAGGAAGAAGCAAGATGGTCACTGAGTGAACTTGCCTTGCGATCTCTCCTGGGAAGAGACGGCTGGGCATGGCTGGAGGTTCTCTGAGGCAGGGATTTTTCAGGATTTTTGCAGGGCAGGAAGTGTCTGGACATCGATTTGGTGGAAAGGTAACGGAGAGGATTGGTCTATAAGATATAATTTCGGTTCTATTGCCCAGAGGTGAGACCTGCACATGGGTTCCTCCCTCTTGGGGGTGGGTGGAGCCATGGTGCCATGCAGTGGCTCAGCTTTTTGCTGGCTCTGTGGTGCTGGGGAGTTCGCGAGTCCTGGGTGGGCTGTTGGCGGGTTGATGTGACGGGTTGCCTTTGCGGATTGAATTGGGGAGATAGATGGTGTTTTGTTGTGAAGCGGGGGAAATTTTTGATTGCGGACACAAATAATAGCACTTCCACCTGAAGCCCCACCCCCACAAGGCCAGCTGCCGATCTGCAACTGAATTAGGCTGTAGGCAATAAAGGGAAGTAATTGAGAAGTTGTTTCAGGGTGCAGCGAGGGAGGGGGACACATCTGGAAGCTGATTAGGGAATATTTTGCGAAGCTTGGGAATTCCAGTTTTGGAATCTGTTTTTGGCATCATGGGCCAGGCTTCGGATCTGTACCAGTAAAGTGGCTGTGGTGTAAAGGCGCCCTCAAGTGGCAGTGTTGTGGAAGCACAGGGCGGGAGCTGTCCAAAAGCTGAAGTGATGATATACCCACATTAATGAGCCCTATTAAGTAAGTGAATTGCAGGGTTCAGACATAATATAGAGTTTGCGGATCTGACTTCCCCCATAGGGCTGGTGCCCAGCTGTGGGGATCCCCGAGGGCTATGTTACACTATGGGGCTCCTAGGCTTCCTGTTGACCAGATTGGAGGTTGCCAGGTCTGAATCCCCTAAACTCTGGTGGCCCACACCCCAGAGAATCACACCTCTTGAGTCTTTAATATCTCAGACTTTCCACCCCTGAATGCATCACGCCCTGAGGTCCATCTGAGGTCCTTGAATGCCCTAGGCCTTCAACGTTGGCATTTTTTCTTTATCATTTCATTTTGTTTTGTTTTTATTTTCATTTTGTCTTATTTTTTACTTTTTTTAATGTACTGATTGCTAACATCGCATTATCCCCTAGTCTTTTCTAACAGCGTATCCCCCAAAGTCTTTTTTTATTCAGTTATTTAGGGTTTTTTTTTGTGTGGTTGTTGTTGTGTAGTTGGTGTTTTAATTGTGGTTCATGTATATCTGTTTTTTTCCTTTCCCCTACCTGTTCCCCACCCTTTTCCCACCCCCTTTTCCTTTCTTCCTTTCTTCTCTTCCCCCCTTTATTTATTTATTTTATTTTTCTGTTTTCTCTCTCCCTCATGTCCCTCATCTTCTACTTATTTTATTTTAACTCAATTATACAATAGGTGCAGCAGGAAACACCTCACATTTGCTGGGGTTTTCTCATCCTCCACTGCCTCATTTCTGTGTGAACTGATTTAGGCTACCTACACTATCCTCTTTCCCCTACATCTTGATATCCACCATCATCTACTGTCTCTCCTATATTCCACCTCCCACCTCCCTTTCTTTGATCCATGAAGTGTCTAAGTCTTAATTTCTAATACCTTTGTTTTGTTTTCTGTCTGTTATCCACTCTTGAAACTATTACCTTTCTTTTCTTTTTCCCTCTCTCATGAAAACAATAGCTTTTTAGCTCATACCATATTCCTCCCATATTCAATCATCTACCTCATAATAGGTACTCTACCTACTGCTATAACTCTACACAATTTACATGAATCTAACCTCCACCCTCCCAGATCTCATATTCTTGCTTTGTTAACATATATCACCAATACCACTTTACACTTTTCCCTTGCTTACACAATTGCCTTTCCCTGGCACTAATACTTTCCTTTAAAGTGAACTTAACCAACAACAAGAAATTAGAATAAGAAGAACAAAGTGACAAAGAGAAGATATAACACTTATGCAAAAACAACAGCTAATTAATCTCCAAGAGTAGACAAAGAAGCTAAGGAACTGATTAAATCTGTCAAGATTAAATAATGACCAGAAAGCAACAAAAATCTACAAATCAAACCAGTAATCAGGAAAACATGGCTGAATCCAATCAACAAACCAAAAATCAGGAAGGGGAGCAGAACTTTGCACAAGCAATGAAAGATCTCAGAACATTTATCACCGACAAATTTGATGAAATAATGAAAGAGGTTAACAACATGAAGACATCACGTGGAGGGGAAATTGCAGACATACGCAAAAAGATAACAGATATGACGGGAATGAACAGCACAGTTCAAGAAATCAAAAATACACTTGCAGCAAATATCAGCAGACTAGAAGAGGCAGAGCAGAGAATTAGTGATGTGGAAGACAGTACATCAGAAATCAAACAGATAGTAGAAGGGGTCGATAAAAAGATGGACAAAATCCAGCTAGGACTTAGGGACCTGAATGACAATGCAAAATGCTCAAACATATGTATTATAGGCATTCCAGAAGGAGAAGAGAAGGGAAAGGGGTCAGAAGGAGTGTTGCAGGAAATAATGGCTGAAAACTTCCCAAATCTACTGAAAGAGACAGATGTACATATCCAAGAAGCACAGTGCACTCCACTGGTCATAAACCCCAACAGGCCCACCCCAAGACATATACTTGTAAAATTATCCAATGCTCAAGACAAAGAGAAAATCCTAAAAGTGGCAAGAGAAAAGAAAACCATCACATACAAGGGAAGCTCCATTAGATTAAGTGCTGATTTCTCATCTGAAACCATGGCGGCAAGAAGGCAGTGGTATGATATAGTCAAGGTACTAAAGGAAAAAAATTTCCAACCATGAATACTCAATCCAGCTAAACTAGCATTCAAACATGATGGAGAGTTCAAAATATTCTCAGACAAACAGAAACTGAAAGAGTATACCAACAAGAAACCTCCCCTTCAAGAAATTCTACAGGCAGTTCTGCAGGAAGAAAGGAAAAAACAGGACAGGCAGAGTTGGAGGAGAGTATAAGAGCAACAGTGACAACAAAAAAAGACAAAAAGAGAAGGGAAAAAAATACAAACAAAATATGACAAACACAAATCCAATCAAAATATGGCTAACACAAATAATTCCTTGAAAGTTATAACACTGAATGTCAATGGATTAAACTCTCCTATCAAAACATTCAGACTGGGACATTGGATAAGGAAATATGACCCATCCGTATACACATCTTAGACCCAGAGACGCATGGAGATTGAAAGTGAATGGCTGGAAAACAATTATACAAGCAAACAGTAACCAAAAAAAGTCAGGAGTGGCTATATTAATATCAGACAAAATAGACTTTAAATGTGAAACAATTGTGAGAGACAAAGAAGGATACTACATTTTAGTGAAAGGGAAAATCTGTCAAGAAGATCGAACAATCATAAATATTTATGCTCCTAACAAGGGCGCCTCTAAATAAGTGAGGCAAACAATGGAAAAACTAAGTGAAAGAATAGATGCATCTACAATTATAGTGGGGGATTTTAATACACCACTATCAACTCTGGACAGAACATCTCAAAAGAGAATCACTAAAGAAACAAAACATTTGAACATTATATTAGAGGAGCTGGATCTAATTGACATATATAGATCATTACACCCAAACACAGCAGGATATACATTTTTCTCAAGCGCACATGGATCATTCTCCAAGATAGACCATATGCTAGGCCACAAAGAAAGGCTGAATGAATTCAGAAATATTAAAATCATACAAAACAATATCTCTGACCACAGAGGATTCAAGCTGGAAATTTGCAAGGGACAGAAGCCCAGGTTTCACACCACGATTTGGAAATTAAACAACACACTCTTAGAAAAACAGTGGGTCAAAGAGGAAATCTCAAAAGAAATCAATGACTACCTTGAATCAAATGATAATGATAACACAACATGCCAAAATTTATGGGATGCAGCAAAAGCAGTACTGAGAGGGAAATTTATAGCCATAAATTCATATATCAAAAAAGAAGAAAGAGGGAAAATTGAAGAACTAAATGTACATTTGAAGGAATTAGAAAAACAACAACAAAGTAACCCAACAGGAAGAAGAAGGAAGGAAATAACAAAGATAAGAGCAGAACTAAATGGAATAGAAAATAAGAAAGCACTTGAAAAGATAAACAAGACCAAGAGCTGGGTTTTTGAGAAGTTCAACAAAATTGACAAATCTTTAGCGAGACTAACAAAGAAAAAAAGAGAGAAGATGCAAATACACAAAATAAGAAATGAGAAAGACGATATCTCCACTGACCCCACAGAAATAAAGACTATCATAAGAGGATACTTTGAAAAACTATATTCCAACAAAAATGACAATTTAGAGGAAATGGACAAATTCCTAGAAACACATAAGCAGCCGATATTGACAAAAGAAGAAATTGATGATCTTAACAAACCAATCACAAGCAAAGAGATAGAATCACTTATTAAAAATCTCCCAACTAAGAAGAGCCCAGGGCCAGATGGCTTCACAGGTGAATTTTACAAAACATTCCGGAAAGAACTAACACCAATCCTGCTGAAACTATTCCAAAAAATTGAAACAGAAAGAACATTGCCGAACTCCTTCTAGGATGCCAACATTACCCTAGTACCAAAGCCAAACAAAGACACCACAAGAAAGGAAAATTACAGACCAATTTCTCTAATGAACCTAGATGCAAAAATACTTAACAAAATACTTGCTAATCGTATTCAACAATACATTAAATGAATTATACACCACGACCAAGTGGGATTCATCCCAGGTATGCAAGGATGGTTCAACATAAGAAAATCAATCAACTTAATACACCATATAAACAGATTGAAGGAAAAAAATCACACAATTATATCTATAGATGCAGAAAAAGCATTTGACAAAATACAGCACCCTTTCTTGATAAAAACACTCCAAAAGATTGGAATACAAGGAAATTTTTTGAACATGATAAAGAGTATATACGAAAAACCTAAAGCCAACATTGTTTACAATGGAGAAATCCTAGAATCCTTCCCTCTAAACTCAGGAACAAGACAAGGATGCCCATTGTCTCCGTTCCTATTTATCATTGTCTTAGAAGTACTTGCTCAAGCACTGAGGCAAGAACCAGATATAAAAGGCATTCAAATTGGAAAGGAAGAAGTCAAAATTTCATTATTTGCAGATGACATGATCCTATATATAGAAAACCCTGAGAGATCTACAACAAAGCTTCTAGAACTCATAAATGAGTTTAGTAAAGTCACAGGTTATAAGATCAATGTGCAAAAATCAGTAGCATTTCTGTACACCAATAATGAGCAAGATCAGGAGGAAATCAAGAAACAAATACCATTCACGATAGTAAATAAAAAAATCAAATACTTAGGAATAAATTTAACTAAAGAGGTAAAAAACTTATACACCGAGAACTATACAAGACTGTTCAAGGAAATCAAAGAAGATCTAAATAAATGGAAGAATATTCCTTGTTCATGGATAGGAAGACTAAATATTATTAAGATGTCTATCCTACCAAAACTGATCTACACATTCAATGCAATCCCAATAAAAATCAACACAGCCTTCTTTAAGGAACTAGAAAAACTTACTAAGAAATTTATTTGGAAAGGAACGAAGCCCCGAATAGCCAAAGACATACTGAAAAAGAAAAACGAAATTGGAGGAATCACACTACCTGACTTCAAAACATACTACAAAGCTATGCTGGTGAAAACAGCATGGTATCAGCATAAGGAGAGACACACAGACCAATGGAATCAAATTGAAAGCTCTGATATAGAACCTCACATATATAGCCACATAATATTCGATAAAGCCACCAAACCCTCTCAACTGGGAGAGAGTGGCCTATTCAACAAATGGTGTCTGGAGAACTGGATAGCCATATGTAGAAGAATGAAAGAGGATTACCATCTCACACCTTATACAAAAATCAACTCAAGATGGATCAAAGACCTAAATATAAGAGCCAAGACCATAAAAACCTTAGAAAGCAGTGTAGGGAAACATCTACAGGACCTTGTAATAGGAAATGGATTCATGAATATCACACCAAAAGCACGAGCAGCAAAAGAACTAATAGATAAATGGGACTTCCTCAAAGTTAAAGCCTTCTGCACCTCAAAGGAGTTTGCCAAGAATGTGAAAAGGGAGCCCACACAATGGGAGAAAATATTTGGCAACCATATATCTGATAAGAAACTTATAACTTGCATATATAAAGAACTCCTATATCTTGAAAATAAAAAGATAAACAACCCATTTAAAAAATGGGAAAAAGATTTAAACAGACGCTTCTCCAAAGAAGAAATACAAATGGCTAAAAAGCACATGAAAAAATGCTCCAAATCTCTAGCTATCAGGGAAATGCAAATCAAAACTACAATGAGATACCATCTTACACCCATAAGATTGGCAGCTATGAAAAAAACAGAAGACTAAAAATGCTGGAGAGGATGTGAAGAAAGGGGAACACTCACCCACTGCTGGTGGGAATGCAGAAGGATCCAACCATTCTGGAGGACAGCTTGGCAGTTTCTCAAAAAACTAGTCATAGATTTCCCATATGACCCAGCAATACCACTGCTGGGTATATACCCAGCAGAACTGAAAACAAGGACACAAACTGATATATGTACACCAATGTTCATAGCAACATTGTTCACTATTGCCAAAAGTTGGAATCAACCCAAATGTCCATCAACAGATGAGTAGATCAATAAAATGTGGTATATACACACAATGGAATACTACTCAGCTGTAAGAACAAATACACTACAAACACACGTGATAACATGGATGAATCTTGAGAACCTTATGTTGAGTGAAGCAACCCAGGCACTGAAGGACAAATACTACATGACCTCAATGATATGAAATAAGGAAGCTGCCTCAGAGAGCTAGAGACTGAAAGATAGGCTTACAGGAAATCGGGGAGTGGAGGAAGGATGTGAGCCAACATCTGCAGGGGTGGAATTTATGACGAGCTGGTGGTAAGTATGAACACAAAGAAGAGATAAAATGGGGGCAAGGGGTTGTCTTTGGGAGGGGCTTTGCGGGTTTGAGGGTGGCTGGGGATGGGCGGATGGGTAATATTGCCCAAAAGTGGGGGGAGGGAGGGGTAGCATATGAACATAGGAAAGTGCCACGTGTTGGTGGAGAGTAAAATGCAGAGAAAATCGTATCAAAATATAATTAAGAGGGAAACGGACTTTGGCCCAGTGGTTAGGGCATCCGTCTACCATATGGGAGGTCTGCGGTTCAAACCCCGGGCCTCCTTGACCCGTGTGGAGCCGGCCATGTGCAGCGCTGATGCGCGCAAGGAGTGCCGTGCCACGCAAGGGTGTCCCCTGCGTGGGGGAGCCCCACGCGCAAGGAGTGCGCCCGTGAGGAAAGCCGCCCAGCGTGAAAAGAAAGAGCAGCCTGCCCAGGAATGGCGCCGCCCACACTTCCCGTGCTGCTGACAACAGAAGTGGACAAAGAAACAAGATGCAGCAAACAGACACCAAGAACAGACAACCAGGGGAGGGGGGGAAATTAAATAAATAAATAAATCTTTAAAAAAAAAATATATATATATATATAATTAAGAGGGTTACCTGTTTAGAATGCTCGGAGGGGATGGTCCAATGCGGGACGGGCTCCTGGGGAATGTCTGAATGCTCATTTTGCCAGAGTGGGTGGCACCATTGGGTAGAGACCCAAGTAGTGAGAGTGGGGGTGGACCCACATCCTGGGGAGGACTAATGCCATCAAATAGAGGGAACTGTATCTCTCGAGAGAAAGGGTGGCTCCCAGGGCATTGGGGCAATTGAGCAAGTTAGGCCCTGAACACTATTCCAACTATCTCTGGACGTGTCTCCTCAGGAAACGGAGGTTGGCTGTCACTGTGGGCACCAAGGTGGATGGGAAAATGGATGTTAAATGTGTGGAACCAAGGTAAATGGGGGGTAAGAGAGGAGTTTCACGAGAGTACACAAGGATGGATATAAAACATGTAATATTACACCATAACATATAGGAGACGACAGACTGATAATGTAAACCATAATGTAAAACATAGGATAATTAAAAAATTAGAAAACTGTGTATCCTAAAGTAAGCACCACAATGTAATCACAGATGTCACCTTGTTTGAAAGCTATTGTCTCAGACTCTGTACATCACTTTAAGTAAACATGATGTGAATAGGGTGTAAGAGTCTTGCTGTGGAAGGGAAAAGGTTTTGTGGTGGATGTGTGGGAGTGCTGTATATTATATATATGAATTGCTGTGGTCTAGGGCTCTTGTTAAGAGAAGTTCAATAATTAGGGGGAAAAAAAAAGAAAAAGATAGGATGTAGAATTTTTTCCAAGTAAACACGTATTCTATATCTAACCTTTAAACCCATCGCTATATGCCATTTTGCTAGTAAGGGATTCTGGCATTATATTGGGCTTCAATTTTCAGGAAGTTCTGGATCACAGAGTGGTTCAACAATGGCAACGGAGGAATACTGGTATAGCATACTATTGACAGGTGATATATGGCTGAAAGGGAGCTATACAGGACATATGTCCAGGGTGCATGGTAATGTTTGGATATACTCATAGTGGCAACAATTAAGAACTACAGCTGGGGGGGTACTGGGTTCCTGGCCGGTGGTGCTCTGTCATGGTCCCTAGGGGAGCAGCGACAGTCTCCCAGGTGCAGCGGGAAGGACCGGGAAGGAATGAGGGTCCAACAGTGAGCCCCTGATGCTAATGACTATGCTTGTGAGCTGATATGCCTGAAATAAGAACAAGACCTAGAGCAGCATTGTGCTGGGAATTTCCTCCTGAACAGCCTTCATGTTACTCAAATGTGGCCAGTCTCGAAGCCAAACTCAGCATGTAAATGCAATGCCTTCCCCCCAGCGTGGGACATGACACCCGGGGATGAGCCTCCCTGGCACCGAGGGATCACTATCAACTACCAACTGATGATGCAACTGGAAAATGACCTTGAGTGGAAGGTTCAATGCAGATCAGCAGAATATCCCTGTCTACATAAAATAACATGACGTTAAAATGCTGTTTGACCTAATGTAAAGGGGAAATGGAAAGGAGAAATGAGTTTATATGGCTACGAGTCTCTAAAAAAGAGTCTGGAGGCTGTCAGAAGGATTGCCCTTATGCACAACTGAGCAGAGTCTAAGAGACAGATAAAGTAGATACAACCCCCAGGTATTGGTTCCTTTGAGGGCTAAAGAGGCCCATGGGTGCTATGGTCATGGCAGATGGGGTTAACTGCCATGTCAGATGGCCCTTCTTTGGAGCTGGTGTTTATGCGTGATGAATCTGGACTCAGATGGGATCTCTCTTCATAAGACTTTCATGCTACTGTGCTGGAGTTGTAGTTGGTGTTGGGGTTTAAGATATATTTAGGGGATCTGAATCTCTGGACTGACAATGTGATAGCCAGGCCCTGAGCCTCAACAGACTCCAGCACCTACAATCTGATTCATTGAACTCACCTCACTCAGCTAAGATGGAGTTGAAGAAGGACAACCACCACACCATGGAGCCTAGAGTGCCTACAACTGAAAGCAGGAGGATTGCATCCAGTATCCATGTGGAATCTGAGCCTCCTCTTGACATAGAGGTGCAATGGACACAACCAATCCAATGTCCACAGAGAAAAGGTGGCATTGGAGTGGGAAAAGTGGACAGGTGGCTAATGGGTATGGGGAATGGCAGGAAGAGACGAGATGTGGAGGTGTCTTAGAGACTTGGAGCTGCCCTGGATGGTGCTTCAGGGGCAATCACCAGACATTGTAAATCCTCACAGGGCCCACTGGATGGAATGGGGGAGAGTATGGGCCATGATGTGGACCATTGACCATGAGGTGCAGAGGTGCCCAGAGATGTACTTACCAAATGCAATGGCTGTGTCATGATGATGGGAATGAGTGTTGCTGGGGGGGAAGTGGTGGGGTGGGGGTGGTGGGGTTGAAGGGGTCCTCATATATATTTTTTTAATGTAATATTTTTACGAAATCAATTAAAAAAGAGAGCATTGTCAAAATATTACCATTAAACAAAGTATTTCCACCCCCCCAAAAAAAGGGGTGTGCCAGAGCCTGAAAAGACAAGACAGGAGAGAGAGGCCTGGAAGAGAGTCTAGAAATGAATATATCAATAAAAGTAACTAAAGTGTCAAAAGAATGGTGAAAATAAAATATGACAGATAAAACTCAAATAGTCAAGAATAAATTTATCCAAAGATGTAACGCACTTGTATTCAGAAAACTGCAACTCAATATTTTAAAAACATAAAAAAAGGCCTAAATAACTCAAAGAACATTCCATGCCCACACATTGGAAGACTAAATATCATTAAGATGTCAATTCTACTCAAATTGATATACAGAGTCAATGCAATCCTGATAAAAATTCCACCAGTATTTTTTAAATTGAAATCATGAATATCAAACTTATTTGCCAGGTTAAGGGGTCTTGAATAGCCAGAAACATCTTAAAAAGGAAAAGCAAATTCTCATCTCCAGACTTTAAATCATATTTCCTAGCTATAGAAGTTAAAAAAAAAAAAAAGCATGGTACTGGCATAAAGACAGACACATAGACAAATGGAATCAATCTGATGGTTCAGAAACAGATCCTCACATGTATGGTCAAATGATTTTTGACTAGCCTGTCAAACCCACACAGCTCAGGCAGAATAATCCATTCAACAAATGGTGCTGAAAGAACTGGATATCCATAGCCAAAAGAAGAAAAGGGGACCACTATTTCACACCTTATCCAAAAATTATCTCAAAATGGATCAAAAACCTAAAAATAAAAGAACCATAAAGCTTCTAGAAGAAATTGTGGGAAAGTATTTTCAAGACTTGGTGGTAAGTGGTGGATTCTTAAAAGACATAAGAGGAGGAATGAGATGTGGACTACTGATGGTTAATATATGTAGAAGTTTTAATTAGCTTTGCTATAAAAGTGTGGAAAAGTATAGAGTGGATGGTAATACATAGTGAGTAAAAGCTAGTTTATAAATGGGGATGTGGTTGAAAATGTTAGTCTAGGTATGAAATGCCAATTGACAGAATGCTAGAGAATAATCTAGGAACTAAATACCACAGTAAACCAAGAGGTGGATGAGAATTGTGGTTGATGGTACAGATGCAAGAGTGTCCTTTGTTAGCTAAAGCAAATGTGCATCACTACTGCAAGGTGGTGGGAAAGTGGAGAAGCATGGGAAAATACAACTGGAAGGAACTTTGGACTGTGGTTAGCAGCAATAATATAATATTCTTGCATCTATGCCAAAGATGTACTGTGTTGATAATGGGGCAGTGTGGAGTATGTGTGCCAAATGTACACTATGGACATGGTAACAATCAGATGATATTCTTGTCTGTAACAAATGTTCAGATAGAGGGGTGTAGTTTGGGAATTCTGCACATGTGGATGATTATAAGTTTACAACTTCTTCCATAAAAATATACTTTAAAAAGTAATGAGGGTGGGTTGGGGGAAAAATACACCAAATGTAAGATAAGGACTTTAAGATTTTGACAATAATTTTTCGTAATTTGTAACAAATGTCTCATGAAAATTCAAGGGTGTTGATGGAGGGTTGATGTATGTGACCCCTGTATGATGTTATACATTTGCTTTGTAAGCCCACAATTTTTACCATACTTATTGTTTATGTATGATCATATATAAATGATATAAAGATAATAATAGGGTGGGTTGGGGGAAAATGCTTTGGTTAGTTGTAATAGTTTGACAATGTCCTTTAATCATTAGTTAAAAATGTTTAAAAACATTTCAAGATATTGGTGGTAGGGTGAGGTATGAGAGTTCTGTGTGATGCTATATGTTTGTTTTTTAAACTCCCAACTATTATTATATACTTATTGTTTATGTATGCTTATGTATGAGAGATATACTTCAATAAATTTTTTAAAAGATTTATTTATTTATTTCTCCCCTCCCCCCGTTGTCTTTTTTCTGTGTCTATTTGCTGCGTGTTCTTTGCCTGCTTCTGTTGTTGTCAGTGGCTTGGGAATCTGTGTTTCTTTTTGTTGCATCATCTTGTTGTGTCAGCTCTCCATATATGCGGCACCATTCCTGGGCAGGCTTCACTTTCTTTCGTGCTGGGCGGCTCTCCTTATGGGGTGCACACCTTGCGCATGGGGCTCCCCTATGCAGGGACACCCTGCGTGAAATGGCACTCCTTGCATGCATCAGCACTGCACATGGGCCAGCTCCTCACGGGTCAAGGAGGTCCAGGGTTTGAATCGCAGACCTCCCATGTGGTAGATGGATGCACTAACCACTGGGCCAAATCTGCTTCCCCTTTTTTTTTTTTTTTTTTAATTTTAAAAAGCTTGGGACCCACTGAATTGTTCAGTCTCCTTTCTGCAGAATAGGGAAGGAAGGAGGCTATTTGGGGAGTCAGGCAAGCTAAAATTAGATTTATAAAATAAAGTCTAAAAATTAGGTATGGCTTTTTTTTTTTATCACCATTTTACAGATGAGGGATAGGTACAAAGATCTCAAAGTACTTTCCCTGAAGTGACTCACCAAGTACATGCCAGGATCTAAGTACAGGGAAGTCTGACTTTAGGCTAACCCACTGTGGATATGACTCCACAAGAGTCACAATTCCACCCAAGTTGGGCTGCCCTCAAAGCCCATGGTGAGCCTCAACTACATCCAAGGGCTGCAAATATGATGGTCTGAAACCACCTCCCCAGCCAGGAGACTCATCGTAGAGACAGTGGAAAGAGCCACCATCTCCACTCTTTATACTCTATTAAACAGTGAGTGATGACTGTGTATGTAACCCTGTACTAGGCACAGGGCAGGGAGAGATGGATGTAAGCCTTATGGGAGTGATTTACAATCCAGTGAGGAAGAAATAAAGAATTAGCAAATACAACTTGAGGGGTCAGTGTTAGGATAACAGAACAGGTACGAAAGATGCTGGGAGTGGATGAGGTTCAAGCAGTTGAGCATCTGCTTCCCACACAGGATGCCCCAGGTTTGGTTCCTGGTGCCTTCTGAAAACAAGCAAACAAATGAATAAACCAACTCAAGGGAGCCTATGTGGCTCAGTGGTTCAGTGCCAGCTTCCCACATATGAGGTCCCAGGTTCAATGCCCAGTCCTGGTACCTAAAAAAAAAAAAAGTTACCTAAGTCAGAGAACACAAGACTAGAGCTGGGAATCAAGGAGGAGGAGGAAGCAGCCAACTGATGAGGGGCTATTTCCACATCAAGGACATAGCCAGTGAAAAGTGGAGAAGGAAGACAGAGCTTGAGTCACTGGGTAACCTCCAAGGGAGGAGGGCATGGCAAAGAAACTCATTTAAAATGGGCAAAGTATTTAAATAGACATTTCTACAAAGAACATATACAAATGGCAAATAAGCATATGAAAAGCTGCTTAAGTCTATTAGCCATTAGGGAAAGGCACATCAAAAGCATAATGAGTTATTACTTCACACCCATACGAAAGGCTATTATTTTTAAAATTGGAAAATAGCAAGTGCTGGTGAGGATGCATATAATTAGGAAAACTTGTACACTGTTAGTAGGAATATAAAATAATGCATTGGCTCTGGAAAACAGCTTGGCAGTAACTCAAAAAGTTAAACTTAGAATTACCATATGACCTGGCAATCCCACTTCTGGATATGTATCCAAAAGAACTGAAAGCAGAGATTTAGACAGGTATTTGCATGCCAATGTTCAGAGCACAATAGAGAAAAAGTAGAAGCCAAATAACTATCAACAGAAGAATGGATAAGCAAAATGTGGTAAATATATATGATGGAATATTATTCAGCTCTAAGAAAGAAGTTCTGATGCATGAGACAACATGGATGAACCATGAGGACATTACATTCAGTAAAATAAACCTGGCACAAAAGGACAAATATTGTATGATCTCACTGATATGAAAGAATTATAATAAGCAAAATCATAGAGTTAGAATCTAGATTATAAGTTACCAAGAGATAGAATGGGGTAGAGAATGGAGAGCTGATGCTTAAATTGTGTAGAATTTCTATTTAGGTTGATTATAAGTGTTTGGGAATGGATAGTGGTGATGGCAGGACCTTACTGTGAATTATGTTTGTAAATGTGGTTGAGAGAAGTTTAAGGTCATATACGTTACTAGAAGGAAAATTAGAAGCCAAAACATGGGATTGTTTAATTAAGTGAATACTGTTGTGGATGATGGACTGAGGTTAATAGTACATATATAAAATTGTTCTTTCATGAATTATATCAAATGTCTGACACTATTATATGTTGTTAATAATAGGAAGGTAGATAAAAAACCACCTACCTAATGTAAACTATGGATTATAGTTATCACTAATATCTTATATTCCTTCATCAATCCTCACAAAGGTAATACACTAATGCAGAGTCAACAATAGAGGGAAACATAAGAACACTGTATTTTTTACATGAATTTTCTGTAAACATACAACTTCCCTAATTTTAAAAAATTGCAATAATTTAAGAAAGCATTATGCTAAGTGAAAGAAACTACACACAAAGTACTACATAGTCTATGATTTCATTAACATAAAATGTAAAGATAAATAAATGTATAAAGATGGAATGAGATTAGTGGTTATGTAGGACTGGGGATTGATAGAGGTATTGAGAGGTGATTTCTAAGGGACATAGATAGGGCTTTTCTTCTAGGAGTGATGAAAATGTTCTAAACTTGATTGTGGTGATGAATGCACAACTCTGTGATTATACTAAAGTACACTTTGGATAGATTATATGGTATGTGACTGTATCTCAAAACAGCTTTTAAAACTTGGGGCACACATTGTGGAGGTTCTTGTAGTCCAGTGTAATACCATTGCATTTTACTGTAAGCTGGGAATGCATGGGGGTTTCTGTAAAGAGAAACAAGAGACAAGACCTGCCTTAGATTTCAACAGGATCATTCTGGCTGCTAGGTAAGAATGGACCACAGTGGCAAGCAAGTCAAAGGCAGACCAGTTAGGGAGCTACCACAGTAGTCCAGGCAAGTGATATGGTAGATGAGACAGAGCAGTAGCAGTTAGGGAAATGGGTGGTCAGGTTTTGCACATATTTGAAGTAGTTGGTGCTGGAATGATGTGGGGTAAGAAAGTGACACAACTTCAACTCCAAAAGAGAGAGGAATGAACAAACAGGAGGAACACAACTATGGATTAAAGGAGACTACTATTATTCTAATAATGTAAGAACTTGTAACACTGATATAAAGACAGTGGACACAAGAGGTTCTGAGGGGAGGGAAAGGGAAGAATAGGTATAACATGCAGTATTTTTGAAACACTGGAATAATTTTGCATGATACTACAATAACAGATACAAGTCACTATACATTTTCTCAAAACTTATAAAAATGTGCTGTGCAAATTGTGAAACATAATGTAAACTATAGACCATGCTTAGCAGTAATGCTTCAATGTTTTTGTCATGTGAAACAAATGGACCACATTAATGAATGATGATGTTCTTGGGGAAAAGTGTTAGGGGGAGGGAGTAGGGTATATGGGTATCCCTGATATTTTTTATGGAACATCTATGTCATTTAAAGCTCCATTAAAAATAAGGGAAACAAAATTTTTAAAAATTGTGACACTGAAGCAGAAGAACCAATGAAGTTGTCATGCTAGGCAAGAGAAAGACTGGAGTATCATCAAAACTATTTGATATTTGAAAACATGGAAAGAGATTCCAAAGGAAGAGTGCTTTGAATGAGATCCATAAAAAATAAAAATGATACATTGGTCTTCACCAAATTTTAAAACTGCAGATCTGAAAAAAAAAAAACTATAAAGGTAAACTACAGATGGGGAATAATATTTGCAAACTTAACTATGACAAAGAAAGAACAGATACCTAGAATATCTGGAGCTGATATCTGGAACAGGTATCTAGAATATTAGCAGTGGATGTGGTTCAAGGAGTTGAGTGCCTGCTTCCCACATGGGAAGTTCTGGGTTCAGTTGCAGGTACTTGCTAAAATAAACAAAAAGAAAAAACAAGCAAAGAAATGAAAAAAAAATCAGGGGAGCCAATGTGACTTAGTGGTAGAGCACTGGCTTCCTGCTTACAAGGTCCTGGGTTCAACCCCTGGCCCTGACACCAAAAACAAACAAACAAAAACAAAAAAAACCCACAGATATATAGAATAAATTAAAAGAATTTCCAATATTGTCAAAATTCAACCATGAAAAAACAATTCTATTAGAAAATGGGCAATATATATGAGCAAACATTTCACCATAGTAGATAAATAGATTGGAAATAACTTCAGGAAGAGATGCTGTATATAATTAGCCATTAGGGAAATGCAAACTACACCATTATGATATATAACTACACATGATTAAAACAACTAAAATGCTGTTGGTGACAACATCAAATGCTGGTGAGGATGCAGAGAAATTGAATCTCTCATACATTGCATAAGGGAATGTAAAATGATATAGTCACTCTGAAAACTAGTTAGCAGTTTCTTATAAAACTAAATATATACTTATCATACAGCCCAGCAAGTGTACTCCTGTACATTGACCACATAGAAATGAAAATGTATTCCCAAACTAAAGCATTAGTTTGTTGTTTGAAAAGATTTAATCAAACTGATAAGCCTCTAGCTAGGCTAACCAAACATAAAATAGAGAAGATAAAAATTACTAATACCAGGAATAGAAGAGGGGTCATCACTACTGGTTCCACAGACATTAAATGGATAATCAGATAAGACTATGAACATCCCTAGGTCCAATAATTTGATAACTTAGATGTAATCACTCAAAAGTTCTTGAGAGGTGCAAGCTATCAAAACTCACACAAAAACAAATATATAATCAGAATAGCCCTATAGCCATTAAAAATTTGAATCAATAATATCATTCCAAAGTGAAAGGACCTGGTTCAGATAGTTCACTGGCAAATTCTACCAAACATTTAAGGAAAAATAAAACCAATTCTCCACAGCCTCTTTCAGAAAACAAAGCAGAGGGAACATTTCCTAACACTCGCAAGGAGGCCAACATTATCCTAATGGCAAAACAAGGAAAAGATATTACTAATAAAAATCAAATGTTGAGGGAAGTGGACTTGGCCCAGGGGGTAGGACATCTGCCTACCACATGAGAGGTCCGGGGTCCAAACCCCGGGCCTCCTGACCCGTGTGGAGCTGGCCCACATGCAGTGCTGATGTGCACAAGGAGTGCCCTGCCATGCAGGGGTGTCCCCTCCATAGGAGAGCCCCACGAACAAGGAGTGTGCCCCATAATGAGAGCCACCCAGCATGAAAGAAAGGGCCGCCTGCCCAGGAATGGCACCACATACATGGAGAGCTGACACACCAAGATGATGCAACAAAAAGAAACACAGATTCCTGTGCCACTGACAAAGACAGAAGCAGACAAATAAAAGAACACACAGCAAATGGACACAATGAACAGACAACTGGGGTGGGGGAGAAAGGGGAGAGAAATAAATTTAAAAAATCTTTAAAAAAAATCAAATGTTGAAAAAGCTACATAATGAAAGGTAAGCCTCCCTCTCATCCAGCCCCTGTTCCTTTAGTTTTTCCCCTGCCCAGACACCCACTTACCAATGTCACACATCTCCTTGCTGGATAGGCTGTCCAGGCAGAAGTATATATGCCTGTATCTGATTGTACAGCCTATTTTTTGCATTTTTTTTAACTTAAATTAAGTTATTCAGTCGTTAAGCCAATGTTTCTTAAAGAAATGTCCAAAATAGACCTACCAGCATGACCATGTAACAAAGTCACATTAGGAAACTCTTAGTGAGAGGGAGTGACATGAAAAGGCAAAACAGACATAAACCAGGACGGCCCTAGACAAGTGGGAGCACACAGTCATCTTGAAGCTCATCCATCTGTTTAACAGCTCTATGGTAATCCAGTTCATGGACTTACTTTAGTTGACATATCAGTGATCTGGAGTCCACCAGGTCCACGAAGACAAATGTACCACCTCCAACTCCAGCAGCAGGAGGTCCAGTATTAAAGGATAAGAAACTCAGCACAGGGTCTGAACCCTCCCTAGTGCACAGGACTAACACCTCCCACAAACACTCCAGGGTGCAGAGCTCCAGGCAGCCTAGCACCTGAGGAGCCACAGACATCACCAAAGGCCTGGAGGAAGGAGCCTGGAGCTGAGCAACATGGGAGAGAGGGGCAGGACAGCTTCTAGCACTGCCCACATGCAGGCCCCACCCAGACCTCAGTACCCAGCCAGGCCTCAGACTGGGATGGTCCTGGCGACTTCTTGGTTCAGGTACCCAGGGCTTAGCTATTGGATCATCCGAACCAATCCTCAACTTCTGAGTTTTTTTCCAAATCTTTAACATTCTCCATTTAATTTTTAGGCCCATTCAACTTTTCACCTTTGCTTTCTACTTAAGCATTATCTTGTCAACCTATTTTTTAGAGATTCCATTTCAAGTTTGAATTATGTTCCCGTTTTTCTTATTTTTTAATTTCTTCTCATTCATTTTTTGTTTTTTTTTTTAATTTATCATGTCTTATTTCGTTTTCTTTTTTTGTCTCTATTTTTTTAATGTTACATTTTAAAAATATGAGGTCCCCATATACCCCCACTCCCTTACCCCACTCCTCCCACCATAACAACAACCTCCTCCATTATCATGAGACATTCATTGCATTTGGTGAATACATCTCTGAGCACCACTGCAATCATGGTCAATGGTCCACATCATAATCCACACTCTCCCAGTCCACCCAGTGGGCCATGGGAGGACATACAATGTCCAGTAACTGTCCCTGCAGCACCACCCAGGACAACTCCAAGTCCCGAAAATGCCCCCACATCACAACTCTTCCTCCCACTCCCTACCCCCAGCAGCCAACATGGCACTTTCTCCATACCAATGCCACATTTTCTTCAATTACTAATCACAATAGTTCATGCATAGAATATCAGTAAGTCCACTCCAATCTATACTCTATTCGTCCATCCTGTGGACCTTCTAAAATGGTTGTGTCCACTCCACATCTATATCAAGAGGGGGCTTAGATTCCACATGGATGCTGGATGCAATCCTCCTGCTTCCAGCTGTAGGCACTCTTGGCTCCCTGGTGTGGTGGTTGACCTTCTTCAACTCCATGTTAGTTGAGTGGGGTAAGTCCAATAAACCAGAATGTAGGAGCTGCAAGTCTGTTGAGGCTCAGGGCCTGGCTATCACATGGGCAGTCCAGAGATTCAGGTCCCCTGGGTATACATTAAACCTCAGCAACAACTACAGTTCTGGTAAAAGTAACAGGAGAGACTTGTGGACCAAGATCACATCTGAGTCCAGCTCCATCACACAGAAACACAAACTCCAAAGTAGGGGCAACTGGCATGGCACTGAACTCCATCTGCCATGACCATAGAACCTGTGGGTCTCTGTAGCCCTCAGAAGAACCAATACCTGAGGTTGTATCTACTTTATCTGTCTCTGGGACTCTGCTGAGGCATGCATAAGGGTGACCCCTCTGATAACCTCCCACCTCTTTTTGGAGACTCATAGCCATATAAACTCATTTGTCCTTTCCATTTCCCCCTTTTCTTCAGGTCAAAATGTATTTTTAACTCCTGGTATTATATGTAGATTGAGATATTCTGCTGGTCTGAGTTGACCCTTTTATTCAAGGTCATTTTCTAGTTACATCATCAGCTGGTACTTGGTAGTAATCCTTCGGCACCAGGGAGATTCATTCCCAGGCATCATGTCCCATGCTGGGGGGAAGGCAACACATTTACGTGCTGAGTTTGGCTTTGAGACTGGCCACATTTGAGCAACAAGGAGGCTCTCAGGAGGTAACTCTTATGCACTCTCCAGCTCTAGGCCTTGTTCTTATTTCAGGTGCACAGGCTCACAAGCATAGTCATAGTCTTTTGGTCTTTGCCATTGCACTTGGGGGATTGTTGCTATTCCTTTAGGGACTGTGATAGAGCTCCCCTGGCCATTTTCTTAATGCCTTATATATTCTTTTCAGAAACTATATGTCAGTATATGACGTAGGTCATGATGAAGAACTTTCATCCATTTGTTGTGGGTTACTCCACACTTGCTCCTTTTCTCCCTATATTACTTTGGTACTTGAAAGTAACATGAAATTTTTCTGTTGGTATGCATACAATTTTAAAACATTATAGACAAAACTGAGATTCAAAATAGCTTCACCAAAGCAGAGATCTGTTTCTTTTCCTAGACTTTTAATGAAATTTTTTAAATTATGCAACTTTCTTTCTGATATTTCTGGACTCTCTACTTCTACCACTCTTAAAAATGGGTCCTCACTCTCATTATTTCTATTTCACCTTCTGTTGTTCATTTTCTTTCTCTATCTGACTACCAAATATTCCTTTTACATATACTCTATTGAGGAGAAACATTATTACATTGGCAAAATCTTGTCATTCTCTACGAATGTGTATATATTTTCAAAATCAATTACCTACAGGTTATTTCAATAAGATACATTGGATTTCATTTCTGAATTATCTTATTGCATATTTATATGTATTGTATTTCTACAATCACTAGATTTTAGTTTTTTATATATATTTTATAATGAAATTTCTTTGTTTTTATACTGAGTCATTTGACTACAGTTTTTAATTTTATATCAATCTATTTTCATACATATTTGGTATTAGCCATGGCAGTCTATATTCAACAAATTTTTAAAAATATCTATTGCTTCAGATTCACAATCACATAGGTTCAGTGTCATTTCTATATGGACTACAATATTACCACTATATGGCTTTATATCTATCATCAGGCACATACACTGACATCCCCCAAAGTAATCTTTATATTTCCCATGGTCCTCAAGGATTCTGGTTAATACTTGCTCTTGCGATGGTTAAAAAAAAAAACCAATATTTTATAAATAACCTCTAGAAAGAAAAATTCATTTAATAGGGTTTACTGAATTTTTAAAATTTAAGAACACAAACATTTATGTATATTCTGTCATGATCTTATTATTAAAACTTGAACACAAGTACATTAGTAAGAAACATGTAATTCAAAACCATACAAATATAGGTCTACAATTAGCTCACATTCCAGGATTTCAGAAATGCACTCCCAAGCATCCTATATCCTGGGGGTTTTCTGCTTCTCTCTGAGTGGATGGTCATTTGTGGAACTCATTCCACTCTGTTCTGAGCTGCATCTAAATAACCCACTGCTAAAATAAGCAATAATAAAATACTGAATGTCTTTCCCATGAGGTCAAGAACAAGATACATTAGTTCATTTTCATCACTGCCATTGAACACTGTATTGGAAATTCTAGCCAGGGCATTAGGCAACATAAAGAAATAAAGTCATCAAAATTGGAATGGAAGAAGTAAACTATCTTTATACACAGATGAAAGAATGCTTTCAACAGACAGTCCCAAGGAATCCACAATACAACTGGAAGAAATGGAGATTAAGCAAACTTGCATTCTACAAGACATGCACTCAAAAGTCCGTTTTGTTTATATAGCAGAAAATAATATGAAATGGATTTTTTAAAGAAAATCCATTCATTTAGCCTCTAACAAAATATCTAAGAATGAATTTAATGAAAGGGTGAAGACTTGAATAACTGGCATGCATACATGGAAGAATTTAAGAAGACATATACATATGGCAAGACAACCATTGTTAATGGTTGATGGGACTCATTTGCTCTAATATCAATACTACACACAGGGAACTACAGATTCAATATAATAGTTATAAAAATCCTGGCAGCCTTATTTTTTTCTTACAGAAATGGAAAAACCAATTCTCAAATTTACATGACATCAGTAAGGGGCTTGACTGGTAAAACAATCACCTATTTCTCTTGTGAGATTGGGTAGATTAATTTATGTAACATGAAGACATTTGGCTGACTTAGATATGTAGGATTTGTGGGATCCTATAAGGGATACTGGGGTCACAGAAAAGAGGGATTAATTCTTCCCCTTAATGGAGAGACATCATTTTCCTGTAAGTCTTGAGGGGACTCAGAGGAAAGGATGTGGAATATCTCTGAGAACAGAGCTGTGTCTCTCCTTTGGGGGATTTTTGTTCAGGCTGGGTAAAGCTGTTGGATCTCAGAAGGAAGTGGAGGTCTCTGAAAGAACTAATAATTCACCATGTCCCTTCATCTGTATACCATAGGTCATAGGACCTGCAGTGAGTTAAGCATGAGCAAAGGTATAAACATTCATTCAACAACACTACTGACCAGTAAAATTCATGTGAAAACTACAAGGTCTCACTGCTACATCTCTTGGGAAGGGCATGATCTGGGAGAGGAAGGACTGAAATAGGAAAGGTGCACACACCAAGCTGCTCAGAGAGTTATTCAGGTCTTTCAACAGGGAGCCAAGTGTTGTTGACCACCTCCAGATAAGTTCTCATATCACTGATTGGACTTTTCAAATGCAAAGTTTTTATTTCTGTTGATTTACTACTTTCTATCTCTTTATTAATATTCTCTATTTGGTGAGACATAATTCTCATATTTTCCTTTTACTCATAGAGCATATTAAAACTAGTAATTTATAATCTTTATTTATCAAGTTCAAAATCTGGGCTCCAGAATGAGGAGGATGGCGGTGGAGTAAGGAGCTCCCAGAGTCAGCGCCTGCTACAGGGCAGTTAGTAAACACCCAGAGCTATCTGGAGCTAGGTGAAGCATCCATCTGGGGGCTCAAGGAGGCCAGAAGAGCATCCTGCCACATCCTTGAAGGAATGGAAGGAGGAGACTGCCCATCTGCAGAGAAAACTTGTAAGTAGATCACTCCACACCACGGAGGCCAGTGCCCATCCTCTACTGAAGGTATAAGCCACACCACAAGCTGTTCTATGGCTGGAATTGAAAGCTCCACTTCCAAAAAATGGGGAGGAAGAGATAGTTGGGCACCAACTTCAGCTGCTGATGAGTAAATTCAGTGGGCCAAAGTATAATCCTAAGAACAACTAAAGTTTGGGACTGTCCATGTCAAAAAGAGGCTGGTAGCTGCCATCTTCACTCCACACTTGGCATGAGGGGAAGCAGGGTGGACTGACAATCACAGAGCTGGTGGGGACCAGTTTCCTTCAATCCAGGTCAGATTGCAGCTCTAGCCTAGGCACCAGTGTCGCCTCCAGCAGGGAAGAAGCTGCAGGGACCTGCATCAGCCTCTCCAGGAAATTACCAGCCAAGCCATGAAGGCCAGTGTTTATTCTACTTTGGCAGCATGAGCCACCCCAGGAGCTATTCTGTGGCTGGAATTGGAAGCTCCATTTCCAAAAAACAGGGAAGAAGGAGATGGTTGGTCATGATTTCAGCTACTGATTAGTAAATTCAGCTTACTAAAGTCTAACCCTAAGAACAGGTAAAGTATGAACCTGTCTAAGCTGGAAAGAGTCCAATGGCCACCATTTTGACTCCAAACCCCAGCCTGAGGGGAAGCTGGGCTGACCAAAAGTCATGGTGATGGTAGGAACCAGTTTCTTTCACCCAGATGAGCCTGCAGTCCTAGACTAGGCTTCAGCCCCACCTCTGGTAGGGAAGAGACTGGCCGGCCCTGCACCGTCCTATCCAGGTAACTTCAGGTACATTTGGCTGGCACAGACTGAATAATCAGAAGTCTATCAGGTCAACAGCAGTCATCTTGAACCTGCACTGCATAGATTGCTGCCCACACCTGCAGCTCCATCCTCACCCCAGGCAGGGAAGAAAGGGACGTGAAACTTCATCAGTCTCTCTGGGCAACTAGAGTCTAGGGCTGCATACTTGGGATTATTCTGTCCCAACCCTTGGCAAGAAGAAAGTTGGGAAAACCTTCATTGGTCCCTTAGGCAATGCAGGCAGTTTGAGCCTCCACAGCGTATAGCACCTACTGCACAACCAGGAAGGGAGAAATAGCAGGAAGTCCTAAACTAAAGAGAAAACCTCACCCAAAATAAATACTCTAATAAGCCAGACGCCAAGATACCAACATAAAATCACAATGCACACCAAGACACAAGAAGAAATGGCCCAGTTAAAGGAACAAGATAAGCCTCCAGATGACATAAAGGAGCTGAGACAACTAATTGCAGATGTTCAAACAAATCTCCTTAATAAATTCAATGAGATGGCTAAAGAGATTAAGGATACTAAGAAGACATTGCATGAGCACAAAGAAGAATTTGAAAGCATACATATAATAATAGCAGATTTATGTGAATGAAAGGCACAATAAATGAAATTTTAAAAACTTTGGAATCATATAATAGCAGATTTGAGGAGGTGGAAGAAAGGATTTGTGAGCTTGAAGAAATGGCCTCTGAAAGTGAACATACAAAAGAACAGATGAAGAAAAGAATAGAAAAATTGAACAAGGTTTCAGGGAAACTAAATGACAGCAAAAGAAATGCAAACATATGTGTCATGGGTGTCCTAGAAGGAGAAGAGATAGGAAAAGGGGCAGAAAGAATATCTGAAGAAATAATGACAGAAAATTTCCCAATCCTATTGAAGGACATAAACATCCATGTCCAAGAAGCAAAATATACTCCCATCCGAAAAAGTCCATATAGACAAACTTCAAGACACATACTAAAAAGAATGTAAAATGCCAAAGACGTAAAGAGAATTCTGAGACTAGCAAGAGAAAAGCAATGCATAACATATAAGGGATATCCAAAAAGATTAAGTGCTGATCTCTTACCAGAAACCATGAAGACAAGACAATGGTGTGATATATCTAAGATACTACAAAAGAAAAACTTCCAGCCAAGAATCTTATATCCAGCAAGATTGTCCTTCAAAAATGAGGGCAAACTTAAGATTTCACCATTGTAAATTATGTTAGCTGTGGGTTTTTCATATATACCCTTTATCATGTTCAGAAATTGTCCTTCTATTCCTATCTTTTGCAGTGTTTTTACCAGGAACGGGTGCTTTAGTTTGTCAAATGCTTTTTCTGTATCTAAAAATATGATCATGTGATTTTTTTCCTTTTCTGGTCATGTGACATATTAATTACATTGACTGATTTTATGTTGAATCATCCTTCCATACCAGGGATGAATTCCACTTGGTCGTGGTGTATAATTCATTTGATGTGGTGTTGAATATGATCAGCAGGTATTTTGTTGAGGATTTAAAAAGATTGGCCTGTAATTTTCCTATCTTGTGGTGTCTTTGTTTGGCTTTTGGGTAATGTTGCCATTATTGAATGAGTTAGGCAATGTTCCTTCTACTTCAATTTTTTGAAAGAGTTTAGGCAAGATTGGTGTTAGTTCTTTCTGGAATGTTTGGTAGAATTCACCTGTGAAGTCATCTGGCCCAGGGCTCTTCTTAGTTGGGAGGTTTTAAATAACTGATTCTCTTTATTTGTGATTGGTTTATTGAGATCAACTTCTTTCATCAATGTAGGCTGCTTATGTGTTTCTAGGAATTTGTCCATTTCCACTAAATTGTCTTTCCATTGGCATAGAGACTTTCAAAGTATACTCTTTGGATAGTTTCTACTTCTGTGGGGTCAGTGGTGATATCCTCTTTCTGAGGTATATAGAGTATATAAATATGTTCAGATATTCATTGGGTATTGTCCTTCAAGGTAGACATGACAACTGAGGGAGTGTTGAGCTCTACTGCATTCCCCAATTTAACAGCAACAATCGCTCAAGTCCTAGGGCAAAGACCAGAGAAGGATGGTAGAATGATGGGCCCTGGATACTGAGAACTATGCTTATAAGCCTGTGTGCTTGAAATTTCAACTAGGCCTAGAGCTGCAAGGTACCTAAATGTTACCTCCTGAGAGCCTCCGTGATGCTTAAATGTGGCCACTATCTAAGCCAAACTCAGTATGCACTACCTTCCCCCCAGTATGGGACATGACTCATGGTGATAAGCCTCCCTGGTGCTGAGGGATTACTACCAATTACTAACTGGTGATGCAACTAGGAAAAGACCTTTAATAAAAGGGTGAAATGGTAAAGACAAATGAATTCATATGGCTAAGAGATTTCAAAATGAGTCAGGAGGTCATCAGAGGGGTCATGCTTATGCATGTCTCAGAAGGATCCCAGAGATAGCAAAGTAGATACAACCCCAGGTAGTGGTGCTCCTGAGGGCTATGGAAACACACAGGTTCTCTGGTCATGGTAGATGGCTCTGGAGTTCAGTGCCTTATCAGTGGGCCATACTTTGGAATTTGTGCTCGTGAGTGTGATGGAGTTGGACTCCATCTCTACACATGCCTCTTCTGTCACTTTTACTGAACATGTGGTTGGCACTGGGGTTGGCGTATGCTCAGGAGAATTGAATCTCTGGACTGTCCATGTGCCAGCTCGTCCCTGAGCATCAGCAGAATTGTAAAACCTACTCTCTGGTTCATTGACCTTAACCAGGTCAGCTAACAGGGAGGTGAGGATGGTCAACTACCACACCAGGGAACTGAGAGAGTAGACAACTACAAGCAGGAGAATTGCATCAATCAACCATATTGGATCTACATCCCCTCTTGATTTAGAGGTGGTGTGGACATCACAATCCCAGGGTCCACAGGATGAGGAATAAAATATGGATTAGAGTGGACTTACTGGTATTCTACTATAGAACTATTGTGACTCTAGCAATGGAAGAAATTGTATCATTGATGTGGAGATAGTGGCCACAGGTGTTGCTGAGGACAGGGAGAAGAAAATAGAGGTGTGAAACGATGGCATTTTCAGGACTAGGATTTGTCCTGAATGATATCTGAGGGAGAGATGCAGGGCCTTATATATCCTACCACAACCCACTGAATGGACTAGGAGAGAGTGTAAACTACAATGTAAACTATAATCCATGCGGTGCAGCAGTGCTCCAAAATGTATTCACCAAATGCAATTAATGTGCCACGCTGATGAAAGAGGTTGTTGATGTGGGAGGAGAGAGTGGCTAAGGAGTGGGGTATATGGAAACATCTTTTTTTTAATATAACATTTTGTGTGATCTATGTATCTGAAAAAAGACAAGAAAAACATTTGCTAAAAAAAAATGAGAGTTTAGATTATTCACAGATAACCAGAACCTGAGAGAATTTCTAACCAAGAGATGAGATTTTCAGGAAATTCTAAAGGGTGGGCTAGAGCCTGAAAAAAAAAGACTGGAGAGATGGGCCTAGCAGAGAGTCTAGAAATCAAGATTATATCAGTAAAAGTAACTAAAAGTGTAAAAAGAGTAATGAAAATAAAACATGCCAGAAAACTCAAATACTCAGGAATAAACTTAAACCAATGTTGTAAAGCACTTGTATTCAGAAAGCTACAACTCAATGTTAAAGGAAATCAAGAAATGCCTAAATAACTGGAAGAACATTCCATGCTCATGGATTGGAAGATTAAGTATCTTTAAGATATCAATTCTACTCAAATTGATACACAGATTCAATGCAATTCTGATAAAAATTCCACCAACATTTTTAAAATTGAATACACAGGGACGTGGCTATGGCTCAATCAGTTGGGCTCCCATCTACCATATGGGAGTTCCTGGGTTCATGTCCCAGGGTCTCTTTGTGAAAGGCAGGCTCACCCGCCACCCAGCCCGCAGCACTGTTGAGAGGCAACTCAACAAGGTGATGCAACAAAAAAAGGGAGACAAGTGAAAAAAAAAACACAAAAGAGAGCACAGCAAATGGACACAGAGAGCAGACAGCAAGCAAGCTGCAAGAGGGGAGGGGAAATAAATAAATAAGTACACACATAGAAGGAACACAGTGAATGGACACAGAAAGCAGACAGCACATCAAAAAAGCCACAAGGTGGGAGATAAAAATTTTTTTGAAAACATGACTATCTAATATTTGGAAGGGTAAGTGGTCCTCAATAGCCAGAATCATCTTAAAAAGGAAAAAGGAACTTTCCTCTCTAGAGTTTAAATTATATTACTTAGCAATCATGGTAAATACAGCATGGTACTGGCAAAAGACAGTGGAACCAAACTGATGGTTCAGAAACAGGCCCTCACATCTATGGTCAAGTGATTTTTGACTAGCCTGTCAAACCCACACGACTCAGACAGAACAGTCCATTCAACAAATGGTGTTGAAAGAACTGGATATCCAAAGCCAAAAAAAAAAGGAAAAAGTACCCCTATTTCACACCTTATCCAAAAATTAACTCAAAATGGATTAAAAAATAAATAAATAAAACAAGAACAATACAGCTTCTAGAAGAAATTGTAGGAAAATGGCTTTAAGACCTGGTGTTAGGTGGCAGATTCTTAAAGGAGATAAGAGAAGGACTGAGATGGACTACTGATGTTCAATGTATGTAGTTTTAAAAGCTTTAATGTAAATGTGTGGAAATGCATAGAGTGGATGGAAACACATAGTAACAGCTAGTTTATAAATGGGGATATGGCTGAAAATGGTAGAAGTCTAGGTATGTAAATGCCAATTAACAGAATGCTAGAGAATATTCTGGGAACTGAATAGCACAGTAAACCAAGAGATGCATGAGAATTATGGTTGATGGTATAATACAAGATTGTCCTTTGTTAGCTAGAGTAAATGTACTTATTGCAGGGTCATGGGAATGTGGAGAAGCATGGGAAAGATACAACTGGAGTGACCTATAGACTGTGGATATCAGTAATAATACAATATTCTTTCATTTATGCCAAAGAATGTACAGTACTGATAATGGGGCAGTATGGAAAATGTGTGCTAAATGTACACTATGGATGTGGTAACAATCAGATGATATTATATTATTTGTAATAAATGTCCCACCACAGTGTGGTGTGTTGATAGAGGGGTATTGTTTGGGAATTCTGCATGTGTGCACAATTGTTTTATAAATTTACAACTTCTGTCATAAAAATATATTTTAAAAATAATAGCATGGATTGGGAAAACATACATGAAATAGAAGATAAGGACTGTAATTAGGAAGATTTTGACAATATTCTTTCATAATTTGTAACAAATATCTCACAACAATGCAAGGTGTTGGTGAAGGATTGATCAATGGACCCCTGTATTATATTATGCACATTTGCTATGTAAGTTCCCAACTTACGGTTTTGTATGTTCATATATAAATGATATAAAGATAATAATAATAGGGTGGATTGGGGAAAATACTCCAGTTAGTAATAATACTTTGACAATGCTCTCTAATCATTAGTTAAAAATTCTAACAACAATGCAAGGTATTGGTGGTATGGTGAGGTACAAGAGCCCTGTATGATGTTACATATGTGTTGTACGTTCACAACTATTAATATTTGTTTATTGTTTATGTATGTTTACATGAGTGATATACTTCAATAAATTTTTAAAAATCTGAGCTTAATGGGGGATAGTTTCTATTAACTGTCTTTTACCTTGTGTGTGTAGTATTTTTTCTTGTTTCAGTGCATGTGCAAAAAACTGGATCTTTGAATATTTTAAGGTGGCCAGTCTGGAAATCCCAGTGTGTCAGAGCTGGACTCAGTTGCATTTTCCTTACATGAGGCTTTTCTGTCCCTTATATCTGAAGCTATTTTTAGTACCAGAGTTAAGAGGTGTATGTCCAAGAGACTTAAATCTTTGGTCTGTCCATGTACCATTCGGCCCTGACTCTCAAGAGATTTGCAACACCTACTCTCCAGTTCATTGGACTCACCCAGGACAACAGGGAGATGATGATGGACAACAAGCATGTCAAGGAACAGAAAGAGTCTTCAAATGGAAGCAAGATAGTCCCATCCGGGAAACGGACTTTGGCCCAGTGGTTAGGGCGTCCGTCTACCATATGGGAGGTCTGCGGTTCAAACCCCGGGCCTCCTTGACCCGTGTGGAGTTGGCCATGCGCAGTGCTGATGCGCGCAAGGAGTGCCGCGCCACGCAAGGGGGTCCCCCGCGTGGGGGAGCCCCACGCGCAAGGAGTGCGCCCGTGAGGAAAGCCGCCCAGCGTGAAAAGAAAGTGCAGCCTGCCCAAGAATGGCGCCGCCCACACTTCCCGTGCCGCTGACGACAACAGAAGCGGACAAAGAAACAAGACCCAGCAAATAGACACCAAGAACAGACAACCAGGGGAGGGGGGGGAATTAAATAAATTTAAAAAAAAAAAAAAAAGATAGTCCCATCCATCTGCCCCATGGGATCTAAGCCCCCTCTCAGAGGTTAAGTGGGCATCACTATCCTAGAAACCTCCAGTTCAGGGAATGAACAATGGATGAGAGTAGACTTATTGTTATTCTACTACAGACCCATTATGATCCTGGCAATGGAAGAACTTTTATCACTGATGTGGAGGCAGTGGTCACTGGAGGTTCTGAGAGGAAGGAGAGGGAAAAACAGGTCTACTTTGGGGGCATTTTTCAGGATGTGGGAATTGTCCTGAATGGCATTATAATGACAGATATAGGCTATTATATATCTTGTGATAACTTACAAAAATGTGGAGAGAGATGGCGGACATGGCCCAGTGGTTAGGGCATCCATCTACCACATGGGAGGTCCACGGTTCAAACCCTGGGCCTCCTTGACCCATGTGGAGCTGGCCCATGTGCAGTGCTGATGTGTGCAGGGAGTGCCATGCCATGCAGGGTTGTCCCCCATGCAGGGGAGACCCACACACAAGGAGTGCACCCTGCAAGGACAGCCACCCAGTGCCAAAGAAAGTGCAGCCTGCCTAAGAATGGCACCACCCACATGGAGAAATGACACAACAGGATGATGCAGCAAATAGACACAGAGAGTGGACAACTGGGGTGGAGGGGAAGGAGAGATAAATAAATAAATAAATAAATAAATAAATAAATAAATAAATAAAAAGTAAGTAAGTAAATAAATAAATAATAAATAAATGTATGTATGTATGTATGTATGTATGTGGAGAGAATGTGAACTATAGTGTAAACAATAATCCAACTTAGTGGTCCAGTGCTCCAAAATGTGTTCATTAATTGTAACAAATGTATCACAGTAATGAAGGATGTTGTTAATGTGGGAAAGTATGGGAGGGTAGGGAGCAGGGCATATGGGAATTCCCTATATTGTTTATGTAACATTCATATAATCTAAGTATCTTTTTTTTTAAAAAAAATAAAAACTATACAAAAAATAAAAGAATTATCCCTTGATCAAGGGTGATTTATCCCAGTAACAAAAGAGGGGTTCAACACAATATCATTCAATGTTATAATCCTTACTTCTCATGTAAGGAAATACTGCATGAACATTTCAATGAACAAAGAAAAGTTATTTCCAAAATCCAATATCCTTTTATGTAAAAAAACACTCTGGAAAATAGTTTGAGATATTAACTTCCTCAATGTGATGAAAGATCGTGTACAATAACTCACAGCTAAAATTATAGTCAATGGTGAAATTCTGAAAATCCACAACCCAAGGCCAGGAACAGGTTAAGGTATATCAATTTCATCATTGCTACTCATTATTGTACAGGAAGTTCTGTCCAGAGCAATTAGGCAAGAGAATATAAAAGGCATACAAATTGTAAAGGAAGAAGTAAAGCTATCTCTTTACAAAGATTACATGATCCTTTATATACAAAATCCAAAAGAAAACTTAAAAAAAAAAAGGATCTTCTAAATGAATTCAGTAAATTTGCAGAGTATAAAACAAAAATCCAAAAATTAGTTACATTTTGACACTCCAGCAAGAATTATCTGAAATGAAAATGAAAAGATTCTACTCAATTGACATCTAAAAGAAAAAGTCCTAAGTATAAATTTAATGAAATAGGTGCAATACTGTACACTAAACTAGAAAAAAGACTGCTGAACACAATTGAAGTCTGAAACCAAAGGCAGGACATCCATTGGTCATGTCTCATAAGTCAAAGTATTGTTAATGTATCATTACTACCCAAAGTGAGCTACAGATTCAATGACATATTTATCAAATTCCTACTTTACTTTTACAGAAATGGAAAACTTAATCCTCAAATTCACATGGAATCTTTAATTGTCTCACATTATAAAAACAACTTTGAAAAAGTATCAAAATACAATAAGCATTACTAACAAGAATATTACCCAAAATTATACTACATAACATGCAGTGAACCAGGTAAATCTGTTCTCTTCTCCAGGGTAATGTCTTACAACAGAACTAGATAAATTTGCTCTCTTTTCAAGGGTAAATACTTATAAACAGAAACAGTCCTTAAGTAACCACAGAAAGGGTAATCAAAATACCTACTATATGTTGCTCAATGAGAAACCAAATCCTTAGAATGAACAGAAAGAAAAGAGTTCTCAGTAGATAAACAGAAGGAATTAAAAGATGTAAATGAATATTTCAGAGCTCAGACTAAATTATCAAATACAAAAAAATTACTGGTGGACTTAATAAAATGCAGGCATCAGAGGAAAATACTGTCATGCTGGAAGCTAGATGAGTAGAAATCATTTAAGCTCAGTATATACACAGAAAGAGGATACAAAATTAACAGTCTAAAAGAACTGTAGGACACTTAAAGTTTTAATATTCATTCCAAAGTTGGAAGGAGATAGAAGGAATTTGATGTGAAATAAATATGTTAAAAGTGACTGAACACCACCCAACTTGCAAATACAGATCCCAAAGATCTCAGAAAATGTCACCTGGAGAAAATCCAGTCAAACAATTGAAGAAATGAAGTCAATCTTGAAAAATCTTGAAAAGAGGCACAGGAAATGAAACATCTTGAAAAGAGGCATAGAGAAATGAACATTACATGTAGGAAAATATTATTTTGAAGGACTGTATTTCCCATCAGAAAACATACATGCCATAAGGGAGTTTAACTTTAAAGTGCTGAAAGAAAGGAATTGTTATTTACCAAAAAGAGTTTAGGCTGCAAATGTTGCTTACACTTTGAAGGGAAAATTAAGAAAGGACAGACTGAAAAACAGACTTCTTCACTAGAGTCCTTCCTCTATAAGGATGTGAAAGGAACTGCTTCAGGCTGAATAGAAATGATACAAGAAGGAAGCTTCAGGAATAAAAGATATAGTCCAGAAATGGGTAAAGGAAATAACCTATTTTTAAACTTTAAAATTGTTTCATATATTTTAAAAGGTACAACATTTTTGTAAAAGTTAGACTCTACTCTGGGTGGGAGGACACCCTCCATGTAGAGGGAATGTAGGTGACCACTATAAGAAGTGGGGTTGAAATGATCCAAGTGCTTCAAAGGCTGTCAGTTGAATTGCTATGTTAACTCTAATACATTTGACTAGATTGGTATACATATGTTATTCTCAGAGCAATCAGTTCAGTGCCATGTCAGTTGACCCAACTTTGGAGTTTGTGTTCCTGAGTGTGATGGAGTTGGACTCAGATGTGACCTTTCTACACATGCCTCTTCTGTTACTTTCACCAGATCTGTGGTTGGCGCTAGTGTTGGTGTGTACTCAGGAGACCTGAATTTCTGGACTGTCCATGTGACAGCCAGGTCCTGAGCCTCAGCAGACTCGCAACTCCTACCCTCTGGTTTATTGGACTTAACCCAGCCACCTAACAGGGAGGTGAAGAAGGTTAACCACCACACCAGGGAACCAAGAGTGCCTACAACTGCAAGCAGGAGAATTGCATCCATCATCTATGTGGAATCTAAGCCACCTCTCAATATAGAAGTGGAGTGGACACAACCATCCCAGGGTCTACAGAATGGAGGAATAGAGTATGGACAAGAGTAGACTTGCTGATAATGTACTATGAAACTATTGTGATTAGTAATGGAAGAAATTGTAGCATTGAGGTGGAGAAAGTGGCCATGGTAGCTGCTGAGGGTAGGGAGAGGGAAGAGGAGATATGTGGGGGCATTTTCAGGACTTGGAGTTGTCCTGGGTGGTACTGCAGGGACAGATGCTTGACATTGTATGTCCTGCCATGGCCCACTGGGTGGACTAGGGGAGAGTGTAAACTACAATGTAAACCATTATCCATGTGGTGCAGCAGTGCTCCAAAATGTAGTCATCAAATGCAATGAATGTCCCATGATGCTGAAAAAGGTTGTTCATGTGGAAGGAGTGGGTGAGGGGGGTGGGGGATATTTGTGGACTGCTTATATTTTTTAATGTAAATTTTAAAAAATAGAGAGAAAAAAACAATTGCAAAAAACTCTAGAAAAATTGTGTGACCTAAATAGTCCTTTATCTAAGAGACACATATAAAGCACCTAAAACATTGGCATACAACTTGTGGAGTGAGCAACAGTATTCATTTCTCTTGGCTGAATACCTAGGAGTAGGATTGCTGGGTCAGAGGGGAAGTCGGTCTTTTCCAGCCATCCTCCCTACCAAGGTTGACCATACTACAGCAGGATCTGGGTGGCCACTACTTTTCAGCTGTGCATGGGTTGTCAGTCACCCTGGAGAAAATGCAAGATTTCCTGGTGCTGACCCCACAGCTCCTCCTATAGTAGGCTTCCAAGAGTCTAAGACCAATGACCCACCTGACTCTGCCCTGTAAGTTCAGGGGACTCCTGCCTTACATGGATGATGGCAGTGCTGGTGCTGGAGCAGAAGGTTGGGTATATCTACCATTAAGTCCTTTCTCAATCATACCAAACATGATTTTCAAACAACAGAGTCCAGTAATGCAGGAGTGTCCTGGGGGCTGGACCACAGGCTTTGACACACCAACATCCTGCCTGTGTTTGTGCATGTTCTTTCCTCCATTGCACCCCAGGCACAAGTCAATCAGGGTGGACTCTGCCTTTAATAGAGTTTTTCTGGACCATGGTAAGATATTCAGAGACCCACCCTATGTATCTGCTCTTTATGGGCACTTGCCTGGGCAAGCTTTGCCCCTGCCACCAGCTCTGCACAGTCTTAGATGTGCCTCTTTGGCTCTGCAGCACAAAGTTCACATTTATGCTCCAGGTGTCAGTGAGGGCCTCTCCTCCTTCCTGGAAGACCTTGACCTCTAAAGAGAAACCTCTGTTCCAACTGCTCAGAAAGCAGCTCCATCCAGAACTCACAGACCTCTCCCATGACTTCATGTGCCAAATAAAATGCCATTTTCATGAGCCCATACAGCAATACTGGAGGTTTCCCTGGAGGGCAGGAGTCCAGATCCACACCCCTCCCTGCTGCACCAGAGGTCCTCAGAGAACATGAGCTGGATGGCCAGAAGACCATCAACCCAGCCTCACAGGTGGCCAGAGGAAGGTTCTAAGAGAAGATGGTTTAGATTTGTCCACAGGAATAAAAGGAAGTCAAGGAATTGCTCACCCAAATCTGATAGTTATAGACAGAGTGCAGACATTTGACTGCCACACAGGCAAGGGGAGGCTCGGAGGTGGCTGCCATGCCCAGCTAGCTAAATAGACCACTTATGTGGCTCTAGACTTGAATATGGAAGCACATTCCTGAGCATCAATGCACTGGGTGGGGGGGGGGGGAGGGGTGAAAGAAGACTGAGTCCATACTGACTGCAGTGCCACCAAGCCTTTCAGTTCCTTCCTTCTGTCTACTGTTTAATCCTGTCTTTATTTATATGGTCAACTTCAGGAATTCACATCAATATACCCATTTTAACCTCCATCCACAGATACTGTTGAGATTCTTGCATTTACATATAAGTAGCTGTTTCCTGTATGCACATTAAGCAAATGTGATAAGATACAACACAGGATTGTTTGTTTCACTAGAATCCCATGGCTGTGGTGAGATACATGAATGGAACTGGTCACCTTTGGGCCACACTTTATACACTGGGCCATTGATTTGTTTCTTCTATTCAGCTTTGCACTCACTCTATCTCCCTGCTTCTGTCATCTCTGCTAAAACAGGGCAAAGCCTTGTGAAAACTCATGTAGTGAAGCATATCTCTCCTGTGAGATTGTGATAGACTAAATCATATCACATGGAGTGATCTCTGGTTGAGCTTCAGTTGACCTAGATATGTAAGAATTTGTGGGACTCTCTGATGATGTAGGCGTGTAATTACCCTCCTTAACAAAGGGATGCAATTCTCTCAAATGTCTTATTGGGACACATAGGGAAGGTTGTAGCTCATCTCACAGAACAGGGCTGGTTGTTTTCCTTGGGGGTTTTGGGATTGGGCTGAAAGCAGGATGGGTTCTCAGAAGGTTGTTGAAGCCTCTGAAAGAACAAATAATCCACAGTGTCTGCTCTTCTGTGAACCATAAATCATTGGATCTTGTATTAGTCAGGGTTCTCTAGGGAAACAATCAGCAAGAGACGTCTGTCAATAGTATGTGATTCTATAAGAGTCTCTCACACAACTATGGTGATGCACAAGTCCAGGTTCCACAGACAGGCTGCAACCAGGGGCTGCAATGAAAGTCCAATGAAGGTTCGTGACAAGTTCTGGGAGATGATGGCTGTTGAAGATGAGCTGGGAAATCCTCTCTCAATGCTGGAATTACTTCCCTTTTTTAAGGGATTCAACTGATTGGGTTAAGTGTCACTCATTGCTGATTGCAATCTCCCTGATTGATGCAATTATAACCAGCTATCTATGATTTACCACTAAAATAAAGTTAATGGTGACTGAAGTCCATAAATACCCTTGTAAGACTTGTTAGTCCAGTGCTTGATTGACCAAACAACTGGGCACAATTACATGGTCTGGTTGACACAATAGCCTAACCATCACAGTCCACCCCTTGTCAACCTGGTAACCATACACATTACCTTAAACCATACTTAGTCTCTAAGCAAAAACAGTAACAGACATGCATATATCTGTATTTCTGCCTAACAATGTTCAACTCTCTTGTGTACAACTGGAAAAATATTAATTCCATATAGAATAGGGTGCAAGTTCTTGAGTAATATTCACTCTCAAACTTGATATCCTCAAATATTATGACATTAAATTGATAAAACTTGTTATATGATAAGGCAAAAGTTTGGGGAAGAAGACAAAGAAATTTGTTTTGTGTACATATAAAATCATCATAATAATGAAACAAGGAAGAAAGATTCATGACCATTCACTTTTCTAACTGGTCACATGACAAAGTTCATATTTATCACTTCTTCCACTACCCATTCCATGTTTCCAAACCATCAGAAAGCATCTCAGCTGGCCATGGTTCTTTGCCTGGTGGGGTGACTGAAACTTTCATTCCTGAAGAATATGGGCCATTGTTAGTCCTGCTTGGATTGGGTTGTTGCAAATTTCCATTGACATTAATCATAGGACACGGCAGTACTAGGAGATGCCCTACAGGATCTCGTGTATTCCAGGCAAACTCTTCTGTACTCCTATTATGTAGATGCAGTAGTAGCTCCCCTTGACAGTCAGGATCAATCACCCCAGCCAGTACAGTAATTCCCTTATTTGACTGTTGATTCAGAGGTAAGAGATCTGGTAGCAGTTTTAACTTCCATTTCAATGGAATCATTGTTGTGTTCCCTGGTGACAGCACTCCTTCTTTTGTGACTAAAACCTGTAGGCCAGCAGAGTTTGAGGTTGCAGGGACAGGAAGCAAAAATTTTCCTGGTGGGTCACTAGGGGTAATAGTCAGTGGTGCCACTCCCCCTTCCACCCCTTGATTCCTGGACCTATGGATCCTGGTTATGGGAGAAACAGTGCCATAGAGTGGACACTGATTTAAAGCATACACAGCCTCCTGGAGAACACTGCCTCAGCCCTGCAAGGTATTGCCACCTGGTTGGCACTGTATTTGAGTCTTCAAAAGGCCATTCCACCATTCTATCAATCTAGCTGTTTCAGGGTGATGGGGAACATGGTAAGACCAGTGAATTCCATGGGCATGTGCCCATTCCCACACATCATTTGCTGTTAAATAGGTTCCCTGATCAGAAACAATGCTGTGTAGAATGCCATGGAGGTATATAAGGCATTTGGTTGGTCCACAGATAGTAGTTTTAGAAGAAGCATTGCATGCAGGAAATGCAAACCCATATCTAGAGTATGTGTCTTATTCCAGTTAAAACAAATCACTGCCCCTTCCATGGTGGAGTGGTCCAATGAGGTCATCCTGCAACCAGGTAGAAGGCTGGTCACCTTGAGGAATGGTGCCATTTCAGGGGCTGAGTGTGGGTCTCTGTTGCTGGCAGGTTGCGCAATCAGCAGTGGCTATAGCCAAGTCAACCTTGGTAAGGGGAAGTCTATATTTCTGAGCCCATGCATAACCTCCATCCCTACCTCATGGCCACTTTGTTCATGGGCCCACTGGGCAATGACAGGAGTGGCTGGGGAAAGAGACAGCATTAGTCACAGAGCAGGTCATCTTATTCACTTGATTAAAATCTTCCTCTGCTGAAGTCACCCCCTGGTGAACATTCATGTGGGACACAAATATTTTCATGTCTTTTGCCCACTCAAAAAGGCCTATCCACATACCTCTTCCCCGGACCTCTTTGTCACCAATTTTCCAATCATGTTCCTTCCAAGTACCTGACCATCCAGCCAAACCATTGGCAACAGCCCATGAATCAGTGAACAGATGCACCTCTGGCCATTTCTTCTTCCAAGCAAAATGAACAACCAGGTGCACTACTCCAAGTTCTTCCCACTGGGAGGATTTTCCCTCACCACTGTCCTTCAGGGATGTCCCAGAAAGGGGCTGCAGTGTTGTAGCTGCCCACTTTTGGGTGCTACCAGCATGTTGTGCAGAACCATCTATAAACCAGGCCCAAGTTTTCTCTTCCTCAATCAACTGATTGTAAGGACTCCCCTAGAGGCCAAAACAGTGGGCTGGGAAAGAAAAGGTAACAAGGCAGGAGTGGTGACCATGGGTATTTGGGTTACTTCCTCATGTAACTTACTTCAGGACCAGCTCGAGTCCTATCTCATATGTACCACTTCCACTTTATTATGCAGTGCTACTGTGCACTCCCAACTTTATGGTTTGGTGGGTCAGACAATAGCCAGCTCATGATAAGAAACTCAAGTCTCATGGTAACTTGATGTCCCATGGTTAAGAATTCAGTCTCCACTATAGCCCAGTAGCAGGCCAAAACCTGTTTCTCAAAAGGGGAGTAGTTATCTGCAGAGGATGGCAGGGCTTTGCTCCAAAATCCTAAGAGTCTGCATTGTGATCCTCCTGTAGGGGCCTGCCAAAGGCTCCAGGTAGCATCTTTATTTGCCACTGAAACTTCCAGCACCATTGGATCTGCTGGATCATATATGGTCCAAGTGAGAGTGCAGCTTGCACAGCAGCCTGAACCTGAAGTAGAACCTCTTCTTGTTCTGGTACCCAATCAAAACTAGCAGCTTTTCTGGTCACTGGTAAATGGGCTGGAGTAGCACACCCAGTGAGGAATGTGTTGTATCCAAAATCCAAAGAAACCAACTAAGCATTGTGCCTCTTTTTGGTCATTGGAGAGGTCAGATGCAACAGCTTATCCTTCACTTTAGAAGGGATAGCTCAACATGCCCCACACCACTGGACACCTAGAAATTTCACTGAGGTGGAAGGACCTTGTATTTTAATTGGATTTATCTCCCATTCTCTCTTATGCAAATGCCTTACTAATAAGTCTAGAGCCTTTCCTATTTCTTGCTTACTAGGTCCTATCAACATGATATCATCAATATAATGGACCAGTGTGATGCCCTGAGGGAGGGAGAGATGATTGATATCCCTGCAGACAATACTATGACATAGAGCTATAGAGTTCATAAACTCATGAGACAGGACAGTGAAGGTATACTGCTGGCCTTGCCAGCTGAAAGCAAACTGTTTCTGGTGGTTCTTACTAATAGCAATTGAGAAAAAACACATTGGCTAAATCAACAGCTGCATACCAGGTACCAGGGGATGTGATTTGCACAAGAAATGGTAACACATCTGGAACAGCAGGTGCAATTGAGGTCACCATCAGGTTAAGTTCACTATAATCTACTGCCATCCTCCAAGATCCATCTGTTTTATGCACTGGCCAATAGGACAGTTGAATGAGGTTGTGGTGGGAATCATCACCCCTGCATCCTTCAAATCTTTGATGGTGGCACTACTTTTTGTAATCCATCCGGGAATCCAGCATTGCTTTTGATTTACTATTTTGCTAGGTAGGGGCAGTTCTAGTGGCTTCCACTTGGCCTTTCCAACCATAATGGCCCTCACTCCACAAGTCAGGGATCCAATGTGGGGATTTATCTAGTCACTTACTGAGTATGTCTATTCCAATTATGCATCCCGCAACTGGGGAAATAACCACAGAATGAGTCCAGGGACCTACTGGACCAACTGTGGGACACACCTGATCTCCATTAATCATCCGACTTCCATAAGCCCCTACTCTGACTTGTGGACCATAGTGATATTTTGGGTTTCCTGGAATTAATGTCACTTCTGAGCCAGTATCTAATAATTACTGAAATGTCTGATCATTTCCTTTTCCCCAATGCAGTTACTCTGGTAAAAGTAGGTCTCCTTGGGGAAAAGTGGGAGAAAGATTAACAGTATAAAGTTTGGGCAGTTTAATGGGATCCTTCCCCCAAGGAGACTTGGCCTTCTCCTCATTCAAGGGGCTCTGGGTCTGTAAACCATCTCAAGTCTGGGAATTGATTAAGGTGCTGTGATTCTCTGCATCTGTAATTTGAGTTAGGGTTTTATTCACTCAACCTAGAACACTTCTGTTTATAAAGATTGTGAAGAAAATTAGTAGACTGCTTATTTCACTGCTAGGTCCCCCATTATGTATTATCCAATACCATAATTCTATGCAACTCAGACTATTTTGAGTGCTTTTTTGAATCTGCCTTTCATGGTGGTAGCCATGCCCACCTTGATTTTGAGATTATCTGCTATTTGACTTTTACCAGACTGACATCCAATCATCCCCATAATGTTTAAGGATTCTAATTCCATCAGAGTCCCCCCCACAGTTATATCTGGACTACAGAGAACAACAACCACAGGGCTCTCCAGGGAAGATGGAGTAAGTCTTACAAAATTATTCCTTACAATCCTGATTAAAGGTGTGTCCTCTAGACATTTCTGGGGTGGATGGGCAGCTCTAAAATGGTAAATCCATTCTAGCATTACAATCTCCCTAAGCCTTTGAATTCCTTCTTCTACTGTGTACAAGCATAAATCAGGTATCTCAACCTCAGACATGCTAGGCCATCTTTTGGCCCATGCTTCAATCAGCCACCCAAACAAACAAATAAAGCCCTTTCTAACCCATCCAGCTATAGCATGGAATCCAGAATTTCTGCTTAGTGGGCCCATATCAATAAATTCAGCCTGATCCAACTTTATATTTCTTCCACCATTATCCCATACCCTTAGTATCCACTCCCACGCATATTCCCATGATTTCTGTCTATATAAGTTGAAAACTCATGCCATTCTTTCTGAGTATACATTACTTCCTCATGGGTCACACTTTGTATTTCACCTTTGGGGTCTTGTTGTGATTTTAAGTCTAGTAATAGGTCTCAAATACAAGAGAGGTGGTGGGGGTGGGTAAGGAGAAGGATTAGAAATGCCTTGCAAGCTACTGACCTCAGGGCATTCTCTTGCATTTTCTTCTGGTGAGACAGGATTAATCTCTTCAGGCAGGGGTTGGAAGGTAGTTTCCTCAGGGCAGACTGGAGGCTAGGCAGTGCATGCTGGAGTTTGGCTGGTACATGTCTCAGTGCTGGGAGGAGGTCCAGACTCCTTGGGGCAGGCCAGAGACTGGGCAGGGCAGGCTGCAGTTTGGCTGGTACCCACCTCAGGGCTGGAAGTTGTTTCAGACTCCCTGGAGCAGGCTGGATATTGGATGATACAAGGTTGGCAAGGTATGATCTGGACAGGGCAGGCCATGGCAGGCTTATGTGATAAAGTCGCAGCAGAATTCAGGGTTTCAATGTCTCCATCAATATCATCATCCCATATATCTCCATCCCAATTCTCTGAATTCCACTCTTTTCCAATCAAAGTCTTCAGTTTGAAGAAACACTGCAGGATTGGGATTTTAGTTTCCTTTGTAACTCCATTACTCATACAATGAGAGTCTGAGTTTGGTTCTCAGATATTTCAAGCCTGTGGCACAGGAGACAAGATTTTCTTTCAGAGCACACATAGAAACTTTTGCATCATCCATGTTTAAGTTTAAGTTTCAAATCTGAAGCCTTTAACTCATCTCTTTCTTTTGTAACACTATCCAGACTATCTAGGAGGAGCCAGCCAACATCATTACACTGTTTGACTGCACAGAACTCTGTTAAGGTATTAAGAACACTCTCACCCAGATCCTTGCTTCTTATAAGTATGGAAGTAGGGGAATCCAGTGATGCTATCTGTGCATCTTGATTGCTAACTCACACCATAAACCATTAGCAGCCTCTTTGTTATTGGAAAGGGAATTGTCAGTTCCCTTGAGTTCAATTAAAGAGACTATTGCAAAACTCCCAAAACCACTTCAGACACCCCATGTAAAGACTCTGTTCCTCAAGAACCACTCCCAGGCATTCTTGGGACTTGGAGTTGTCCTGGGTGGTACCCCAGGGACAACTGCTGGATGTTGTATGTCCTCCCATGGTCCACTGGATGGAACATGGGAAAGTGTGGGCTATGGTGTGGAACACGGGACATGGGGTGCAGCGATGCCCAGAGATGTACTCACCAGATGCAATGGATGTGACATGATGATGGGGAAGAGTGTTACTGAGGGGGGAGTGGTGGGGTGGGGGTGGTGGGGGCGAATGGGGACCTCATATATATATATTTTTAATGTAATATCTTTTTAAAAAATGAATAAATTGAGTAGAAATTGGAAAAAAAAAACCACTCCCTGTACAAAGCTGTATAAGTCAGTGTTCTCTAGGGAAATAGAATCAACAAGAAATTATGTCAATAGCATGTGATTCTATAAGAATCTCTCACACAGCCATGGGGATTCACAAGTCCAGGTTCCACAGGCAGGCTGCAACCAGGGGCTGCAATGAAAGTCCAGTGAAGGTTCTTGACAAATTCTGGGACATACTGGCTGTACAAAGATGGGCTGGGCAATTCTCTTTCAATGCCAGAATCACTTCCCCCATATATATATAAAAGAAGTTGTGAACTTACAAAACAATCATGCTGATATGCAGAATTCCCATTCTACAAGCCTTCAACAACCACACCATTGTGGAACATTCATTTGTTACAGATTATGAGATTTATCATCAGACTATTACCACTAAATATGGTCCATAGCATACATTTAGTATATCTCTTCTGTACTCCCCTAGCCTTAACACGTACATTTTGATATTGATGTAAGAATGTTACAATCATGGTTGTTAATAACTTTTAATTGGGTTTTTGCTTTCTTAATGTTGGGTGGCATTTAACTGATTGGGTTAAGCATCACTCACTGCTGATGGCAATGCCCCTGACTGATGTAATTATAACCAGCTATCCATGATTTACCACTGCAGTAGAGTCAATGGTGACTAAAGTTCATAAATGCTCTTGTATTACAGTTAGCTCAGTGTTTGCTTGACCAAACAACTGGGCACAATTACATGGCTGAGTTGACACATTAGCCTAACTGTCACAGATCTGTAGTGAGTTCAGCTTGTGAAACAGTAAAGAAAAAGGCATATAGTATCAGTAATGGTCAGTAAAATTCATAAGGACTGTAAGGTCTCAGACCCATATCTTCCAGAATGGACCTGGTTTGGTGAGGAAGAACACTTGCAGAGAAGGTACATAATTAGTGCTTGTGAACTCTATGCCTATTTTCAATCCAGGCTGCTCAGACAGGATTGAAGACCTTAGCCAGGGAAAAAGCTGGGGGCTTCCAGACTTCATCCATTGAACCAAAAAGCCCTGGTGCAGTGGGTCACTATCCCTGTTGATGAACATCAACTGATCACCCAGGGTTGCTCAGTGGAAGGTGAAGCTAATCATTTGAGGAGCTGCCATGTAGCAGTTGGTCTGGGATGCCCAGGGTTCTGCACCAGCTTGGGGAGCCAAATAGACCACCAGTCACTCAGGGAAGTCACTTGACTGTCAGAGAGGCTCACCAAAGTAGGTGACAGATAATGTAAAAATGCTGTGGGAAGAGGGCTACAAGTCTGGACTTCATCTAGACCTTTGGGGGGGTTCATGTGAGGGAAATGACATAATTGTTAGGGTTTGAAATGTAGAGTCAGGAAATTGTGTCAGCATTGGGGCCATTCTGGTGGCTCATGAACATCCTTTGGGCATTGATTCTCTCCCCCAACAGCTTTGAGAAAGCAGCATTTTTAAGGACTGTCTCAATGGTGAAAGCAGGAAAGCAATTAGGAAACATTCTGAGATGATTGAAAACAAAACCACCACATACAAAAACTTACAGGATGTAGCAAACGCAGTACTGAGGGGGGAATTTATAGCCCTAAATGCTTAAACTACAAAAGAAAAAAGAGCAAAAGTCAAACACTGAACTGCACATCAGGAGGAACTAACAAAACAACAGCACAAACTAAATCCAACACAAGCAGAAAGAAATCACAAAGATTGGAGAGTTTAAAAACCAAAAATGAAGGGGGGAAAAAACAATATCATCTAAATTAATGCAGAAAAGGCATGTGACAAAATCCAGCATCCTTTCTTCCTAAAATCACTTAGAAAAATAAGAATAAAAGGAAACTTCACCAACATTATAAAGGGCATACTTGAAAAACACCACTGCAAATACCATATCACTGGTGAAAGATTGAAAACTTTCCAAGATCTGGAATGAGACAAGGATGCCCAATGTCACCGATGTAATTCAACATTGTACTGGATGTTGTAGGCAGAGCCAAGTAAGCAAGAAAAAGAAATTAAAGACATCCAATTAGGAAAAGAAGTAAAACTTTCTCCTTGCAAATGACATGATCTTATATATAGAAAGTCCTGTACATTGTACAACAAAGTTATTCAAGCTAACAATTCCAGCAAAGTGCTGTTTGTTGAGATAAACATGAGCAAATCAGTAGTATTTATGTATAATTTCAGGAAGAAATGAAAAAAAGAAGTCCATTTCCAACTACCAGAATAAATTTAACTGAGAATGTAAAGGAATTATGCATGGGAAACTTCAAAATTATGAATACAAAAAGAATTTTTAAGAGAATGGAAGGATATTCCCTGCTCATGGATTGGAAGGTTAAATATACCAAGATATATGAATTACCGATGCTATGCAGTCCCAATGAAAATTGCAATAAACAACTTTGTAGAAATGGAAAAGACAAGTCAACACATTTATTTGGAAGGACATACAGTCCCAAAAAGCCAAAAACATTATGAAAAACAAACTCAGAGGACACACACTTCTTCACTTTAAAAGATATTACAAAGCTACAGTGGCCTAAACAACATGGTCCTGGGACAAGTAGATACATAGACCAATTGAACTGAATGGACCCTCAAAATTATTCAGAAATAGACTCTCATAACTATGGCCAATTGATTTTTTTTATTTATTTATTATTGACTTTGTAATAATATTACATTAAAAATATATATATATGAGGTCCCATTCAATCCTACCACCCCCACCCTACCTCTCCCCCCCCAGCAACACTCCTTCCCATCATCATGACACATCCATTGCATTTTGGCCAATTGATTTTTGACAAGGCTGCCAAGTCCACTCAAAATAGTCTATTCAATAAATGATGCTAAGAGAACTGGATATCCAAATGTAAAACAATGACAGAGGACCCTGATCTCATCTCATATACAAAAAAATTAACTGAAAATGTATAAAGATCTAAAAGAAATAGTAAGATAAGATTTCTAGAAGAAAACATAGGAAATGATCTTCAGCACCTCATGTTGGGCAATGGTTTCTTAGACTTTACACCCAAAGCACAAGCAACAAAGGAAAAATTGATAAGACCTCATCTAAATTAAAAAGTTTTTCACCTAAAATAATTTTATCATGAAAATGAAAAGACAACTCATTCCATGGGAGAAAACAATTGGAAACTATATATCCAATTAGGGTTTAATACCTAGACTATACAAAGAAATCCTAAAACTCAACAATACAATGAAATAAAACCCAATTAAATATGGGGAAAAGACTTGTGCCTCCAAAGAGTATACACAAATGACCAGAAAGCACATGAAAAGATCCTTACCTTCATTAGCTATTATGGACATGCAACTCAAAACCAAACTGAAATACCATGTCACACTCACTATAATGGTGTTATTAAGAAACAGAAAATAAAAAATATTGGAAAGGATGGTGAGATATAGAAACACCCATTCAATGCTGATGGCCAAGTAAAATGGCCACACAGCAGCAGTTGGACCTTGCAATATGGAGAATACATTCCCTTTGAAAATTCTGTGATGACCGGTTGCCATGGTTATCTCATGATGCACGTAAGGCTCATGGTCCTAACTGTCACTCTATGCCCAGAGAGATTTGGAGTTGGTAGCAGGTGGAAAAGCTCCCAGCTTAGTTTCCACAGTACATAGAGATGGGAAATCTCAATTGCTGCTTAAGAGGTATGATCATATTGGCCTACATGATTAATTCAATCCCCAAAAAATTGGCAGGAAATTTTTCCACAAAATATGATTCACTTTTCTTCTAGTTTCTCCTCTCCAATTTGTCCTAAAGAGTTTTAGATGTGATTTATAGTTTTCTCTTAATCCTTATTTTATATTTTAGATCCATCTATCAAGCTGGTTGCCTCAAAATGAGTCTCCCTTTAGAAAACTTTAGCATTTCTTATAAAGTTCTTTACCATTCACTCTCTTCCTCAAGACCATGTCTGTGTTAATGTTATTTTACTCAGCAGGGATGTAGTAAAATAATTATTGCAGAATATGGAGTGAATCTGGATTGGTAGGGACCAGAAAGGATGCATTTCATATGATGAGGTGTACTAAAGATGTTTTTAACACCCTTTTCAACCTCTATTCATCATTAAGTGTATATATAACTCAGTATACTTGGGGTATGTTAGTACCATTCATATAACTAGTTTTCCAAACCTAGCTATAAGAACTTGAGTTTCCAAATGTCAGTTTATGAACCAATATACATATTTCCTTTAATCCTTGGGGGTTATCCAAAATTTTCATTTTAGGAAGTTACCTACTGATTTTCTCACTGCCCTGTATGCTCTTCAATAGTAAGTATGGAGAAAATAGAATAATTTTTTTCCATTGTGTTTTACATCACAAAATAAGCTTCTTTAGATGTTGACCATAATAACACATATTAGACTTGTTAGTGGTTCCATGGTTTAGGAAGCTAGAGCATAAGTAAGACAAATTTTGAAGTTAAATGGAGTGATTCCCTTCACTATCCTTTCTCATTAATGGATTGTCTATCTTTACCTAAAAGGGTATATGATTTTGCCAGATTTCATGGTGGGATTTCTCTGGGATAATAGCAGAGGGTGCAGGTAACTGAGTGCAGCCTGGGGGAGGGAGAAGAAGGGACATCCCTTAGTACATGAGCAATTGGGGCCCAAAGAAAGGAGGCTAGAGGTGCTGAGGAAAGTCCTGGGTGGGGATAGCTATGGATGGGACTCTCTCCTCTGCCACTGCTTGTTCAGACTTGAGTGCAAGGACAGCACATTCTTTGCAGAGCTCTCATGTGGCAGTTCTTTGTGAAAAGGTGGGTTCTGAGCCAGGATGGGAATCAAGCACACCCCTGATCACTAGGAGAGATTACATGCCCCCAGGAAGGCTCACATGAGGCAGCTGACAGTGGGAGTATTTGGGGCACGATGTTCACAAGTTTTGTTCCCTGGTCCTTCAGAGGAACTCTATGAGGGGAAACCTGAGTTATGGTTTGGGTCAGAGAACTCACTTATGCAGAAGGCAGGGTGAGGGTTTGAACCACTCTCTCTCCTGTAATAAAGTAGTTGGCAGGCCTTTCTCCACAGCTCCTGGGAGGTAACTTGTAACCCCAGAATCTGCTGAGTGGGGGCACTGACTACATTTCCTGACTAGAATCATTCACTCAGCAATGTTGTTGACCACACAGGATTGATGTGGGATCTCAGAACAGAGCACGTGTTCTCCATGAGCTGTAAAGGATCACCCACTGAGGGCTGAAAGTCAGTGTCCATCCCCCTTGTCCTGGAACCATCAGGCACCCACTCTGGAGGGAAGTACTAGCAAGTTTCTTGAAATTCCTCCCCACATTTAATAAGTGAACTCTTCTGGGGCTTTTATGATATATTGGGCATTTTTCTTAAGGATTTCCTTACATTTGCTTATTTTTAGTCTCATAATACAAACTAATAAGCAGGTCTGGCTAAAATCTTCAAAAGACAGCATGGAAAACTGGACACATAAAGAGTTTACATAATGTTCCCTGTTTTGGGTGGCCTCTGAATGAGATTTGAACACAGTTGACCAGACCTTGGCACCCATGCTTTTGGTCACTGTGCTCTGCTGCCTTCCTATGCTGTGTCATCTATATAAAGTACCCTACATCTGTCTTTTGGGTGTCTAAAGTGAACCCCAAACTACAACTTTTTTTGAAACCCACCTTTTACTCAAGTGGGACACCTGTGTAGGCTGTAAATAAGGGATCATAGTGTGAACTGTAAATAAGTTAATAATGATTTCCTACATTCATCTGTTGGTAAGATGTCACCTGAGAGTTCTGTTGTGAATGCCTTTCCCAGTTCTTGTCTCAAGCATGAAAAAAGAAAATTTGCTACCCAGTCCAAAAAATCTACTATCTGACAATCCCATTCAGCTGGGAACCTCAAAATCAGCATCTGGCCAAAGAAAAGGGAGTGTCCTCAAACATTCCTTAGAAAGTATTCCACAGACAGTACAGTAGAAATGCAATTATTTTATTGCATCAGTAATGTTGACTGTAGATACTAAGTATTCCATATTGAGAAAAACCTTTAAAAAGGTTAAGCCATGATAGTTTTCTTAATTCACATGTGAAATTTTGCTTTTAGTAATGAGTCAGTAGTGCCACAACCACATAATTAAAAATGTAGTTACAACTAAAGTTGGTTCACATTTACTGGCAGATTGTATTTTAAGTTAATGTTTGGTCAGTCTATTTCTGAACATTAGTAGGAAGAGTTATCTTCTGAAAAAGTGCTATGAGATTATTAAAAATCTGATATATTTTTAAGAGAAGTTTTAGATTCACATAAAAAACTGTGGAGAATACAAACAATTCCCACATATACCCCTGCCACCCTCCCAGTCTAGAGCCAGCAGTTTCCCCTGTTAATAACTCTCATCACTGTGGTATGAACAATTGAAGGGACAGTATTGATACAGTGTTTTGGAGGCTCGCTCTTCCTAATCCTCAGCTTTGTGCATTTTGACAAAGGCATATTGTCATGTACCTACCATGACAGAACATCAGTGGTTGAATTGTGTCCCTCCAAATTACATTGAGAAAACCTTGGTACCTGTGAGTGTGACCACTTTTGGAAATAAGATGTTTGCAAATGTGATTAAGATGAGGTCTACTGAATCAGGGTGAACTGCAATATAATACAACGTGTGAACTTACAAGAAGGGAAGAGACAGAGAGGAGAAGGCTGTGTGAAGATGGACTGACACTGGAGAAGCAGGCCAGGTGAAGATGAGGAAGAGATTAGAGTCATGCTGCCAGGAGCCAGGACACCTGGAGCCACCAGAAGCTGGAAGAGTCAAGGAATGGTTCCTAGCAAGGATCTTCAGAGAGAGGCACAGAGTATGGTGCTGTGGACACATTAATGCTGGACTTTTTGTCCTTAGAATTGTGAAGGTTTAAGTTTGTGTTCTCAAACCACCCAGTCTGTGGCAATGTATTATAGAAGTGCTAAGAAACTAAACACATATAGTGCTGGGAAGTAAGGTGCTGCTGTAAACAGATACATGTGGAAGGCTCACAGAGGCTTCTAGGCAAAATATAACTTCTGAGCAGTCATGGGTGAAATTAGCCCAGATATTTCCAGCCTACCTATAGCCATGACTCTGCATTGAAGCTTCAGACTCCAGAAAGCACAAATGGACCTCATCAATGTGTCTGTCTGGATTGCTAAAGATGTGATACAAAAACCTACTGAAATTGTTGTATTCCACAATTTGGGACAGTAGGGTTTTCATACAAAATAGCAGCAAAAATAATGCATTAATAAGAAATTTAAAATGTATGCAGGACTGTATATTGAAATCTGATTGACCTACCCTCCATTTTCTTTAGCCCTCTAGGTTCTGTGTCTCAAGTAACAACAGTTAAGTTTTTGCACATCCTTTTGGATTGAGTAATTGAGTATTCATATAAAATTGACACTGTACCACAGTTTTCTAAGGGCTTTACCTATATGTACTCATGGTCTTTTTTCCCTTTACTTTTAAGGAAATTTTAGATTACATGAAAGTTAAAGCAAAATTAGGTGGGATTCCCATATACCCCACCTCCACCCCCTCACACTTTACCCATTAAAAACATCTTTCATTAATGTGGGATATTTTTTATAAATCTTGAAGCACTGCTACTAACCGTGGTCCATAGTTTCCAACGTAAGGCCCACTGATGGGTTGCCAATTTCCTGGGGATATCTGCCCTGGCTAGAATGTCCAGATGTCTTTAGAGCCCTCAGGAACACTCCTGCCTGAGGCATTATTTACTGTGGCAGCCACAGAGATCCTCCTGTGACCTGCCTAAACTTTCCTCTGGAATGACTTCCTGACTCATATTGAAGTATCCTAGCCATAAACACTCATTTGTATTTAATATTCCCTCTCTTGGTCAAGGTCTTTGTACAAATGTATCTCTAGTTGGCAATTGGTAACAATCCCTCAGTGCCAAGGGGGCCCATCCTTGGGAGTAATGTCCCATGCTGGGGAGAAAGCAGACTTCTATGCTGAGTTTGGCTTAGAGAGAGGCCACATTTGAGCAACATACACATTTTCAGAAGGTAACTCTTAGGCAGTATATATCACTAGGCTAAGTTTCAATTTTACAAGAATGAAGTTCATAACTACCAGCATTAATATCAAGGGCCTGGCATATTGGTCTGTCCTCTTTTAGCTAGGTTCTGATGATGTATTGATATTCTTGCCACTGTATTAGAAAATGTAGCAGGGCTCCAAGAATGGGAATTGAAAGTTTTGTTGGTTACTGAGATAACACCCCATGACCATATGGACACATTCATAATCCCTAGAGGCATGCCTGAGGTGCACCCTTCCCCATGCATCTGTCCCTCACTGTCACCCTGCACCAGTAGACCTCCCCTGCCATAGCTGTAACTTTTGTGTAGTTCAAAACCTCCCCATAAAGAAAGTCAAAAGTTTTTTGCATTGTGACTTTCATCACCTTAATATCTGTTATTTTTTATGTATACTTACAATTTCATCTGTATCTTCCCCCAACATCTTATTTTTTTTCACTTTATCTTCAAAGAAGCTTTAGGTTACAGAAATGTCACATCAAAAATATAGGGAATGAGCAGATGTGGCTTAAATGTTTGAATGCCTGCTCTCCACATGGGAGGTCCCAGTATGATTCCCAGTGCCTCCTAAAAACAAAGACAAACAAAAAATGAAAAAAGCAAACACACACACACAAAAACAACTCAAAGGAACTGATGTGGCTCAGTGGTTGACTACTGGCTTCCCACTTACAAAGTCTGGGTTTCACTCCCTGGTCCTGGTACCTAAAAAAAGAGAGAAGAAAATAGAAGAATATATAGGTGATTCCCATATACTGCACCCCTTCCCATCTCATATTTATTCCTATTAGCAATATCATACATGAGTAGGGTTCATCTGTTACAATTGAAAAAAAAATGGAAGCATTGCTACAAACTATGGTCAATGGTTTATGTTATGGTTTACACTTTGCATCATACTTTTATACGTTTTCACACAAGTACAATCATCTGTATCCATCATTGCAAAATCACACAGAACAGTTCCAATGCCCTCAAAATGCCCTATGATCCATCTATTCTTCCCTCCTTCTTCCCTCAGAACCTATGTTAGCCACTAAGTTTCAATTTTCCAAGAATAAGGTTCATTGTCTTATGCATTAATAATGAGGCTTTGACATACTGGTCTGCTTTTATTTGGCACTGCCCATGTACTCTAGAGATTCTTGCCCCTCTCTTTGAGTATATAGCAGGATTCCCAGGATGGAATTTGAATATTTTCTCATTGTTTGTGGGTCTCCATCCACTGATATAACACCTTATGACAAGATGAACACATTCATATTCCTTTGAAGCATCCCCCAGGGGCATCCTTTTCTATATGCCCCCCTAGCACCGGTACACTGCACCCGTGACCTACCTGCTGTATTTGCCAAAAAAAAACATTCCCATCCTTGTAGTCCCAACACAAACCAACAAATCCCAAGTACACTTGTTCCTTCCTCCAAGACTTCCACAATTCCATACAGTCCAAATTAAATACCTCCACCATGCTCACCCTTCCATTCCAGTTCCATCAACCCACTCATATCCCTGCATCACCATCACCCCATCCACTGCCAAACCACCCCTTTCTGCCTTATCATAGGCTCTGCCCATATTGAGCTTGGTTCACCACACTCAACTCCCTTTCTGTCTCCTTTAATCTATCTTCCAGACTCTCTGTGAGTCTCCTAAATAAACAGGTCATATCAGTGAGGTCAAGAAGTATTTGCCTTTAGTGACTGGCTTACTTCACTCAACGTAAGGTCAAGATTCATCTATGTTGTCACATATATCAACATGCCATTCCTTCCTACAGCTGAGTAATATTCCATTGTATGTATAAACCGCATTTGCTTATCCATTCATTTGTTGCTGGTCACAATTCTTTTGCATATATACCCAGTGGTGGGATTGCACAATCATATGGCAATTCTATAATAACCCTTTTGAGCACTGCCAAATCATCCTCCAAAATGGCTGCACCATTCCACATTCCCAGCAGCAGTTGAAGAGGGTTAGTCTTTAAGGAAATGGAGATTCCATTTTTAATAAGTAGGGTGGCTAATATTTTAGAAAGAAACAAAACTAGAAAATAACAAATAGAGATGTGGATATGAGTAAACTGGAGTCCCCATATATTGGTGATAGGAATCTAAAATAAAGCAGCCAATTCGGGAAATAGTTTGACATTCTCTCAAAAAGCTAAATCTAGAACTACTATATGACAGCTACCTATTAGGTTTATATATTAAAGAATTAAAAACAGAGGCTGAAAGAGGTACTCGAAACCAGTATTTATTGCAGCATTATTTGCAATACCCAAAAGCTGGAAACCACCTAAGTGTGCTCATAGAGAGGAATGAGTTTTTTTTAAAAGTGGCATATCCATACAATGGGATATAATTGAGCCATAAAAAGTATTGAAGTTCTGATACATACTACTATATGCATGACCCTTAAAAATGTACTGAATAAGGCAGACACAAAAGTAAAACAGTTGGTGATTGCAATTATTTGAAAGCTAAGAAAAAGTAAATGCACAGAAATAGATAGATTAGAGTTTATTACCAGGGACTAGCAGAAAGTAGAATGGGCTTAATAGCTAATAATTACAGAGTTTCTGTTTCAGGTAATGAGAAAGTTTTGGAATTGAATGTTTGGTGACAGTTACAAAACACTGTAAATGTAATTGATTCAAGTAAATTATACATGCTGTAAAAATGGGTAAACTGGCAAATTTTCTATTACATAGCTATCTCATTGAAATTTTTTTAAAAATCCTCTAGAATGGATGGGATATTAAAAGTCAACAAGGCTGTGAGGCTGAAGCAGTATTTCTTGAAATCAGTGTGATACTGACGATTTCCTTGGACTTCAGAATAGGCTGGATATATATCATCATACTGTATAGTTTAGTACCACTTATACATGAACTATTTCACATTGACTTAGATCGTCTTCAGCTACAAAGCCAAGGATTCTATTCTGATTACACTCCACTCTTTCCTTTGTCTCTCTTTCCTACATGAAGGGTTTCTGGGTAGCTCCACCATCCTTGTTTGCACATTGTAGCCTCTTGTCTGGGCAAAGCAAAGTGCCCTGAGTAATGCAGGAGCTGCACCCCAGTGTACTGATCATTACTCTGTGTCCCCCTAGCTCCCATGGAAGACCTAGTAGAGGAGCCTTCTAGTGACAGGGTGGTTGAGGAGGTCCCATCTAATGTTGAGGTGAAGTCATCTGTTTTTGTCTAAGATAGAAATGTTCCTTTCTCAGATTTGTCCTTTTTTAAATTTGATTACAGCACTTATTATATGATGGTATGAATTATAAATATTTTTAAAGATTAGACTACAGCATAATTATATATTTTCTTCTCCTCCCCCAGCCCCACCCCCACCCCCACCTCCATCCTACTGTTCTTACTGTCTGTGCCATTCACTGTATGACCTTCTGCATTTTTGTCTTGTCTTCTCATCTTTCTCCTCTAGGATTCACTAGGACTCAGTCCTGGAGACCTCTGATGTGGAGAGAGGTACCCTTTCACATGTGCCACATCAGTTCCTGGTCTCTGCTGCCCTTCACTTTGACTTTCCCCTTTGTTTCTCTTTTGTTGCATCATCATCTTACTGTGTGACTCACCTAAGCAGGCACTGGCTCACCACAGAGGCACTCAGTTCACCATGTGAGCACTAGCTGACTGCATAGGTACTCACACAGGCACTTGGCTTAACACATGGGTACTTGGCTTACTGTGTGGGCACTGGATCCCTTTACGGGCACTGGCTCAGCACATGGGCATTCACATGGACAATCGGCTCAGCACATGGGCACACAGCTCACCATGAGGGCACTTGGCTTACTATGTAGGCACTGGCTTACCATACAGGCTCACTTTCTCTTTTTTACCAGGAGGCTCCAGTGATCAAACCCAGGTTCTCCTATATGGTAGGTGGAAGCCTTATCACTTGAACCACATCTGCTTCCCTGAACTACAGATATTAACTGTCTGATCCAGTGGGGGTGGATTCCAGGGGCCTGTGGGAAGAAGTGGGGGCAGGGAATGAGAAGAATGGAGACAAGACAGGATTCTGATCAAGCCTCATTTATTGGGGGTAGAACATGGGAATATATACTGAGGGAAGGGAACGTGTCCATGGGTGATAGGTTGGTCTTGTGGGTGGCAGGCGTCCAAGGAGGGAATTGGCTGAAAATTTGTGCCAGGTCTGCAGAATTTCGCACCTTGCACATGCGTGCTGCTGTGGTTACCAGAGTTGTGGCGGGAAGGGGAGAACAAAGAAACAAGGAGGAAGAAGAAGAAGGAAATGGCGGGGCAGGGCTGAGGTAGTTGTGAAATCCGCCCATGTTGTTGGAGGCTGTAAATAGATTTCACAGTGGGTGGCTCCCCACAGGTCCCCCTTCTCTGTTTAATATGTTAGGAACTGAAGTGAAGAACAGCTGGTGATGGCTCATGTTAGGGCAGGGCTTATGGTCAGTGGTGACGTGCAGCTGCAAGGTGCTCCCGTACTGAGGGGGCTGTGCCTGTCTTAGGTTGGGGCTGCACCTGTTAAGTGATCAGTCTTACCTGTCATTGGGAATCATGGCAGCATCTGTCTTAGGCTGACTGATGGGTCAGCCCAGTTGCCCGTCGTTAGCTAACCAGACCAGCGCCTCAGCGATAAATGACTTGTAAATATAACAAGCTATAACAGGGACCTCTACACCATGCATGACATGCATGATGTACTGAGATTAGTGGGTGAGGCCACACCCACCCTGGTCTTGTTTGGCTAGGGCACCTGCTGCTCATTTGAACCACTAAACTCCTCACTGAAGCTGTTTTCCTTACTGAAGCTGTTCAGCGATATTAATTAAACAAAGAAGGGTTAGCTGCAATAGGGGCAGTTGTGACCATGGGCAGGGAGGACAGGCAAGGAAATGCCATTAGGGTACAGGTTGGTGATGAGGCAACATAAGAGATTTGCATTTTCAAAGGTTGGTTGTTTGTTCTTCGGTCTGGATAGGCTGGTATTGATGAACAGCATCAAGATACATCACATGGGCAGAAATTTGCTTCATCCTTTCTTGGAGAAATTTAAGGAGGCAAAGTGCAAATGCACAGATTAAAAGGAGAGTGATTAGGGGGCTGAGGAGGGGACCTAGCCACATTACGAAGGGGGAGGTTAGCCAGGCAGATAAGGAGAGGTTGATTGGGAGGGCAGTATTCCTTCCCCCAATTCTCACAATTTCTTAGCATTTTCCTCAACAATACCAGATTCATTTATATAGTAGCAGCATTCCTCCTGGAGGAAAAGGCAGGTTCCCCCCTTTTTTAGCTGTAAGTTAAGGGCCCTGCAGTTTTGAAGGATTACTTGGGCGAGGGATGTTATTTGCCACTGCAGAGAGTCAAGAGACTGTGCACTGGATTCTAGGCTAATTTGTCATTCTTGTTTAAAGTGTTGCAAGCTGATGAGGCCATGACCAAGAGCACCACCTGCCGTGGCAGCTGCAGTGACTGAACCTGTGAGGCTAATTTTTTACCAATATAGGGAGGAAGGCGGCTCTCTTTGACACAGATGCAGATAGTAAAATTTTTAGTTTGCCTTCTCCATAGTATGTTAGTTGTGGGGTACTGGCTATTAGGATGCAAGGCCTCATTTTTATAGAATAGAGCATTTTTGGGTTATAGTTAATTTTCTGACAATCATGAGTAGGATTCTTGGTTATGATTAAATTGTAAGAGGGAAACAAAGTCACAATAAACTGAATATTATTTTTGAAGATAATTATGGTCTGATTTTTAACCTACATACAGGAAGGATGGTTACTAATGCATAAGGGTTGATAATCAAATGGTAATATGAGATTATCAATTCTTCATCTTTCTTTATAGGGTTTAATTGGCAATCGATTATCAATTGGTTTAGGGAATATATGGGTTTTATTCAGATATATATGAAAGAATGGATTTTTCCAGGTTAACACTCTAAGTAATGGGGGCTTAGGTATTAAGACCTAATAAGTGTAATTACTGGCAGCTTCCTTATTACTTACGATCACCATCATCAGAAGTTGTAGAAGACTCCATCTCTTCATTCTGGGGTTTAATCCTTTTCAGAGATAACTAAATTTGTTCTCCATTTTCTGAAATGATAAGAGCATAGCCTCACCCCCTTACTTTAATCCTGCCTTTTTTCCATTCATTGCTTAAAATATCTTTCTAGAATATTAGTTGATCTTCATTTCCTGTGTCTACTGTAGATGTTTGACATTTTCCAGAGTGACATTCTACAGGTGTTAATGAATTATAAACATTAAGAAAATGTAAAGTAAATAAAGCTTTTGCTAATTAATCTTTTGATGTCATAATAACATTATTTCCCCCTTTTTGTTTTAAAAGCATAGTTTTTAGGGTATGATGGTTGCATTCAACTATGGCTTGACCTGTAGGATTATAAGGAATATTAGCAACATATTGAATACCATATTTTAAAAGGAAAGATTCAAAGGATTTACTAATGTAAGGTGTATTATTGTTTAGAGGGCATCCCATTACAGCAAAAGCAGACTATAGATGTGAATGAACATGATGCAACTGTTCCTTACTTTGAGCAGCAGTGTACATAAAATGAGAATAAGTGTTAATATAAACATGAACATATTGTAGTTTACTAAAGGATGGTATGTAACACCCATCTGCCATAATTGATTAGGAGTCAGGCCTCCGGGATTAGTTCCAGCTTGAAAAGGCACCACTGTTAGTGGTCCACAAGTAGGACAAGAATGAATAATTTTTGTGCCTGTAGTTTTGTTAACTTTTGATATTTATTTTGCACACCTTTAGCATTAATGTGAGTTAGAGCATGAGCACCTTGTAAACACCCTACTAATAAATCAGCTCAAGCATTATTTGCTGTCATAGGACTAGGCAAAGAGGTATGGAGCGTATGTGAGTAATGTAAATAGGATGCTGTTTTAACCTGATGAGATGTTGCAAGTTAGTGAAAAGTTGAGATAACTTATTAGTAGCAAAGATATGAGCTGTTCCAATATGCTAAACAGTAAGGCATACATATTCAGAATTAGAGACAACATTCAAAGTTTCCTTAAATATTGTTAACACCTTAATGATGGCAGCAAGTTCAGTATGCTGAGCAGACATGAATGGAGTCTGCCAAGCCTGTTCTTTTCAAGAAGTAATGTATGTTGCTTTTTTATTACTATTACAATCAGTAAATACTGTACAAGATGGTTAGGCCATGCACATAGTCCTGAAAAGCACTGCAGAAGTTCATTGTTAGGTTTTTTATAGATAGAGGAATGCAGCTGGCTTGATTTGTGTAAGAAGACAGTAAAGAAAGTCAGCAAGTTTTAAAACAAAGTGATAGCTGTGCTGGACTTTAACTTTTTGCAACAAACTAGCAGTGTTTGGGATTGCTGCATACTAGTGTTGTTACTTTAATCTATGATAAGAGGTTGTTTCTGTGACACATACTCTTTTATTATAATTAAAACCATGAATAAACACACTGTACTTCTCTTTAATATTATGCTGAAATATTGGTAACTTTATACACTTTTAAGCATTTATAGAAACCTTTTGTTCATATGACTTTAATTAATAGAGGGTTTAAGGGAAGAAAAAACTTGTTAATTTTATAACACTGTAAAACACCTTTTATTTACTTATAACATATTAAAAGAACTTAATTATTACTTTAATTTTTCTTTCAAGGTAAAAGAACAAATCTCTTATAATTAGTTTGGAATAAAAGGCTACTGTTCAGGATTAGGTTTTGAGAAAGCAGTTTTGAACATTATGTTCCTTTAAAAGAGATAAAACTTTCCTTTCTTGGAACACCGAGGAAATGATAAGCAGAAGAAGCACAAGAAGCTATTTTGATAAGACAGACTTTCTTTGTATACTGATTATTGAGAATAAGAACTTTTACCAAAACAGATTAATGATGAGAGGCCTTGAGAAAGAATAAAAGTTTTCAACTTTGCAGCAGCATACTACTTGATACTAAAGTCTTTAAAATTTTATAGATAGACCCATCAAATCTTATTCCACTTTAACTATAAAATTTCCTTTTTCACAAACCTTCTGCACTTTTAGTGGTCACTCAGGTTTTGTTCCATATTTTACCCTTTCTTAATAACCAATCATTTTATCTTAGGACAAAATTATCCTGTTTCCTTAATAATAAAAATACATTCCATATAGCCTACATACAAAGTTATCAAGCAAACTTTTTATAACATAATACCATGAACACTAAATGAGCTTGTTAAAATAATGAACTTTACTTTAAATACTTAGTAGCATGCAATATCAGAAACAGTTTCCTAAAAGCAAGTTGTCAAGGGAGGCTGGCTGCAGCCAAGCTTCCCTGTTATAAAATTACTTTTTATTATTATTATTAATTCAGGTTTGTTTAATAATGACCTTTTGGAAATAGCCACTTAAATTAAACACTTTAATTTAAATAATGCTTTATAAGACCTTTTATAATTATTTATAACCATATAGACTATAATTATATCATTTTTAGACAAATTTTATCTTTACAGAACACATTCCCTTACTTAAAGTTATCACAATACCTTCTACAACTTGCCACATGCAAATTAAGTTTCAAGAGTTTATGAAAAATTAGCCATCCTACTTTAGGACAAAACACACCCCCTTGCAAAACCCATTAAATTTCAGCTAGCATTGCCACAAACACCCAACTCTTTAACATTCATTCAAGTTTCACATCCCCCACACCACCCTGCAAAGAAAAACAAGCCATTCATTTCAATCTAGGCAAGAACCATCCCCTATGAAAAGGCATAGTAATTTTGTTAATCAAGACTTACAATTTTTATCATTGTAGATATCTTATTAACATTTAAACTTATGTATTAATATAATTAACTTAACTATTAATATAAGTGCTTATTTAATTTTTGGCCATTTGAATAGAGCTCTTTTAAAAATTTCTACTAATTTATATTTACCATCCGGAGGTATCACAATATACACTGACATTGAATGAACAGACAAACACAAAACAATTACAACACATTAACAGAAACATACAATTTATTTACAATTGACTCATAATTCTTACTTTCTTGGTATAGCTGCTTTTAAATCCTCTGTTATATATCACATCTTAGATTGTACCTTTTAAGATTTCTTCTGGAATTCATGTCGCCTGTAATATGCAAGCTTGTGCTTGGAAACATTAGTTATCAGCAATCAGTTAAAATAACTTGAGCAGCATAACTATAGTTAAGTTTTTATTTTGCAGTTTAGACAGACCATTAACACACATTTTTGGCTTATTACTGTAAGACTATACTGAGACTTGAAGTTCTGGAGAAAACTATTGATTTAAAACTGAAAATTCCTTTTGGACCTTGATAAAAAGTTCGTACTAATTTTATTATCTTGGTTAAGTAAGCCCAATCAGAATTAGCATGGAAACAAAACAAAACACAAATGTTGCCACATTTTTCTCTCTTTCCAGTGGCTTAACTATATTAGCCCTCACTAGCCTAGAGCTACATTGTCATGTAGACAGCAGGGAGTTTGAAGAGTTGTGAAAGGGATTGGCATTCGCTGGAGCAAGTTGATTGCCTCATAAGCTTGTTTGGGTTTCGGGGCCTGTAGCTGGCCTCATGTTCCGTTTCCCTGATGGGGAGGGAGAGGTTGACCCTGCATGTTGGTTTGGGACCAACAGCCACTAGCACAGTGCTGGCTGTGGCAGCAATGAGGACAGACTTTAGGGGCACTACTAGGCTTTTTGTTAATACCGGGGGTGGGACAGTTTTGGGTGAAATGGCCGGGATCACCACACTTAAAACAAGTTATTTGCTGCAGCTGTAAAACCTCTTTTAAAGCGGTGGCCGTAGCAAGGCCTTGTTGGTAGGTGGGGCCAATTTCAGAACAAAGCCTGATGTAACCAGACAAGTCCTCCTTCTTTCTATAAGGTCTAACTGCGGCCTGACAAGCCGCATTCACATTTTCAAAGGCAATTTGCTTTACATAGTCTGTTTCTGTATTGGTATCACCAAACAGTCTTTCTGCAGCCATGCACAATGTGCCTACAAAATCTGAAAAGGGTTTCTCTGGCCCCTGCTTAATATTAGTGAGGGAGGAGGCAGGGCGTTCTTTTGTGAGCAACCTTTTGCAGGCCCTAAGGGCTGCAGTTTGAATTTGGGCAAATAGGCCAGGGTTATAATTCATATGCTGTACAGTGCCTTCATAATCTCCCGAGCCTGTTAAAGAGCAGTGGGCCCATAGGTGGAGGAGGCAGTTTTAAGCTCTTTTAAAGATTTAAAGGGGAAAGTGGAATGCACACGAACTATCTTCACCTCACTATCTGCCTCATTATCTGCCTCATTGTTTTGCCCCCTCCGTTTGCCTTTGGTGACCCGGATATGCAAAAAAAGGGGGGGTTTTTCACTGCAGGGGATGCATGCCTGGGTGGCCTTTCTAAGCAGGCACAGGTGGGTGGGAAGTTGATAAAAGGATTGTGGTTAACTGCCTTTCTGCATTTATGGTGTTGTAATCCTTTTAGCTGCTGTAGCTCCTTTATGAGTTGTAAATGCTCCCTTCCTGTGGAAACCAGGGATAAACTTCTTTTAGGAACGCAAAGAATTTAGAGAGTTCTTTAACATTAACCTTTACTTCTCTTGTCCTAAGTGGGGCCTGCAGGCCAGACAGGAAAAGGGAACAATTATTAGAGGATGCCTGCCCCATCCTCCCGGTTACTTACCGAGCCTTCAGAAGATAGGCAGTCTTCTGAAGGTCTCTTCCGCCCAAGCTGATAGCTCAGGTCTCCTGCCCAAGCCGATGGCTTAGGTCTTCCACCCAAGCTGATTGCTCAGGTCTTCTGCCCAAGCTGATGGCTTAGGTCTTCTGTCCAAGCTGATTGCTCAGGTCTTCCGCCCAAGAATTCTCAGGTCTTCCGAGTTCGCGTAGATCACCTGGCCAGGTTTTCCATTGTGTCGGCGTATCAAGAGTACTTCATTCCTGGCCCCACCCACGTAGGGCACCGCTTGTCCGATCTGGCAGGGGTGGATTCCAGGGGCCTGTGGGAAGAAGTGGGGGCAGGGGATGAGAAGAATGGAGGCGACAGGATTCTGATCAAGCCTCATTTATTGGGGGTAGAACATGGGAATGTATACTGAGGGAAGGGAACGTGTCCATGGGTGATAGGCTGGTCTTGTGGGTGGCAGGCGTCCAAGGAGGGAATTGGCTGAAAGTCTGCTGGGTCTGCAGAATTTCATGCCTTGTGCATGCATGCTGCTGTGGTTACCAGAGTTGTGGCGGGAAGGGGAGAACAAAGAAACAAGGAGGAAGAAGAAGAAGGAAATGGCGGGGCAGGGCTGAGGTAGTTGTGAAATCCGCCCATGTTGTTGGAGGCTGTAAATAGATTTCACAGCGGGTGGCTCCCCACAATTAACCACTCTTTAGGGGAAGGATAGTTGGGAGATGCCTACCAAAAGATCTCAGACGATGGAAGTGTTAAAATGGCAGTGTTGTTTCATAAACCATATGGTAGTGGATTTATGCTTGAGCACCATTATTCCTGATCAGATTAGGACTTAGCTAATTGCCATCAAAATGGATTTGAGAAACACATACCACAGGAAAAGGTTGACTCCCAAAGTTAGTTGCCAGGCTTATTCATGGGGGCTTTGACTTTACTAGTGCTTCCTATATGTTTTTATAAAATCACCATCTGAACAGAACCTATTCAACATCATAGTATCCTCATAGTTTTCTTTTCTACAATTGCAGGGGAACTCCAGAGCAACTGAAAAAGTAGGTGTTCTGGGCTCATCCGATGTCTGATGAGAAAACAAATATAAGAGACTCGGGCTTCAAACTAGAGACTCAGGCTAATCACAGCCTCATGGCGAGATGAGGATTAGGGGTATGATGAAGGGTTTCCATGGAGGAAATGTGCCCTTGTTACTACATTCTGTGGTAATGGCTGTGATCTCTCTAAGTTGTGCAAGTTTTGCATGCAAGGGGGTTTGCAGGTACTCTAGTTTTAGTTTCTGTGGTGTAATTTTTAGTTTGTCTGTGAGCAAAAGGGGTGACCATAAGCAGCTCCCTAGATGTTAGGTGCCATTTACACTGGACAATTACCAGGGACAGTTTTCTCAAGTACAACCCATCACCACAGCATGCTCTAGGTATATGACCTTGTTCTGTCCTCACCACAGCTGGATCTGGGGTTTGCTTTCTATGATGGCAAAAAGATGTGAAAGTGAGGTACAGATGTGAACTCACTCTTGCACTGCTAAAGGGAAGGTCATAAATGTGAACTCAGCCATGTGTCATAATACTGTGACCTACAGACATGAACTTACCACACAACCATATGCTTGCTAGAAACCATGCAAGAGAGTTCTAGCACATGTGTATGTACCTACACCCAAATTACCTGGGCCTACAAAGAGACCAAAACTGCCTATCATTATAAAGTAGCCTCCATAGTCACATGGCCTAGGGAAGTTAGCTGTCCAGAATATTACAGACTTTGGCATAGTTATTAGTACCCAAAGCACACAGTACTCCCACATGCAAATGAGCAGCTCAAAATTCTGAGTTGTGTGGCAATACATAGGATAACATGGTCAATCCTAAGAGGGCTGAGGACACAGCTCAGCAAGTCACCAAAAGCAGACAGGCAGGAAGTGGCTGTGGCTCAATCAGTTGGGCTCCTGTCTACCATACGGCATGAACCCAGGGCCTCTTTGTAAAGGCAGGCTCAGCCACATGCTGCAGAGAGCTACTGGCCCAGGTGCCATGGAATGCCACGAGCCCGCAAGCACTGCAGAAGGTATCCAGGCCTGCAAACACCATGGGGCGCCAAGTCAGCAAGGTGACATAACAAAAAGGGAGACAAGCAAAAAAACACAGAAGAGCATGCAGCAAATCGACACAGAGCAGACAGCAAGCAAGCCACAAAGCGGGGGGGAGGGGGAAATAAATAAGTAAAAATACAGACACAGAAGAACGCACTGTGAATGGACACAAAGAACTGAGAACAAGCAAAAAAAAAAGCTGCAAAGGGGTGATTAAAAATACATATATATTAAGAAAAAGCAGATAGGCATTGAGAAGACAATACAGTGCATTTGATAACATCATCCCAAATGACACCATAGATGCTCAAATCATGAGTCAACACAATACTGTCACTGAAAAATAAGAACTCAGGAACATCATCATTCTTAACCTGGTTTCTAAAACCCTTCTTGAAACATTCTTAAACAGCTGTCTTTATGGGTGTTGGCACTCAATCTAGGCAGCCCTCCATAATGAGCATCCCAGAGTTGATGGCCAATAATGAACAAACAATATTTCAATGAATTAACAAAGGGGGTTGCAAAGAAAGATTGGAAGAAAATCCATATGATTAATAAGCAGTAACATTTAAATGGTAATATTTTAGATCATCAGTCTTCTACAATTGATTATCTTTATTACAATATGATACTGAATAAATGCAATGGCATGTACAATGTAGACTGGAATCTAGACCACCAAAAAAAAGTTGCTTTTAATCAAGTGGAAATTCCTGTGGAACAAATGGTAAATGTAGCATCAGTACATGTGTATCCAAGGAGCTGAATTTGTTGGATTTGTCAAGAGGATACTGGCAATTTAGGTGAGATACACTAGAGAGAGGAGATGTGATAGTACTCAGCCGCTGGGTCACAGCATGTATTTTTGTGCCATTTGTACACTGGGTATGGCCAATTGCTTTAGGCTTCCCTTAGCTACAAAGCTGGGGACACTGAGTTTCGTTTCTTTCCTCCTACTCTCCCTGCCATCTTTCTATCATGATGGAAGGCCCCACAGTAGCAAACGTCATGCTTGTTAAACTACCATCTCTACAAAATTTAGCATCTTGTCCAAGGCCATAAATTTCTTTAGCAATTCATAAGCAACCCACACCACTGCATATTTCACATATATTAACCTGTAAAATCCTCACCAGAATCATTCTTGCAATGATGGACACTCTCCCCATCCCTTACATGAAGATTCTGAGGGGCATTGATTAATGACCCAAGACTTCAAATTCCTAAGTGGTAGAGTCAAATATTCTACCACTAATATCTGTGATAGTGCTACCTATCACAATATATACTAATATTGAGATAGTATATCACAATATACCAATATTGTGAGCTATCATTTACATCACAGGCATGATTTATTAGTGACAATGAAGGAGTTTCCATCATCTGTATATATGCATGTGCCTTAGACAGTTCTTAAACACTGCACTTAAATATTTGATATACTCAGGGGTCATATAACCCAGGGTTGCATTAGTTGCATTTTACCAAATCTTTTAGTTATTAGTTTGAAAAGCAAGAGAAAGCCCAAAATGTTTCTGGTAAATTCCGAGACTTGTGAGGCATCAGTAGAACAAGTTGCCAATCTCTGCCAATGTTGGGTCACAGCTCAGTGCATGGCCCAAGTAGACAGGTATTGGGGAGATATTTTCATCTACTTGATGACTTTATTGCCACAGCCATTAAAATGATCATTCTGTGAGTACGCATTGGAGGAACAGTAACCAGGAAGTAATCAAACTCCATCTTAGTCATAAGCTTCATGTTCATCACTCTCATTGCCACATTCCTGCATAGGTGGGATAAAGAATCAATGCTCAACCTCTCAATACAGTTAATCCAAATGAACTGTCCCACAGTGGGCTGGTTCATGTAAGCATGGAGAGTCACATCACTCAGTGAATACAAAAATACAGTAATGAAAAGAAAGAATGAAGGAAAAATATAAGTTGAACAAGTTACTTTTAAATGGTAATGCTTCAGTATAATGACAAGCTCTATAAAGACTATCCTTATGACACATCTCAGTGACTCAATACAAAGAATAATTTACCTAGAATTATATCCAGTCCACCAATACACACAAAGAAAAATACTACACAACAAATGAGTATTTTAGTAGCAACATTTTGTAGTGTGGAGATTGAAATGATCTTGTGAAGTACAAAAGGACACTACAATTAGCTTTGATTCAAAAGAGGAAGGAAGAGTGATAGGACTCTGAGGGAATAGCATCTATTTAATACTATTTGTGGGTTGGATATATCATGTTGCTCTTGGATGCCTTAAGCTACATAGCCAAACATTCTTGTTTCTCATTTGTTTCCTGTTCCTCTCCTCCTTTAAAATCCTTCCACCAGAAAGCATGGGCTACCACACATCATTCCAGGCTTATTGCCCTCAGCTCCATATTTTCTTGCCCATTGCAAAGACATGGCAGCTGCCTGAATAATTCATGAACAACACCCCTGTAAAGACACTTACTCTGTGTCCTCCCAGCAACCCCCAAGGGTCTGTTAGAGAAGTCCCCTAGAGATAGGGCAGACAAAGACGTTTCATCTAACTCAAAGGTAAGGTCACCCTTTCGTTTACTGAAATAAACTTCCTAATTTTAGCTTTCATTAAGATATGAAAATCAGACCAAGTAATTATTCATGATGTATACAATTTCCTTGGTCAGGGGGAGTGTTCATTTGGAGCCTGTTACTAACTTAGCCCTGACACAAGAGGAATCACCTGTATGATACAGGGCTAGTTTTTCCTCGTAGGATTAAGATTTTATTTCCAACCTAAATAGACAGGAGAGATGGATCAAACAGGAAAATCCTGTGCATTTCCACACATCTGTTACAGTTACTTTACGGGCATTTCACTGGACCACTTTTTACCATCAGCTTTTCTAAAGGAAGCAACAGAGTAAAATATTTGTGCAAACATAAACAGCATGGTCCAATCCTCAGTGTTTTCATTTCTCTAATTGTAAGTGGCTTCAGGAGTAAGTGCAAATGGTGGTATTGGTTACACGTTAAGAAAAAAAAATCTAGATAATTTAACCACAAGGTTTTTCATGCTTACTTTATTGTGGAGAGAAGCCTGCTTTCAGCTTCCACTGGGACATAAGAAATAGGGATGAGCTTCTGTTTAAGGTGAAGACAAATGGCCATGTACTACAGTACTTGGAAGCAGCTGTATTCCCATTAGGTGGTTTGGGATTTTGCTCATACTCCACCACAATTGCACACTTTACATATATTTGCTCAGTCAATGGTCAAACTATAACACTGGGCTTCAAAAGGGGCAGGAGGAGTGGTAAGAATCTCTCATTGAACAAACTGCTGCATTTTATTCCCTTTGCAGGGTTATTTCCTGCTAAACACCAGTGACAGCTTCCCTTGCTATTGCTGCCCCTCCATGGTGTGGTTCTTCCTCTCCTCAGCAGCTCACTTGTGCTTGCTGATTACCTGCCTCATAGACCCTAATCCCTGCTCCAAATAAGGCCTCATGACCAATCCAGGAGGAACACACCCAAGGTACTGACTGTGACTCCGTGTCCTCCAAGATCCTCCTGAAGGCCAGCTGGAATAGTTTCTAAGTGCCAGGGCAGAGAGCATACACCATTTACTTCAAGGTGAGGTCAACTTTCTTCATCTGAGTTAGAACTGAGCCATTCTTCATTTCTTCCTTTTCCCATCTAATTCAGACATGAAAATTTGATCCTGTGCACTAGAGGTGGGAAGTACAAATGTCTGGTGGGTCAGTGATCAGTGGGCATCTCTTAGCTAATCACTATGTCAAGGGTAAAATCACAAAAGGCAGCATGAAGTTATTAACTATATGGTAGAAAAATATATTCTACTTGGGTTAAAAATTTTGGACTTAGTAATCAAAATGGACTTGAGAGATACATCATCCAGGACAAGCTTCTGTCTTTTCCTGATGTGTCTCCTTTCCTTGAGTTCTTTCCCATCCTGTATTCTAAAGTCACCAAGTGGACATAAGCTTCTGATATCACTATACAGTGAGTTCTGATCCTTACAGTGCTTTCTTTTTTTTAATGAGCATTTATTTTTATTGTATTTTTTGTAGACACAGACCACAAAAAATGTTACATTAAAAAATATAAGGGAAACGGACTTTGGCCCAGTGGTTAGGGCGTCCGTCTACCACATGGGAGGTCCGCGGTTCAGACCCCGGGCCTCCTTGACCCGTGTGGAACTGGCTATGCACAGTGCTGATGCGCGCAAGGAGTGCCTTGCCACGCAAGGGTGTCCCCCGCGTGGGGTAGCCCCACGTGCAAGGAGTGCGCCCCATAAGGAGAGCCACCCAGCGTGAAAGAAAGTGCAGCCTGCCCAGGAATGGCACCGCCCACACTTCCCGTGCCACTGACGACAACAGAAGCGGACAAAGAAACAAGATGCAGCAAATAGACACCAAGAACAGACAACCAGGGGAGGGGGGGAATTAAATAAATAAATAAATCTTAAAAAAAAAAATATGAGGTTCCCACATACCTCCCACACACACCCTCCTCCAAAGTCAACAACTTCCTTCATCACTGCAGCACATCCATTGCATTTGGTGAATACATCTTGGAACACTGCTGCACCACATGGATTATAGTTCACACTGTAGTTCACACTCTCCCCCAGTACATTCAGTGGGTTATGCCAGGATATATAATGTCCAGCATCTGTCCCTCCAATATTCTCTTTGTAATTGCAGCAGGCCCATAGAGAAAGCAACAATGGTAAGTATTCTGAAATCTCACTAGCTGAGGAAAAAAATCCACATAGTGAAAAAAAAAAAGGGGGGGGGGGTCTTCCATGCTAGTTTAGTCTCAAGAAGTCCCTGATTATAGCCTCCTGGTAGGAAGGAGAATTGGGGTGTGGTGAAAGCTGCAGCTATTCCAGGTAAGACAACAATTATGTTTCCTGAGAAGCTGTGTTCTCTTTCTTTGGATTAGTCTGTGTGCACCAGAGTGGCACATGATGAAATGAAAACAGACATATGTGGCCATTCATTAACATATGAGACAGGGAAGACTTGAGAAGATGTACAAAGTATTCAGAGCTGCACATCTAGTGAAAACAGACCCAGGCACTGGAGATATTAGAGGCTTAGATTCCTAAACCACACACTTTCTTCATGCCTCTTCTGCCTGGCAGGGTCTCTAAAGTTCTAGTATGAATTTGTCAACATTTCCTATTTTAATTCCTGGTCCTGAGCCCCACAGGGTCAGTGCATGTATAGCACATTGCAATTTTTGCAAATTTTCAAAAGCCCAGTATCCATTTGTGCTAGTAGTAATGATATGGACAATAGAGAGAACATATTCACCCTTGTAAAATGATCTCCAGGACAGCTACCCAGAGTCTAGCACTAGGTCCATTCTTTGTACTCACCTTAGTGTGTGTGTCCAGTCAACATTTCAGGGTGATAAGATTTGAGAAGAATGCTGTAACTTTTGAGCTAAATGAGGCAGTGAGAAGTTGAGGGCTGATTCCTTCACCTCTTCTTCCACATTTGCAAACTGCTTGCAACATTTCGTTGGAGGCCTGGGACTCCAGAGAACACAGGGAATGTCTCAGGACCCAGGCTAGGGAGCTGGGATTCCTATGGTAGCCAGCACAGCCTCAGGTAGAGAAGAGAGGGTGGAGGCCTTATTTTAATAATGTTCCTATGGATGCTTGTGTTCCTAAAAGACTGACTTGTGGATCAGAGGTACATCTCCACCAGAAGCAAAGATGACGACAATCCAGGTAGGTAACAATTCTCAAGAAAGGATCTAATGGAGAGGATTCCAGATCAGTAGTTATACCTGGTGCCAAATCCAAAATGCTGGATTAGGAATTAAACCTACATTTCATCACATTCAAGAAAGGCTTGATTCCAGCTGCCCCTTCAGTGCTAAAAAACCCTAGCAGGTTTTTGTAGGACTTCTGTGAATGGGCTGCTGGATGGCTTCACACACTGGCTCTCCAAATCCTACTCAGCTGGAGTCCTGGAATTGAGCAGGCCCAAGAGAAAATCTCTGGGCAACAGGACCACAGCTTCCCTGCTCCTCCCTAAACCAGTGCTGCTGCCAGGCATCTCTGCTATGTCCTTCAAACAACATGTGTGTCCCTCCCTATACCTTTCCCCAGGCTTGTCAAAGCACCCAAGGTACCCAGTCCTAGAGAGGCTTGATGAAGTCACTTCTTTAATTGCCCATGCATCCTGCATAAACCCTATTATGTCAATTGCAGGACAAGGGAATGTGGGCAAGTTACCTCTAATCTTGTGTTCATCCACCCAAAAGGGTTAGGAAACCTATGGGGGCATTGAGAGGACAAAGGTCTGCCCAATTCCTAAGGTCATCCCAGGCACTTGACAGCCACTTGGTTTGTGAGGTGGGTGGTAGCTCTCTTCCCCAGGATCTGATTCAACTCCAGGTTGCAGAGAGTTGCCCCTGGAGATGGGTGAATTGGTAAGTGAACAATTTATTGACTGGAGAGGACAACAATATACACTTGATCATTCCTCCATTTTCTCCTATGGAACAACAACACGAATGGAAATTAAAGCAAATAAGCACTAATTAGGAGAAAGAAAAGAGGCAGGGAGGTTCTGAGCCAGGAAAATGGGAAGGAAAGCAATAGCATGCTTAGAAAGACAAGGAGACACTGACTGCTTTCTTAGTGCTCAAGGAAGATAAGAGCATTTCTCCCTAAAATTAGAGCATGTGAGGTCTAGAACACAGACCCTATATCTTAGGCAAACCCCACAAGGCAGAAGAGAAGCAATTGAAGCTCAAAATCAGGATGAGATGAGGACAGAATTGTATCCTAGGTGCATGTCATGTTATGACATCAACAATAGGGGCTTGAGCTCCCCTTTCAACCTGAACTTTCTCCTTTCCTTTTGCAAGGCCACCCCATCACCGTTACAGCATTGTGCATTCAGAAGCATTTTTCACAGACGAAGAAGATTCAGACATAGAGAATGGCAACTTGCATGTAATTTATTTCCTTTCCCCCTATTTTTAAAATGTTTCTTATCTGTAAGCATTTCTTTGTAGCTCTTCCCTTATCCATTCTTTATATAATTATCTTGAAGGTCTCTTCCAGGAAGATGAGTTCATACCAATGACAATGTTTTTAAAACATGTCTTCAACTTCCTACCTACTATATTTCTACATCACACTGATTTTTCAACCTACTCTGCACCATGAATCAACTCATGGAATCCAGATGGGCCAGACAAGTAGCTGTGCTGGGATCAGAAGCCTGGATCTCCATCATGGGGAAGGGGACTCTGTGAAGTTGGTTCTGGGCTGGGCTATCCCCTCACAGTAGTGATGCTGCACATACAGCTCTGGAAATGCAAGTCTGCTCTCCTCCCTGCAGCTGCCTACACTCTTTGAGGAGGAGTCTCTTTATGTCAATTGTCTGTTCCTGGAAAGCACAGATGGCATCCAAGATGTAGAAAGAGAAGAACAAGAAGAGGAAATGTTGAGTGTGGTGTGGGTAGAATGAGGAGGAGAAGGGAAACAGGTCAACTAACACTCCACTGATTCTTTACTTTCTCTTGACACTTCAGGAAATCCAGCCTTCTTGAGGAGCTTACTGAAGAGACTGCAAGTGTGGGAGCATGGAGATAGAGGTGAGAATTGGATGGTGAAAATAAGTGCAGGCAGGTGAAGGATGCCCTGAGACCCTCACCCTAGGGACTAGAAACCCATTCCACAAAAGTCCTAATTTGCTCAGCTATGGCTCCCTAGTTAAGAGGAGAGAGCTCTAGCCCAGTTTAAGAACAGAGTTTGCCCTCCCAATCCCCTTAAAGTCCACCAGCTCTTCCCCTCTCTATTATTGAGTGTGGTGGATAAAGTGGAGTGTCATTGAGTGCCACCTAGTCAGGTCTCAAGGGAAAAGGTTGAGTTAGATTGTTAGTTTGCCAGGGCTGCTTTACCCAATACCACTGGCTAGTTGGTGTATATGCAGGAATTGACTGCCTAAAAGTTTCAGAGGTTAGAAGTAAACTCTAGGTGTGAGCATGGCCATGATTTCCCTCAAGCTGGTGGCAGTTTGCCAGCAATCCATAACTCCACTTCTCCCTCCATCACCTATCATCTCTTTATATTTGTCCCCTCTGCTCCTGCTCATGAATTTCTCTAGACTTGCTCTCTTCAGGACTCCATGCATAAAGGACTAAAGCCACCCTGTAGCAGACTGGCATCACTTACACCAATAAGATCTAACAGCCCTATTCACAAATGAGTTCACTTCCCTAAGGAGTCAAGGTGAGGGTGAAATCATGACTTTATGGCTGGACCTGACTTGATCCAACAAGAACAGTGATGCTCTGAGGTCCCTCTTAAGCAAGAAGGGTAGCTACTGTGGCCATCTGTTCTCACTGAGACCTCTCAGTTGCCCAAGACATGGGGTTCTCAGCCTCTGCAGTTCTCTACCCAGATACCAGATTAGTTAATGCACCTTTTCTACAGATGCAGGTCTTCAAGATTTCTTTATGTATGTAGAAGTCAAAGAAACAAAACCTGAAGGAAATTTCACTGCAGAGCTAACTTGGGATGAGAGAAGCAAGGGAGATTTCGCATTACTCATTTCCCCTTATTAAAGATTGCAATTATTAAAATAACTCTATTATACTATAATGAGGAGTGTTTTATAATATCTACATTTTGGAACATATTAATGTAAGAAAATTTGTTTTTGGTATCACAGTATAACTTTTTAAAAATGGAAAATGACAGGTAAGCTTTGTGTTTGATTAAGAATGAAACTGTTGATTAGGAAAAGGAAGGTTTTTTTTTTAATGTGAATCTTTCATGACTGAACTCTGTTGAAAATTTCTAGACAATCTTTGTCACAGACAGCACCCTCTGCAAAGAGCAGCAATAGGAATTCAATGCCTCCTGGATCTGGCTCCCAGGGGTATCAGGGACCTAAGGTCACTTCTCCAGGGTCTGAGGTGCCTTCTGGGTCTTGCAACCCACCTCAGGTATTCCAGATTCTGTATTTGTGTTGCAGATCCTACAACTGACAGCTGCAGACACCTTGACTAGAGGCCCCAGTTTGAGGCTAAGAGGAGCTGGAGATCTCACAGTGTTTGGAGATGCCTCAGTACTCACTCTTCTACTCACCTCAGAATGAGTCAAATTAATGACAGTTCAGTTTTACTTCAAAAGATTAGCTGTTTCAGAAAGAGGTTAATTTAATTTTACTTATTAAACAATATTTGTATCTTTAATACATGTATATATATAGATAAGCACCCTAAACAAAGTTAGCACTATATGAATTATATTTGGTCTCCAAAATGGCTCCCAATTCATACTCTCACTCCTAGAATCCTCATTGTTAGTTGAATAATGGTAAATTGAGTGTGTATCATCCATCCTCCTGTCAATGAATTTCAGTAATTTCATTTACTGAACTCTGTTCACTCACATGGAACATGTCTAGTAGGATAATTGAGTTTCAATGAATTTTTTGCTGTTTTTTCTCTATTTATTTAATGTTACATTCAAAAAATATGAGGTCCCCATATACCCCCCACTCCCCTCACCCCACTCCTTCCACATCAACAACCTCTTTCATCATCATGGGATATTCACTGCACTTTATGAATACATTTTGGAGCACTGCTGCACCACATGATAATGATTTAAATTGTAGTTTACACTCTCTCCCAGTCCACCCAGTGGTCAATGCCTTTTTTTATTACATTTCTGTGTTGCTGGGTATAAAACCACAAATATTGCTTTCCACGAATATACTGCCCCATTTGCATCTGGCACAAAATATTGTTCTCAAAAATGTTGATGAAATAGTAATTACTTTGTATAATGCATGTATAAGGATTTTTATATTTTCTTTAATGGGTAATTTTCCTAAAATATGCCTTGCATTTAGCCTTTCTTAGTGCTCAGTGTGCACTTTTGATATGCAGCTTCAAAGAATTTCATATCAAACAAAGGAATTGTAATTTTTAGTATTTCTTTCAAGTCTTTCAACTGGTTTTCTGGTTCAGACATTCTATACCATTCCTCATTGTATTAACTCAGGGTTCTCTATGGAAACAGAATCAACAGGAGATATCTGTAAAGAGTATGAGATCTTATAAAATTCTCTCATGTATAGTGGGGATGCACAAATCCAGATTCTGTAGGCAGGCTGCAAAGCCAGGGGCTCTGATGAAAGTCCCACGAAGTTCCCAGGAGACGCTGGCTGTCCAAAGAGGAGCTGGGAAATTTTCTCTCAATGCTGAATCACTTCCCCTTTTTAAGGCATTCAGTTGATTACATAAATCATCACACATTGCTGAAGGCAATCTCCCTGGTAGACTGTAGACATAATCAGCCATCTATGCAGTAAACTCACTGATGACTTAAGTCCACAAATGCCCTTACATTACAATTAGCCCAGTGCTTGCTTAACCAAAAAAGTGGGCACACATTCTGGCCAAGTTGACATATTAACATAACCATCACACTCACCTGTTGACTTCTCTTTCAAATCTTTAACATTCTACACTCAATATCTTTTCAGCACTTTCCACTTATTACCTTCTCTTTCTACTTAAGCGTTGTCACTCTATTTCATATATATTACATTTCAAGTTTGAACTGATATTTTTCCAATTTTCTTACTGCCTAATTTCTCCCCATTCATTTTTTGTTTTATAAATAATTTATAATGTCTTCTCAAATATTGTTTCATTTTCTTAGTGCCTCGTATCTTCTTTTGAGAAAGTATATTTCAGTACATAATATAAATCATGATAAAGAACTTTCATTCATTTGGGGTTATTCTGTACTTACTCCTTTTCTCACTATATTATTTGAAAATAACATGAATTTTTTCTTTTGATTTTCACATGATTTTTAAAAATTATAGACAGAAGTGAGATTCAAAATACCTTTTCCAACAACACAGAACTGTTTCTGTGTCTAGATGTATTATGAAATTTTTTTTAAAGCATGGAAGCTTTCTTCCCGATATTTCTGGATTCTGTACTTTTACCACTCCTAAAAATGCATCGTCACTCTCATTACCTCTATTGCACCCATCATTGTGTATTTTTTTCCTCCATGTGACTACTGAATATTCCTTTTAGCAAGTGAAACATGAATTACCACTTTGCCAAAATCAAGTCATTCTCCATAAATGGTTATGTATTTTTAAAACCAATTATCTGTTATTTTCAAATATATAACTTGCATTGTATTTCATTACTGAATTAACTTATTTTTGAATATTTATATACATATTATTCCTATACTCATTAGGTTTTAGTTTCTTATATTTCTTATATATGTAAATTTCTTTGTTTTTACACTTTATATCCGAGTTGACTTCAGAGTTAACTTCCTTTTTATTTCATTTTAAATCAATCTATTTTCATACATATTTGGTGTTAGCAATGGCAGTTCATATCAGCAATTTTTAAAAAATTTCTATTATTTTGATTCACAATCACATGGGTTCAGTGTCATTTATATGGACTACAATATCACCACCATATGGCTTTAAACTTATCATCAGGCACATACACCAACATCCCTGAAGGAATCTTGGTATTCCCATGGCCCCCCAGGATTGTCTTTAATACTTGTCCTTGACCCATTAATAGTACTGTTTTCTTAATAACCTCTAGAAAGAATAAATTCATTTGATATGCTTTACTGAATTTTTTTTTTTTTTTTTTTTTTTTTTTTTTTTTTTTTGATTTTGAGAAGGAAAAATGGTTTATTGACAGCCAGCCGGACTCGGGAACTTCTGTTTGAATCCCAAGCCGCTTTACTGAATTTTAAAACTTAAGAACACATCAAAATGTTTCAGGCATATTTTATCATGAGCGGATTATTAAAACTTGAACACGTGGACATTAGAAAGAATTCAGTTCTTCAAAACCATAAAATTGTAGGTATGCTACAATTAACTCACATTCCAGGATTTCATAAATGCACTCACAGGATGCTATCACCTGGGAACTTTCTACTGCTTACTAAGCAGAGGGACATTTGTGGAAGTCATTCTACTCTGTTCATATACCTGCATCTACAAAACTCACTGCTAACATAATACTCAATAGTGAAATCCTGAAAATCTTGCCTATGAAGTCTAGCCAGAGCAGTTGGCTAAGAAAAAGAAATAAAGTCATTCAGATTGTGCGGTCACCCCTTGGGCTGAAGTGTGGTTTGCTGGCCTGGCGGGGGAGCAGCCGCGGCAGGCCAAGCCGCTGCCCCCATAATAGGGTGGCTGGTCGGATTCACCACCACCCCTGAAGGGAGCTTGGCATGGGCGCAGAGTGCCCTCGGGTCTCCCCTTCTCGGCAGCCATGCTTCCGTGGCCACCCCTCCTCCCGGATGGCACCACACGATGCCTGTGGGACGGCATCCTTCTTCTTCTTTCTCCCTGCGCAGGCGCAGGGCGGAAAATTCCAGTCTGCCCTTTTCCCCTCCCCCGACAGCAGCAACAGCCAGGCATGGGCGGAAAAATCCAGTCTGCCCTTTTCCCTCCCCCTGACAGCAGCAACAGCCAGGCGTGGGAGGAAAACTCAAGTCTGCCTTCCACCCCAGCAACAGCAGCCACCAATCCCTAAACCCTGCCCCTTCCCCCAGCAACAGTGACAGCCAATCCCTAACCACCACCCCTCCCCCGTCCAGCACCTCCCACTGACCTTTCTCCGGCAACCAATCAGAACAGGGCATGGCTTCGACCAATCAGCCTTCCCCAGCCCCTATAAAACTGTTGCCTCTCCCTCAATAAAGTGGACCTGCGTGTTTACCTCGTCTCCACGGTAGTTCTTCTGCCATGTGCCCTCCAGTCCTGAGAGCCCCCGACAAGGGCCTGGCCTCCCTTGTCCCCAGTTCGCTGCCTGCTTCTCCGGGCGACCCCCTCATCGCCTGCTTCTCCGGGTGACCCCATCAGCCGAACCGCGCAACCCCTGTGAGACCGACCCCTCGTCCCAAGTGGGACCGATCCCTCGTCCCAAGCAGGACTGACCCCTCATCCTGAGCTGGACCAACCCCTCGTCCGCAGCCAGACCCCACCTCTCCTGATCGAGCAAGCTGGCACAAGATTGGAATGGAAGAAGGAAAGCTATCCTTACATACAGATGACATAATCTTATAAAAACAAATTCAAAAGAACCCACAATACTAATTTTACAATAATTTTACAATAAAGCAAACTTGTCATGTATAAGATACACAAAAAAGGTTTTATAATACAGCAAAGGATTTTTTTAGAAGTCCATTTAATTATCCACTAACAAATTGAATACCTAATGAATTTAATGAAAGGGTGAAACACTTGAACACTAGCAAACATACCTGCATTAAACTGAAGTCCTAGACATATGGTAAGACATCATTTGTTCAAGGATGGTAAGACTCAGTAATGTTCTAATATCAATACTACCTACAGGAAACTACAGATCAATATAATAGTTTAAAAAATCCCAGCAGCCATTATTCTTTTTGCAGAACTGGAAAAACTGATTGTCAAATTTAAATGGCATCAATTACTGTCTTGAAGAGTCAAAACAATCATCTTTCTCCTTTGTGAGATTGGGATGGGTTAATTTATGTAACATCAGGAGGTCTTTCCTTGAGATCTGGTTGACCTAAGAATTTGCAGGATCCTCAGGGACATTGGGGTTCACAGAAATTTGGGTTATAATTCTCCTTGTTAATGGAGGGCCACTATCTTCCTGTAAGTTTAATGGGGACTCAGAGGCAAGAATGTGGAATATCTCTGAGTATAGAGCTGTATTGTTGTAGAATTTGAGAGGTTCAATTATTTGAGTATGGAGAGGCCAGGACTCAGGAATGATTTTGAGAAGGAAAAATGGTTTATTGACAGCAGGCTGGACTCAGGGAACTTTCCATTTCAATCCCTTTCCGTTTCAATCCCGAGCCCCAACAAGATTTTTTAGTCCCTTTTATACAGAGAGGAAAGGCCAAATGGTCCTTTTGTTTCAGTTCTCAATAGGCTTGAATCAGCATATATTTCCACTTCTTAGGTAAGCTTTTAGCATGGACCTCAGGCATTTGATAAGCTTTTAGCATATTTGGTTTGCATTTCCCCTGAATACTTAAAGTTTATAGACCTTGCTTTGTTAAACTGTTTCCTGCTCACCAAGGGCAGGACTGCAACCTTTTATCATCCCACACCCACAAGTCACAGATAGTTTAAGGTTATCTCTGAAGAGACAAAGAGCCTCTCACCCATAGCCCACATCAGTATCTCTCCTTTGGGGGACTTTCATTCACACTGGGTGCAGTCTTGGGTTCTCAGAAGGAAGTAAAGGTCTCTTAAAAAAATGAATTGACCACCTCCCTCCCCCTAGACCTTAAGTCATAGGATCTGCAGTGAGTTAAGCATGAGCAAGGGTATGAACATTCATTCAACATCACTAGTGACCAGTAAAGTTCATAAGAAACCTAGAAAGTCTCACTGATACATCTTATGGAATGAACATGATCTGGGTGAGGAAGGACTGAAACAGGAAGGTGCACAACTCCAGGCTGCTCAGAGAGTGGTTCAGGTCTTTAGCCAGGGGAACTACTGTTGTCGACCACCTCTAGAGAAGTTCTCATTATCACAGATTATACTTTTCACCTCCAGAATTTCTATTTCAGTTGATTTTATACTTCTTAGCTGTTTATTTATAGTCTCTATTTGGTGAGACATCCTTCTCATGTTTTCCTTTTACTCACTGAGCAGATTAAAAATTGGTAATTAAGAGACTAGTCTGGGAAAATGGCATCAATGGAGGTGGGCACTGCTGAGTTCTTTCACAAAAATGGTAGAGAAAGGGCAGGGGCCTAACCTGAGTGAGCTGTTTGGGGAATCCACAGAGCAGGAGGCTGCAGGCATGCAGGCATCATTAAGGAGGGAGCTGGACAAAGAGACAAAGATCCCAAGGGAAAACCATGAGGTGCTCAGCCCTGTGGCTGGACAAGTTGGTGGATAAGTCCCACCGTCAAGGCAAATAGCCTGTGTGGACCCCCTGCTCTCAAAGGCCAGCTGAGTGGGAGGAAGCATTCCCTGGAGGAAGGGAGCCCTGGTGAAGGGTGGAGAGTGGTTTCCTTTCTGCCATTTGGGAACCTGAGCCACCTTTGAATCTCAGGGAGGACACCAGCCAGCATTGAGGTGGCCCTGGGGAAAGGAAAGGGGGAATCTGCTCAGGAAAGCTGTCAGACCCAGCCACCTTGGGAGAGGAACTTGGCCAAGGAGGGGGCAGAGACAGGCATCTAATTAGTCCAGCCACTGAAAACTGTTAGAAGTCCACCTGCCTAAGGGAAATGGGGGCAGGAAGAGCCAGATAAACTTTCTTTTTTGTTGTTTGTTTCTCCGTGTTATTCAGGAGAAAAACTCTATCAACTTCTACTAAAACAGACTAACAGCTTAAGAAATTTTGTCACATTAATAGAGAAAGAACAAAATTTTAGCTTTACATCATTAGATTTGATATTAAAGCTTTTAAATTTTTATAAATAGACCCATCAAATCTTACTCAACTTTAACCATAAAAATTATTTTTCCATGAACCTTTCGAACTTTCTGTATTCATTCAGGATTTGTCCCACACTTTACTTTTTCTTAATAACCAGTTATTTTATTTTAGGGCATAACTACTTTCTTTTTCCATAATAATAAAACATTCTATTTACATACATAAGTTAGCAAAGTGATTTTGGAAACTATCTCAGAGCAAATCTCTTACAATATATAATTACCTTGCTTACATTAACAGGTAGTTTATTTTAACAATACAGGAAAAATTACTTTTTCTAATTCTAAACCTAAGATTCCCAATGGAATCAAGATCACTTTATTTTTACCACCACCTTAATATGAAGATTGAGGTGTTTGTTGCCTATTTAGCTTGTAGAGCTGCTGTAGAAAAAGAGGGAAATGCCTACCTTGCACATAGGTACCTGGTTCAAACCTTGGTACCTCCTAAGAGAAGGGATCTAGAGAGAGTAAGGCACCCAGCTAGCACCTCATGGATAGGAACTCATAGACTGTGTTTCTATTATTTTGTTTTATGGTTGTTTGGGATCTTTTTTCTTTTTTCTTTTATTCACTAAAACTGGTTACATCACCTGCAGAGGGCAGGCTGCAGGGTGAGTGACTGATGAGCACCAGCAGTCTTGGGAGGTCCCTAGGGGCCTAAGAGGGAAGGCTGCTCTTCCTGGGTTGTTACTCTTTCATTTCTTGTTTGTTCTTTTACCTTTTGTTTCCTTCATTCTTTTACCTAATTTTTCAACCTACTTTCTCTTCTTTCCTTCATTTTTCTGTCTTCCAGCTTCTGTTGATTTTCTTTCATTCCACCACTTCTTCTTTGGTCTTTATGTTTCTTTTTCTTTGTCTTCTTTTTTCCCCTTTCTATTCTCTTCTCATCTGCTTAGTCTTTCAATTCATTATTTTTTTTTCTATTTTGTTTCTTGTTTTTTTTCCTCATCTGTCTAGTCTTCAAATTCATTCTATTTTTTTCTAGTTTTTTCAATCCCAACTCTTTATTCTTATTCCTTTGTATTTGTTATGAATTTTACTCATATTACTTAGTTTCCAAACTTTTGTACAGTTCCTCTTGTATGTTTTATGATTAATACTATTCTCCTTTGCTTATCTCTTTCCTTTTCTCTGAAACTTTTTTTTTTTTTACAAGGGAACAGAGACAACTGCAAGGATATAGAATGAGAGGAACCAAGCAAAAAAAAAAATCCTTGGTGAATGCAAAGAAACAAAATAGCTCATCAAGATAAACAGATGGTTAGACACAACAAAAAATTACACGCCATACTAAGAAAACAGGAAGACACGGCCCACTCCAATGAACAAATTGAAAAACAGGAGAAGATACAAAATGGGGAACTAATCAACGGTGTCCAAACAAATATCATGAGTGAAATTAATGAAGTGAAGGAAGAGATAAAGGATATTAAGTAGTCACTGTGGGAACATACTGAAGAAATTGTAAATATACATAAAAAGATAAAAGACCTGATGGTGATGAATGGCATAATGCAAGAAATCAAAAATACCCTAGAGGTACAAACAACACATCTGAACTGGCAGAGGAAAGAATCAGCAAAGCAGAAGACAGGACAGCTGAAATCAGGACAGATAGATAAAAAGACCCAAAAAATTTCAGGAGGAACTAGGGATGTGAATGAGAACAAGAAATGCACAAACAAGCACAAGAACAGATAGAGCACAGTAATGTCCACAGTGGCATTATTCACTACTACCAAAAGATGGGAACCTAAATGTCCATCAACAGAGGAATGGATACACAAATTGTGCTATATATATACAATGGAATATTACTCAGCTGTAAGAAAGAATGCAGTGTTAACACATGGGATAACATGGATGAATCTTGAAGACCTTATGTTAAGTGAAGCAAGCCAGGCACTGAAGGACAAATATTACATGACCTTACTGATATGAATTAAACAAATTAAGAAAACTCACAGAGCTAGAGCCTGGAAGATAGGTTTACAGGAGATAGAAAGGGAGCAGAAGATTGTGAGCCAAGGCCCATATGAGAGAAACCTATGGTAAGGTGTATAGGAGTAGTTGTACAGTGGAAGGGCATGACAGTGTTGTATCAGCAGTGATGCCATTAGGTAGGTGCTGGTTTGTGAAGGGTTAGGGAGGGGAGGGTTGGTTGGACTGTCAATGGAAATGGGGGAATGATGGGGGAGGGAGCAGGTGAACACTGGGGATTTGTAGGTATGTGATTGAAACTACAATGTTGGGAATGTTATTTTGCCAAGTATGGCAAGGGGGATTACCAGTTTACAGAGTTGGATGTAGGGAGGATGCAGGACAGGGTGCACCTGGGGTAGGCATCTAGGGAGTGAGAGTTCATCTTGTCAATTGTGTGTTGTATCAGTGGGTGCAGGGCCATATAATGAGTGGGAAGGTGTTGGACTCCCATCCTGGGGAGTTCTGCTGTGCTTATCAAATAGAAAGGAGGGAATCTCTTGAGAGCTAGGGTGGTGCCTCATAGGGGAGGACAGAACAGTATGTAAAGCCCAAAATGTTGTAAGTAACTCTGAAACTTGTTCTTCAAGGGAGGGGAAGGAAGGAATAAAATAGATGGAATATGGGGCATTTTTGGGGTGATGGAAGACCATGTTAAATTTCATCAAAATTTATAAAGGAGTATGGTTTCAAATGTAAACCATAATGTAAATCACTGACCATGGTTAGTAGCAATGTTTCAATATCTGTACATCAATTACAACAAATGTATCATACACATGTAAATGCCTTCAATAGAGGAAAAAGGGGAAGATGTTGGGTATATGGAATCTCCTATACATTGTATGTGAATTTACTGTAATAAAAGCTTCTCTGAAGACAAAACAAAAATAAATAACACCCTGGGGGAATAAACAGAAGAAAATGTCACTTAACACACAATACAACACATCTTACAATGATGAAAGACATGTTAAATTTTTAAAATTTATTTTACTTTTCCTCATTTCAAATTTTAAAGGTATTTTTTTTTGTATTTTCATTGATAATTTTTAAACTATCATTATTTCATTTTCCTATTAATTGTATTTGATTATTGTGTTGGTTTCATGTCTGAAGAAGTTCTGGATCACAGAAGGGTTACAACTGTGGCAGGAGAGGATGATTACTGTAGGGTGTCAGTAATGGGGGATGCATGGGAGGAGGGTGACCTGGGGCAAACCTATAAGGCATATAAATGTACGTAAGTATTCATGGGGCATTGTCACAATGGGCAGAGATTTACACACAACTGAAAGAATATCAAATTCCCGTTCTGGGGAGCATGCCACATTCTTGAATGGGGCAGCAAGAATCCCCCAAGTACAGAGACAGTGACTAGTGAAGAAGGATGGACTGATGGCAAGCCCTTGAAAGTGATGACTGTATTTATGAAACTTCACTTCTGAAATTGAAACTTAGCATAGTATTATAGGGTGCCTAAGAGTTACCTCCTGAGAGACTCCTTGTTGCTCAAATGTGGCCTCTCTTAAGTCAAACTCAATATATAAATGCATTACCTTCCTCCCAGCATGGGATTTGACTCTAGGATGAGCCTCCCTGGCACTGATGGATTACTACCAAGCACCAACTATCAATGCTAGGAGGAGAAAGACCTTGACCAAAAGGGGGAAAGGGTAAAGACAAATGAGTTTATAAGGTAAGAGACTTCAAAGTGAGTCACGAGGTCATTCCAGAGGTTATGCTTCAGCATGATCTCATTGACTGCCAAAGTAAACACTGCCTCAAACATTAGGGCTCCTGAGGGCTCTGGAGACATCCAGACACTATAGGCAGGGCAGACAGCTCAGGCCTGGCATCATGCCAGAGGGCACTATATTGAACTTATACTCCCCAGTGTGACAGAGGTGGACTCAGTTGTGGTTTCCCTACACGTGACTTTTCTGCCCCTTCTACCTGAACCTATAGTTAGTACTAGAGTTGATAAGGGTATGTAAATCTTTGGGCTATCCATATGCCATTTGAGGCCTGAATCTCAACAGAGTTGCAACACCTACTCTCCAGTTCATTGGACTCATCCAGGAGAACTAAAAAGGAGATAATGATGGACAAGGACCATCCCAAGCTACACAGTGTGTGCAACTGCAACCAAGATAGTCCCATCCATCTGCCCCATGGTATCTAAGACCCCTCCCAATTAAAGGATGGAGTGGATTCACCATCCCAGAATCCTCAGGATTGGGGAATGAATGATGGACTAGAGTAGACTTACTGGTATTCTACTATAGACAATGTGATTCTGGCAACGGAAGAACTTTTACCCTTCATGAGAAGGCAGTGGCCACTGGAGGTCCTGAGGGGAGGGAGAGGGAAAAATAGGTGTAATATGGGGGCATTTTCCAGACTTGGGAATTGTCCTGAATTTAATGGCAATGACAGATACAGGCCATCATATATCCTGTCAAAACTTACAAAATTGTGCAGGACATGGTGTAAACTACAATAGGAAACTATAATCCATATATAATGCCTATATAGCATTATAGGCAATGCTCCAAAATGTGTTCATCAATTTTCAAAAATGTACCACATGTATGAAGGATGCTGTTAATGTGGGAAAATGTGGGAGGAATGAGGAACAGGGCATATGGGAATCCCCTATATTTCTTATATATCATTTATATAATCTAAATACATTCTTTAAAAAAATGGAAAAGTATATAAAATTTGGTAATTTGTAATCTTTGCAGTGTATTAGTCAGGGTTTTCTAGGGAAACAGAATCAACAAGGGATATCTGTCAATGTAAGAGACTTATCAGAGTTTCTCATGCAGCCATGGGGATACACAAGTTCAGGTTCTGCAGGCAGGCTGCAACCAGGAGCTCTGGTAAAAGTCCAGTGAAGATTCTTGATGCATTCTGGGAGATGTTGGCTGTCCAAAGATGAGCTGGGAAATTCTCTCAATGCTGGAATCACTTCCCCTTTTAAGGGATTCAACTGATTGGGTCAAGTGTCACTCATTGCTGATGGCAATCTCCCTGACTGATGTAATTATAACCAGCTATCTATGATTTACTACTACAGTAAGGTCAATGGTGACTAAAGTTCATAAATGCCCTTGTATTACAGTTAGTTAAGTGCTTGCTTGACCAAAGAACTGGGCATAATTACCTGGCCATGTTGACACAATAGCCTAACCATCACACCTAGTAAGTTCAAAATATGGGTTTCCTAAAGTTTCATTTATATCACTTTTTTCCCTTGTATGTGGGATATTCTTCCTTCTTCCATTGCATGCTCTGAAAACTGGATCCTTTGAATATTTTAAGGTGGCCAGTCTGAAATCAGATTTTCCTGAATCCATGGTTTGTTGTGACTGCTTGCTGTAGTTGTTTGTTTAGTCAGTTTCTGGCACTAATTCTGTGAAACTGGTAAAATTTTCCAGGTATGGTCACTTAAATCTCTGTTCCAATAGCTTAGTGGTCACAAAGGGAATGGGCAGAAATTTCCACACAGACCTAAGATCAATAAAAAATTTCAAAGTCCTTGCAGATATGTTTTATCTGTAAAATGGAACATAGGTTTAACACTCAGTCAGTTTATGACTCCACAACCCTACACATCTTGTTTGTACAAATCTTAAGGGTCAACCAGAGCTGAGAGATTAGGACATTTTTAAGGTCTTTGCTATTCATGCACCTAGCCCTTGCATGCACATTGAATCTAGATATGCAAGAATATATTGCAGCTTTTCAAAGACCTTATTAGACAAACCACCTCATTCCTCCAAAGCATTTGGCTTAGTCTTTTCCAGCCCCAACTACAATCCTGTGAGCCATGTAGCAACTAGTTTATTTACTTAAATATTTTGGTAAATAGCCTGAGCAGCCTGAGCACTGGGAAGGTTCTGAGTTAGGTGAAATAAATGCAGGTCCCTGGAGATGGACCTACAGGGAGTTACCATCCAAGTAAAACTATCAACTACAAACCATTGAGAATAAGTCCTTCCTGCTCCTTACAGTATAGATTATAACAGAAATGCAAGCTGTCATCTTCAAAGCCATTACCAAGCTGATGAGAAGGATTGGACCAAAGTAAACAAAAACAACTCAAACTCTCTCTTACACATTTTTATCTATTCTTTTAAAATCATGATTCAAAGTTCCCCTTGTTGTATTCTTTTGTTTAGCATGGTTTTGTGAAAAATTTTATTTCGCTAGTTTTCTCATATACTTGATGCTTTTTTAGATGGAATGATCCCAGGACTTCCTAATGCACTGTTTATTATTCTTGTTTTAGGAGGTATCTGGGAATGCCCCCCAGGACCCCATACATGGGAAGCAGGCACTCAACAACTGAGCTACATCTGCTCCCAATAAGAGTTGCTTTTTTAATTTATTTGTTTTCAGGAGGTATTGGGGTCAAATCCAGGATGTGGTACATGGGAAGCAAGTGCTCAACCACTTGAGCTACATCTGCCTCCCCCAAGGAACTATTTTTGCTTCTTTAACATTATCAGCTCTTTAAATTTATAAATATTGTGAAGGACTTTCCCTATATTCCATGCTCTGAATTTCCAGACATATTTTACCAGTTCACTCTTCTGGGTGTTACTCTTTATGTGAAGTTTTAGAACATCATAAGAATGGTTTATCTCTTCCCTCATCTTTTTTCCCAACAGTTCCTCTCAATCTGCCTTTGTTGGATATTTTTCAACTCATGTGGGGATAGGAGGAAGGGTGAGAGCTCCTCTATGGTTCATTGTTATTCTTATTTGTCCTCAAATTTATTTTTGACATTTCAACATTCTTTCTCTAAAATGCATGCTGAGAGTGTGGCTGTTTCATAAATTTCTTATTTTGTTTTCAGGGTGTACTATCATTTTTAGAAAGAATATTGGGAGAAAATCACCTACACAGATACCATTGTCGTTATGTAACCCTAAGAGTCAGTTTCAGTTTATAAAAAGAAAAATATTCATAGATAAAATCCATACAAAGGAAAGCACTTTGGGATCCATATTTTTTTTCAGGCTATGAAGGAAATTTTATTTATTTATTTTTAATTTTTATTTTTGTATTTTTTCTCTGTTATTCACAATATTTTTGAAAACTGCAAAATGAATACTGAGACAACGCATTGGAGAAAAAATGATGCATCTGAGTGTGTCAGCTAAGGAAAGGAGAGTTCATTTCTAGACCCCCTGATGCCTTGAGGAGGCAGCTTCTGTGCTAACAGATTTATAATAGAATGAAAAGTCAGGCATACAAGAAGGCCTTGAAGTGCTGGCTTCATTCTGCCTAAGTCATTGGAAACTCCTCAAGGGAGACAAAGACAGGCTCTGAAAAAACAAACACTTCCTAGGAAGTACTAGCCACCTGATTGGCCAAAACTGCCTTTAGGAGAATTAGGGCTCAACCAGTCACATCATCTGAGACTGGTCCACTTATCTCAGTGGGACTCTAATTATGTGATCATTGTCTGTTAATGCTATATGCAGAAATGTAACTGAGTCATCAGACAAATAATTATAACAATAAAAACCTATGGATAACAATAGAATAATACAGATTGAGACTGGATTTTAGGCAGGACCATAATTTCCTTCCTAAGGCAGCCTATGAGGTATTATCTCTGTATTTCACATTAGGAAATGAGACCCAGACTATCTAAGTTGCCCAATTGGTAAGGGCAGAGTCTGGGTTTAGCCCTGACCCTGTGGCTCCAAGGGCCATGATCCTAGTCACACTAATATTCTGACTTTGAACATCATAGATGCTGTCAAAATATCATGGATAAAGTATTGGAAAATCATTTCAAGACAAATCTTCACAAGGCCATTCAAGTTTTTTTTCCTTTCATAGACGTCATTAGCACTCAAAATATATCTTATTGCAATTTATATACCCTAATCCAAAAATTCACGATACAGAAGAGAAAGCAAAGGAAATGAAAATCACAAATAATCTTACCATTCAAGGGAAATCACTTCTAATACTAGAAACCATTTTTTCTCTAACATTTCATAGCACATATTTATATGTAAACTGATCATTTAAGAACATCATGACACAACTTATATTGTTTTACCAGAAAGTATTCCAGCTTTTTCTTTCATTTGGATCTTACCATATCAAATATTTGTTTTCAACATATCACTCGTTAAGTTTTGTTCCATTGTATTCATATACCAATCTTTAACGCAGTTTCAAGAGCTTTACTGACATGAAATTTATGTACAAGATAAATCACCCAAGTTGTGGTTATTTAGCATTTTACCCATTGCTTTACTCATTTTGAAATTTCTGTTGGGGAAATACTTAAAATACATGAAGGAGATTCCATGTTAAGATTGCATTTCCTCTCTCTGCACTCCTTATTAAAAGCTACATTATAATGCCATATCATTTTTATAAAGTAAGGATTATTAGTATATAATTTAAATAAAGTTTTTAGCATTAGTTTTTATATTTCCTGTTCAATGACAAAGAGGAGAAAAAAATGTTTGCATCTGCATTAATCTAATTCTTTGGTTTGTTACACATAATTTCATTCATGGTTTTCCTGTGGAAAATTTTATGAAAGTAATATTATTTATGTATATTTTACTGTTATTTTTAAAGTGACCTAGATATTTTGGTATATGCTGTCAAGGGGGAAATATGTTTTCATATTCCTGTTATTTTCTAAAAAATGACATTTATTGAATATTGGTAATTTTCTACACCTATTTTTATAATGCATTAAATAATTATTATGGATGACAATGTTTTGGGAATGTTCATTGATCTGTTCACTAAGTATGTACCATAACTACATGCATTTCATATGGCCAATGCCTGAAGTTCTGGAATTTTCTAGAAAACATTGCTATCACCCAGATATAATGGAGACTACAGGTGAATATCTTCCAGTGACAACAAAAGCATGGAATAGATGTGGAAGGCTGCAGGAAGGCCTTTTCTCCGGTGTGGACCAGGAAATTGTTAAAAGTGTGAACTGTTTGTGTCTGCAATCAAAAATTCCCCTGCTTCACAATAAAACTCCCGTTTGTCTCCCCAAATCAGTCTGCAAACACCTCCTGTCCTATTAACCCCCCAATAGGCCACTCAGGGCTTATGAATTCCCCAGTACTGCAGAGCCTCAAAAAAAAAAAAAAAACAAAAAATAAGAACAAAAAACGCCACGGCAGCGCCCGGTGCCGCAGCAGCGCCCAGTACTGCGGCTCCGCCCACCCAAGGAGGGAGCTTTCCGCGCAGCTGGGACCTCCGTGTATTTTTTCTGTTACCTTCCCACCAAATCGATGTCCAGATACCTCCTGTCCTGCAAAAATCCTGAAACAGCCTGGTGAAAGAAGAGGAAGTTGATACAATCTGTGGGGATCCCTCTCTGTGCTCATCACTGAGTGAAAAGCTGGTGAGGAACAAAAGAGTCAATCTTTGGCCTCACAGGGCTTCATGTCTCTAGTGAAAGTGACCACTATGCAAACTATACAAATATATTTGGATTTACAAGTCTGTGCACTGCTTAGAAAGAGAAGTTCAGGAAGCTCTGAGGGCATGTACCCACTGTAAACCTGACCTGACCTGTGTGGGAAGTGAATGATTTCCTCATAGAACACCATATATGGAAGACTTTACTTTTAAAATGGCCAATACTGTCATCTGAGGAACCTGAGATGCCTTTGTTTACCTGCTGCCCAGCTCATGGTGAAGGAGGTAGGTGTCAACCCTGTGTACCTAACTCATGATCCTATCCCATGGCCAAAATCTCCTGCATCCTATACTTTGGAGTGGCATCCGGTGACTGAGTATTTCTTAAGCTAGTCCAGGTGTGTTGTGGTTTGAAAATATGATTACAAGTTCTTTGACCAACCTGTTCTGAGACTTCCCTGCTGCCTAGAAGGCCTGGTGACATAGGTCATCAAGGCAAAGCCAGCTTCAACCACAGCAAGTGAGTGAAGTCAAGCCAGATGAGTCAAACTCCTGGCTGCAGAAACAACCCCAGACAGGGAGCTCTACTGCTGAGGCCCAAGACATCATAAAGCAGAAAAGACATCCCCACTGCTCCCTGCTGAACTCCTAACCCATGATACATGGGCAAACTAATAGTGTTTTCAATCATTATGTAATAACCTAGGATTTCAGCTTTGTTCTTCCTCACTTTGAAATCTCACTATTGGTGACAATGCAGGGGAAAAGATCATTATCCCTCATGTAACTTATTTTCAAAGAAGATAATGTATGGGTCTAGGATTCCATTTTTAAAACAAAACATTTACTCTGAAATGACACACTTGTCCATGTAAAAACACACGAGTCTATACAGCAGCAGCTGGAACTTGCAAAGTGGAGAACACATGCACTCTGAACATTCTGGGATGGCCCCTCACTGTGGTTATCTCATGAAGCATGTGTGGCTCATGGCTCTGACACTCTGCTCATAGAGTTGCAAAGTTGGCAGCAGGTAGAAAAGCTCTCAGCTTCATTACTACAGTTCACAGAGATGGGAAATCTCAATGGCTGCTCCAGAGGAATGCTGGAATGCTCATATGGACCTGCTAATTAACTCACTCCTCCAAAGGAGCTAGTTTACTGTTCACAAATTATTTTCATCTCTTTACAGTTTCTCCTTTTCATTTGATAATGAAGAGTTTTAGATGAGTTTTATATTTTTGTTATTCCTTAATTTATATTTTTGATTATTCTATCAAGCTGGTTGACTTAAAATGAACTTCTATTTAGAATACTTGAGTATTTTTTATTATTCCTTCAGCCCTCACTTCTGTTCACTCTAGGTATTCATTGGGGGATCATATTATGATGTCCATTTTGATGCTGTTCTTTACACATTAAGCATGTATTAAATTATTTGTTTCAGAAATTTAGAGTGAATCTGAACAGTGGAGATAGGAAAGGAGGCATTTCACAATGAAGGGTACTGGACTTGTTTTTAGCATGCCATTCCACTTTAATTTATCCTGAAGCATGATTAGCTCAGTATAACTGTGTACCTGTTGATTTGATGCATATAAGCAATTTCCCAAAGCACATGTTAAGAGTTTTCTTTCCCAAGCATGAGTTTATGGCCCAAAACACAAATTCCTTTACATTCTTGGTAATTATCCAAAATTCCCATTTTAAGGAGATAACTATTTCTACTTTCACTGAACCAACTTGGCTTCCTAAAAGTAACCAAGGGGAAAATAGAGTAAGTTTTTTTTGCAAGTAATCAAAGAGAAGGCTCTTTCCTACAGAGCAGTAGACAGAAGAACAGCCCAATGAACTAAGAGACTGCTAGATAAGCAAATAGTTACACATGCAGAAATATAATGTACACAGGCAAGATAATAAATAAAAAGTAAGAATAATAAAAAGGATGAAGTGGATGGCCCAGCAGCAGCTCAGTTCATACTTGTTAATCAACATGCATAAAGTATACTGTTGGTCCTACATGAAAAGTTCGCTGAGCAATTCATGGGCAGAACCACCTATATACTGACAGTTATTCTTTCTCAGCCCAGGTCCCCCAGGGAACCCACTAGAGGAACTTCCTAAATGCCAAGGTAGAAGAGGAGAACCCATCTAATGCCAAGGTGAGGTTGCCTATCTTTGTTTGACATAGTTATGTTGCTTTCTTGGTTTTTGTCTTTTCTGTCAAGTTCAGATTTAAAAACATCATGCAGATCATAGAAGCTAGGTACCATCTTCTTGTGTGTGTATTGTATGTGTGTGTGAGTACAATCCCTTACTAGTGGATACCTGGATCCAAGGGCATTCAATGTCAATAGCATCACATTGGAAAGTGTATGCTAAAAGGCCTTATCAATAGCGGCATTTTTTCCTCTTTGGATTAAGAATTTTTTTAACTGTCAACCAAAATGGACTTGAAAGAAAACTCCTCAAGGCCTTTTCTACAGGTGTCTTCTAATCTTGCTTTTGTGATCTTGATATGATCATGGTTTCCCATCCTCTTTTCTAGAAACACCAAGAAGGAAAAAAATGCAAACAACACACAGGTTCATATAACCTCAGCATTTCTTTTCCTTCATTGCAGGTGGCCTCAACTACCAGAGGAAAAGGTGCATGTTATGGTGTCCCTCTGGCTCAGGGAAGGAATCTAGATGACTATGATGGGGCTTCCTTGATTCAGAGTGGAGAACGCAGTGATTCCATATCCATGTGGGAATAAGGACTGAGGGTGTGGTGAGAAAGTGACTTCCAGGAAAAGACCCTTGATCATGTTTCTACAGATCCTGGAGTCAGCAGTAGTCCCTTTGGGTGGTCTTGCTTACCACAAAGTGGAGTTATGGTTTGTTAATGGATAACTATGTAGTGTGATTGTGCATGCTTCGTGTGTGTGTGCACTTCTGTGTATTTATCCTGGGCACAGGTTTTCTTTGCACAAGACAATTGCCACTATCAATTATGTCAAGAAAATAATCTCATCTTACCACTACAAAGTTTACACATGGGAAATTATTAGTCCTCATCAAAGCCACATGTAGTGAGTCTTTACTATACACAAACTCAGATGGAGAATGCCAGGCAGAGACAAAGGTTCCCAATCTCATGCAGAAAAGCCTAATGCATACCCTATCATTAACATCAATACACTGAACCTACACTTGGAACTGTGAAGTAGAAATAGATACTGTACAAGGGAGGTCTAGCATCTGTGCATATTGCTGAAATTTCCCAAGCCTACAGAGTTTACAAATACTGCCCAACATTGTAAGTTAAGCTAAGTAGTCACATCACCTACTGTAACATTCACATGCCTTCATATCTGTCTGTTGGGTGTTTCAAGGAAACACAAAAGATTTTCTTGAAACCCTACTTTGATGCACAGGGGTCCACTAGGCAACTTATGAATCAGGGGATCAAATGTTTGAATTGCAAATAAATTATGAATAACGTTCCTACCTTTGTCAGTAAAATGTTAACAGATCTTCTGATTATGAATACTTTTCCCAGGTTTTGCTTCAAGGGCACAAAAAAGAAAATTTGTTTCTCTGTCAAAAGTATCTACTGTCCATGACACTAGTCCATCAGTAGCACCAAAATCACTATCAGGCCAAAGAAAAGGAAGCACTAGAAGATATACCTGAGCACCTGCTCTACAGAAGATAATGTGGAAATGCAATCATCATGTAGATTCAAGAATAACAATTGTAGCTTATCAGTCCTATATATAGGAAAAATCCATAAAATGCCTAAGCCATATTCTTGTATATGTGAAAATTGTAATTTACTAGTTCAATCGGAATTGCCACAATCACAGAATTAATGCATGTACAATTCAAGATTGGTTCACATCTAATAGTGGACAGTGTTTCAACCTAAAGTTTGGGCATTAGCTTATATTTGAACATTACATGAAATACATCCCTCCTATGATAGCTTGATATTATTTATGATAATTCAAAAAAACATATTGATTATGGTTGTAAACTGGTCTGTTCCTCTGGGCATGATACCCCTCTGATTGTACTGAATTAAAAAGTTTCACTTTTGAGCTGACACAGCAAGGTAATGCAATAAAGAGACACAGATTCCTGGTGCCACTGACAAGAAGGCAAGCAGACAGAAGAACACACAGCAAATGGACACAGAGAATGGAAAACTGGGGGGATGAAGGGGGAGGGGAGAGAAATTTTTTAAAAAACTTTTTTAAAGTTTCACTTTTATTTTATTAAATCAGGATGAAGTGGACACTTGCTCATGTAGAACACAGAATAAGATGCAGAGAAGAAGAACATAGGGGCAAAAAGACCAAGCCATGGACATTGCAGAGGCTCCATGAAGAGAAATGAGCTTGAAAGACTATCTGAGGAAATAGATTAAAATTCCCCAACTCTACAAGGAGCTGCCCTGGATGGTGCTTCAGGGGCAATCACCGGACATTGTAAATCCTCACAGGGCCCACTGGATGGAATGGGGGAGAGTATGGGCCATGATGTGGACCATTGACCATGAGGTGCAGAGGTGCCCAAAGATGTACTTGCCAAATGCAATGGATGTGTCATGATGATGGGAAGGAGTGTTGCTGGGGGGGGGAGAGGTGGGGTGGGGGTGGTGGGGTTGAATGGGACCTCATATATATATATTTTTAATGTAATATTATTACAAAGTCAATTAAAAAAAATAGATGAAACTATCACCTAGATTTAGGATAAAGGGAGTTCATGTTTCTCAGCATTGAAATGCTCCCCAATTTCCATGTGAATCATAGCCCGCTAGAGTCTGATGTTTTGCTGGTTATCAGTCTTTCATTATGTGTCTATTATTCTTTCAAAAATTTTCAAAGTAAATTATAAAAATGATTCTCACCTTAAACAGCTGTTTGCTCCAATGGAGATTCAAAAATTAAAGAACTTCCACACACACAAAAAAAAAATCCCCAAATCTCACAAAAGAAATGACCTACATGTCCAAGAAGCCCACCATACCCAATCACAATAAATCCAAATAAACCAACTCCAAGACACATATACTCAGAATGACAAATGTCAAAGATGAGAAAATTCTGAGATCGATAAGGGAGAAGCAAACCATCACTTACAAGGGATGCCCAGTAAGACATATGCAGATTTCTCATCAGAAATCAAGGAGGCAAGAAAACACTGGTATGACACAATTAAGAGACTAAAAGAGAAAAACTGCCAACCAAGAATCTTACATCCAGCAAAACTGTCCTTCCAATATGAAGTGAGTGTAAAATGTTCACAAACAGAAACTAAGGGAGTCTGAAATAAATAATCCATCTTGCAGGAAATATTAAAGGAAGATTTAGAGCCTGAAAGAAAAAGGAGGAGGCAGACTTGGCCCAGTGGTTAGGGCATCCGTCTACCACATTTGAGGTCTACGGTTCAAACCCCGGGCCTCCTTGACCTGTGTGGAGCTGGCCCACGTGCAGTGCTGATGTGCTTAGGGAGTGCCATGCCACACAGCGGTGTCCCCTGTGTAGGGGAGCCCCATGCACAAGGAGTGCACCCCATAGGGAGAGCCACCTAGCCCGAAGGAAAGTGCAGCCTGCCCAGGAGTGGTGCCACATACACGGAGAGCTGACACATCAAGATGACACAATAAAAAGAAACAGATTCCTGTGCCGTTGACAACAACAGAAGCAAACAAAGAAGATGCAGCAAGTGGACACAGAGAACAGACAACCAGGGTGGGGGGGAGGGGAGAGAAATGAATAAATAAATCTTTTTTTAAAAAAAGAAAGAAAGAAAAAGGAGAGAGAGGCTTGGAGAAGAGTATAAAAGAATAATAGGAAGAAAAACCAAAGGAGTAAAAAGACAAACCAAAGTATAATAGGATATATGAAAACCGAAGGATAAAATGGTGTGGAAATCAATATTGCATTTACATAATATTATTGAATTTGAATGTATTAAACTCACCAATCAAAAGATATAGCTGATAGGATATATAAAAAAACATGAGCCATCCACATGCTGCTTACAAGAGACTCAACTTAGACAAATATACTCCATGTAAATACTAACCAAAAAAGAGCAGGGGTAGCTGTACTATTATTGGACAAAACAGACTTTAAATGCAAAAAAAAAGTTGTAAGAGATAGGGAAGGCCTTCAATTTTAATAATAAAAAGGAACAATCGACCAGGAAGATATAACAGATATAAATATCTATGCACCTAACCAAAGTGCCCCAAAATACATGAGACAAACTCTGGCAAAGCTGAAGGGAGAAACAGACATCTCTACAGTAATCATTGGGGACTTCAACACCCCACTCACATCATTAGCTAGAACAACTAGACAGAAGATCAACAAGGAAATAGAAAACTTAATATGATAAGCAAGTTAGACCTAACAGATATAAAGAATGCTGCATCCAAACTCAGCAAGTTATCATTATTTTCCCATGCCCATGGATTCATCTTGAGGAAAGACCACATGTTAGAACACAAGGCAGCTCTCAAAACATAAAAAGACTGAAATTATACAAAGCACATTCTCAGATCATAAGGGAATGAAACTAGAAATCAATAAGAGACAAGAAAAAGGTAAATTCGCAAATGTGTGGAGACTAAACAACACACTCCTAAATAAGCAGTGGGTCAAAGAAGAAATTGCAAGTGAAATCAGTAAACGTATTGAGACAAATGTAAGTGAGAAAACAACTTATCAAAACTTATGGATGATGGGCAGGGCAAGACGGCATCTGAGTGAATGCACCTCATAATCTCTCCTACAAAGCAGCAGCTTAGTAAAGTCAGAGTCCTGCTGGACTGGGCTGTTTCAGGGGCTAGCAGGGGAGGAAGTGTCTGGGTGTCGATTTGGTGAGACAGTGACAGAAGAGATTCTTGTGAGAGGTGGAACTTTGGGTTTCTGACACAGAGGTCAGAATTTGTAGGCATAACCCTTCCCCCTAGGGCTGGCAGCCTGGCTGCAGCAATCCCTGAAAACTCTGTTGTGCTGCAGGGTTCCCAAACCCTGAGTGGGCTGTTTCAGGAGCTAGCAGGGCAGGAAGTGTCTGCATGTAAATTTGGTGAGACAGTGACAGAAGAGATTCTTGTGAGAGGTGGAATTTTGGGTTTCTGACATGGAGGTCAGAAGTTGAGGGTGGGACCCCTCCCCCTAGGGCTGGTGGCCCAGCCACAGCAATCCCTAAAAACTTTGCTGTGCTGCAGTGTTCCAAGGTCCTGTGTTTACCAGATGCATGGTTCCCAGGTCTGTATCATCTAAATCCTGGTAGCCCACACTCCAGAGACTCACACACCTTGAGTCTGCAATATCATGGAATTCCCATTCCTGAATCCACTGCAGCCTGAGGTCCATCTGAGGTCCTTGATCACCCTAGATGTCCAGGTTTTTTGGTTTTTGGTTTTTGTTTTTTCTCCTTGAGTGTGGAGGAGTATATCAGCTGACTCGGGAAGAGTCTGCGAAGAAGGCAGAGGTGAATCTGCTGACAAAGACCAATTTACCAAAACGTCCTGAGATAGGAAACTTGGTCTGGGAGAAGGTGGAGTCAGAAAATCAATTAGGCCTCCACTGGCACACCTAAGGGGGAGGGACTGTAGGACATGCTATCCAAGCTTCCAATAGAATATTTGCAATTTCTGGTGAGGTGTAGGTGCTCTCATGCTGGAAATAAAGAGTCATTGTCTTCTGTGCTGAGTTGGTTCAACAAGGACCCACTTAAATCTCCTACTGGACCTCTCAGGCAGCTTTCCTGCTGCCCTGGGAGAGAAGAGAGGAAGGGAGAAAGGGGAAATGTCAAATCCCTAGGCATTTTATTTAACTGCAAAGAAGATTCCTAGCTTGAAACTTTGTTTTTTGTTTTTGTTTTTTGTCATGGTTGCTATTATTACATTGTCTCCTGGTTTTATGTCCCATTTTATCCCACAAGGTCCTTTTTCATTTATTTAGTTTTTTCTCTTTTTCTTTTTCTTGCTTGTTTCCCCTCCTTTTCTTTGCCCCCCCTTTTCTTTTATTTTCTTTATATATAGGTGCTGCAGGGAGCACTTCACATTTGCTGTGTTTCCTCATCCTCCATTTCCTCTTTTCTATATGCATTGATTTTGGCCACCTACACTATCCCCTTCCCTCTACATTGTTCTATCCTCCACCATCTACTGTCTCTCTTATATTCCACTTCCCATTCTTTGGCCCCCAAATTGTTTGAATTTCTATTTCTAATACTTTATTCTGTTTTCTGTCTTTTATCCACTCTTTTTTTTTCAAATGTATTTCTCACCCTTCCACTCCCACCTCGGTTGTCTGTTCTTGGTGTCTATTTTGCAGCATCTTCTTTGTCCACTTCTGTTGTTGTCAGTGGCACAGGAATCTGTGTTTCTTTTTTGGTTGCATCATCTTGTTGTGTCAGCTCTCCGTGTGTGCAGCACCATTCCTGGGCAGGATGCACTTACTTTCACTCTGGGCGGCTCTCCTTATGGGATGCACTCCTTGTGCAAGGGACTCCTCTATGCGGGGGGCACCCCTGTGTGGCACGACACTCGTTGCATCCATCAGCACTGCACATGGGCCAGCACCACATGGGTCAAGGAGGCCCGGGGTTTGAACCGTGGACCTCCCATGTGGTAGACAAATGCCCTAACCACTAGGCCAAGTCTGCCACCTATCCACTCTTGATATTGTCTTTCTTTTCTCTTTCTCTCTCTCATGAAAACACTGACCTGTTAACTCATACTATATTCCTCCCCATATTCAGTTGACTGTCTCATTATAGGTACTCTACTTACTGCTATAACTCTACACAACTTACATTAGTCTAATATCCATTCTGCTAGATCTCACATTGCTCTCTTAACATTTATTACCAATACTACTTTATACATTTTCTTTTCTTACTCTTTTTGCTTTCCTTGGCCCTAATATTTTCCTTCAAATTGAACTTGCCCAGAAACAAGAAAATAGAGTAAGAAAAACAAAGTGACAAAGAGAAGACATAACACACACAAACAACAACTAATTAATCCCCAAGACTAGACAAAGAAGCTAAGGAACTGATTAAACCCATCAAGATAAAATGATAACCAGACAGCAACAAGAAACTACAAACCAAACAAATAATCAGAAAAACATGGCCAAATCCAATGAACAAACTAAAAACCAGGAAGAGGAGCAGAACATCAGACAAGTAATTAAAGATCTCAAAACACATTTTAGAGACCAACTTAATGAAGTAAAGGAAGAGATTAACAATATGAAGAAAACACTAGGAGAGAATACAGAAGAAATTGGAGTCATATGCAAAAAGATAACAGATATGATGGTGATGAACATCACAGATCAAGAAATCAAAAATACACTCTCAGCAAACAGCAGCACATTAGAAGAGGCAGAGGAGAGAATTAGTGACATGGAAGACACTGCATCTGAAATCAAATAGATAGTAGAACTGAATAATAAAAAGTTAGAAAAAATACAGCTGGGACTTAGGGACCTGAATGACAATGCAAAATACACAAACATATGTATTATAGGCACCCCAGAAGAAGAGAAGGGAAGCAGGAAAGAATGGGTGTTGGAGGAAATAAAGGCTAAAAACTTCCCAAATCTACTTAAGAAGATGGATGTACATGTCCAGGAAGCAAAACACACCCCAAACACCATAAATCCCAAAGGCCTACCCCAAGACATGAACTTGTCAAATTTTCCAATGCTCAAGACAAAGAAAAAATTCTAAAAGCAGCGAGAAAAGAGAACCATCACATACAAGGGAGGCTCCATAAGATTAAGTGCTTGCATAAAATAAACACAAAAATAAAATCTGGGGAAAAAAAAAGATTAAGTGCTGCTTTCTCATCTGAAACCATGGAGGAAGAAGGCAGTGGTATGATATAGTCAAGGTACTAAAAGAAAAAATTTCCAACCAAGAATAATCTACACAGCTAAGCTAGCATTCAAAAATGATGGAGAGTTCAAAATATTCACAGATAAACAGAAATTAAGAGTATGCCAACAAGAACCCTGCCCTTCAAGAAATACTAAAGGGAGTTCTGCAGGAACAAAGAAAAGAAGAGGAGAGGCAGACTTGGAGGAGACTGTACAAGCAACAAAAAAGACAAAAAGAAAAGGAAGAAAACAAAATATGACAAACACAAGTCCAAACAAAATATGGTTAACATAAATAATTCCTTGAAAGTAATAACACTGAATGTCAATGGATTAAACTCACCTGTCAAAAGACTCAGACTGGAAGACGGAATAGGATATATGACCCATCTATATGCTGTCTACAAGAAACACATCCTAGACCCCAGGATTCAAGGAGGTTGAAAGTGAATGGCTGCAAAACAATCTTACAAGCAAATAATAACCAAAAAAAGGCAGGTGTAGCTATATTAATATCAGACAAAATAGACTTTAAATGTGAAACGATTGTGAGAGAAAAAGATGGATACTACATATTACTGAAAGGGATAATCTTTCAAGAAGAATGAACAACGATAAACATTTATGCTGCTAACAGGGCACCTCCAATTATGTGAGGCAAACACTGGAAAAACTAAGTGAAAGAATAGATGCCTCTACAATTATACTGGGGGACTTTAATACACCACTATCAACTTTGGACAGAACATCTCAAAAGAGAATCAATAAAGAAAACAAAAACTTTGAACAGTATATTACAGGTGCTGGACCTGACAGACATATACAGATCATTACACCAGAATACACCAGGATATACATTTGTCTTAAGTGCACAGGGATCATTCTCCAAGAAAGACCATATGCGAGGCCACAAAGAAAGTCTCAATGAATTCAGAAAGATCAAAATCATAAAAAAATAATTTCTCTGATCACAGTGGAGTGAAGCTGGAAATCTACAAGGACCAGACACAGATTTCGCACCAAGATATGGAAATTAAACAGCACACTCTTAGAAAAAGTTGGTGAAGGAGGAACTCTCAAAAGAAATTAATAACTACCTTGAAACTAATGAAAATGATAACACAACATACCAAAACTTATGGGATGTAGCAAAAGCAGTACTGAAAGGGAAATTTATAGCCATAAATTCATACATCAAAAAAAGAAGAAAGAGCAAAAATTGAAAAACTAACTGCACATTTGGAGGAATTAGTAAAAAAAACAACAAAGTAACCCCACAGGAAGAAGAAAGAAAGAACAAAGATAAGAGCAGAACTAACTGAAATAGAAAATAAGTAAGCAATTGAAAAGATAAAAAAAACCAGGAGCTGGTTCTTTGAGAAGATCAATAAAATTGACAAACCCTTAGTTCAACTAACAAAGAAAAAAAGAGAGAAGATGCAAATACACAAAATAAGAAATGAGAAGGGAGATTATCACCACTGACCCCACAGAAATAAAGACTATCATGAGAGGATACTTTGAAAAACTATTCCAACAAAAATGACAATTCAGAGGAAATGGACAAATTTCTAGAAACACATAAGTAGCCTATATTGATGAAAGAAGAAACTGACAAGCTCAACAAACCAATTACAAGAGATAGAATCAGTCACTAAAAACCTCCCAACTAAGAAGAGCCCTGGGCCAGACGGCTTCACTGGTTAATTCTACAAAACATTCCAGAAAGAAAAATGCCAATCTTGCTGAAACTCTTCCAAAAAATCGAAACAGAAGGAATATTACCTAACTCATTCTGGATGCCAACATTATCCTAGTGCCAAAGCCAAAGAAAGACACCACAAGAAAGGAAAATTACAGACCAATTTCTCTAATGAACCTAGATGCAAAAATCCTCAACAAAACACTTGCTAACCGTATTCAACAACACATTTAATGAATTATACACTGTGACCAAGTGAGATTCATTCCGGGTATGCAAGGATGGTTCAACATAAGAAAATCAATCAATGTAATACACCATATAAACAGATTGAAGGGAAAAAAATCACATGATTATATCTATAGATGCAGAGAAAGCATTTGACAAAATACAGAACACTTTCTTGAGGAAAACACTGCAAAAGATCAGAATATAAGGAAATTTTGAGAACATGATAAAGAGTATATATGAAAAACCCACAGCCGGGGAGTGGTGGGGTGGGGGCAGTGGGGGTGAATGGGGACCTCATATTTTTTTAATGTAATATTTTTTAAAAATGAATAAATATATACATATATATATAAAATAAAAAGCCACATCCAACATCATTTGCAAGGGTGAAATCCTAAAATTTTTCCCTCTAAGATCAGGAACAAGACAAGGATGCCCACTATCACCTCTTCTATTTAACATTGTCTTAGAGGTACTTACTCGAGCACTGAGGCAAGAACGAGATATAAAAGGTATTCAAATTGGAAAGGAAGAAGTCAAAATTTCATTATTTGCAGATACCATGATTCTATACATAGAAAACCCTGAGAAGTCTACAACAAAGCTTCTAGAACTCATAAATGAGCTTAGTAAAGTTGCAGGTTATAAGATCAATGCACAAAAATCAGTAGCATTTCTGTACACCAATAATGAGCAAGCTCAGGAGGAAATCAAGAAACAAATACCACTTACAATAGTCGATACGAAAAACAAATACCTAGGTTAAATTTAACTAAAGATGTAAAAAACTTATACACAGAGAACTACACAACACTGTTCAAGGAAATTAAAGAAGACCTAAATAAATGGAAGAATATTCACTGTTCATGGATAGGAAGACTAAATATTATTAACATGTCTATCCTTCCAAAACTGATCTACACATTCAATGGATTCCCAATAAAAATCAACACAGTCTTCTTTAAGGAACTAGAAAACCTAGCTATGAAATTATTTGGAAAGGAAAGAGTCCCCCAAAAGCCAAAGACATATTGAAAAAGAAAAATGAAATTGGAAGAATCACACTAGCCAAATTCAAAACATACTGCAAAGCTACAGTAGTGAAAACAGCATGGTATTGGCACAAGGAGAGACACACAGACCAATGGAACCAAATTGAGAGTTCTGATATATATCCTCATATATATAGTCATATAATATTCAATAAAGCCACCAAACCCTCTGAACTGGGAGAGAATGGCCTATTCAACAAATGGTGCCTGGAGAACTGGATATCCATGTGTAAAAGAATGAAAGATGATTACCAACTCACACCTTACACAAAAATCAACTCAAGATGGATTAAAGACATAAATATAAGAACCAAGACCATAAAGACTTTGGAAAGCAGTGTAGGGAAGCATCTACAGGACCTTGTAATAGGAAATGACTTCGTGGGCTTCACACCAAAAGCACGAGTAGCAAAAGAACAAATAGATCAATGGGACTTCCTCAAAATTAAAGCCTTCTGTACCTCAAAGGACTTTGTCAGGAAAGTGAAAGGAGAGCCTACATAATGGGAGAAAATATTTGGTAACCACATATCTGATAGCAGACTTATATCTTGCATATAAAAAGAACTCCTACAGGGGTTGAATGGGACCTCATATTTTTTGAACGTAATTTTTAAAAATAAATAAATAATTCAAAGAAGAAAAAAAGAACTCCTATATCTTGAAAATAAAAAGACAAACAGCCCATTTTAAAAATGGGGAAAAGATTTAAAAAGACACTTCTCCAAAGAAGACATACAAATGGCTAAAACACACATGAAAAAATGCTCCAAATCTCTAGCTATTAGGGAAATGCAAATCAAAACTACAATGAGATACCATCTTACTTCCATAAGACTGGAAGCTATGAAAAAAACAGAAGACTACAAATGCTGGAGAGGATGTGGAGGAATGGGAACAGTCATCCACTGCTGGTGGGAATGCAGAAGGATCCAGACATTTTGGAGGACAGTTTGGCGGTTTCTCAAAAAGCTAGGTATGGATTTGCCATATGACCAAGCAATTCCACAGCTGGGTATATACCCAGAAGAACTGAAAACAAGGACACAAACCAATATATGCACACCATGATCATAGCAGCATTGTTCACTATTGCCAAAAGCCAAATGCCCATCAACAGATGAATGGATAAATAAAATCTGGTATATACATACAAGGAATACTATTCAGCTTTAAGAATGAATACACTACAAACACAAGTGATAACATGGATGAATCTTGAGAACCTTATGTTTAGTGAAGAAACCCAGGCATTGAAGAACAAATACTACATGACTTCAATGACATGAAATAAGTAAACAAAGCTGCCTCCGAGAGCTAGAGACTGGATGATAGGCTTACAGGAAATTGGGGGTAGAGGAAGGATGTAAGCTGACACCTACATGGGTGAAATTTATAATAAACTGGAAGTATTTGTACAAGGAAGGGATAAAATGGGGGCATAGGGTTACTTTTGAGTGGGGTTTTGTGGGCTAGAGTGGGGCTAGGTATGGGAGAATGGGTAATAATGCCCAAGAAATTGAGGGGAGGCTGGGGGAACATATGAACATAGGAGATTGTCAGATATTTGGTTGAGAGTATAATGCTGAGAAAACTCTTTCAAAAATATAATAAGGAAGGTTACCTGGTTAAGATGTTTAAAGGAGATAATCTGATACAGGACAGGTTCCTAGGGAGTGTGTGAGTGCTTATTTTGCCATAGTGAGTTATATCATTGGATAGAGACCCATATAATGAGAGTGAAGGTATACCCACATCCTGGGGAGGACTGATGTTCTCAAATAGAGGGAATTGTATCTCTCGAGAGGAATGGTGGCAGTCGAGCATGTCAAGTCCTCAACATTGTTGCAAGTATCTCTGAACATGGCCCTTTAAGCAATGAAGATTGATGGTAACTGTGCGCCCTGAGGGGAGGGGGAAAGAGGTATTCAATAGACGGAATCAATGTAACTATGTGTGCAAAAGAAGTGTTCACAAGATTATGGAAAGATGGATATAAGACATGTTAAATTACACCAAAAAATGTAGAGGGGCCGATAGGTTAAAATGCAATTCATAATGTAAAACATAAGATAATTAAAAATTTAGAAAATTGTATAGTCTAAAATATAAACCACAATGTAAACCCAAATGTTACCATGTTTGAAAGCTATTGTCTCAGTATCTGTACACCAGTTTCAGTAAATATAGTATGAATATGTAAAAAGATTATTGCTGTGGAAGGGAAAAGGTTTTATGTTGGATATGTTGAAGCACTGTATATTGTATATATGAACTACTGTGATCTAAAACTTTTGTGAAGATAAGCTTAATAATTAAGGGAAAAAAAGAAAAAGAAAGGACGTAGACACTAAGGAAAAGATGGAAGAAGTTGCCTTGCCAATTTGCATACAGGACAACACTTACTGCAGTGATGGAAGGCAAAACATCAAAAATAAAGCTTTTGCATTTTTTAATTTTTTGATACCCCAATTTATTTTTACCTTAATTTTTCTAAATTAATATGTACTCTATATCTAACCTTTAAACTCATCACTATATTCCATTTTACTATTAATGACATGTGGCAATATATTATGCTTCATTTTTGAAAAAGTTTTGGATCACAGAGAGGTTCAACAATGGCAGGGGAGGAATACTGGTGTGGGATGTTATTGACAGGGGACATAGGTTGGCAGGGAGTTCTCCAGGGCATATATCTAGGGTACATACAAATGTTTGGATATTTTCATAGTGGTTACAGTTAAAAATGACAACTGAGGAAGTGCTGAGTTCCAAGCCAGGGGAGCTCTATCACATTTCCTAAAGGAACGGCATTAATCCCCCAAGTGCAACAGCAAAGATCAAAAAAGAAGGATGGTCCAACAATGAGCCCTTAATACTAATGACTATGCGTATAAGCCTGTGCACTTGAAATAAGAACTAGACGCAGAGCTGCAGGGTGCCTAAGAGTTACCTCCTGAGAATCTCTCTGTTGCTCAAATGTGGCCAGTCTCAAAGCCAAACTCAGCATGTAAATGCACTGCCTTCCCCCCAGCATGGGACATGACTCCCAGGAATGAGCCTCCCTGGTGCTGAGGGATTACTACCAAGTACCGGCTGATGATGTAACTAGAAAATTACCTTGAATAAAAGGGTCAACTCAGACCACTGAATATCTCAGCCTACATATAATATCAGGAGTTAAAAATGCTTTTTTGACCTTAAATAAAAGGGAAAATAGAAAGGACAAATGAGCTTATATGTCTATGGGTCTCCAAAAAAGAGTTGTGATGTTATCAGAGGGGTCACACCTATGTACACCTCAGCAGAGCCCCAGAGACAGATAAAGTAGATACAACCCCAGTATTGGTTCTTCTGAGGGCAACAAGACCCAAAGGTTCTATGATCATGGTGGATGGAGTTCAGTGCCATGTCAGTTGGCCCTACTTTGGAGTTTGTGTTCTGGTGTGATGGAGCTGGACTCAGATGTGATCTTGCTTCACAAGTCTCTCTTGTTACTTTTACTGGACCTGTGGTTGGCACTGGGGTTTAGTGTGTACTCAGGGGTCCTGAATCTCTGGACTGCCCATGTGATAGCCAAGCCCTGAGCCTCAACAGACTTGCAACTCCTACACTCTGGTTTATTGGACTTACCCCACTCAGCTAACATGGAGGTGAAGAAGGTCAACCACCACACCAGGGAGCCAAGAGTGCCTTTAACTACATGCAGGAGAATTGCATCCATCATCCATGTGGAATTTAAGCCCCTTCTCAATACAGAGGGAGAGAGGACATAACCATTCCAGTGTCTGCAGGATGGAGGAATAGAGTATGGATTAGAGTGGACTTACTGATATTCTATTCATGAACTATTGTGATTAGTAATCAAAGATAATGTGGCACTGGTGTGGAGAAAGTGGCCATGGTGGCTGCTGGGGGTAGGGAGTGTGAGGAAGAGATGTGATGTGGGGCATTTTCAGGACTTGGAGTTGTCCTGGGTGGTGCTGCAGTGACAGTTATCAGACATTGTATGTCCTCCCATGGCCCACTAGTGGACTGTAGGATAGTGTGGGCTATGGTGTGGACTACTGACCATGAGGTGCAGCGGTGCTCAGAGATGTATTCAGCAAGTGCAATGAATGTCTCATGATGATGGAGGAGGTTGTTGTTATGGGGCGAGGAGTGGGGTGAGGGGGATGGGGGGTATGTAGGGACCTCATATTTTTTAATGTAATATTAAAAAAAGACAAAAAAATTTAAGTAAATATAAAAAAATAAAATAAAGTCAACTATATGCTTCACCAAAAAAAGAAAAAATAGCGATTTTCCAAAGAGTTCCCCCACATCCAATGACTCTTGTGTCTAATAATCCCTCTCCCCATATCAATAATCACTAGATTGACTTAAAATAATTAAAATATACAGCACTGTGAAATGTAGTTTTGCCTATTTTGGAACTTTAAATCTGAGTTGTTGCCAGAGCTGTATTTTGTTTATTTTGCTTTCATACATTCTGCTGTACAATTACAGCACACTTTGTGTATCAAGTCTTCTGTTGATGGACATTTGCCTTGTTTTTGTTTCTGACCACTGCCAATAAGTCTGCAATAAACATTGTGATCCATGTCACACACACACACAAAAAACTTATGAGATACAGCAAAGGCAGTCTTGAGAGGGAAACTTAAAACCCTAAATGCCCATATTAAAAGTGAAAAAAGAGCTAAATGCAAAGATTTAACTGAGCAACAAGACAAACTAGAAAAAGAACAACAAACCAATCCTCAAAGCAAGCAGAAGAAATAACAAAGAGTGAAGTAGAAATAAATGAAATTGAAAAGAAAAAAGAACTTTAGAGAAAATCAAAATCAAAAGCTGGTTCTTTGAGAAGATAGGTAAAATTTACAAACCCCTAAGATTAACAGAGAAAAGAGAAGAGGCAAATAAATACAATCTGAAAAAAAGGGAAGAACTATGACTGACCCCACAGAAATAAAAAGGATCCTAAGAGGATATTATGAGAAACTGTATGTCAACAAACTAGACAACCTAGATGAAATGGGCAGATTCCTAGAAATGCACAAACAACTTACACTGACACTATAAGAAATGCAAGAACTTAACAAACCACTCACACTTAAAGACATTGAATCCATCATCAAAAACTTCCCATCAAAAAAAAGTCCAGGACCAGATGGCTTTACAGGTGAATTCTACCAAACATTTCAAAAAGAATTAACACCAATCCTGTTCAAATTCTTTCAAAAAATTCAAGAGGGAAAATTACCCAACACTTTTTATGAAATCAACATCACTGTAAAATCAAAGCCAAATAAAGACACCATGAGGAAAGAAAATTATAGACCAATTTCTCTATTAAACATAGATGCAAGAATCCTCAACAAAGTATTTGTAAACAGAATTCAGGAGCATCTCAATAGACTTGTACATTACAACCAAGTGGGATTTATTCCTGGTAGGCAAGGCTCATTCAACATAAGAAAATCAACCACATTACCAAACTGAAAGGAAAAAACACATGATCATCTAAATTAAAAAAAAAAATCATAAAAAATCGGAAAAAGCATCTGACAAAATTTGGCATCCTTTCTTGATAAAAACATTTCAAAAGATATGAATAGGAGGAAAATTCCTCAATATGATAAAAAGTATATATGAAAACCACACAACCAACATCTTAGTGGGGAAAGGTTGAAGGCTTTCCCTCTAAGATCAGGAACAAGACAAGATGCCCACTAGAAACCTTGGTATTTAACATTGTACTAGCTCTAGCTAGAGCAAGAAAAAGAATACAGTAAACGCATCCAAATAGGAAAAAGAGGAAGGAAAGCTCTATTTGTGGATGACATGATCCTATTTTTAGAAAATTCAGAAATGTCTACAAAACAAAGCTACTTGAGCTAAAGAGTTCAGCAAAGTGGCAGGATACAAGATCAATATGCAGAAATCTGTAATGTTTTTGTACATTAGTACTGCATAATCTGAAGAGGAAATTGGGGGGAAATTCCACTAACAATAGCAACAAAATGACTAAAACACCTAGAAATCTATTTAACCAAAGAAGTATAGGACCTATAAGCAGAAAACTACAAAACAACACTAAAAGAAATGTTAGAAAGACTTAAACAAATGGAAAGATATTCCATGTTCATGGATTGGAAGACTATTATGAAGATGTCAATCCTAACCTAACTGATTTAAAGATCCAATGCAATACCAATCAAAATTCCAACAGCTTACTTCACATTAATAGAAAAGGCAATTAACAAATTCACTTGGAAGGGAAAGTACCCCTGAATAGCCAAAAGTATTCTAAAAAAGTATAGTATACTATACTATACTATAGCATAATATAGGAGGAATTTCACTGTCTGATCTCCAAACATATTACAAAGCTACAGTGGTCAAAACAACATGGTACTGGCATAAAGAGAGACACATTGAACAGTGGAATAGAATTGAAAGTCTAGAAATAAACCCTTACCTCTTTGGTCAACTAGTTTTTGACATATCTACTAAGTCCATGTTAACAGGAAAAAACAGTTTCTTCAACAAATTGTACACGGAGAGCTGCATATCTATAACCAAAAGAATGAAAGGGGACCCCTATCTCATTCCCTATACAAGAATCAACTCAAAATGGATCAAAGACCTAAATATAAAAGGCAGGGCCATAAAACAACAGAAGAAAATGTAGGGAAATATCTTAAAGACTTCATGGTACATGGTGATTTCTTGGACCTTACACCCAAAGTACACACAACAAAAGAAAAAACAGATAATTCAGAACTACTCAAAATTAAATACTTTTGCTTCTCACAAGACTTTGTCAAAAGGGTGAAAAGGCAGCCAACTCAATGGGAGAAAATAATCAGAAATCACATATTTGATAAGGGTTTAATATCCATGATATATAAAGAGATGTTACAACTCAACAATATAAAGACAAATGACCCAATTAAAAATGGGCCAAAGACATGAATAGACATTTGTTCAAAGAAGAAATACAAGTGGCAAAAAACATATGAAAAAGTATTCAATGTCAGAGAACTAAATGTTGGAAAGAATGTGGATAGGAACACTTATTCACTGTTGTTGGTAATGCAGAATGTAGAGCCACTGTGGAGTTCAGCAGTTCCTAAAGAAGTTGAATATAGATTTCCCACATGACCTGGCAATACCACTATGGGGTATATACACAGAAGAACTGAGAGCTTGAGAGCAGTGACATGAAGAGACATCTGCACATCTATGTTCATAGTGGCATTATTCACAATTGCCAGAAGCTGGAAACAACCAAGGTGTCCATCAACTGATAAATGGATAATTGAACTGTGGTATATTCACATAATGGAACATTATGCATCTGTAAGAAGAAATGAAGTCATAACATTGACAACATTGATGAACCTGGAGGACAGTACGTTGAGTGAAGCAAGCCAGACAGAAAAGGACAAATACAGGAAAATTGCATTACAATGAACTAAAGTATTATGTAATATAGTGTATGATTCCATTTATATAAAATAGAAATAGAAATCAATTTGTAGATGAAAGAAAAAAGTATTTGTGCAAAATAAGCCAGAAAAGGGAGCTGTGGACAACAAAGAAAGCACAGGAAGATTGAGGGGTGGTGGATTTTATTTGTTTGTTTTTTATTATTATCCCTGAGATAATGAAACTGCTCTAATGATGACTATAGTGTCTGGATATCTCCAGAACCCTCAGGAGCCCTGAAATTTGGGATAGTACCTACTTTGGCAGTCAATAAGATCCTGCTGAGATGTGCAGAAACTCACTTTGAAGTTTCTTAGCTTTATAAACTCTTTTGTCTTGACCTTTCCCCCCTTTTGGTCAAGGGCTTTTCCCAGTTGCATTGCTAGTTGGTGCTTCGTAATAATCCCTTGGTGCCAGACAGGCTCATCCCCAGGATTCACGTCCTACACTGGGGGAAAATAATGTATTTATACACTGTTTGGCTTAGAGAGAGGCCACATTTGAGCAAAAAGGAAGCTCCCAGAAGGCAACTCTTAGCACCCTATAGTACAAGGCTAGGTTTCAACTTAAGAGTAAAGGTTCTTATAGTCATCAATATCAAACACCCATAAGTAGGCCATCCTCTTTCACTAGTCATTGCCCCTGTATTTGGGGGATTCTTGCTGACCTATTAGAGAATGTGGCAGAGCTCCCCAGGATGGGACTTGGATATTCCTTCAATTATATGAGTCTCCACCCACCACGGCAATGCCCCATGAACATCTGAACACATTTATATGCCTTTTATGTATGCCCAGGTGAGCCTCCTCCTATTTATTCCCCATCACTGACACCCCATACAAATGATCACCCCCTGCCACAGATAGAAAACCACAATTGCTGGACAGGATGTAGAGAGAAATGAACAGTTGGTTATTCACTGTTGGTGGGAATGCAGAATGGTACAGCCCCTATGGAGGACCATTTGGCGATTCCTAAAGAAGTTGAATATAAACTTGCTACATGACCCTGCAATATCACTACTAGGTATATATCCAGAAAAAACTAAAAGCACTAACACCAACAGACATCTGCACACCAAAGTTCACTACAGCAGTATTCGCGATTCCAAAAGTTGGAAAAAACCCAAGCGTCCATCAACTGATGAATGGGTAAATAAATTGTGGTATATTCACATAATGGAATATTACATAGCTTTAAGAAGTGAAACCATAAAGCATATGACAAGCATGAATCTAGAGGACATTATGTTGAGTGAAGCAAGCCAGACACAAAAGGACAAATACTGTATGATTGTGTGACTATGAACCAAATATATTGTGTAACATATTGTTTGATTCAAAAAAATTAATATGTATCCAGTACATTTATTTGAGAAATGGTATCTTTATCCAACAGTGTTTTCCTTTTCTTTTTAAATTATTGTTTACATATTCAATTATTAAAATGTACAAAATAAAGTTAAAAAAAAAGTGAGGTTATACTGAAGAGTTGAAAAATCAGAGACTTTAAAATGTGACCCCAGTACTGATAATGCTACAGCATAGATGTATCATATATTGAAAATATTGTATTAAAAGAACTTAGTCACACACAAAAAAGTGATCCTTTACTCAAGAAAAATGAATACCAAAAAAAGAGATATAGAAAACAAGCCTTTTTTAGCATAATAAAATCGTGTGTGAAATATATGAATATGGATAAAGTTGCATATATGCCTGTTTTCTTTGAAATTGAACAAATGTATGTTAACAAAAGATGGTAACAATATCACTTATGGTAAGTGAAGAAGCCTGACACAAAATACTACAAATTGTGTGATCCCATTTATATAAAAGGTAAATGTAAATCAATTTATAAAGTTGAAGTTCAATTAGTAGTTATGTAGGGCTGGGGAGGACTGCTAAAGGTTGTGCATTTTTTCTAGAGTACTGAAAATGTTCTAAAATTTTTGATGGTGAGAAATGCATAATATTGTGATAATACTAAAAGCCACTGATTATACACTTCAGATAGATTGTATGGTATATGAATATATCTCAGTAAAACTTAAGTAAATAATTGTGTAAGAACAGCAAAAAAAAAAATAGCGGTTCAGCAGGGGAAACAAAGAGATCAAGAGGAGAGGAATTTCCTTATTAATTTTTATTTATTATTCAAATAATGAAAATGTTCTAATGATGGTTGAGGTAATGAATACACAACTATGTGATTATACCAAATACCACTGGTTGTGCACTTTTTTTGGTTGTACACTTTAAATGAATTGTTGTTTTATTAATGTATACCAATAAAGTTGATTTGTTAAAAACATATAAGCATGTATCAATAAAATTAGTTTTTAAAAAAAGAAAAACTCTTATAATCCTCATCCAATGATTTCATTGTTAAGGTTTTAGTATAAAACCTCCCCAGATTTTTCCACTGAGCAACATTGTATTCTTCCTCGTCACACTTAGGATCGGCTGAGTGACAGTGCGTTAGGAGAATGGCACAGTCATCTGTGCCCAGCAGCTCTGCCTGGCTTTCCCCCTTCCAGGGTGGCAATCGTGTGAAAACCACCTTCAGAAGCTCCGGGGGAAGCGCAGGGGTCAAAAGAAGGGGGTGGGGGTGAGGAGGTCCAGCACATCTGTCTTAACTAGAGCAGCTGCTCCCCAGCTCTGAACTGCTTCCCTGGAATTGAACCAACTCTTCTAAGAGGCTGAGAACAGTAAGCGCAGAGGCTTCCTCTGCAGCCGGCTCCTTTAAGGTCAGCTGGGTGACGGCCCTTGGCAGACACAGCAGGGCTAGAAGGGTGTCCCCAAGGCACCTGGGTCACTCCCTCTGCCAAACAGAGGTGCCCTAGAGCTCCTGAAATGCTCAGCACAGCCCTGGGCTCCCTCAGCAGCCCCTAGTAGGTGCCCTTTCCCACTCTGCAGTGCACCCTAGCAGGCACACAAATCCGGTGGCCTCTGTTGGCCAGCCAACCTCCTCCGGCCCTCACAAGCTAGCATCTTAGCAAGACACGCAAACCATTTCCACCCAGCATTACTCCAACAAATCAAAGTTTTAAGAAAAGCTTTAACCACTATCAAAAGGAAAAGCCTCCCTGGGGCCATGGGGAGCTCTGAGGAAGGTCCTGGCTCAAGCTGTCCCAGGGCGTCCAGGGCAGCACAGCCAGGAGGGGTGCGATGGGAATGGGCTCCTAGACCACAGACCTCGCCTGCCGCGGGTACTCCCGGAAAGCAGAAAGGAGTAAAACGGGAGGAAGAGAGAAAATGAAAGTCTCAAGTGGCTCACCAGGGCTTGGATCCAAAGAATGCAAAAGCCTATGATGAGGAAGAGCGCCACCCGCAGACCTCTGGGTTGGATACACACTTTTAGTTGTAAACTGTTGAGGTCCCTGCAAAACTCCCGGGCTGGGCAGAAACCTGCCCCCAGGCCCCTCACAGGAGAGGGCCCCATTCCTTGTGCTCCCTGAGGGCACACACCGGGTGTCAGTCCTGCTCCCCGCCCCCCGGGCCTTCCCAGGGCCCCTCCCCAGGGAGCAGATCAGTTCCCCTGTAAAAGTCACGCTGTGGACAGGCACCAGCTGGCCCTATCCAGGGGAGAAGAAGAAAGAGTAGCCGCCTGGGCCTGGAGGCAAATGTGAAGTGGAGGGCCTGGGAAGGGAGAGCTGAAAGGGGAGGCCCCCAGGAACCTGGGAGGGTAGGCAGGGAGGGCAGGGGGCAGGGCTGCAGGTTGGACAACGGGGAAACAGGGGGCATGTGGGGAGGGAGGGGGGCTGTGGGCAGAGGAGGGGCCATGGGGGGAAGAGGGATGGGGAGGAAAGGGACTGAGGAGGGGGGGGAAAGAAACGGAGAAGGGGGAGGAGTCATGGGGGAGGGACCAAGGAGGGAAGGAGGGACTGTGGGGGGAGGGACCCTGGGGCAAAGGATGGGGGAGGAGGGACAGTGGGGGCATAAATTGTAAAGAGGAGGAGGAAACGTGTTGGGGGATAGTGGGGGGTGGGAAGGGACCAAGACTGGGGACAGGTCAGTTTGGGGGGAGGAGGAACCGTGGAGGTAGGGGTACTGGGGGAGGAGGGGCCATGCGGGGAAGGAGGGACCATGCGGAGGAGGAGGGACGGTGGCTGGAAGGGACTATGGAGGGCAGAGGGCCCCTGAGGGGAGGAACAGTGGGGGGGGAGGGACCATGGGGGCAGAAGGCCCCTGGGGAGGAATAGTGGGGTGGAGGGACCATGGGGGTAGGGAAAGTAGGGGGGGTAGGGAAAATGGGGAAGGAGCGACCGTGGGGAGTGTGGGCCGCCCTCCCTTATTCTGACTCGGGACCCCCCGCAGGACCACCGCGCTGGGCCTGGACCACCGAAAGGCCACCACCGGCCCGCGCCGCCCGCGGAAGCAGCCGCCACACGGCTCACCCTGCCAGGTCCCCGCCGGCCCCGAAGGACCCCGCCCCCCGCAGGCGAGGCAGCAGGACCTCCGTGGGCGCGGGACGGCGCCCCTCACGCGGCAAGGGGGGCTCGCTCACCCTCATCTGCGCCTACGGGCCCCGCCTGCGCCCGCCCGACGCCACGTGGGGCCCAGACTTACCGCTGCGCGGGCGGGACACGGGGTTCCCAAGGGCGGGCGAGCGCTCTCCGCAGCGCCCCGTGGGCCCCGACACCGCGTCCCTCCTGCCCTCGGGCTCGCAGGGGTGCCGCGGGAGCGCGCAGCAGGTCCGCGGGGCACGCTCCCAACAGCCGCCAGCTGTTAAAGGGGCCGCAGCACGGGGGCGGGCGGGACTCGAGGGCCTGAGACCCCGAGGGCCAATCAGGTCTGGACCGGTTCCCCGACTCCGCCCCCAAGGGGGCGTGGCCCTCTCCCTGACGGACAGCGCCCAGCAGCCAATCGTCGCGCGGTCCGGCTGGCGCTAAGGAGGGCGATCTCCCCCTACGCCGTGAGGGCGGCTCCTGACTGGTGGGCAGGGGATCCCCGCAAGTGGGGGTGTCCCCACCCACAGTGCACCAGAGGCGGCCTGGGCCCGGGCGTGGGTCACCGAGGCCCGCTGCTTGGAGCTGCTGGAAGCGCGGTGTGAGGGGCCTCTGGCCCGGCGCAGCCGAGCCCGGCCCCGAGCGAGGCTGTCGTCCCTGCTCCTTTCTCCCGGAGCTGGGGGCTGGCTCCTCTGAGGAGCCTGAGGAGTGCTGGCCCCTGGCCTGCGTTCTGGGGAGAATTTATTTCCCAAATTTATTTTATTCGTACATGTTAATAAATCATACAATACATTCAAAGAATACAAGCAACGGTATTTGGTATATCGGAGTTGTGCGGGCATCACTTCATCATTAGGAGTGCGTTATCATTATTTCAATAATAATAAGCAAAAAACAGACTTCTTCATCCCTCACTCTATCTGTTCCCCTGCCTTACAGAGCTGCTATTTCTGGCCATTCTAGCACAATTATTTATTTATTTAGTCGTTTTATTCAGACATGTTCACATACCATAACATCTAAAGTGTATAGTCAGTGGCTTTTAGTATAATTCCAATGTTGTGCATACACAAAAACTTTTAGAATTATTTCATTACTCCACACCCCTTAGCATGCCTTCCCTAGCCATCCATAACCACTAATCAAAGGTCATCTTTATAAATTGATTTATATTTACATTTTATATCAATGGAATCATGAAGTATCTTTTTAACTTTATTTTGTACATTTAATAATTGAAAATATAAACAATAGTTAATTACAAGAAAACACAGTTGAATAAAAGCATACATTTCTCAAATGTACTGAATACATATAAATTTTTTTCAAATCATATAATATGTTACACAATGTATTTGGTTCATAGTAATGCAATCATACAGTATTTGTCCTTTTTTTTTTTTTTTTAAAGATTCATTTATTTATTTAATTTCCCCCCCTCCCCTGGTTGTCTGTTCTTGGTGTCTATTCGCTGCGTCTTGTTTCTTTGTCCGCTTCTGTTGTCGTCAGCGGCACGGGAAGTGTGGGCGGCGCCATTCCTGGGCAGGCTGCACTTTTCTTTTCACGCTGGGCGGCTTTCCTCACGGGCGCACTCCTTGTGCGTGGGACTCCCCCACGCGGGGGACACCCTTGCGTGGCACGGCACTCCTTGCGCGCATCAGCACTGCGCATGGCCAGCTCCACACGGGTCAAGGAGGCCCGGGGTTTGAACCGCGGACCTCCCATATGGTAGACGGACGCCCTACCCACTGGGCCAAAGTCCGTTTCCCAGTATTTGTCCTTTTGTGTCTGGCATGCTACACTCAACATGTCCTCCAGGTTCCTCCATGCTGTCAAATATTTATAACTTCATTTCTCCTTGCAGCTGCATAATATTCCATCGTGTGTATATACCACAGTTTCCTTATCCATTCATGGGTAGGTAGATACTGGGTTTGTTTCCAACTTTTGGCAAGTTTGGATAATGCCTCTATGAATATAGGTGTGCAGATGTCTGTTCACATCACTGCCCGCAGTCCTTCTTGGTACTTTCTTTAAGCATGCACATACCCGCTGTATTAGTCAGCCAAAGAGCTGAATATCTGGGGCTTCTCCTGGCTTCCAGAGGAAATCTCATTCTGAAAGGGAGTTTCTAGCAAGGGTCTTCCAGCAGCCATTTTGGGGGCACCGAAGGACATGTGTTTAATGGTGGCGGCTTTCTGCCAGGTTCCAGATCCACTATCAATTCCCTGTTTTACTAGACTGCCTCAGATTGCCACATGTGCAGCCTTAAAGCCAAGGAGCCATAAGCCATACTGAAGCCCTAACTCAGAGGGAACCAACTGTGTTTCAGAAGCAGTGCTGCTTAGCATAGATTTTGGATAAAGAGTGTTACGTGGTAAAATGACTATGTGAACAGAGAAGAAAGGAGAAAAAGTTTTGACCTACTTCCCCATATTCATTGTCACATGACAGAACACAGCCGTGTTCAGTATATCGTAGCAGTGTTTTCAGACTCAGTTCAGGTCATCTTCAACATTATTCAATTATTCTATGTTAGTGAGATTTCCCTAATTCCACAGAAATCTGAAACATTTTTTATGCACAGGGACTATTTTTATCATTTTTTTTTAGTGTTTAAAGAAGCTTTAGATTACATAAATGTTACATAAAAATATAAGAAATTCCAATATGCCCCACTCTGTTCACCTCCCATATTTTCCCACATTAACAGCATCCTTCACTAGTGTGGTACATTTGTTAAAGTTGATGAACCCATACTGAAGAATTGCTGCTAACCATGCACTAAAGTTTACAACATAGGTTACACTTTGTCCTGCATAATTTTGTAGATTATGACAAAATATACAATGGCCTGTATTCATCACTGCAATGCCATGTAGGACAATACCGATGTCCCCAAAATGCCCCCAAATTCCACCTATTCTTCCCTCTCCCCTCTTCAGAACCTTTGGTGGCCACTGCCTTTACATCAATGAAAAGAGCTCTTCAATTTCTAGAATAATAAGTCTTAGTAGAATAATAATGAGTCAATTTTAGTCCATTGTTCTTTCAATACCAATCAAAATTCCAACAGCCTACTTTACAGAACTAGAAAAGGCAATTACCTAATTCAATTGGAAGGGAAAGTATATGTGAGAAACCAAAAGCATTCAAAAAAAGAAGAGAGACAGGGATGAATTATTCTGCCTGACCTTGAAACATTACAAAGCTACAGTTGTCAAACAGCATGATACTGGCATACAGGTAGACACATCAATCAGTGGAATAGAATTGAAAGTCCAGAAATAAACCATCATCTCTATGGCCAAATGGTTTTGACAAACATACCAAATCCATGTTAATGATACAAAACAGTCTCAGCAACAAATGGTGCTGGGAGAACTGGAAATCTATAACCAAAAGAATGAAAGAGGACCCCTATCTCACTCCCTATACAAGAATCAACTCAAAATGGATTAAAGACCTAAATATAAAAGACAGGACAATAAGGCTACTAGAAGAAAATGTAAGGAAACATCTTCAAGACCTAGTGATCAGTGGTGGTTTCTTGGACCTTACATCCAAAGCACACACAACAAAAGAAATCATAGATAAATAGGACCTCCTCAACATTAAACACTTTTGCACCTCAAAGAACTTTGTCAAAAGGCTGAAAAGGCAGCCGACTTAATGGGAGAAAATATTTGGAAATCATTTGTCTGATAAGGGTTTAATCTCCAGGATATATAGAGATGTTACAACTCAACAATAAAAAGACAAATGACCCAATTAAAAAGTGGGCAAAAGATTTGAATTGACATGTGTCCAAAGAAGAAATACAAATGGCAAAAAAAAAACACATGAAAAAATGCTCAACATCACTAATAATTAGGAAAATGCAAATCAAAACTACAATAAGGTATCATTTCACACCTATCAGAATGACCAGTATTAAAAAGACAGAGAACTAAAGTCATGGAGAGGATGTGAAGATAGGAACACTTATTCATCAGTGGCAATAGAGTGGTACAGTCACTGTGGAGGACTGCTTGGCAGTTCCTAAAGAAGTTGAATATAGGGAAGTACACTTGGCCCAATGGATTGGGCATCCACCTACAACATGGGAGGTCAGCGGTTCAAACCTTGGGCCTCCTTGATCTATGTGGAGCTGGCCCACGTGCAGTGCTGATACACGCAAGGAGTGTCCTGCCATGCAGGGGTGCCCCCCCCTGCATAGGGAAGCCCCATGCACAAGGAGTGCACCCTATGTGCAAGGAGTCCACCCCATAAGGAGAGTCACCCAGTGTGAAAGGAAGTACAGCCTGCTCAGAAATGGCACCACACACACATGGAGAACTGATGCAGCAAGATGACACAACAAAAAGAGACACAGATTCCCATGCCACTGACAACAACAGAAGCTGACAAAGAAGAACATGCAACAAATAGACACAGAGAACAGACAACTGGGTGGGGGGAAGGGGAGAGAAACAAATTAAAAAAAAAAGAAAACATTAAATGGACTATTATTCCATCATAAAAAGAAAAAGAAGTCCTGATTCATGTGACAGCAGAGAGAACCTTGAAGACAGCTTGTTGAGAGAATTAAGCCAGAAACAGGTGGATAAATCTTATATGATCTCACTAATATGAAATAATTAGAATAAGGGAACACAGAATGGGGAATCCTTTATTTTATTCATGATGGTTCTATAAACCCACAACTTGTGAAAAATTCAGGATCTATCAATTACTGAATTCCTAAATAACTTCCACAGTTTTAGGTATCTGTAACAAAGGCACAGCACTTTCTGGTATCAAATATGCCAAGGCTGATACTATAAATACTTCAAAGCCGGTTGTTTTAAGGATTGGAAACTTATTGCCTCAGGTTTGGAAGCTAGAATTCCAAAATAAAGATCTCAACAGAACACACCTTCTCCCTGACATTGCAATATTCTGCTGCTGCTTGCTGTGGATGTGGGGTTCCTTATCTGGAATCTCTGCCTCTATCACATGGTTCCACCTTTTCTCTTTTGTGACTTCTGGCTTCCCTGATTTGGGGCTTCTACTGATTTTGTGTGTCTGAGTTTCCTTTGCTTGTAAGGACTCCAGTCTTATGGCTTAGGGGCCAGCCTGACTCCATTTTGCCACATCTAAAGAGGAATCTTCAAATGAATTGTGATGAATACCTACCTTAACCTTTAAAAAAAAGTGCCCTTATGTTCCAACTCACAGGTAGGCCATCAACAGCTTATGTGAGTGCACAAATGAACAATCCTTGGGAATAATGTAATGCACCAGCACCTTTTAAATAAAGGTCTCAGAATTTGTAGGAATTTGTAGCTTGCAGAATCATAGACTGTTTTATCTCTTTCCTGGGTAAAAGGCTTGTTCTGCTGGTGACTGGAGAGTAGTTTTTGAGAGACTCTGAGGAAAGACAAAAGGGCAGGTGTAAAATTTTAAACTGACCCTTTACAACAAGCTGGAATGCTCTCAGCTATGTATTGGTTTGGTAGTAAGGTGTTGCTGTTAGCAAAAAGAATGGGGATGAGGGGCCCAGGTGGACCACACATCCTTCAGTAAACTTGCTTTGTTTAGCCAGTGGCCTTTCAAAGGTAAATTGAACCCGGCACTGGCAAAGTTGAACCAAACTATCGTGCAAAATATTGTACAAACAAATGTTAACATCTTATTGCTGGGAGTGTGTCACCTAAGGTCAGGGATGGAAGCCAGTGGTTTTATTCTTGCCTTTTGGTAAGGTACTGTTTTGTTATAGAGCTTGCCTTTCATCTGGGAGAACTTCTAGGCCCAGCTCCTTAGATACAGCCTGACTCTGCCAGTTGTCTAATCTCTAGAACTTTAAAAGTGAGCTGTTATGCATGGGTGAGAGAAGAGAAGGAACCTGTATGAGGGTATGGCAGGCAGCATGTACTTGTCCTTTCAGCCTTGATAAAAATCAGAGGCTTTAGGGGACACCCCACCCCCATCCCCACCCCCAGGAAAACAACAAGAAATTGGATTCTAAATTTAAACTGGAAAAGAAAACAAGAAGTTGCTATAAAATAGTTCTATGGTGTTATATATTTCAGAATCCCAACAAGAAATATGAATATTTCTCATTCTAATCCTGTGATTTTTGAGAAAACTCATGTTTTAAAATTTGAATTTTTAAAAAGATTTTTTGCACATATGACTTGTGGCCTATTACAACCAGTTGATCCTTGTTCAAAATGTGTTCCATAGACCAGAAGCCTCACCAAGTTCTGAGAGATTGTAGAAACACCTCACCCAAGACTTTTGAATCATAATAGGAAGTTTCCCCAGGTGATTTGCTGCAACCTGTGTGGGTGAACTGAGAATCTGAGGGGAGGCGGCAGGAGCTGAAGAAAGATACATAGAGACAAAGACAAGATTAGAGGGGACCAGGTGCACCAGGGCTAGCTGATGGCAAGCCAAGGCCCCGAGCTGGCACCACAAGCTTTATTTAAAGCAGTTAAGGGAAGCAGACTTGGCCCAGTGGTTAGGGCATCTGTCTACCACATGGGAGGTCCATGGTTCAAATTCTGGGCCTCCTTGACCCATGTGGAGCTGGCCCACATGCAGTGGTGATGCGCACAAGGAATGCCATGCCACACAGGGGTATCACCGTGTAGGGGAGCCCCACATGCAAGGAGTGCACCCTGTAAGGAGAGCTGCCCAGTGTGAAAGAAAGTTCAGCCTGCCCAGGAATTGCACTGCACACACAGAGAGCTGACACAACAAGATGACACAACAAAAAGAAACACAGATTCCCATGCCACTGACAACAACAGAAGCAGACAAAGAAGAACATGAGGCAAATAGACACAGAGAACAGACAACTGGGGTGGGGGAGGAAGGGGAGAGAAAAAAATAAAATAAATAAATCTTTAAAAAAATAATGAAGCAGTTAACTAGGTCATTGTTCTCAGAGCAGGGGCTATCAGGCACGAAGTTCTTTGAGGAGGATGTTCTTAGAGTTCCTTCTTCTCAGAACATCAGTTCCTTTCTGCTTACTTGCAGATACAGACATGTTTGACCACATCCCCACCTCTCTGCACACATTGATCCTCCCTCACAACATGGCTTGAACCCTGCACATTACTTCAGGGACCCCTACATGATTCACATGCATATTAAAATTTGAGAAGTACAGTCCTCTATGTTTTTGTGCTAAAAATCTCACATGGAAATGTTCTAGGGGAAAGAGCAAGATGGCGGCTGAGTGAACTTCCTGGTTGCTGGCTCCTGGGGGGAATCAGCTGGGCGGCATTGGAAAGCAGTGTCAGGAAACATCTACAGGACCTTGTAATAGGAAATGGATTCATGAATTTCACACCAAAAGCACGAGCAGCAAAAGAACAATTAGATAAATGGGACTTCCTCAAAATTAAAGCCTTCTGCACCTCAAAGGAGTTTGTCAAGAAAGTAAAAAGGGAACCCACACAATGGGAGAAAATATTTGGCAACCATATATCTGATAAGAGGCTTATAACTTGCATATATAAAGAACTCATAAATCTTGAAAACAAAAAGATAAACAACCCACTTAAAAAATGGGGAAAAAATTTAAACAGACAATTCTCCAAAGAAGAAATACAAATGGCTAAGAAGCACATGAAAAAATGCTCCAAATCTCTAGCTATCAGGGAAATGCAAATCAAAACTACAATGAGATACCATCTCACTCCCATAAGATTGGCAGCTATGAAAAAAACAGAAGAATACAAATGCTGGAGAGGATGTGAAGAAAGGGGAACACTCATCCACTGCTGGTGGGAATGCAGAAGGATCCAACCATTCTGGAGGACAGTTTGGCAGTTTCTCAAAAAACTAACCATAGATTTGCCATATGACCCAGCAATACGACTGCTGGGTATATACCCATCAGAACTGAAAACAAGGACACAAAGAGATATATGTACACCAATGTTCATAGCAGCATTGTTTACTATCGCCAAAAGTTGGAATCAATCCAAATGTCCATCAACAGATGAGTGGATCAATAAAATGTGGTATATACACACAATGGAATACTACTCGGCTGTTAGAACAAATACACTACAATCACACGTGATAACATGGATGAACCTTGAGAATCTTATGTTGAGTGAAGCAACCCAGGCATTGAAGGACAAATACTACATGACCTCAATGATATGAAATAAGCAAACTGCCTCAGAGAGCTAGACACCGGAAAAGAGGCTTACAGGAAATCGGGGGGTGGGGGAAGGATGAGAGTTAACGTCTGGAGGGGTGGAATCTGTGATGAGCTGGCGGTAAGTATGAGCACAAAGAAGGGACAAAATGGGGGCAAGGGGTTACCTTTGGGTGGGGCTTTGTGGGTTTGACTGGGGCTGGGGATGGGCAGAGGGGTAATATTGTCCAAAAATCGGGGGGAAGAAGGGGCAACATATGAACATGGGAGAGTGTCAGGTGTTAGCTGAGAACAAAATGTTGAGAAAATCGTATCAAAGTATAAGTAGGAGGGTTACCTGTTTAGGATGCTCAGTGGGTATGGGCTGATGCGGGACGGACTCGGGGCGAATAGCTGAAGGCTCATTTTGCCAAGGTGGGTTGTACCATTGGGAAGAGACCCAAGAAGTGAGAGTTGGGGTGGACCCACATCCTGGGGAGGACTAATGCCATCAAATAGAGAGAACTGTATCTCTAGTGAGAAAGGATGGCTCCCAGGGCATTAGGGCAGTTGAGAAAGTCAGGCCCTGAATACTGCTGCAAGTATCCCTGGACATGGCTTCTCGGGAAATGGAGACTGGCTGGCGTTGTGGGCCCCAAGGGGAGGGGAAAATGGATGTGGAATGGATGGAAACAAGGTAAATATGGGGGCAAGAGAGGAGTTTTGTGAGAGTACACAAAGATGAATATAAAACATGTAATATTACTCCAGAAACATATAGGGGATGACAGACTAATAATGTAAACCATAAGGCAAAACATAGGATAACTAAAAAATTTAGAAAACTGTACAACCTAAAGTATGGACCACATAGTAAGCACAGATGTCATCTTGTTTGAAAGCTATTGTCTCGGAATCTGTACATCAGTTTCAGGAAATATGATATGAACAAGTTAAGAGATTATCGCTGTGGAAGGGAAAAGGTTTTATGGTGAATCTGGGGAAGTACTGTATATTGTATATATGAATTTCGGTGATCTAAGACTCTTGTGAAGCTGACATTATGCTGGGATTGACTTTACAGGAAGTTTTGGATCACAGAGTGGTTCAACAATGGCAGCGGAGGAATACTGATATAGGATGTTATTGACAGGATATATATGGTTGACAGGGAGTTATACAGGGCATATGCCCAGGGTATATAATAATGTCTAGATATACTCATAGTGGAAACAATTAAAAACAAAAGCTGGGGGGGGGTACTGGGCCCCTGGCCGGGGGGTCACTGTCGTGGACCCTGGGGGAGCAGCGGCAGTCCCCCAGGTGCAACGGCAAAAACCAGGAAGGAAGGAGGGCCCAACAGTGGGTTCCTGATACTTATGGCTATGCTTTTGAGCCTATACACCTCCAATAAGAATAAGGCCTAGAGTAGCACTGTGCCTGGGAGTTTCCTCCTGACAGCCTTCATGTTACTCAAATGTGGCCACTCTCACAGCCAAACTCAGCATGTAAATGCAGTGCAGTCCCCCCAGCGTGGGACATGACACCCGGGGATGAGCCTCCCTGGCACCGAGGGATCACTACCACATATCAGCTGAAGATGCAACTAGAAAAGGACCTTGAATTAAAGGTTCAACATGGATCAGCAGAATATCCCTGTCTACATATAATAACATGACTTCAAAATGCAGTTTGACCTAATGTAAGGGGGAAATGGAAAGGAGAAATGAGATTATAAGGCTATGAGTCTCTAAAAAAGAGTCTGGAGGTTGTCAGAAGGAATGCCCTTATGCACAAATGAGCAGAGTCTGAGAGACAGATAAAGTAGATACAACCCCAGGTATTGGTTCTTTTGAGGGATAAAGAGACCCATGGGTTCTATGGTCATGGCAGATGGGGTTCACTGCCATGGCAGATGGCCGTTCTTTGGAGCTGGTGTTTCTGCATGATGGAATTGGACTCAGAGGGGATCTGTTTTCACAAGACTTGCATGCTACTTTAATGGAATTGTAGTTGGTGCTGGGGTTTTAGTTATATTTAGGGGATTTGAATCTCTGGACTGATAATATGACACCCAGGCCCAGAGCCTCAACAGACTTCAGCTCCTACACTTTGATTTATTGGACTTATCCCACTCAGCTAACATCGAGTTGAAGAAGGTCAACCACCACACCATGGAGCCTAGAGTGTCTACAACTGAAAGCAGGAGGAGTGCATCCAGTATCCATGTGGAATCTAAGCCCCCACTTGACATAGATGTGCAATGGACACAACCAATCCAATGTCCACAGAGAAAATGTGGAATGAGTGTGGGAAGGGTAGCCATGGTGGCTGCTGGGTTTGGGGAATGGGAGGAAGAGATGAGATGTGGAGGCGTTTTTGGGACGAGGAGATGCCCTGGGTGGTGCTTCATGGACAATTATGGGCCATTGTAGATCCCCCCAGGGCCCACTGGATGGAACGTGGGAGAGTGTGGGCTATGATGTGGACCATTGACTAGGGGTGCAGTGATACTCAGAGATGTACTTACCAGGCGCAATGGATGTGTCACAATGATGAGAGAGAGTGTTGCTGTGGGGGGAGTGGGGGGTGGGGGTGGTGGGGTTGAATGGGACCTCATATTTTTTTAATGTAATTTTTAAAAATAAATAAATAATTTAAAAAATTTTCTAAATTGTTCTGCGGTGATAGTTGCACACATCTGTTAATGTATTGAAAACCATTGTGTTGTACAGTTTAAATGAGTGAATTGGATATTACATAACCTATATCTTAATAAAGCTGTTACAAAATAAAAGTGGACCAAAAAATAAATAAATAAATAAAAAATAAAAATCTCACATGGGTGCTATCAGCCCTCAGAAGCATTTAACAATCCACCTCAAGGCTGAGATTTTTGTATAAAAGGGGCCTGAACCTCTGTTAGAGATTTCTCCCTTACAAGGTGTTTAATAATGAACTGATCACACTGTTTACAAGGGCTAACAGTGACTTGAATTCCTGTGACCTAGAACAGCCCCCATCCAGAGCCTACGTGTTCAGATACAGTTCATTTACCCACCAGAATAGACAAAGGAGCCACGTGACACCACCAACCCCTCCACAATACTAGAATTCACTACCACTAGCAGACCACCCCCCTGGCCATCCCTATTGGCCCTCGGTCTTACCCAAGCCCCACCCCTCCCATTGGCTAAGCATGTTCCTGCCTATAGATGTACTGCATAGATTCATGACCCCCTCTGCCAAATGCGGACTGAAGTCTCTCTCCAGTCCCCTCCATTGGGAGAGCTTCCCAATCAACTTACTTCCTGCAATCCTGTCAGTCTCCATGTCTCAGTGATCTCCATTTTTTCTCTAACAACCTCCATCGAAGGATTAAACAGATGAGCTAGCATATAAAAATAGCATCTAGCTTCTTAAATACTTAATTGGTGTGTAATAAATATTAGCTATCCCTATTGCTAATATTCTGTCTCTAAAGAAATTTGGTGACAATGTCATCCCTAAATCATGAATGTATATTGAAATCAATGATACTTTGCTCCCTAATGATTTAAAAGTTGAATTGATATTGTAAATGGGATGTTTTTTTTTTTTAAAGATTTATTTATTTATTTAATTATAAATAACCCTCCCCCGGTTGTCTGTTCTTGGTGTGTATTTGCTGCGTCTTGTTTCTTTGTCCGCTTCTGTTGTCGTCAGCGGCCCGGGAAGTGTGGGCGGCGCCATTCCTGGGCAGGCTGCTCTTTCTTTTCACGCTGGGCGGCTTTCCTCACGGGTGCACTCCTTGCGCGTGGGGCTCCCCTACGCGGGGGACACCCTTGCGTGGCGCGGCACTCCTTGCGCGCATCAGCACTGCGCATGGCCAGCTAATGGGATGTTTTTTGACAGTAAAACTAATCTGAAATATTATGAAACTAATCAGTGGAAATGCATAAATTATATCTTTAAAAAGTGAAACCCATTCCTATCTCATAGTTGGGAGAATGTTTACCATACTTATGTCAAACAATAAGAATACTTTTTTTTGTGGAAATGAGTTCATTTAAACTTCTTATTTAAATTAGCTTCCTCCTATTCATGAGTGAATTCTGTGAGAGCTTATTGGTTTTTGCTCCTATCATCATGTTAGGAAATAGTTAATGTAAGTCCTTTGGTTTGAGAAGTCTAGTTTCTTATTTTCATTTTTCTGAGCTTGGTTGAAAGCATAGTTTTATAATTGGAGTGAAGGAGGAGAATACTCTCATATACACTGTGATGTAAGGACATTGTGAGAAGAAGTGCCCTGAATTGGACAAAACTTTCTGAACAACAGCAGCAACAATAGTAGCCATCATTTAGTGTGTGCTTACTCTACTCTTGTCACATTGTGGTTGAGGAAATTGAGGCACAGGAGTTGTAAGTCATTCAAGGTCACATGGCTAGTGGGTGTAGGAGCTGGGACTTGAATCCAGGCAGTCAGGTTTCAGTTTGCTCCTCAGTGCCTCCTGAATGCATCACTTCGAGTTGCTCTTCATAGTGGTACAGGAGACCCTGAGCCCAAGGATGTTTCTGTGCTCTCTGGGCAGGGAGCCAGGTGCACATATGGATGAGTTTTCACATGCTGCAGTGACAGGATTACAAGGGCTTCCATTTCTTCATGGGTGTGCAGTGCTCCTTGGTGTGCAGCTACTCAGCCCCATGGAGAAGGAGAGGGCAGGCTTCCTCAAAAGTCCAGGAGGCTCTCTTCCTAGAGGAGCCCACACCAAAGCTTGATTTGTTTCCGTCCTTCTCTCCCATTTCTCAACAAGTTCTGCTCTTACCCCAATTTCCCAATAAATTATTTTTACTGGCCTAAAAATTAATGCCAGGAGAAGAATCAGCATTTCAGATTGGAAAGGGCCCTTCAGGGAGCCCTGGTGCTTAAGATCCCATCCTTGCATGCCTTCCTGGACCTCCTGACATTGCATTTGTTCAGGAATTTTTACAACATTAAACCAATTAATAGGAGATAATTTTAGGATTCAGATGTTAGTTCCACTGATTCTGAAACCTCTTCATCCTGTTGTGTCAGCTTCCTCAATGGGAGAATATAGGTGGTACTGACTGAGCATTTTAGGAATTGTCAGCATAAGTTACTTCCCTCACCAAAGTCTATTCCCACATGTTTAGGCAAGAAGGCTACTACTGATGTCTGCCAGGGTTCAGGCTTCCTGGGTTCCTCACTTCCTGGGGCTCATTTCTCTCTGGGCTCAGCTGCTCTACTGTGCTTACTTCCCAGGCTCCAGCTCAAAACTCCAACTTTCTCTTCTGTCATGTCATTTTCTCTGTGAGTCCCTACCCACCAAGAGGGTGGGGCTCAATGTCATACTGACATGGCCCAATCAAAGCCTTAATTATTACTTAATCAAGTAACAGTAAAACCTCTGAATCCAATCCAACCTAATATGCCCAGAGAAAGAGACCAGTTCACAAACATAATCCAATATCTATTTTTTAAATTCATAAACAATATCAAACTGCTATACTACCTAAGATTATAGTGGATAAATGGACACTGTAATTGTTACCTAGACATGCCATTTACAAATGGCCTACAATTTATATCTTTTAAAACAGAGTTCACCAACCAATAGAATACTTACTGAGATTGCTCACAAAAAACAACCACTTGCACCGAGCCCAGTGGAGGGTGTTGGGGGGGGGAACAAATGAATCTCTTAGTGTCTGGTCCTTATCAGTTTTTAAGTATAGAATTACAATATGACCCAGCAATCCCTCCAATAGGCATATATGCAACAGTATTGAAAGCAGAGACTCAAACCAATATCTTCATACTAGTGTGTTCACAATTGCCAAAAGATGCTGTCAACCAATTGTCCATCAACCAATGTATGGATAAACAAAATGTGGCATATACATATACACCCAAATGCAAGGTGTTAATAAGAGGGTGATATACTGGGAAAAAATACACCCTAATATAAAATATGGACTATTGTTAATACTACAATTATAATACTCTTCTATCAATTGTAACAAAGTACCACACTAATGCAATGTGCTAATAATAGAGGGGGATATAAGGGAAGACTGTATTTGTTACATGATTTTTCTGACAACCTACTTATCTAATTAAAAATTTAAATTAACAAAAAGCCAAAAAATATTTCCAATCATGTTTCACCTAGTTATTTCATATATTTTCTTGCATTTTATGTTTTGTTTCATGTTTAGCTCAATGATCCTTTGAGTTAAATTTTGTGCAGAATTTAAGTATATATTGCATTAATCTGTTATGATTAAATTGGGTAATCTGTGGTTCTTTCTCCATTATTTTGGTCACTCAAGAGTTCATAACACATATACATTTTATTATTACTATCAGTTTTCACTCTAAAACTGCTATACTTTTCATCTACCTCTATTTCAAGTTGTGCTCTTTCTCACTTCTCTGTTTGGTGCAAATGACCTTTCAGTGTACTTGCCCTGATTACATTAAATTTGTCTCCCTTAGTCAATATCTCATTAACAGGAATTGTATAGGCAGTTCTCTGAAATCAGAGAATATTGACCGAATTGTCTGCTTTCAAATGCTGTAAATAAAAACAGACATTTTCAGGTCAGAGTTAACTCATTCTGCTTGCAATGGCATATATTTCTCTTGATGTAATGTTCTGACCAGTTCTTTTCTTTATTTGGAAACCTGCTTATACTTGGCCTGTAACTGTAGTCTGACATCTGCCAGGCTCTTGGCCCAGACTTTTTGATATGAAAGAGTGGCAGCAATCTGCAGGTCAGAACCACATGAGCTTAGTATCCTGATATTCCTTTATTCTCAATTCCTTTGTTCCTCACTTTCTAGGTTTTTCTCTGTCTTTCTCATCCTCCCAGTAGCTGCAGTCTTAATCTAGTGTTTCCCAACACTGTTCATATCATAGCATAGATTGGAGTCCTCTGGATTTGTGGTGCATCAACAGCAAAATATACTTTATCTTCAACAGCTCCTGTTGAAAGTTCCATCACCATAGTGTTCTAAGGTAGTGGTTCTCAACAATTTTTGCTCCCCCCCCCACCCAGGGGCTACTTGTGGAGGCACTTTTAGTTGACATAATGCTGGGCTGGTGGGAGGAGCTACTACTGGCATCTAGTGGGTAGACAGAGGTCAGGGATGCCAGTAAACACCCTAAAACACTCTGTACATGCCCCACAACCAGGAATTTTCTAGTCCGGGATGCCAACAGTGCTGAGAGTGAAAAAGCCTGCTGTATGGGAAACCCAACTCTCCCTATGGTCCAAGCATCCACCACAAGGATGGCTGCTGTTTCTGCATACACACCTTACCTCTGGCCTAGAGTGGGGGGTTATTCACCTTGCTCTTTTCAGATAATTATTCTTTCCTATTTCCTAAACAGATGCATAGACCAATGTTTGAATCTCATGTCACCAGATGATATCACCCACTGCCCTCACTTGCTGTTGACTGTAGGCCCCTCATTTTTTATTTCTTTCCCCTTTTTCCCCCTGTTCCCCCCATTGTCTTCTCTCTGTGTCCATTCACTGTGTGTTCTTCTTTGTCTCCTAGCATTCTTGTCAGTGGCACCAGGAATCTATGTCACTTTTTATTGCATCATCTTGCTGCATCAGCCCTTGGTGTGTGTGGCACCACTCCTGAGCAGGCTGCACCTTTTTTGCATGGGGCAGCTCTCCTTGAGTGGCACACTCTTTGTCATGGGGCTCCCCTATGTGGGGGACACCCCTGTTTGGCACAGTACTCTTTGCATGCATCAGCACTGCACATGGGCCAGCTCATCACACAGGCCAGGAGGCCCTGGGTTTGAACCCTGGACCTCCCAAGTGGTAGGCAGATGCTCTATCAGTTGAGCTAAATCTGCTTCCCCCCTCATTTCTGAATTTCCAGTACTGACACTCTGTTACTCTCTCCAATACTCCTCACATCTCAACTGGCCAATACACTGTCCTTTCAATTCTTTACTCTTCTCCTCCTGTGATCTTGTCTCCACACTCTGCAGCCATGCATTGCATGATCCTCTCTTGAATCTTCTCATTATTGGTAGCTGCTGTCCCTCCCCAATACCGATTTCATGCATCCTACTGCAGACCACCACCTCACATGACATATCACCTTAAAGTTTGGAACATGAACTTAAAATGGCTTCATGGGCATTTACTTTCCTAGAAGTTCTCCTGCATCTCATAGTAACCAAAAGACAGCATGAGTTGTCAAACTAATTGCCTGTAAAATAAACTTAAAATGAACAACTGTTAAGAGGGACAAAGACAGTCATTATATACTGATAAAGGGGGCAATTAACAAGGAGGCATAATCAACAAAGAGACATAATCATACATATATGTATCTAATGGCAGAGCCACATAATATATACAGCAAATACTGACAGATTTGAAGGGATAAATAGACATTTGTACCTTAACAGAATTGGATTCAAGGAATAAATTGCAAATTTAAGAGGGAGCTACTGCTTTTTAAACCATTCATTTCCACTGGTCTTAAGACATTATAGATCATTCTCTTTGAGACTTTCTCATGAAAGGATTCTCTTCAGCCTACATAATTGAATTATTTCCAAGATACAACATCCTATAGAATCAAAGCAAAGCAATTCTAAATTCATAGTCAACAGTGAAAAATAATTGATTTGGAATATGTTCATAAAAAAGACAAAGGGACAGTGACCTGCCAGAAAAGCAATCCATTTTGGAATTAAAAACTGCCAAAAGCAAATGATCTGCCATGAAAAGGAGTTCCTTTCCCCAAAACATTTACAAATGAACCTTCAAGCATAATATACTTTGCAACCTAAACATTATAACAATACAATTGTAGTAGAAAAGAACATTGTTTTAGGTTCCTAAGCTACTTAAAGCTTATACCATGAAATGGTTAGATTTCATCAATGGGAACTTATTAGCTTACAGTTTTGAGCCTGAGACAATATCCAAATCCAAGTATCTCAAAGTGATGCTTTCCTCCAAAGACCTGCTGCCAGCAATCTTTGGCTCCTCTGCCACTTGGCAAAGCCCACGGTGCATCTGCTGGTCTCTCCCTTCTTTTCTAGGTTTAACTGATTTAAGCTTCTTGTTTCCATGGCTTTCTCTCTTTGAATTTCATTCTCTTGCCAAGGACTCTAATAATAGGATTAAGCCTGATCCTGAATGAATGTCTTAATTAAAGCAGTCTCCTCAAAAGATCCTACTTACCATTGATATGGTTTACCTCCATATCAATGGCACAGATTAAAGAACATGTTTCTCTGGGGGTACATACAGCTTCAAAACACAACACCATATCCTTAGGACCCCCAAAGATGTTACTTGCCATATGCAAAATACATCCATTCCATCAAAATATCCCCAAAGCCTTAAGTCATTTCAGTATCAGCATTAAGTACAAAGTCTCATCAAAACTGGTAATAGCTGCTTAATAAATAAATAATTGTGCAAGAATAACCAGAAATAGCAGCTATGTACACAACAGGGGAAGCATAGAGAGATAAAGGGGTGAAGAATTTGTTAGTTTGTCTTTTGTTAATTATCATTATCAAAAGAATGAAAATGCTCTAATGATGATTGAGGTGATGAATGCACACCTGTGATTATACCAAATACCATTGACTGTACACCGGATGAATTGTTGCTTTATTAATACATATCCATAAAATTGCCTTGTTTAAAAAAATCAGTTATAGGTGTGTTCTGTCCTGGGGCATAATTCTCTGTCTGTGGGCCTGTGAAAATGAGAACAAGTTATCTGCTTCCAGTACACAATGGAAGGAGAGGCATAGGATATGCATTCCTATTCCCACAGGGAGAAACTGGAAGGAAACACAGGGTTCATGGGTCCCAAACAATTCTGAGACACAGCAGAGACTCCTTCATCAGATTTTGAGGTCTGAGGGTCTTCTATGGAATGATGTTTGGCCTCTGGGACTAATGGAGCAGCAGTCCCACCCTTTCCCATGCTCTCCCCAAACACTGGGGAGGAAGTACACACTTGAAGCATCATGGTCATGGCCAAACACTGCAATCCCAGAGCACAGGATCAGTGCTGTCAGAACACTGGCTGATGGTCATGCTCTCCCCAAAGCCATACCTATGGAAATATCTTCCTAAAACATTGAACATATTCTCTTTAAAATGTGGGACAAGGATGAGAAGAGAATATTCACTAACACTTCTGGTCATCATTATACTGGCAGTCCTTAGATAGAGCAAAAAAAAATTAGAAAAAGAATTTAAGGGCATAAGATTTAGAAAGGAAAAAATAAAATTGCTTGTATATTATTTGTCAATTTACATAGAACCATGAAAAAATCTACAGGAAAATATGAGACTACAAGGTAGTTGAGTGAAAGAATAATACAGACAATTATGTTTTTCTGTATCCTAATGACACAAACAGATCAATCTAACCAAAGGCGTGCAAGATTAAAGGTAAAAAAATGTAATACTTTATTAAGGGAAATTAAAAGAGGTCCACAATAAAGAGATACATGATTTTATGATTCAGAAGAATTCAGATCTGTTGCTGGAGAAGCTACACCCAGGCCCCAGTGCCTGAAGGGAATCTTGCTCAAGATCTGCAGCTTCAGCCTGGCCAAGAGATCACTTCAGAGGGAGCACCTAGACCTGGGTCTCCCATGGGACCTTAGGCCTGAGGTAACTGTCTGCTGTCCTCTCCCCAGGTCTCTACTGTCATCTGCTTCTCCTACCCTAAACATCACCCTGCCTGGGGTTCCACCTGGGACCCTTCTCATTTGTCCCTCTGTGGGGCACCTGGTCACACCCCATGCCTTAAAATTCAGCTGCTCACATTCACATACACTGTCTTTACTACCCATCTGTTTTCCACACACAGGAATTCCCCCATCATTTCATTATGGAAAATTTCAAACAGAAAAATTGAAAAGATCATGGAGAAAACAGTCCTAGATCCACCTCTTAGACTCCTGTGTCCTTGTCATGTAACCCATCTACCCCTTGATATGTGGTGCCTTCCAAAGCCAGGGCAGTGGCCAGCACACTGCGCTGAAGGGAATCTGTGACCTGTGACTCCATTACTTCTGTCACTGTTCTGTCCCACTTCTGTCACTGTTTCTCTCTCATACACATACATGGCCACAGTGACAAATCGTGTGCCTCCCACTTTATTTTTCCTCTCTTCTCCATAACACATGGTTGAGTTTAAGTATCACCCTTGTGCCCCCTAAACATGCTTAATCTCAGTAGTCCAGCAATTCAGAGCATTGCCTGAAACTTGTCCTTGAGGCCATGAGGCTGCATCTGCCCACCCCTGTATTTATGTGGTAGCAGTCCTCTGCTCACCTGCAGTGAGGAGTAGCTCTGGGGGTGCACAGTGTTGGTGGAGCTCAACATTGAGGTCCAAAGAGAGGGTGAAAACTCCTTGGACTTCTCCCTGCTAGGAGGAGAAAGAGTGCACATATATCTGTAAAGAACTCTTGCTTTGGGGAAAGCTGAAAGATAGTCTCTGAAGCCTGCAAATCATGCTACAAAGCATTACTGTAGTGTTTTGCCTTTTATCTGCAGAACTTCAGAAACCATCAGTCCTGGGAGTCTGTTTGGGCCCTAGTGAGTTTACTGCACCACATAAAAGTCCTACACCAAAGCTTCATGGGGCTGCTCGTGTCATGGGATGCAGCAAAAATATGTCCCCCACACCCTTACCACCCCTACCTCCACTCCCCTGCCCCATTGTCCCTTAGGCTGGCTTATTTACAAGTGGGTGCAGTGACCTGTTCTGGACCCCATGACATCATCAAGGAAGGAAGACAGAGAAGAGCATGCAAGGTAATTCCAGCTTGAGTCTGCAAACCTTTTGGAGACAGGGCCCAAGACAGGAAGTGGGAGAGGGACTATCTTTTTTTTTTTTTTTTTTTTTCTTTTCTTTTTTTCTTTTTATTTTTTTATTGACTTTGTAATAATATTACATTAAAAATATATATATGAGGTCCCATTCAACCCCACCCCCCCACCCCACCTCTCCCCCCCCCCCCAGCAACACTCGTTCCCATCATCATGACACATCCATTGTATTTGGTAAGTACATCTTTGGGCACCTCTGCACCTCATGGTCAATGGTCCACATCATGGCCCATACTCTCCTCCATTCCATCCAGTGGGTCCTGTGAGGATTTACAATGTCCGATGATTGCCCCTGAAGCACCATCCAGGGCAGCTCCATGTCCCAAAGACGCCTTCACCTCTCATCTCTTCCTGCCTTTCCCCATACCCATCAGCCACCATGTCCACTTTTCCCAATCCAATGCCACCTCTTCTATGTGGATATTGGATTGGTTGTGTCCATTTCTTGAAGAAGGAAACCAGAAACCATGGGCCATAACCCACTGAAGGTACTGGGGGAGAGAATGAACTACAATGTAAACCACTATTCATGTGGTACAGCAGTGCTCCAAAATGTATTCACCAAATTCAATGAATGTGCCACGATGATGGAAGACGTTGTTGGTGTGGGAAGAGTGTGTATGTGGGGGGTTATGGGAAGCTCTTACATTTTTTAATGTAACATTTTCTGTGATCTATGTATCTTTTAAAAATAGACAATTTAATCTAAAAATTATATAAAAAAAGACATGATCATCCTATTGGGGCTACTTTTAAAATTAATTAATATTTTTTCATTACAAATTTTTCTTTTATCAGATGTCAATACCATTTTTTTTTCTTTCTGAGAGAAGTTGTGGGTTTACAGAGAAATCATACATGATATACAAGATTCCCATATACCATCCAAATATTAACACCAAGCATTGGTGTGGAAAATATATTACAATTGATAAGAGCACATTTTTATAATTGTACTATGAACTATAGTCTATGGTTTAAGGTCGGGTTTGTTGTTTATATAGTGCAGTTCCCTGGAGTTTTGTAAAAGTTTTATTTTTTTACCATATACAAAACTTTACATTTCTTCTCCTAGCCACATTCAGATGGCTATTTCAGGGTTCTTAATTACCTTCACAATGTTGTGCCACCATCAACACCATCCACCACCAAAACAGTTATATAATTTCCAAATAAGAGCCGTGTACATTTTAACCCACAATTTCCCATTCCCTCTCCACACCTCATCTTCTGGTATCCTATATTCTAGATTCTGACTCTGTAAGTTTACTTATTCTAGTTTCATATCCATGAAATCATACAACATTTGTCCTTTTCTGTCTGGTTTATTTCATTTAACGTCTTCAAGCTTCATCCAAACTGTCTCATGTTTTAGTTCCCTAGACTGCTCAAACCAAATACCATGAAATGAGTTTGCTTAAACAATGGGAACTTATTCACTCATGGTTAGAGTTCAGAAAAATGTCTGAATCAAGGCATCATCAAGGTGATGCTTTCTTCCTGAAGAGCAGCTTCTGGCAATCATTGACTCCTCTACCACATGGAATATGGTGGCATCTGCTGGTCTCTCCCTTCTTCCAGTTTTTGTTGATTTCAGCTTTTTGCTTCCATGGCTTTCTCTCTCTCTCTCTGTATTCATTCTGTTCATTAATACCCATCCTGATTGATGTTGGTGACACCCTAAATGAAGTAACCTTAACAAAAATCCATAATTACAGTGGGCTCACACCCACAGGAGTGAATTAGATTTAAGAATGTGTTTTTCAGGGGCACATACAGCATTGCACCACCACAGCCCATCCTCTGGATCTGCTAAAGACATGTTCTCCCCATATGCAAAATACATTTACTCCATCCCAATATCCCAAAGACTTGAAATCATTTCAGAAACAATGCTTATTACAAAGTCTAATCAGAATTGGTTCTGGGTGTGGTCTGTCCTATGGCACAGTTCCCCTCCTTCAGTTGACCTGGGAATCCTAATTAAAAAGTTATCTGCTTCCAATATACAATTGAGAGACAGGCATAGGATAAACATTCCCATTCCCACAGGGAGAAGTTGGAAGGAAAATAGGGATTAGAGTTTCCAAGCAATTATGAAACCCTGAAGGGCACACTCTGAGAGTCCTCAATGGAAAGATGTCTTGTTCTACGGGCCTGATGGAGTGGAGGACAACCCTTCCAAGTGTGTGTGCAGTGAAAATGCTCTACCCAAGTACTAGTGGTGAAGACACCACCCTCTCCACCACTGAGATGGCATCTAGGCTGTCAGCAATCTTGGGACATAGGTTCCAACTTCCTAGAACACTGGGGCATTAACACTTTTCCTGAACAGTGGGCTGGAAGGCCTGCCCTTTCCAATGCTGTGGCAGATGCACATTTTCTGCACACATGGTGTGTCCACACTCTTGGCCTGAATTGTGTTTGGTCCAGAACTCAGCTTCCATGGTTCTGCCCTTGAAGTGATTTTAGTCTTCAATGTCTCCCTTTTAATCCAGGCTGGCAGTGGCTCCACTTATACAGATCTTGCAAAAAATCTTGTTGGTCTGCATGTAGTAAACAGGGTTGAATCCATCAAACAAGACTTTTCACAGTTTTTTTCCTGAGTAACTACACTGCAAGTCCTGACTTGCCCTGGAATGTCTGTCTAATTGGATTCATGTTCAGTTAAACCCTCACATGGACACTGTTCTCTAGGGACTTGCTTTATGGAAGCCCAGGCTTTTCCAAGCCATCAATTTCTGGTTTCTTTATGCTTAAGAATTTGGTTATTAGCTTTTCCATTTCCTCTTATATTTTACTATAAGCTGCAATGAAGGGTAAACTGTCCTTTCTATAGTTATACCTTGGGAAACTCTTCAGCTAAATATCCCAGCTCAGTACTTTCAAGTTCTGCCTTCCACCAACATCAGAACTTAATTTTGCCAAGTTCTTGGCCATTTTGAACAAGGATCACTTTAACTCCAGTTTCTAATAACATTTTCAAATTTCCATCTAAGGCCTCAATGGAAGTATATTTAGTGTCCATATTTCTAGGAACAGACACTAAAAAGTAACCTTTAAACTTTTTCTAGCAAGTGCTGCACAGTTGTATGAGCCTCTAACCATTACTCAATTCCAATGCCATTTCCACATTTTTAGAGCTTCCAATAGCAGCACTCCACTATCCTGTTACAAAAATCTGTTTTATTTTCCTAGACTACTTAGTGCAAATATCATGAAGTGGGTTTGGTTTAAACAATGGGAATTTATTTGTTCATGGTTATAGGAATATGTTCAACTCATGTAATCCATCAAGGCTATGATTTCTTCTTTAAGACTACTACAGTGATTCTTGGCTCCTCTGCCCATGGAAAGGCATATGGTGGCCTCTCCTGATCTCTTCTTTTTCTTCTAGGTTTCATGACTCCAGCTTCTTCCTACCATGGCTTTTTTTCTCTCCATAATGTGTTCTGTTTAGAAAGGACTGCAGAAATAGGAGTAAGTTCCGCCCTGATTGAGATGCGTCACACCGTAACTGAAAGAACCTCATCAAAAGGCCCTACTTACTATGGATATGCATCCATAGGAATGGATTGCTTTTAAGAGCTTCTTTTTCTGAGGTATGTACAGCTTCAAATCTTCACAATGCATGTATCAAATCTGCATTTCTTTTTATGACTGAATAATATCCCATTGTATGAATATATCACATTTTTTTCCATTCACCAGTTGATGGACACTTGGGTTACTTCCAACTTTTTGCAATTTTGCATAATGCTGCTATGAATATCATTGTGCAATTCCATTCATTTGGATTTATATCTAATAGTTGGACTATGGGGCATGGTAGTTTGAGAAATTTTAAACCCTAGAAAATCATGTCCTTAGAGCTAATTAATTCCCTGTGTGGAAACCAATTGTTGGTGGGATCTTTTGATTAAATTACTCCATTAAGGGCCTTTGATTAGATTGTGTGACCCAGGGTGTGTCTTAATCCTTCTACTGGAGTCCTTTATATATGGAGGAATAAAAGGTCACTAATGGAGGAAAAAACTGCAGAGACAGGGAAATGACTCCAGAAGCTAAAACCAATGCCCAGCAGAGAGAACAGCCAAAGATGGAGTAGTCAGAAGCTGAAAGAAAGGTGTGCCTGTTTTATTAACCTTTTCAAAGACCCAAGTTTTAGTTTCACTGATTCTATTGTTTTATCATATTCTATTTCATTAATCTCTGCTCCTAAACCTTGTTAATTACTTCCTTCGACTTGCTTTGGTTTAGCTTGATCTTCTTTTTCTCTGGTTCTTCCAGGTTTGAGGTTAAGTCTCTAATATAAAATCTTTCCTCATTTTTAATATAAGCATTTACAGCTTCATGCCAATTTTAAATGTAAGCATTTAGAGTTTTTTGGTTAGATTTAGTCAATTTTATTTCACCAGTTTTGTTCTTACACCTTTCAGAGCATTACACAATTACTTTTTTTTCATTTTCTGACCTGCAAACAGATACCTTATGTGGAAATGTATTTTTTTTAATATTACAAATTAGGTATTTCCAAAATGCAACAACTACATATAAGACAATTCACAAAGTGGAATTTACTAGGACATGTACTAAGAATTTAGAGCAGCCAATCAGTAGAAATCTGACTAAATTTGGCAATCAGGAAAATTCTGACCAAATTCAGCAATCAGCTATTTATATATTTAAAAACAAACCTAATTAATCTTCCAAACAAGAAGCTTGAAACTTTTTGTTAAATCCACATTGGAAGATAGGAAGTGATCATTTAAACCTATATCCAGCCTTAACAGTGTTAATCCCAAATACTAGGCTATTTCCAGTCTGCCACTGAATAATGAGCATCTCAGTTTGACTGACCCCATGTATCAAACTCTTATGCTATTGTGTGCATAGAAAGGTTACATGATCATTAATTAAAAAGCAAAACAAAAATTCATTAAATGTCTGTACTATTCTTCCAGCTCATCTGCAATTCCAAGTCTGCAACATGTGTCACTTAGTGACAAGCTACATTTTCTATTACATATATATATGTTACCTGTGAGTATGTATGTGTACACACACACACAAAAATACTATGTACAAATTGGCTATTAAAACTCTCTGCAATTGGAAAGCATCTACAGGACATTGTAATAGGAAAGGGCTTTATGAACTTCACACCAAAAGCACGAGCAGCAAAAGAACAAATAAATAAATGGGACTTCCTCTGCATCTCAAAGAAGTTTTTCAGGAAAGTGAAAAGAGAGCCTACACAATGGGAGAAAATATTTGGTAACCATATATCTGATAGGAGACTTATATCTTGCATATATAAAGAACTCCTATATCTTGAAAGTGAAAAGACAAACAGCCCATTTAAAAAATGGGAAAAAGATTTGAACACTTTTCCAAAGATGATATACAAATGGCTAAAAAACACATGAAAAAATGCTCAAAATCCCTAGCTATTAGGGAAATGCAAATCAAAACAACAATGAGATACCATCTTACTCCCATAAGACTGGCAGCTATCAAAAAATCAGAAGACTACAATTGTTGGAGAGGATGTGGAGGAATGGGAACACTCATCCACTGCTGGTGGGAATGCAGAAGGATCCAGCCATTCTGGAGGACAGTTTGGTGGTTTCTCAAAAAACTAGCTATGGATTTGCCATATGACCCAGAAATTCCACTGCTGGGTATATACCCAGAAGATCTGAAAACAAGGACACAAACTGATATATGCACATCAATGTTCATAGCAGCATTGTTCACTACTGCCAAAAGTTGGAATCAACCCAAATGCCCATCAACAGATGAATGGATAAATAAAATGTGGTATATACATACAATGGAATACTACTCAGCTATAAGAACAAATAGAGTACAAACACTTGATAACATGGATGAATCTTGAGAAACTCATGTTGAATGAAGCAACCCAGGCATTGAAGGACAAATACTACATGACCTCAATGATATGAAATAAGTAAACCAAGTTGTCTCAGAGAGCTAGAGACTGGATGATAAACTTTAAAGTAGTTGGAGGGTAGAGGAAGGTTTTGAGCTGACAGCTACTTGGGTGAAACTGATGATAAGCTGGAGGTAAGTATTTGTACAGGGAAGGGATAAAATGGGGGCATAGGGGTAACTTAGGGTGGTGCTGCATGGGCTTTAGAGGCACTAGGGATGGGAGGATGGGTCAGATTGCCCAAGAAATTGGGCAGAGGGTGAGGGGAACATTTGATCATGGGAGATTGTCAGGTATGTAGTTGAAATTGTGGTGCAGAGAAAACTCTTTAGAGAATGTAATATGGAAGGTTGCCTGTTTTGGATGCTTAAGGGCAGGGGGCATCTGACACAGGGCAAGCGTCTGGGGAGTGTGTGAGTGCTCATTTTGTCATAGTGGATTATATCTTTGGGTGGAGACCCATACAATGAGAGTGAAGGTATACCCACATCCTGAGAACTGATGTTCTCAAACAAAGGGAATTGTAACTCTTGAGAGAATCGGTGGCTCCCAATAGGTTAGGGCAGTCAAGTAGATCAAGCCCTCAACATTTTTGCATGTATCTCTGAATATGGTCCCTCAAGTAATGAAGATTGATTGTCGTGGTGGGCCCTAAGGGGAGGGGGAAAGAGGTGTTGAATACATGGAATCAGGGTAACTGTGGGGCAATGAAAGTGTTCCACAAGATCATGCCATGATGGATATAGGTCATGTTAAATTATACCAAAAATGTATAAAAGTCTATAGGCTAAAATGTAAACCAAAATGTAAAACATAAGATAACTAAAAATTTAGAAAAGTGTATAGTCTAAAATATAAACCATGATGTAAACCCAAATGAAACCATGTTTGAAAGCTCTCATTTCAATATCTGTACATTAGCTGCAGCAAATATAATATGAACATGTAAAAAGATCACTGTTGAGGAAGGACAAGGGTTTGATGTTGGATATGTGGGTGTACCATATATTGTATATGTGAATTACTGTGACCTAAAACTTACATCAAGAGAAAATTAATAACCAGGAAAAAAAAAAAAGGAGGTAGATACTGAGGAAGAAATGGAGGAAATTGCCTTGCCACTGTACATACAAGGCAACAGCTATAGCAGTGATGAAAGGCAAAATGTCAAAAACAAAGCTTTTTCATTTTTTTGATGCCCCAATTTATTTTTCCTTTATTTAATTTTTCTAAATTTCTATATATTCTATACCTAACCTTTAAACCCATCACTATATTCCATTTTCTTATTAATGGAGCCTGTCAATATATTGGGCTTCCTTTTTGAATAAGTTTTGGAATACAGAGAGGTTCAACTATGGTGGGAGAGAAGCATTCATGTGGGGTGTCATTGGAGGGCTGCACACAGTTGGGAGGGAGTTCTCCAGGGCATGTATACAGGGTACATAGAAAGGTTTGAATATTTTCATAGTGGTTTCAGTTGGAAACTACAGATGAGAGAGTGCTGACTTTCTGACCAGGGGAGCTCTATCACACTCCCCAGTGGAACAAAAACAATCCCCCAAGTGCAATGGCAAAGACCAATAAAGATGGAAGGTCCAACGATGAGCCCTTGATACTGATGGCTCTGACTATGAGCCTATGTGCCTGAAATATGAACTAGAACTATAGCTGTGGGGTACCTAAGAATTACCTCCTGAGAGCCTCCATGTTGCTCAGATGTGGCCACTCTGTAAGCCAAACTCAGCATGTAGATGCACTGCTTTCCCCCCAGCATGGGACATGACTCCTGGGGATGAGGCTCCCTGGCATTGAGGGGTTACTACCAAGCACCAGCTGATGATGTAACTACCAAAAGACCTTGAACAAAGAGGTCAACTCAGACCGGCAGAATATCTCAGCCTACATGTAATATCAGGTGTTAAAAACTGCTTTTTTACTTTGGATAAAAAAGGGGGGAATGGAAAGTGAGTTTATATGGCTAAGAGTCTCCAAAAAAGAGTCAGGAGGTCATCAGGGGTGATGCTTATGCATGCCTCAGCAGGGTACCAGAGACAGCCAAGATAGATGGAAACCCAGGTGCTGGTTCTCCTGAGGGCTGCAGCAACTCACAGTTCTATGGTCAAGGCAGATGGCTCTGGAGTTCAGGACCATGTTAGTTGGCCTGACTTTGGAGTTTGTGTTCCTGAGTGTGATGGAGTTGGACTCAGATATAACCTTTCTACTCATGCCTCTTTTGTTACTTTTACTGGACCTGTGGTTGGCACTTGGGTTGGTGTATACTCAGGAGACCTGAAACTCTGAACTGTCCATGTGATGGCCAGGCCCTGGGCCTCAGGAGACTTGCAGCTCCTACCCTCTGGTTTCTTGGACTTACCCTAGCCAGCTGACAGGGAGGTGAAGAGGGTCAACCACCACACCAGGGAGCCAAGAGTGCCTACAGCTGCAAGCAGAAGAATTGCATCCATCATCCATGTGGAATCTAAACCTCCTCTTGAGGTAGAGGGGACTGGACATAGCCATCCCAGGTCCACAAGACACAGGAACAGAGTATGGATTAGAGTGGATGTACTGGTGTTCTGCTGGGGAACTATTGTGATAACTAAGGGAAAAAACTGTAGTAGTGATGTGGAGAGGGTGGCCACGGTGTCTGCTGATGGTTGGAAGAGGGAAGAAGAGATATGGTGTGGGGGAATTTTCAGGATTTAGAGTTGTCCTAGGTGGTGCTGCAGGGATGGATGCTGGACATTGTGTCCTGTCGTGGCCCACTGTGTGGACTGGGGAAGAGTATGGACTACAATCTAGACCACTGTCCATGTGCTGCAGTGGTTCTCCAGAATGTATTCGCCGAGTGCAGTGGATGTGCCACAATGAGTTTGTTGATACGGGAGGGGTGGGGTGGGTGGGGTGGGTGGGGTGGGGGGTATATGGGGACCTCATTTTTTTTAATGTAACATTTAAAAGAAAATAAAGAAGAAAAGAAAATTTTTAAGTACAAAAATTCACTTTCAATTGAGGCTTTGGTTCCTATGCCTTGGGGTTTTTTGACTTCACAACTGAAAAATACTACTAACATTTCACTTCCTTAAGACAAAATTTCATTGCTTGTTCAATAAGTTGCCCAGTCAAAAAATGGCTATATGGAAGTAAAAAGCCAAGCCCAACCAAAACATACAAACAAACAAACCAGCCAATTCAGTACAATTTCTCTCTACAATTTGAACAGGCAATTTGTGGAAGTCATTGCTAACTAGATTAGAAAATCTGCAGTGCTTTCCAATTTTTCTCACCTACCTTACTGTCCATGTTCATATTTCAAACTGCACCAACAGAGCCCACATTTCAGGGGTTGGCTGCTTGGCAGTCTTAGCTGCCTTTGTGACAGGCTTGTGACACAGGCCCTTTCTCTTACTAAAGTGTTACTGGAAGTTTTCTATAAAGGGGGAGGGTTGCAAGAGAGCAAGGAAAGATGTTGGAGACTCAAACCATGAAATATGGGTCTCCCGTTGGATTGAAAGGCCATTATAAATTTCTGTCCCACAGTTATGATATGAATAATGGCCAATGGAAGCTGTAAATCTGGATGCAAACAATGTTCCCTACACATATGATCCTGCCATCTGGTGTGAAAGATTCAGAGATGATTTTGGAACAGGCTTTCATTATCAAGGAATTCCTGAGCTTTTTCTCTCCCTTTGAAGAAGAGGAAGTAGTGGAGGCAGAAGATGCATGCATGCTTCCTGGAGGAAAATCAAAGCTTTCAGGAGAACTAGAGTCTGCATGGGTTGATTTCAAATCAGTGCTACAACTGATACACTGGAAGAGTCAGGTCTCAATTTGTTTCTTTTGTGCCTTTTCTTTGGCAATTTTCAGTACATCCTGAGCTTTGTATGATCCAGTTATTAACTCTGAAGCACATTTTTTGTACTTAACTGGGTGTTTGATGTACTTGCTTGAGCAACTTGGCACGACTCTGTCTCTGTCATGAGCAAAATTTGAAACCTTAACCACAGAATAATCCATGACTGTGCTTGGAGAGATGAGGGTGAACTTGGACTGACTGGGGGACATGTTGTCCTGGGCAGGAGCATGTGGCATTGGAGATGAGCTGGGCAGTCAAATGTCTACAACTGTTGTGCCAGCTTCCAGGGGTGCTGAAGGTCTCTCCTCCTGAGTTCCATGCAAGGCCTGCCAGGGCCATCAGGCAGCACCCAAGCTCATGCCCAGTTTGGGGACAGGCCTGTGCTGTCAGGTGAGTGGTGTGAGGGCCCAGACTCTTTATGGCTTGGGGTGGCTCCTGGCCTCCAATAAGCTTCACATTCACCTGTACCCTTCTGGTTAGGCAGGGGCAGTGTGCCATTTGCAGGTTCAGAGCTTCTCCTGGTGGCTAGAGCTCTCCTGGTGGCTAGAGCTCCTGGTGGCTAGAGGTGTTGTGGGGTCAGTTTGTTATCAGGGAATGAGAATGATGCAGCTGAGGCTGGCAAGAGATTGGGCTTTGAGGCTCCTATGTGGCCAAGTATTGGCCAGGTGGGGCTGTGGCAGCCACTCTGTGGTTAGAGGTTAATGTGCAGCCAGGGCCAGGAGTCAGGTGGAAAAAGGGCCATCATGTGGTCAGAGGTAGGGAGCTGGTGAACCATGTGTCCTAGTTTCGGGTGTCCAGGATTCATAATTCTGGTTGTTGGTTAAGACTGAAGAGAGACCAAGCAGTAAAGGACAGTGGATTGAAGCAGTGGCAACGCCCTCTTCCAACCAGTGGATGCTCTTCCCTGCTCAGATGACCTAACTCTGCCAGGGAAAAGAGGCAGGGCCATGGAGCTTCTAGTCTCCTCTCCTTCTGACTCTGCCCTGCTTTCAGCAGGAAGTCAAGGAACTGACCCTCTGAGGTACCCAGAGGCCACTCAAGGACTGTGGGAACCACTGGCCCTGGTCCTGGAATTTCCTGGAGATGAGAACCTTTCAAAGCCACTGGAGCCCAGGTCCTGTCATCTCGATGGCTAATGTGACCAATCAGCCGTTTAGCCCCAGCTCTGCTCTCAGGGCAAAAGAGTGGGGCTTGGAGAGGGTGGTCCTTGGAGGCTGAGAGCAGAGACAGCTGTCCTGGGATGGAAGGAGCCCCCGTGGCCACAGGTGAGGGCAGCTTCCTTCTGGCAGCAGGAGAGGCAGACTTAGAAATATAATGTGCTGCTGTTACCTTCATCTCTTTGTAGTACTTTGAGTTTTCAAATGTCATTGGGTTGCTTAAACCAACCCCTTCTGAGTCCCTCCTCTGCCCCAGGTGCTGTTCTAAGCACTGCCCCTGCCACTCTGCTTCTCCTCTCAACTTCACAGCCCCTGGAGCTGTAAGGACGCTGCTGGTGCCCATGTGGCTGGCTGGGGCAGGGCTGGGGCCCAAGCCAGGGCCAAGGCCCATCCTGGCCTGCCCTTGACCCTGAGTGCACCTGTTCCTCTTTGTCCTTTAAATGATCAGACATCAAATCTCTCATGGCTCCCAGCTGGTTCACTTCCAGGCCTGGCCCCACATTGCTGTGTGACCTTGGGCAGGTTCTCCTGACCTCTCTGTGCCTCAGTTTTCCCATCTGTGAAGTGGGGCTAGTGATAGGACTTTCATGTTGAGTTGCTGCAGAGATTATCTGGGGTTAACCAAAGGCTCAGAGCTCAGTCTGAGAGACACTGAAAGTATGATGAATATTAATTTGTAAATTACTAGTTACTGCTGCCTGGTGTTCCTTCAATGCACCACTATTTGATGTGGGAAGCCATGATCCACCCTGAGGCCCTTGCTCAGCCTTTTCAGTCTTGAACCAGGTTTCCATTGCAGCCACTGTAAACACAACTGCTAATGAATTGCAATTAGGTGTCCCTGGGGCCAGCCCCTCAGGCCCAGCCTCTAGCCCCCTCATCTCACATGTGCAGGAGGACAGGGGAGTGTGACTCCTGCATGGGTCCCACAGGTGGTCAGGGCTGAGCCCAGATGGGAACCCAGATTCCCAAAGTAACTGGAGTCCCTACCCAGGCCCCTGCCTGCAGGAGCCTCTGCCCACTGAGGGGTGGTGTTTGCTTGTCCTTCAAGTCTCTTCAGGGCACCAATATGTTGGTGGAGGGTTCTGGCCTCCATGCTGCCTCCTGGACCCCCACCTGGCCTGGGCCTGGCCTCTGCCCACTGACAGCTGGCAGCAACCTGGTGGACCCACACTGGCCACATCAGGATCATGGCTTATGTCCTGGTGTCATCCATGGAAGTGGGCAGCTGGTCCCCACTCAGGAGCTGGAATTCATGATGCCCCATCTGGCTCCATCTCGATGCCAAAGCAGCTGTGTCCCATCATTGCCTTGGACAATCCCAGCCCTACAGGTGGGTCTCCTCTCAACAGGATGATTAGTTCTGTACCAGATGCCATGGCCTCCTCACCTCTTTGTTGAGGGGGCAGAAGGATGGAAGGACCCAGATGTTTACTTTCCCCCATTGTCATCTGATTAGACCCAGAACCTGTGCCACTGAAACAGACACTCTTCCCACAGTTATTACCTATAGATTTTAGTTTATTTTTGGGCAGAAAATATGCACATTGCTAAAGAGTAAGGCAGTGTAGAAAGAACTAAAATGAAAGGAAAGAGCTGCTGCCTCTCTACTTCCCCCTCCAGGGCCATCTGGCCTCACCTGTTACCACCTGCCAGGGACCAGCAAATGTGAGGAGGGATTTCACTGGTAAACCAGTAGCTTTCTTGTTCTTCCAATATTATTTTTGCCAGGTTTGTAGAATTCCCTGCCCAGGTGTTCCTGCTGACTGCCCAAGTGCTGCGATAAATAAGGACCCTTGGACAATGGCTGTTTCCTGGCTGCTGAACAGTGGATTGGCTTGAACAGTGGGAATTTATTTACTCATAGTTTTTTCAAGGAGAATACCAAAATCAAGAGTGTCATGAGAGTGACGCTTTCTCCCAGAAACTGAAGCACCCTGGAGCTGGTAGCCAGGGACCCTTGGTCCTAGCTCTTCTGTCATATCCCAGTGCACATGGCAGCCTCTGCTGATTTCTTTCTGTTATTCCAGGTTTTGTTGACTTTCACCTTTGGCTGCTCCTGGCTTTCTCTTTCCACATGATCTTCCCTATAAGACCTTCAGTAACAGGATTGAGACCCATCCTGCTTTAGCTGGACCAGGACTCAGCTGGTGTAACCTCATCAGTAGACTCACATGATGGATTAGGTTTAAGAACATGCTTTTCTGGTGAATGTATCTCCAAACCACAAAAGCCAGTTACCCCGCTCTTGCCCTACCCTGTCCCCTGCCCTGTCCTGAAGCTCTATCTCAGATGCCCATTGGCCATGGCCCTTCCTCTTGCTTCCTGAGTCTACAGAACTGTGGACATCTCCCACCTGCTGCTCACCTCACACCTCACCTCTCAGTTGTGGGTTCATGGCTGTGTGCTTGCTTTCTCTTGCAAGGAATAGATACAATACATTCTCCTATGTTTGAACCAGAACTGGGAACTAAACTCAAGAGTTTTCTCTTCCCTGCGATCACCCTGAATCCCTGAAGCCTCTATCTGGCATTTTCTTTACACAAGATAAATTGCTCCCAGGGTTCCTAAGCAGCATGACCTCCTTATTTTACATTCCCATTTGTAGTTTTAAAGGCTCTGGAGGGTCTTGCACATTCCAAGTGACAGTTTGTTGTTGATGGTGTAGGAAATGGAGAGGAGATAACCAAAGATCCCAGGGCTCAGGGTCATGGCAGGAAGCAGGAGAGACAGAGGAGAGGGCACCGAGGGCTGAGAGTGCCAAGGGGCTCTGCTGGGGACCTTGCCCCATCTCCCAAACCACAGTGGACACCACATCCTGTGGTCACATCAGGTGCCAGCAGGACCAGGTCCCCCAGGAGCAGGGTCTCCCTAATGTGGAGCCAAAGATGCCACTGCTGGGCACTGCCCTGGGAGGGCAGAATGATGGGACATGAGAGGGAGAGGGTGGGCCCCAAATCACAAGCTCTTGATAAGAGCAACCATTTGTGGGACCAGCAGGACCCTGTGGCCTGCACTCCCCTCACCTGTCCCCATCAGCCTCTCTGGGCCCCATGTCCTGTGGACAATTCCTGTGTGTGCTCTGCACCCACCCTTACCTCCTCTTATTCCTCAGAGCCCCTAGCTTCCTCCCCCCACTCTAACCTGATGACCTTGTTTATTTCTGTTAAAAACTCCTTCTTTGAATACTGGTATGGGATGTTATTGACAGGGGACACATAATTGGCAGGGCGTTCTACAGGGCATATATCCAGGGTACATAAAAATGTTTGGATATTTTCATAGTGGCTACAATTAAAAACAACAACTGAGGGAGTGCTGAGTTCCTAGCCAGGGGAGCTATATCACAGTCCCTAAAGGAACAGCAACAATCCCACAAGTGAAGAGCAAAGATCAAAAAAGAAGGAAGGTCCAACAATGAGCCCTTGATACTAATGACTATGCTTGTGAGCCTGTGCACCTGAAATAAGAACAAGGCCTAGAGCTGCAGGGTGTCTAAGAATTACCTCCTAAGAGCCTCTGTGTTGCACAAATGTGGCCAGCCTCAAAGTCAAACTCAGCGTGTAAATGTGTTGCCTTCCCCCCAGCGTGGGACATGACCCCTGAGGATGAGCCTTCCTGGTGCCAAGGGATTACTACCAAGTACCAGCTGATGATGTAACAAGAAAATGACCCTGAATAAAAGGGTCAACTCGGACCAGCAGAATATCTCAGTCTACATATAACACCAGGAGTTAAAAATGCTTTTTGACCTGAATAAAAGGAGGAAATGGAAAGGACAAATGAGTTTATATGGGCTATGAGTCTCCAAAAAGAGACAGGAGGTTATCAGAGGGGTTGCCCTTATACACACCTCAGCAGAGTCCCAGAGACAGATAAAGTAGATAAAACCCCAGGTATTGGCTCTTCTGAGGGCTACAGAGACTCACAGGTTCTATGGTCATGGCAGATGGAGCTCAGTGCCATGTCAGTTGGCTCTACTTTGGAGTTTGTGTTTCTGTGTGATGGAGCTGGACTCAGATCTGATCTTTGTCCACAAGCCTCTCCTGTTACTTTTACCAGAACTATAGTTGGTGCTGGGGTTTAATGTATACCCAGGGGACCTGAATCTCTGGACTGACCATGTGATAGCCAGGCCCTGAGCCTCAACAGACTTGCAACTTCTACACTCTGGTTTATTGGACATACCCCACTCAGCTAACATGGAAGTGAAGAAGGTCAACCACCACACCAGGGTACCAAGTGTGTCTACAACTGAAAGCAGGAGAATTGCATCCAGCATCCATGTGGAATCTAAGCCCCCTCTTGATATAGATGTGGAGTGGACACAACCATTCCAAGGTCCACAGGATGGAGGAATAGAGTATGGATTAGAGTGGACTTACTCATATTCTATTCATGAACTATCGTGATTAGTAATAGAAGAAAATGTGGCATTGGTGTGGAGAAAGTGGCCATGGTGGCTGCTGGGGTAGGGAGTGGGAGGAAAAGATGTGAGGTGGGGGTGTTTTTGGGACTTGGAGTTGTCCTGGGTGGTGCTGCAGGGACAGTTACTGGATATTGTATGTCCTCCCATGGCCCACTGGGTGGACTGTGGGAGTGTGTGGGCTATGACATGGACCATTGACCATGAGGTGCAGTGGTGCTCAGAGATGTATTCGCCAAATGCAATGAATGTCTCATGATGATGGAGGTTGTTGTTATGGGGGGAGGAGTGGGGTAAAGGGAGTGGGGGGATATGGGAACTCATTTTTTTAAGGTAACATTAAAAAAATAAAGACAAAAAAAACCCCTCCTCCTTTGGGGGCATATTGACCTACTTAAACTGCAAGTCTAGAGGCTACAGCTGTTATGGTTTGTGTTGACACATGTCCACCTATGAAGCCAAGACTAAAATAATGACCATGTCCACCCCTGGAGTCCCCATTTGCCGGTTCTCCACCCTCATTCCCTGCCCCCTATCCAGGGAGCACTGCTGTGCTTCCTTTCACAACAGAGTCCCCTGCACCTTCTAGAATCACATGGGGGGATTTGCACAGCACTGCTCTCTCTCTCTTCTCTCCCTGCCCCCTTGGTCTTCCTTCATTAACCCAGCATAATTATTTGGAGATCCATCATGGGGTGTGTATCCTTACTGCTAAGTAGGATTCCACAGTGTGGACAGACCACATGTGGCTCATGCTATACCCTGTCAGGCCTCTGGGTTGGCTCCAACTTTGGGCCTTTGCAGATAAAGCTGCTATGACCCAGAGACACATTAGTGGTGGCAGCACATTTGATCTCATTTCTCTCAGGTAAAAACCTTGGGGTGGAATGCAGGGGTTATGTGGCAGCCATTGGGCCTGGACACGTGGCTGCACCTGGTTCCTCCCTTCCCTCCCAACAAGCCCCCGGGTTGGTCCTCAGGGCCTCTTCTCTCCTGTTGCACCCCAAACAGGCTGCTACCCACAACCCCCACCTCCTTCCCACTTGTGTATACAGGACCCCTTCCCCATTAGACCTCTCTGACATCCTATTTAAAACTGCTCTGTGCACCCCAATGTGTGAGATCCCCCCACTCTGTGGTGTGACACTCAGCAGGTCTGACATCCTGGTTGTCATCATCACTCTCCCTCCAGCACCTCTCAGGGTGCAGAGCTCTGCTCCTGACCCACACCAGCCATCCTGAGGCTCACTGACGGTAGGAAGCACTCCCTGGGGCTGTTGATTTCTAGGGCTCCCTTTGCAGCTCTCCAGACCTGGTACATGCCTCCACCTCCTTCCCAGCCCCCTGTCTGCTGTGGGCTGAGGCAGCACCTGCCTCTGGTCAGGGAGGCCTTCCTACAGGGCTCCATTTGTGTCCCTTCTTATGCCTGTGTGCCCTGAGGAGGACGGAGGAAGAGAGTCTTAACTTTCCTGAGCTGGCAGCAGTAGCTTTTGGGTGTGTTAATTCAGAGAGAGGAGAGTGGAGGAGCTTCCTGTCCTGGGTGGGGTTCGCAGCTCCCTCTGTTGCTCTTGCTGCTCGCTGGGTGCTTGAAAGGCCATTGCTGTTCCCTCCAGGCTTGGGGCCTCCCTCCCGCTTTGCCCCACCTGGTGAGACCAGGTCAGCTCCTCCTCTGGCTCATCAGGCCTTCGTGCCAGTGCTGCCAGCTCCCCTCAGGCAGGAGCATCCCTGGAGGACCCCCAGAGGCCCTTGGGGTGCAGAGGGCAGAGGCACCTCCTGGGGGGCAGGTTGTGGCTCTCTTCCTGCTCCACAGAGTTTCTTTCTCCTCTAGGGAAGCATCTTCAACAGCAGATGCTCTTTCCATCCTTATTAAAAATCACTCCCTGCTGAGATGGACAATCCAAGACATGTTTCACTAGCAGATTTTTTAAAAAAGAGACAACCTTGTGACTTTGAGTCCATTATGGGTTTTCAACCAGGTTTTATCAAGGAGAAAATGTGGGCCCCTTCCCCTGCTCTTTTTTTTTTTCTGTATATGGAGGGGAGGAGACCTGTGAAATGTCAGGTGAATGCCCCTCTGGTACATCCTGCCAGCTGTGGACCAGAATGTGTCACTTTATTAAAGAGTGTGTGTAGAGTTGCTGGTTTACTCACAGTATTGTCTCTGGGGGGTGTTAGTTTATTTCATTGCTTTTTTCTGATTTCCTTCTTTTCAGGCTTTTTCTCTTCCTTCCCATCCTGTCTCCCATCTTTGCCCCTCTCTGCTGAATGCCACTGTGCATGCATTTGCCTGCACGTGCATGTATGCAAAGTGCCACTGTGCACACAGGGCCCTAGCTTTGTGCAAACTAAGTTTCTCTCTGTTTCTGAGAAGCCCTAGGTGTCTTCCTCTGTAGCACAGGCAAATACTAATGCTACCTTTAACTTCCAAAAGATAGCCCACTCGCACCTGTTCAGGAGGCAGGTTCACATCTGTCATCAGGCCTGTCCACAGGTCACCATCAGCTATAAGCTGGAGGGAGCAGTGGGGGAGGCTGCAGACCTTTCCCTAGTTCAGGACAGCCCATGTGCCCACCCACAGAGCACCAGGGCACCTGGCCTGCTGGGCCACCCATCCCAGGAGCTTGTGGTGGTCTGAGCAGAAGTGCCCAGTGCTAGCAGAGCAGTCCCCAGATGGGGCAGGAGACCATCCTCACTACAGGAGGATGGTGAGGGAGAAGCAGTGTGTGTTCTTTAACTGATGGCTGAGGAGATTACCCACCTGTGGCTCTTTAAAAGACACCTCTTGGCTCTAGGAGTTGCCACATTCCATGGCTCAGTGCTGCAGCCCTGGCTGTGGTTTGATTCTTGGGTGCCTGGGATGGGGAGATTATGAAAATCACCCTCTACAGACAGGCACCATCAAGATGATTTGGTTCCCTTTACATAGTCAGCCCTTACCTGGCAGGTGTGGGTGAAGCCAGGGAAGGGGCAGGCATGGGCCATGCCTGAACTGAACCCCAGTTCTGGGAAGTATTTCCCTCTCCAGCAGCCCCACATCCTCCCTGATCTTATTTTGTAATATATATTCACCAACTAATCCATCCAATAGTGGGACCCACCTGCAGACATTTCAAACATGCAACTTTTACATGAAAGAAAAATTTCATTGCTTTTAATTGCCTCATCCAAGATCCCAGGTTTTGGTGTTCACTTGTGTAAGCACTAGCCACATTTGGCTATTAAATTTCAATTAATTAATTTTTTTTTCTTTCAGAGAAGAAGCTGTAAATGTTTTGTAGCTGCCAGCAACTGTTTCCTGTGGAAACCTGGGGTGCCAGCTTGCACAGATCCTGTTCTTTGGGGCTGCATAGCTCCCTTGCTTTGTGTTACTGAGGACTTCCTCTTTGTGCCCTGCATGCACCCCCCTCCAGTTTGGGGCTCTCTAGGTGCAGTGGCCATGATCTCCCCTTGGGGGTCCCTGTGCCCCCAGGTCCTGGGGACTCCGTGATAGGGAATGCTGTTATATCTTTCAAATTTTTGCAGTTTCTCTCCATCTTATTTTAGGAGTCATTTGTATGCAGGCCCATGAGCCCCTTATAGATAAATTTTCATCTTTTAGGATGTTGTGCTTTCATTTATACATTTGTTGAAAATTTGTGAAATTTGTTCTACTTTTTTTGAGAAAGTATAAGAACTGCCCTTTCAAAATAAATAGGAGACACAAGCACAACAGATGATAAGTAAGTTTACTAGGCCTGATACAGAGACTTTCATGCTAAGTTCATATCAGAAACCAAAGCCTAATTAAGTTCCTATCTCTTGTAAAGGGTCCTTCTCCATGAACCTGAAATTGGGGAGCAACCAATCATAACTCACTAGCTCCCTTTTTTGTTCTGTAGCCTAGTTCCTCTAAGTCAAGGCTAAGCCAAGTAAGGCACTCTGTAAGACTGTATTTTCTTTTTTTTTTAAAGATTTATTTATTTCTCTCCCTTCCCCCCCCACCCCAGTTGTCTGTTCTCTGTGTCTATTTGCTGCATCTTTGTCCACTTCTGTCATTGTCAGTGGCAAGGGAATCTGTGTTTATTTTTGTTGCATCATCTTGTGTCAGTTCTCCATGTGTGCAGCACCATTCCTGGGCAGGCTGCACTTTCTTTCATGCTGGGCGGCTCTCCTCATGGGGTGCACTCCTTGCACGTGGGGCTCCCCTATGCGGGGGACACTCCTGTGTGGCATGGCACTCCTTGCATGGATCAGCACTGTGCGTGAGCCAGCTCCACATGGGTCAAGGAGGAGGCCTGGGGTTTGAACTGCAGACCTCCCATGTGGTAGACGGATGCCCTAACCACTGGGCCAAGTCTACTTCCCAACTCTATTTTCTTTAAGACTACCTTGTTCTGCCTATATGAGCCTTGCTCTTGGGTTGAATGCTGCCTAATTCATGAATCACTTAATAAAGGTGTGAAATCTAAAATGTTAATTACCTGGGTATTTTTTTGCACAGGTTCAGTGATGAGAACAGAATCTGAATGCCACTATGAAGGGCTCTGGAGATAAGACAGAAGAAGGTTCCTGCTGAAACCTTTCAGCATGCTCTCCTCTCCACCATCTATAAGGTTCATGAGTGAGTCCCTCTTGGATCTGAGCTCCACTCATTTCTGTCTGTGCTCTCCAGTCTCACTAGCTTTCAGTCCAAAGGTCAGTGGGTCAATCTTTTTAATGAGAAAATTCAAGTTTTGATCCTGAGTCTCTAGCCTTATGGTTCAGTCCACAGTTTCATGTTTGCTATGGCTAGTTTCTTTGACCTGTGCACAAGTTAAGAAGCAAAATGATAAAGACGGATCCTCATTCTCTTAAAATGTTAATTCTCTATCCTATGGCACACTGGCATATTATCCATATTCAAATATTATGGAGTTGGAAGCTGTACATATCGAACAAATTGGCAATATCTAACAAAGACAACCTAGAATTTTAATGTTAATTATGAGAAACATTCCAAGTAGACAAAATTACTCATCTCAGAGATGTGCTCCCAAATGTGATATCCCAGCCAGTCAAATGAGATGCCTATTTCAACTGATGCTCACAGTATGTTAGCAATATTTTTAAAGTTTCATTAAATGATTCTTTGAAAAAGGCAAGTGAGAAATTAAAAGCTCATGAGATGTCTATGTTTTCTGTATTTGTTTTTTATGTTTGATTAGTAGTTTAAATTGAAAGTATAAACTCTGTGTGTCTGTATGTTTGATGCATGATATTTTCCTACATCTGAATATTATTTCCAAATTAACTTATGAAACTCCTGCAAAGAGCTCTATTCAAATTGACTTAGAGATAAGTAAGCATTTACATATAAATTAACACTCCTAATGTTACAGGGAGCCCCATGCACAAGAGTGTACCCCCTAAGGAGAGCCACCCAGTGCAAAAGAAAGTGCAGTCTGCCCAGGAATGGCACCACACACATGGAAAGCTGACACAGCAAGATGACTCAACAAAGAGACACAGATTCCCGGTGCCGCTGATAAGGATAGAAGCAGTCACAGAAGAACACACAGCAAATGGACACAGAGAGAAGACAACGCAGAAGGAGGGGAGAGAAATAAATAAATCTTTAAAAAAAATAAGTACAATATAAGCATATAATTTCATTCTACATGGGTGTGTTCTTCCCAACTCCATGTAATTACTGATCAAATAAACTAGAACTATATCTATCAGAGCTTTTATTTTGATTTTATTAATATTTTTATTTTTTGTCTTTATTTTTTTAATATTACATTAAACAAAATGAGGTCCCCATATTCCCCCCATCCCCCTCATCCCACTCCTCCCCCCATAACAACAATCTCCTCCATCATCATGAGACATTCATTGCATTTGGCAAATACATCTCTGAGCACTGCTGCACCTCATGGTCAATGGTCCACATTAGAGCCCACACTGTCCTACGGTCCACCCAGTGGGCCATGGGAGGACATACAATGTCCAGCAACTGTCCCTGCAGCACCACCCAGGACAACTCCAAGTCCCAAAAGCACCCCTACATCTCATCTCTTCCTCCCACTCCCTACTCCAAGCAGCCACCATGGCCACTTTCTCCACACCAATGCCACATTTTCTTCAATTACTAATCACAATAGTTCATGAACAGAATATCAGTAAATCCACTCTAATCCATACTCTATTCCTCCATCCTGTGGACCTTGGAATGGTTGTGTCCACTCCACATCTATATCAAGAGGAGACTTAGATTCCACATGGGTGGTTGACCTTCTTCACCTCCATGATTATATTGAAAGAAAAATTATGTTTTCAAGATTGTTACCTTGAAGAGAGTTTCCAAGATCTTTTTGATCATTTAAATACATTTGCAAGATATGTTTTGTTAAAGGAAAATAAAGTTTTGTCTTAAATTTTAAAGTAAAATAAACTGGTTGTTGTAGAAAGAAATGGGAATATGTAGGACAATCATGAGTTGATACAGAAAGTTGAAGGTTTGCAGAAAATGGATTTTATTTGTCATGGCACAGGGTGGCTAAGATTTGATAGGTTTATAAGATTTTTAAGAGTTTTCCCATCAGACAATATCTTCATACAGTGCTTCATACAAAATCACCTCATACCGTGGTTTTCTCTCTGTTCATTTAAAGTTTTCTTGTATTATCTGTCTGTTCTTAATAAGAAGTTATAAAAGGTTTTCCTTAACTGAGTGTCTTGTTTAGAAGGCAAACTTTCTGTATCACCTCTGCTGTATATTTACCTTATCATCCTCTCTTGTTGTAGAGAATAAACCTCACTTTTGAAATAATTATGTTTATTTTACAATCATGCTACCTCCTATCTTTAGTTTTACAACTTTTTATTTTTTTTAAGTTTTTATTGAAGATTATCATTCATATGTGAATATCTATAAATAATAAGTGTATAGTATAAGTTGTGAACTTACAAAACAAACATGAATATCATCATACAGGGCTCCTATATATTACCCCAACAGCAGTACCTTGCATTGTTATGAAACAATTGTTACAAACCATGAAAAAGTATTGTAAAAATATTACTACTAAATATAGCCAATATCTTACATTGGGTGTATTTTTCCCCCAACTCACCCAGTTAATGACACCCTGAATTAGTATTATGTACTTATTATAGTTCATGAGAGAACATTTTCATATTCTGTTAGCCACAGTCCATCTTCTACCGCAGGATTCACTGTGTTATACAGTCTCCTGTTTTGTACAATCCACTAAAAGTGTATACTCAGTGGCTCTCACATCCATTGCAAAGTTGTGCTATCATCACCTCAGTCAATTTTAGAACATTTTCACTACTCAAGAAGGAAAAATCCCATATCCCCTTATACCCCTTATTATTGTCCCTTAGAATTGATATATCTTTGCCATTGCTGCAAATATTACAATATTATTGTTAACTCTACTCTGTTATATGTAGATGGTCTCTTCTTGCACATGGCACTTTTTATAATACTTTTTGCACAGGGAGCCCATTTGCCATCTTTGGCAGCCCTAGGTGGGCTGCTCTTGTGGTTACTGGCAACCTACCCTTAGTTCCTGAAAATAAGCATAGCTCAAACAAAAGGACAGGTGAAATTTTCCGGGTGAAATCATCCAGGGGGCACTCCATCCTTGTAGCAGTTCCCCCTCTGTTTATATCCTCTCCTTACTGTTGAGGAGGTTTAGCTTCTGGAGCTGCTTCCTGCTGACTGTGGATGTTGTGACAGGTTCCAGTGGAGGAGCAGAATCTTGCCCTAGCTATGTTAAGGTATACTTGACTGTCAGCATACTGACAACAGAATCGTTCATAGCTCTGGGCTATGATCATTTGCAGTTTAATAGCTTCTAAACTTTTACTCATGAAGTACACCAAGCAGTTAAGAAGGCAGGGACCACATTTTAAGAGCATGATACCAATTATTAGGGGACTTATTATGGGTAAGAACCATGATAATTTAGGCATAGAGTTTTTGATGGATTCTCATATCGATTCTGCAGGAGGATTGGTAATGTTATGAAGCTAAATGGCTTGGGTGTTTAGCCCTAGCTGCACTGATGTATTTACCCATGTGCAGCAGGAGATATTGGCTACTGCACATACCCCTCTTTGTTCTGCCAGAAGATGATCTAAGGCCATCTCATTATGCATGACATTTGCTGTGTCTATAGAAACTCGAATTGTTTTGAGAATTGAATCAGTGATATTGACATGTTCTTCTACTGTGGCTGTTAGGTTGCCTCATGATGGGCAAACCTTCCATAGGGAGTTGATAGTCTTATGGTTAACCCTAGCCCAGCTACTTCATATCTAGGGCATGTTTATTTCTGGTATGGCTAGTGGGCTGGTAAATAGAGATACCATGACTCAGATATCCTATAGTATATTGGCTCCTTATCCAAACATTGTTTACACATTCAGACTTGGGGATCAAGCAGTCCTCCTTCTAAGCCTTCAAAAGGCAGTTGAAAATGTATCTTTTTGGTGTACACAGGGCTTTCTAATTGGTTCTTTATAAAATTTGGATTTTTTTTTAAAGACTTTGCAGCTGCCTATTGTTTTAATTAGGTCACAGCAGACATTAGATAGGGGACCCAGTTTGTAAGGTAACATGATTCACAAGGCAAGTAGGAGCAAGAATTTTTCTAAGCAGCCCACATCCTTGAGTTTTTATATTTTAGCTCCCACCTTGGATTTAAATAAGTATAGGATAGGTAAATAAAGGCTCCAACTTTTTTGTTCCCCTTTTAGATATTGGCTGTAGCAGTTTGATATTATTGATGAATTTCAATTCTAGGCATATCAGATGATACTGGATTCATAGGTTTACTTAATTAAGGAATTACAGAAACCTCTTGTGCCAGTAGGGCATTGAGTCCCCACCCACCAAAGAATATTTAATCAATTACCTAACTTCATATCTTGAGGAAAGAGAAAACTAAACCTAACATTAGTGGGAGGAAGGAAATAATAAAGATCAGAAAGGAGAAAAGGGAGATAAAGCACAGAAAAACAACTGAGAGGATCAATGAAACCAAAATTTGGTTCCTTAAAAAGATTAATAAAATTGACAAACTTTTATCCAGACAAAGAGAAATGAGAGAAGATGCAAATAACTATTTAAGGAATGAAAGTGGGAACATTAACACTCAATTGGCAGAAATTAAAAGGGTTATAAGAGAATACTATGAACATTCATATGTCAATAAACTAGATAATCGAGAAGACATGAACAAATTCCTAAAACATAAAAATAACCTGCTCTGACTCAAGAAGATATAAAAGATCCTAACAGACCTATAAAAGCAAAGAAATGGAATAATAATTGAAAATTTCCCATCAAGGAAAGATCAAAGCCCAGAAGGCTTCAGGGAGAAGTGTACCAAACATTCAAACAAGAATTAACACCAATTCTTCCCAAACTCTTCCAAAAAACTAAAGTGGTAGGAATTCTTCCTAACTCATTATTCCATAAGGCTACTATTGTTCTGATACCCAAACCAGATAGACACATCAAAAGAAAACAAAGAACCACTTCCATATGAATACAGAAGCAAAAATTCCCAACAAAACACTGGCAAATCAAATCAAACTACATATATTATAAGGATTATACTCCATGACCAAAGGTGACTTATCCCCAGAATGCAGTGGTGGGCCAACCTAAGAAAATCACTCACTGTAGTAACACCACATTAAAAACAATGGAGGGAACAATCTATGATCACTTCAATAGCACTGAGAAGCCTTCTGATGAAATCTACCATGATTTCATAATAAAATTGCTCAGAAAAATAGGAATGAAAGGTAACAACCACAACAAGTAAATACAAAAAACTCACAGCTAACATCAAAATCAATGTGAGAAACAATGAAAGCCTGCAATGAAAGAATGAAACCTGAGGTCAGGAACAAGACAAGGATGCCCACTGTTACCACTTCTATTCAAAATTAAAATGGAAGTTCTAGCCAGGGTTATTAGGCAAAAAAAAGAGAAAGACATTTAAATCAGAAATCAAAAACTACCACTATTCACAGATGGTATGATCGTTCATATTGAAAATCCCAAAAAATCCTCAAGAAATCTACTAGAGGAAATAAATTCAGAAAAGTTGCAGGGTATAAGATAAACACTAAAAAAAAATCAGTTTTGTTTTTCCATACCCGGAAAAAACACTGTGATATGGGCATTAAACATCAATTGCAGTAGCTGCAACATCTACTCTGCAGTTCATTGGCGTCACCCAGGATAACTAACAAGGAGGTGGGGAAGGACAACCACCATACCAAGGAACCGAGAGAGTCTACAACTGCAAGCAAGAGAGTCCCATCCATCAGCCATAAGGGATTGAAGCCACCTCTCAATTAGAAGTGGAGTAGGTATCCCCATTCCAGAATCGTCAGGATTGGGGAATAAAATATGGATGAGAGTGGACTTACTAATATTCTACTATGAACTTACTAGTATTCCAGCAATGGAAGAAAGTATATCATTGATGTGGAGACAGTGGCTGCTGGAGGTGCTGAAGGCACAGAAAGGGAAAAAGAGGTGTAATATGGGGGCATTTTTGAAACATGGAATTGTCTTCACTGACACTGCAAAAACAGATACAGGCCACTATATATCCTAAAGAATTGAGTGAGACTGAGTAGGAAGAATGTAAACTATAATCCATGCTTCCTGGCAATGCTCCAAATGTGTTCATCAATTGCAATGAATGTACCACATTAATGAAAGAAGTTGTTAATGTGGGGAAGGGTGGGAGGTGTGTGGAATGGGGCATTTGGGAATCCCTTATAGTTTTTGTGTAACATTTTCTGTAACCTAAGTACATTTGAAAAAATAAAAAAATCTTTAAAACATTCCATTCACTATAGCCTCTAAAACAATAAAATCCCTGATAATGAATTTAAATAAAGAGATGAATGACCTATACACTGAAATCTGCAAAGCACTTAATTAAATTTGACCTAAATTATGACCTAATTAATTTTAATTAATTAAAGATGATCTAAATAAATGGTGAGACATTGTGTCCTTGTTTCAGATTTAATATTGTTACAATATCAGTAGTATCTGAAGTGATCTGTAGATTAAATGCAATACCCAAAATGGGGAGAAGGCAATACATTAACATACTGAGTTTGGCTTTGAGACTGGCCACATTTGAGCAACACAGAGGCTCTCAGGAGGTAATTCTTAGGCACACTGCAGCTCTAGGCCTTGTTCTTATCTCAGGTGCACAGGCTCACAAGCATAATCATTAGTATCAAGGGCTCATTGTTGGATCTTCCTTCTTTTTTGGTCTTTGCTATTGCACTTGGGGGATTGTTGCTGTTCCTTTAGGGACTGTGATAGAGCTCCCCTGGCTAGGAACTCAGCACTCCCTCAGTTGTTTTTAATTGTAACAACTATGAAAATATCCAAACATCTTTATGTACCCTGGACATATGGATATATGCCCTGTAGAACTCCCTGCCAACCATGTGTCCCCTGTCAATAACATCCCACACCAGCGTTCCTCCTCTGACATTATTGAACCTCTCTGTGATCCAAAACTTCTTCAAAAATGAAGCCCTATATTGCCAGGTTCCATTAGTAGTAAAATGAAATATAGTGATGAGTTTAAAGGTTAGATATAGAATACATATTAATTTAGAAAAATTAAGGTAAAAATAAATTGGGGTACCAAAAAATTTAAAAATGCAAAAGCTTTATTTTTGATGTTTTGCCTTCCATCACTGCAATAAGTGTTGCCTTGTATGCAAACTGGCAAGGCAACTTCTTCCACCAAGGGATTACTACCAAATACCTGCTGATGATGTAACTAGAAAATGACCTTGAATAAAAGGGTCAACTCGGACCAGCAGAATATCTGTCTACATATAATACCAGGAGTTAAAAATGCTTTTTGACCTTGAATAAAAGGAGGAAAGGAAAGGACAAATGAGTTTATGTGGCTATGAGTCTCCAAAAAAAGCCGGGAGGTCATCAGAGTGGTCACCCTTACGCACATCTCAGCAGAGTCCCAGAGACAGATAAAGAAGATACAACCCCAGGTACTGGTTCTTCTGAGGGCTACAGGGACCAACAGTTTCTGTGGTCATGGCAGATGGAGTACAGTGCCATGTCAGTTGGCCCTACTTTGGAGTTTGTGTTTCTGTGTGATGGAGCTGGACTCAGATCTGATTTTGTCCACAAGCCTCCCCTGTTACTTTTACTGGATCTGTAGTTGGTGCTTGGGTTTAGTGTATACCCAGGGGACCTGAATCTCTGGACTGACCATGTGATAGCCAGGCCCTGAGCCTCAACAGGCTTGCAACTCCTACACTCTGGTTTATTGGACTTACACCATTCTGCTAACATGGAGATGAAGAAGGTGAACCACCACAGCAGGGAGCCAAGAGTGCAGACAACTGAAAGCAGGAGAATTGCATCCAGCATCCATGTGGAATCTAAGCCCTTTCTTGATATAGATGTGGAGTGGACACAACCATTCCAAGGTCCACAGGATGGAGGAATAGAGTATGGATTAGAGTGGACTTACTGATGTCCTATTCATGAACGATTGTGATTAGTAACTGAAGAAAATGTGGCATTGGTATGGAGAAAGTGGTCATGGTGGCTGCTGGGGGCAGGGAGTGGGAGGGAGAGATGTGATGTGGGGGCATTTTCAGGGGTTGGAGTTGTCCTGGGTGGTGCTGCAGGGACAATTACCAGTCATTGTATGTCCTCTCATGGCCCACTGGGTGGACTGTGGGAGAGTGTAGGCTATGGTGTGGGCCATTGACCATGAGGTGCAGTGGTGCTCAGAGATGTATTCACCAAGTGCAATGAATGTCTCATGATGATGGAGGAGGTTGTTATGGGGGGAAAAGTGGGGTGAGGGAGATGGGGGTTTATAGGGACCTTGTATTTTTTTAAGGTAACATTAAAAAATTTTAAAAAGACCAAAAAAAATGAAAAAAATAATAAATGCAATACCTACCAAAATCTCTGCAACCTTTTTTTAGGAATGGAAAAAGGTGATCCTCAAATTCATATGGAATAGCAAGGCACCAACTAGCCAAAACAATCTTTCAGAAGTCTCTAACTATATAATAAGCACACACAACCAAGATATCATCCTAAATTATACAACATAACATAAAAAGAACTGGAAAAAGCTCATCTATTCTCCAGGGGGAAAAATCAGCCAATACAGTCCCAAATGAACTAGAGAAGGAATTATGCGTCAAAGCAGTCTCTGCTCAATTAGAAAGGTAAATACTCTTGGAATGAAAGAAAAGATAGTTCTCAACAAAGAAACATAAACAACAACAAAAATGTAAAAGGAAACTTTAGACCTATATATAAAATATCCAAAATTCAAGGACAACTAACAAGATGTGGCAAAGTAAGGAGTTCCTAGAGTCAGCTCCTGCTACAGGGCAGTTAGTAATCACATGGTGCTATCTAAAGCACCTGTTTGGGTGCTTCAGGAAGCCAGAAGAGTTTCATGCAACATCCTTGAAAGAACAGAAGGAAGGAGACTGCCCATCTGCAGAGAAGATTCAGAAGTAGAGCACCCCATGCCCTGGAAGCTGGTGCCCATCATCCAATGGAGGCACAAGCCACCTCAGGAACTATTCTGCAGCTGGAATAGGAAGCTCCATTTCCCAAAAATGGGGAAAGAAAAGGTAGTTGGGCACCAACTGCAGCTACTGATGAGTAAATTGAGAGGGCTACAGTATATAATCCTAAGAACAGCTGAAGTTTGAACCTGAACAAGTCAGAAAGAGGCTGGGAGTTGCCATCTTAACTCCATGCTGGGCACAAGGGGAAGCAGGACAGAATAAAAATCCCAGTGCTGGTAGGGACCAGCACCTTTCCATCCAGATCAGATTGCAGCTCTAGCATAGGACCCAGCCTCACCTCCAGCAGGGAGGAAGCTGGGGGACCTGCATTAGCCTCTTTGGGAAATTACCACTCAAGTTGAGTTGCCAGTGAATATCCTACTATAGCAGCACAAGCTGCCCCAAGAGCTATCCTCTGGCTAGAAATGGAAGCTCCTTTTACCCAAAAACAGGGGAGGAAGAGAGTTGGCCACTGATTTCAGCTACTGATTAGTAAATTCAGTTTGCTAGAGTCTAACCCTAAGAACAGCTAAAGGATGAACCTGTCCAAGTCAGAAAGAGGCTGATGACCACCATTTTAACTCCACCCCCAGCAGAAGGGGAAGCCAGGTTGACCGAAAATCATGGTGAACATAGAGACCTGTTTCTTTCGCCCAGATCAGCCTGCAGTCCTATCCTAGGCTTCAGCCCCACCTCTGGCAGGGGGGAAACTAGTGGACCCTGTACCAGCCTATCCAGGTAACTGCAGGAACCTTTAGCTGACATGGACTGAATAACTGGAAGTCTACCAGGACAACTGTGGTCATCTTGGACCTGCAATACATAGATTGCTGCCCATGCCTGCAGTTCTTTCCCTACCCCAGGCAGGGGTGAAAGGGGCATGAAGCTTCATCAGTTTCACTGGGCAGCCACAGTCACAGCCTGCATAACTTGAATTATTCCACACAGCTGTGATTCTGTCCCTAGTCCTGGCAAAGGGGAAAGTTGAGAGAAGCTTCATAGGTCCCTGGGTAATGAGGGCAGCTTAAGCCTCCACAGCTTAGAGCACCAACTACATCCTTGGCTCCTACTGCACAACCAGCAAAGGAGAAAGGGCAGAAAGCCATAAACTAAAGAGGAAAATCTACACCCAGAATAAATACTCTACTACACCAGATGCCAATACAACAAAAAATTATAATCCACACCAAGGAACAGGAAGATATGGCCCAGTTAAAGGAACAAGATAATGTTCCAAGTAACAGAAAGGATTTGAGACAACTAATCATAGAAGTTCAAACAAATCTCCTTAATAAATTCAATGAGATGGCTAAAGAGATTAAGGATATTAAGAAGACACTGGAGGAGCACAAAGAACTTGAAAGCATACATAGCAAATTAGCAGATCTCAGAATGAAAGGTGCAATAAATGAAATTTAAAAACATTGAAATCATATAAAGCAGATTTAAGGAGGCAGCAAAAAGGATTGGTAAGCTGAAAGAAATGGCCTCTGAAAGTGAACATACAAAAGAACAAATGAGGAATGGAAAAAATTGAACAAGGAAACAGGGAAATAAATGACAGCAAAAGATGTACAAACATACATGTCATGGGTGACCCAGAGAAGAAGAAAAGGGAAAAGGGGCAGAAGGAATATTTGAAGAAACAATGGTAGAAAATTTCCCAACCCTATTGAAGGACATAGATATCCATGTCCAAGAAGCACAATGTACTCCCATCCAAAAAAATCTGAATCAACCAACTCTGAGACACATACTAACCAGAATATCTGATGCCAAAGACAAAGAGAATTCTGAGACCAACGAGAGAAAAGCAAAGCATGACATAAGGGATACCCAATAAGATTAAGTGCTGATTTCTCTTCAGAAACCAGGGAGAAAATAAAACAGTGGCCTGATATATTTAAGATACTAAATATAGAAGTAAAACTTCCAGCCAAGGATCTTATATCCAGCAAGACTGTCTTTCAAAACTGAGGGTGAGATTAGAATATTCACAGATAAACAGAAACTGAGAGAATTTCTAACCAAGAGGCAAGATTTTCAAGACATACTAAAGGTTATGCTAGACCCTGACAAGAAAAGACAGGACAGAGAGGCCTGGAAGAGAGTCTAGAAATGAAAGATTATATCAATAAAATTAAAAGAGGGAAAAAAAAAGGTGAAAATAAAATACAGCAGATAAAACTCAACAAGTCAAGAAAAAACTTAACCAATGATGTAAGGCACTTGTATTCGTAAAACTGCAACTCAATGTTAAAAAAAAAATCAAAAAAGTTCTAAATAACTGGAAGAATATTCCATGCTCATGAACTGGAAGACTAAATATCATTAAGATGTCAGTTCTACTCAAATTGATATACAGATTCAATGCAAGCCTGATGAAAATTCCACCAGAATTTTTTTTAATTGAAAACACAATTATCAAACTTATTTAGAAGGGTAAGGGATCCTGAATAGCCAGGAACATCTTAAAAAGGAAAAGTGAAATCTCACCTCCAGACTTTAAATCATATTTCCTAGATATAGTGGTTTAAAAAAAGCATGGTACTGCCATAAAGACAGACACATAGACCAATGGAATCAATTTGATGGTTCAGAAACAGACCCTCACATGTATGGTCAAGCCATTTTTTACTAGCCTGTCAATCCCACACAGCTCAGGCAGAATAGTCCATTCAACAAATGGTGCTGAAAGAACTTGATATCCATAGCCAAAAGAAGGAAAGAGGACCCCTATCTCACACTTTATCCAAAAATTAACTCAAAATGGACCAAAAACCTAAAAATAAAAGCAAGAACCATAAAACTTCTAGAAAAAATGATAGGAAAGTATCTTCAAGATGTGGTGGTACATGGTAGATTCTTAAAGGAGATAAGAGGAGGACTGAGATGGACTACTGATGGTTAATGTACATAAGTTTTAATTAGCTTTGCTGTGAAAGTGTGGAAATGTAGAGAGCGGATGGTAACACATAGTGAGTAAAAGCTAGTTTATAAATGGGGATGTGGCTGAAAATGGTAATCTAGATATGAAATGCCAATTGACAGAATGCTAAAGAATAATCTAGGAACCCTGAATAGCACAGCAAACCAAGAAGTATATGAGAATTGTGTTTGATGGTACAAATGCAAGAGTGTCCTTTGTTAGCTAAAGCAAATGTACATCACTACTGTAAGGTGGTGGGAATGTGGAGAAGTATGGGAAAAATACAACTGGAGTGACCTATGGACTCTGATTAGCAGTAATAATATAATATTGTTGCATCTATGCCAAAGATGTACTGTGTTAATAATGGGGCAGTATGGAAAATGTATGCCAAATGTACACTATGGTCATGGTAACAATCAGATGATATTATCTTATCTGTAACAAATGTTCAGATAGAGGGGTGTTGTTTGGGGATTCTGTACATGTGCATGATTGTTTTATAAGTTTACAACTTCTGCCATAAAAATATAGTTAAAAAATAATAATAGGGTAGGTTGGGGGGAAAATACACCAAATGTAAGATAAGAACAACAAGATTCTGACAAAAATCTTTCATAATTTGTAAGAAACATCTCATGAAAATGCAAGGTGTTGGTGGAGGGTTGATGTATGGGACACCTGAATGATGTTACACATGTTTGCTTTCTAACTTCACAATTTTTACCATACTTATTATTTATGAAAGATCATATATAAATGATATAAAGATAATAATAGGGTGGGTTGGGGAAAATACTTTGGTTAGTAGTAATATTGTGACAATGCTCTTTAATCATTAGGTTAAAATGTTTAACAATTCAAGGTATTGGTGATAGGGTGAGGTATGAGAGTCCTGTATCATGTTATATATATATTTGTTTTGTAAATTCACAACTATTATTATACACTTAATGTTTATATATGCTTATGTATGAGTGGTATACTCTAATAAATTTTTTAAAAATGTTTTAAAAAGCATGGGACCCACTGAGTCCATCACTCTCCTTTCTGGGGAACAGGATTGGAAGGAGACTATCTGGGGAGTCAGGCAAGCTAAAATTAGATTCAATTATAAAACAAAGTTGAAAAATTAGGTATTTTTTTTTATCACCAATTTACAGATGAGGAATAGGTACAAAGATCTCAAAGTACTTTTCCTGAAGTGACCCACCAAGTACATGTCAGGATCTAAGTACAGGGAAGTCTGACTTAAGGTAAACCACTGTGGAAATGACTTCACAAGAGTCACAATTCCATCCAAGTTGGGCCTCCCTCAAAGCCCATGGTGAGCCTCAACTACATTCAAGGGCTGCAAATATGATGGTCTGAAACCACCTACCCAACAAGGAGGGTCATCATAGAGATGGTGGAAAGAGCCACCGTCTCCACCCTTTACACTTTATTAAATAAAGTGGGTGCATGGTGACTGTTTAGGACTGTTTAGGTGGTCCAGTGAGCAAGAGATAAAGAATCAGCAAATACAACTTGAAGAAGAGGGGTCAATGGTAGGATAACAGAGCAGGTAAGAAAGATGCTGTGAGTGGATTAAGTTCAACCTGCTGCCCACATAGGATGTCCCAGGTTTGGTTCCTGGTGCCTCCTAAAAACAAACAAGCAAACAAATGAATAAACCAACTCAAGGGAGCCTATGTGGCTCAGTGGTTCAGTGCCAGCTTCCCACATACAAGGTCCCAGGTTCAGGTTCAATGCCCAGTCCTGGTACCTAAAAAAAAAAAAAAAAAAAAAAAAAAAGGTTACCTAAGTCAGAGAAGACAAGACTGGAGATGGGGATCAAAGGAGGAGGAGGAAGCAGGCAAATGGTGAGGGGCTATTTCCACATCAAGGATATAGCCAGTGACAAGTGGAGAAGGAAGAAAGAGCTTGATCACTCAATTATCTCCAAGGGAGTTGGGCATGACAAAAAAAAAACATTAAAAATGTGCAAAGTATTTAAATAGACATTTCTACAAAGAAGATACACAAATGGTAAATAAGCATATGAAAAGATGCTCAAGTCTATTAGCCTTTAGGGAAAGGCACATCAAAGCATGATGAGCTATCCTTCACACCCACTCAAAAGGCTATTATTTTTTAAATTGGAAAATAGCAAGTGCTGGTAAGGATGCATATAAATAGGAAACCTCATACACTGTTGGTAAGAATATAAAATAATGTATTGGCTGTGGAAAACAGCTTGGCAGTAACTCAAAAAGTTAAACTAAAATTACCAAATGACCTGGCAATCCCATTTCTGCATATATATCTAAAAGAATTGAAAGCAAGGATTCAGACAGGTATTTGTATGTCAATGTTCAGAGCACAATAAAGAAAGGATAGAAGCCAAATAACTACCAGCAGATGAATGGATAAACAAAATGTGGTGAATACATACAATGGAATATTATTCAGCTTTAAGAAAGAATGAAGTCCTGATGCATTCGTCAACATGGATGAACCATCAGGACATTACATTCGGTAAAATAAGTCGGACACAAAAAGACAAATATTGTATGATCTCACTGATATGAACTAAGGATAAGAAGCAAACTCACAGATTTAGAATCTAGAATGTAAGTTACCAAGGGATACAATGGGTTAGAGAATGGAAAACTGATACTTAAATTGTGCAGAATCTCTATTTAGGTTGATTATAAATGTTTGGGAATGGATAGTGGTGACGGTAGGACCTTACTGTGAATTATATGTTTGTGAATATGGTTGAGAGAATTTGTTTAAGGTCAAGTACGTTACTAGAAGGAAAGCTAAAAGCCTAAAGATGGGATTGTTTAACTAAGTGAATCTGTTATGGATGATGGACTGAGGTTAACAAATATAAGATTGCTCTTTCATGAATTATAACAAATGGATGACACTATTACACATTGTTAATAATAGGAAGGTAGATGGAAAAAAAACCTAATGTAAACTAAGGATTATAGTTATCAGTAATATCTTATATTCTTTCATCAAGCCTCACAAAGCTGACACACTAATGCAAAGAGTCAACAATAGAGGGATACATGGGAACATTGTATTTTTTACATGAATTTTCTGTAAACATACAACTTCCCCCATTTTAAAAAAATTGTATAATTTAAGAAAGCATTATGCTAAGTGAAAGAAACTAGATGCAAAGTACCATATATTCTATGATTTCATTAATATAAAATGGAAAGATAAATTTATAGAGATGAAATTTATAGTGGTTATGGAGGGCTGGGGAATGATAGAGGGATTAAGAGGTGACTTCTAAGGAGTATAGGGCTTTCCTTCTAGGAGTAATGAAAATGTCCTGAACTTGATTGTGGTGAGGAATGCACACATCTGTAATTATACTAAAGTACACTTAGGATAGCTTATATGGTATGTAACTATATCTCAATAAAACTGCTTTTAAAACTTGGAGCACAGATTGTGGAGGTTCTTGTAGTCCAGTGTAATAGCCTTGCATTTTACTGTAAACTGGGAAAGTGTGGGGGTTTCAGTAAAGAAAAACAAGGGCCAAGACTTGCCTGAGGTTTTAACAGGATCATTCTGGCTGCTAGGTAAGAATGGACCACAATGGCAAGTAGGTCAAAAGGCAGACTAGTTAGGGAGCTATCACAGCAGTCCAGGCAAGTGATATGGTGGATTAGACAGAGCAGCAGCAGTTAGGGAAACCAGGTGGTCGGGTTCCACACTTATTTGAAGTAGCTGTTGCTGGATTACTGTGGGGTAAGAAAGTGACACAATCCCAACTCCAAAAGACAGAGGAATGAACAATCAGGAGGAATGCACCTATGGATAAGTAGACTATTATTATTCTAATAATGGAAGAACATAACATTAATATAAAGACAGTGGACACAAGAGGTTCTGAGGGGAGGGAGAGGGAAGAATAGGCATTACATGGGGCATTTTTCAAACACTGGAATAATTTTGCATGATACTGCAATAACAGATACATGTCATTATACATTTTCTCAAACTTACAAAAATGTGCTGTGCAAAGTGTGAAAAATGCAAACTATAGACCATGCTTGACAGCAATGCTTCAATATGTGCTCATCCCATGAAACAAATGGACCACACTAATGAAGGATAATGTATATGGGGAAAATTGTTAGGGGGAGGGAGTAGGGTATATGGGAACCCCCTATATTTTTGATGGAACATCTATGGCAACTAAAGCTCCTTTAAAAATAATGAAAATAAATTTTTTTAAAATTGTGACACTGAAGCAGAAGTATCAATGGGGTTGTGATGTTAGGCAAGAGAAAGACTGGGGTATCATCAAAACTAGTTGATATTTGAAAACATGGAAAGAGATTCTGAAGAGAGAGTGCATTGAATGAGAGCCATAAAAAATAAAAATGATACACGGCTCTTCACCAAATTTTAAAACTACAGATCTGAAAAAAAGAAACAATAAAGGCAAACTACAGACAGAGAATAATATTTGCAAACTTAACTATGACAAAGAAAGAACACATACCTAGACTATCTGAAACTGATATCTAGAACAGCTATCTACAATATTGGGAGTGGATGTGGCTCGAGCAGTTGAGTGCCTGCTTCCCACAAGAGGTTCTGGGTTCAGATCCAAGTACTTGCTAAAATAAACAAAAACAAAAAACAAGCAAACAAAAAAATTTCAGGGGAGCCCATGTGGCTTGGTGGTAGAGGGCTGGCTTCCCACTAATGAGGTCCTGGGTTCAACCACTGAGCCAAATATCAAAAAAAAAAAAAAAACAACAACCCACAAAAACACAGATATCTAGAATAAATCAAAAGAATTTCCAAAATTCTCAAAATTTAACCATGAAAAAACAATCCTGGGAAGTGGCTGTGGCTCAATCACTTGGGCTCCTGTCTACCATATGGGAAGCCCTGGGTTCTCATCCCAGGGCCTCCTTGTGAATGCAGGCTCACCCACAGGCTGAGGATCACTGCCTCGCCCACAGGTACTGCGGAGAGCCAACTCAGCCAGGTCATGCAACAAAGGAGGGAGACAAGCAAAAAAACCCACAGAAGAGTGTGCAGAGAATGGACACAGCAAGCAAGCTGCGAGGGTGGAGGGGAAACTTAAAAATTAAAAAAAAAACAATCCAATTAGAAAATGGGCACTATATATGTGCAAACATTTCACCGTAGTAGATGAATGGATGGGAAATAAGTACAGGAAGAGATGCTGGATATAATTAGTCATTAAGGAAATGCAAACTATACCATTATGATATGCAACTACACACTATTAAAACAACTAAAACATAAGGTGACAATACCAAATGCTGGTGAGAATGCAGAAAAACTGAATCACTCATACATTGCATAAGGGAACATAAAATGGTACAGTCACTCTGAAAACTACTTAGCAGTTTCTTACAAAACTAAACATAAACTTATCATACAGCCCAGTGAGTGCACTCCTGCACATTAATCACATAGAAATCAAAACATATGCCCAAACTAAAGCCTTAGTTTGTTGTTTGAAATGATCTGATCAAACGGATAAATCTCTAGCTAGGCTAACCAAACATAAAATAGAGAAGATAAAAATTACCAATACCAGGAATGGAAGAGGTGTCATCACTACTGCTTCCACAGACATTAAAAGGATAATCAAACAAGACTATGAACATCCTTAGGTCCAATAATTTTATAACTTAGATGTAATGACTCAAAAGTTCTTGAGAGATGCAAATTATCAAAACTCACACAAGAATAGATCATCAGAATAGCCCTATAGCCATTAAAATTTTGAATCAATAATTAATAACATTCCAAAAAATAAAGGACCTGGTTCAGACAGTTCAAAAGCAAATTCTACCAAACATTTAAGGAAAAATGAAACCAATTCCTCACAATCTCTTTCAGAAACAATGCAAAGGGAACCTTTCCTAACTCATGAGATAAGGCCAACATTAGCCAATGGCAAAACCAGAAAAAGATATTAAAAGAATGGAAAAGCACATACCAATATTTCTCATGAATATAAAAACAAAATTTTGTCCCATTGCCTGGGATTGTCCAGCTGACTAGGGGTCTCCTAGAAGGAAAATTCACATAACAGGACATATTACAAATGCCTATAATGATCCCTTCCCAGAATCTTATTATTGTGTATTTTGTAGGAAAAACACTCATTTTAATAAAAATCAAATGTTGAAAAAGGTACACAATGAAAGGTAAGCCTCCCTCTCATCCAGCCCGTTCCCTCCATTCTACCTCTGCCCAGACACCCACTTACCAATTTCACACACCTCCTTGCTGAATAAGCCATCCAGACACAAGTATATATGCCTGTGTCTCATTGCACACCCTATGTTTTACAAGTTTTTTTAACTTAAATCATTCAGTCATTAAGTCAACCTTTCTTAAAGAAATGCTCAAAATAGACCTAATAGCTTGACCATGTAACATAAAGTCACATCAGGATACTCTTAGTGAGAGGGGGTGACATGACAAGGCAGGACAAAGGACATAAAACAGAACTGCCCTCAACAAGGGGGAGCACACAGTCATCCTGGAGCCATCCATCTGTTTAACAGCTCTGTGGAAACCCAGTTCATGGACTTTCTTTAATTGACAAATCAGTGATCTGGGGTCCCCCAGGTCCACCCAGATGAAAGCACCACCTCCCGCTCCAGCAGCAGGAGGTCCAGTATTAAAGGATGAGACTCAGCACAGGTCTGCACCCTCCCCAGTGCACAGGACTAACACCTCCTGCAAACATTCCCAGGGTACAGAGCTCAAGGCTGCCTAGCACCTGAGCAGCCACAGCCATCACCAAAGGCCGGGCTGAAGGAGCCTGGACACCACCTGCCAAGGCCTGCAGCCTGGAGCTGAGCATCATGGGAGGGAGGGCCGGGGCAGCTTTCAGCACTGCCCATGTGCAGGCCCCACCCAGACCTCAGGGCCCACCCAAGGCCTCCAGACTGGGGATGGCCCCACCCACTTCCTGCTTCAGGCACCCAGGGTTCAGCTAGTGGATCATCAGAACCATTCCTCAACTTCTGAGTGTTTTTCTTTAATCTTTAACATTCTCCATTTAATATTTCAGCCCTTTCAGCTTTTCACTTTATCTACTCAAGCATTATCTTGTCACCCTATTTCTTAAGAGATCATACTTCAATTTTGAGCTGTATTTCCATTTTTCTTATTTCTTCTCATTCACTTTTTGAGTTTTTTTAAATTTATGATATCTTATCATTTATTATTTAATTTACTTAATGCCTGTTCTCTACTTTTCAGAAAGTATACTTCAGTACATAATATAGATCACGACAAAGAGCTTTCATTCATTTGTTGTGGATTACTCAGCACCTACGCCTTTTCTCCCTGTATTACTTTGATACTTGAAAATAACAATGTTTTTTCTCTTGGTTTTCATGATTAAAAAAATTTTATAGACAGAAGTGAAACTGAAAATAGCTTTCTAACAATACAGCTCTGTTTCTCTTTCTACAGGTTTTATGAAATATTTTAAAATATGGAAGCTTTCTTCCTGATATTTTCAGATTCTATACTTCCACCACTCTTCCAAGAAGGGTCTTCACTCAGTTCATTACCTCTACTGCACCTTTTCTTGTCTATTTTCTTTCTCCACCTGACTACTGAATGTTCCTTTTACATGTACTCCTCTCTTGAGAAACATTACCACGTTGCCAAAATCTAGTCATTCTCTATACATCTATAGATTTTCAAAATCAATGATCTATAAAAGTCTATATATATTCAAAAGCAATATGTCTATGTTATTTCAATAAGTTATACTATATTTCATTTCTGAATTAGTCTTGTTTTTGTATATTTAATGTATTGTATTCCTACAATCATTAGATTTTAGTTTCTTATACTTTATGACTACAGTTATTTTCTATTTAGTTTTAAATGAATCTATTTTCATACACATTTGGTGTTAGCAATCATGGTTCATATTCAGCAAATTCTGAAAATTATTTATTGCTTTAGATTCATAATCAAATAGGTTCAGCATCATTTATATCTGGACTACAATATTACCACCATATGGCTTGATACCTATCATCAGACACACACATGGTCCTCAAGGATTCTGGCTAATACTTGTTCTTACTCCAATTAAAATACTATTTTATAAATAACCTGAGGAAAGAAAAATTCATTTAATAGGGTTTATTGAATTTTTAAAATTTAAGAACACATCAAAATATTTCAGGCATAGTCTATCATGATATTATTAAACCTTGAACATATGGACATTAGCAAGAATTAAGTTCTTCAAAACCACAAAAATGTAGGTATCCTACAACTAACTCACATTCCAGGATTTCAGAAATGCACGCACAGGATGCCTATAATCTGGAGACTTTCTGCTGCTCACTACGTGTATGGTCATTTGTGGAAGTCATTCTACTCTGTTCACAGCTGCATTTAAAAAATCCATGGTTAACATTACACTCAATAGTGAAATACTGAAGATCTTTCCCAAGAGTTCATGAACAAGATAAGTTAACAAACTTTCATCACTGCTTTTCAACATTGTACTAGCCAGAGCAATTGGGTAAGAAAAAGAAATAAAGTCATCCATACTGCAATGGAAGAAGGAAAGCTATCCCTATAGATGACATACTCCTTTAAATACATAATTCCAAAGAAGCCACAACAATACTAATGAAACAATAAGGGCATTAAGCAAACTTGCATAGTAGGAGATAAAGGCACAAAAGTCACTTTCATTTAAACAGCACAGCAAAAAAAAAGTCCATTCAATTAGCTGCTAACAAATAAAATAGCTAAAATGACTTTAATGAAAGGATAAAACACATGAACAGTAGCAAACAACTGAATGAAACTAAAGAAGACCTAAACATATGGCAAAACATCCATTGTTCAACAATGATAAGACTGTATTGTTCTAATATCAATACTACCCACAGGGAACTACAGATTCAATATAATAGTTATAAAAATCCCAGCAGCCATTTTTGTTTACAGAAATGGAAAAACCAATTCTCCAATTTAAATGGCTTCAATAAGTATCTTTAATAGAGAAAAAAATCACCTTTCTCCCTTGTGTGACTGTGATAGACTAATTTATATAATATGAGGAGGGCTTTCATTGAGATCTGGTTGACTTGGGTAGGAATATGTGGGATTCTCTGAGGGATATTGGGGTTCACAGAAATTTGAGTCCTAATTCTCCCTGTTAATGGAGGGCAAAATTTTCCTGTAAATTTCATGAGGACTCAGAGGCCAGGATGTGGAATATCTCTGAGTACAGAGCTATGTCTCCACTGGCATATTTTCATTCAGGCTGGGTGCAGTTTTTGGTTCTCAGAAGGAAGTAGAGGTCTCTGAAAACACAATAATTGACCAAGTCCCCTCCTCTTTATATGCTAAATCACAGGATCTGCAGTGAGTTAAGCATGAGCAAAGGTATGAAAATTCACTCAACATCACTAGTGACCAGTAAAATTAATAAGAAAACTAGAAGGTCTCACTGCTACATCTTCTGAAGTGCACATGATCTGGGAGAGGAAGGACTGAAATAGGAAGGTGCACACTCCAGGCTGCTGAGGGAATTGTTTAGCTCTTTAGTCAGGGAAACACCTGTTGTTGACCACCTCTAGAGAAGTTCTCACATCATTCTACTTTTCAACTCCAGAATTTCTATTTCCACTAAATTTATACTTTCTAGCCCTTTATTGATATTCTCTACTTGGGGAGACATAATTCTCATGTTTTCCTTTCTCTCACTGAGCAGAATAAAAATTTGTAGATGCACTAATCTGGAAAATGGTGTTGATGGAAGTGGGTACTGCTCATCTCTTTTGAAAAAAAAAATGGGGGAGAGGGGGCAAGGGCCTAACTTGAGTGAGCTGTTCTGGGAATCCAAGGAGCAAGAGGCAGCAGGCATCATTCAGGAGGGAGATGAACAAAGAGATAAAGAGCTCAAAGGAAAACCATGAGGTGTTCACCCCTGTGGTTGGAAAAGGTGGTGGGCAAGCCCCACCCTCCAGGCAAATAGCCTCCATGGACCCCCTGGCCCTCAAAGGCCAGCTGAGGGGGAGGGAGCATTCCCTGGGAAGAAGCGGGTTTGCTGCAGGGTGGGCAGTGGTTTCTCTTCTGTGGGTTTGGAAACCTCAGCCCCCTTTGAATCTCAGGGAGGACATCAGCCAGCACTGAGGTGGCCCTGGGGAAGAGTGGAGGGGGAATCTGCTCAGGCAGGCTGTCACACCCAGCCACCCTGGGAGAGAGAAACTTGATCAAGGAGGGGCAGGGATGGGCACCCAACTAGCCCAGCCCTTGAAAGCTGTTAGAAAGTCCAACTCTTAAGGGAAACAGGGCCAGGAAGAACCAGACAAGCTTCCAAAAGCCTGTTTAGCTCATAGAGCTGCTGCAGCACAAGAGGGAAGCCCCTGCCTTGCATGGAGGTGCCTGGTTGGAGCCCTGGTACCTCCTGAGTGAAGGGATCCAGAGAGAGTAGGCACACAGTGAGCACCTCATGATAGGGACATAAGGCTGAGATTCTATTGTTTTTTTAATGGTTTCTTGGATTTTTTTCTTTTTCCTTTATTTCACTTGGTAAAACTGGATGCATCACCTGTGGAAGGCAGGCTGTAAGTGACTGACTGATGAACACCAGCAGCCTATGAGGTCTCTGGGGGCCTAAGAGGGAAGGCTGCTCTTCCAGGGTGGCTTCTTTGTTACTCTTTTGTTTTCTTTGTTCTTTGTTCCTTTTTCTAAACTTATTTTTCAACCTATTTTATTTCTCTTCCTTTTGTTTTTCTGCCTTCTGACTTCTGTTGCTTTTCTTTCATTCTACCAGTTCTTCTTTGGTCTTCATTTTTTCATTTTCTCTCTTTCCTTCTATGGTCTTCTGATGTGCTTGGCATTTTAATTCATTCTATTTTTTTCTATTTTCATTCTTGTTTAATTTTTTCTATTCCAACTCTTTTTATTCTTATTCCTTTGTATTTTTTATGTTTTTTTATTTATATTCCTTAGTTTCCTAGCTCTTATGCAGTTCCTCTTTAAGTTTTTTGCATTATTATTACTATTATTCTTACCTCTTTCCTTTCCTATGGGTCTAGCATTTTTTTGCCAAGGGAATAGAGACAACTGGGAGGATATTCTAGAGGACCAAACATAAAAAAACAACTTTAAAAAAAATGATTTATTTTTTTCTCTCCCCTCCCCAGCCCCCATTTGTCTGCTGTGTCCATTCACTGTGTGTTCTTCTGTGACCTCTTCTATTCTTAGCAGCAGCACCAGGAATCTGTTTCTTTTTTATTGCATCATCTTGTTGTGTCAGCTCTCCGTGTGTGCAGCCTGCACTTTCTTTTGTGCTGGGTGGCTCTCCTTATGGGGCACACTCCCTCCATGTGGGGCTCCGCTACTTAGGGAAAACCCCTGCATTGCACAGCACTCCCTATGTGCATCAGCACTGTTCATGGACCAGATCCACATGGGGCAAGGAGGCCTGGGGTTTGAACAGTGGACCTCCCATGTGATAGGTGGATGCCCTATTCATTGGGCCAAGCCCACTTCCCCCAAAAAAACAGCCTTGAGGACTGCCAGGAAAAAGGATGAAGAAGGTAGGTAGAGACTTACAAGCCTACAAAAAAAAAGCACCCAGAAGGCAGGTACCTATCTAAAGGAGGGGCTCTGGATATTTATAGAACAGGAAGGTGCTCTGAGTCATCTGGAAGGTACTGGAAAGATAAAGAAGAAAACCAGGAGTTGCTCACCCCTGTGGCTGGGAATTGCACATGTACCCCACAATCCTGGCAAGTAGCCACATGGCCCCCAGCTTGCTGCTGCCAATGGACTGGGAAGGTGTGTTCCCTGGGAGGAAGAGGGGTCTGGCAGATGCTGCACAGTGGTTTCTTTGTGGTGAGTTTGGCCAGCTCAGGCCCCTTGGAATCTTGGAAGAAACCCAAATCTGCCTGGGAGAGGGGAGGCAGGATCCCTTAAGGCAGGCTGTCACACCCAGATGCCCTCCTGAGGAGAGAAAGCCATTAGACTAGAGAGGGGCTGGGCACAACTGCCTATCAGCAGGACTCTAGCAAGTACAGAAGTCTACAAACACCTGGGGAAGGTGGCACCTAGCTCTCTAAAGACCCATTAACTTAAGGAGACAATTTAGCTCAGTGGAGGGAGTCCTGCCTTGCATTTATGAGATCCCTGGTCTAAGGTGTGACCCAACTGGTTATCAGGCATCAGCTAGTAGTTTATAACAAGGAATATGCTGGCACTCTTTCTGATTTAAGTGCTCTTGGACCTGTTATTTCTTTGCTTTAAAAAAAGTCCCCCTTCTTTATTTTAACTTTTTAAATTTTAATCACTAAAACTGGGTCCATCACCTGCCTGCAGAAGGTAGGCTGCAGGGTGAATGATGAACACCAGCAGCCTGAGAAGCTCCTTAGGGGCCTAAAGAGAAGGCTGTCTTTCTTCAGTTGTTTTGTTGTTCTTGCTGCTGCTGTTTTGTTTTTTTTTTGTGGTGTTCCCCTCGCTTTGTCCCCCCAATTTTACTTTTACTGATTTTTTTCTACCTACATAATTTCTTTTCTTTCCTTCATTTATCTATCTTCTGTTTTCTGTTCTTTTTCATGCACCTTGCCTATTTTGCTTGGTCTTCAATTTTAAAAATTTTTTAATTTCTTTTTCACCTCTCTACTCATCATTCCAGGCTTTTAATTCATTATTTTTCTCTATTTTTTCTCATTTCATTTTTTTATTCCACTTTTTAAAACTTATTCCACTGTCCTTAAGATTTTTCACTCATGTGGAGTATTTATTTTCCTAGGTCTTGTATGACCCCTATTCAACCTTTTATTATTATTACTCCTATTATTATTCTTTTCCTCTTCTTATCTCTTTCCTTTCCTCTGGTCATATTTTTTTCAAGACAACACAGACAAGGAAATACAATAAGAGGAATGAAGTGTCAAAGTGAAAACTTACAACATCCAAAAACAATAACAAAATAAAACACTAGAGCAGAAAGAGAAGCTAACCAACTGAATAAACCCATCAAGATAAACAGATGCCTAGACACCAACAAAAAAGTATGGCCCATACTAAGAAACAGGAAGACATGGCCCAGGCTAATGAACAAATTGAAAAAAAGGAGGAAATACAGAACATGGAACTAATCAAAGATGTCCAAATATCATGAGTCAACTTAATGAAGTGAAGGAAGAGACTGAGGATATTAAAAAGAAACAGGGGGAAGTGGATTTGGCTCAACAGATACAGCATCTGCCTACTACATGGGAGGTCCAAATTTCACACTCAGGGCCTCCTGACCCATGGGATGAGCTGGCCCATGTGCAGTGCTGATGTGTGCAATGAGTGCCAAGCCACACAGGGGTGTCCCCCTGCATAGGGGAGCCCCATGCAGAAGCAGTGCACCCCATAAGGAGAGTTGCCCAGTGTAAAAAAGTGCAGCATGCCCAGGATGGCACCACACACAGAGAGGTGATGCAGCAAGATGATGCAACAAAAAGACACAGATTGTCAGTGCCACTGACAAGAATACAAGTGGACACAGAAGAACACACGGCAAATAGACACAGAGAGGAGACAACTGGGGGGAGGGGAGGAAGGGGAGAAAAATAAATAAAAAATAATCTTAAAAAAAGACACTGGGAGAATATACTGAAGAAATTGAAAACATGCATACATAAAAAGATAATGGATATGATGGTGATTAATGGCACAATGCAGGAAATCAAAAATACACTGAAAGCACAAAACAGCAGATGTGAACAGACAGAGGAAAGACTCAATGATGAGGAAGGCAGTACATCTGAAATCAGACAGCAAAACAGAAGGATGAAAAGACAAAAAATCCAGCAGGGACTTAAGGATTTGAATTGCAGAAACATATGCACTGTAGGAATCCCATAGGGAAAAGAGAAGGAAAAGGGGACAGAAGGAGTGCTGGAGGAAATGATGGCTGAAAAATTCCCAACCCTACTGAGGGAAAGGGATGTACATGTCCAGGAAGTACAGCACAACCCAAAAAGTATAAATCCCAACACCTCTGCCCAAGACATATACTTGTCAAATTGTCCAAAGCTCATGACAAAGAGAATACTGAAAGTAGCAAGGGAAAAGAGATCCATCACATACAAGGGAAGCTCAAAAAGATTAAGTGCTGATTTCCCATCTGAAACCATACAGGCAAGAAAGCAGTGGTATGACAGAGTTAAGGTGCTAAAAGAAAAAACTTCCTGCCAAAAATTCTCTATCCAGAAAATCTGGCATTCAAAAAATGAAGACTTCAATATATTAACAGATAATGAGAAATTAACAGCATTTGTCAATAAGAAACCTGCCATTCAAGAAATACTAAATGGAGGGAAGTGGACTTGGCCTAGGGGATAAGGAGTCCATCTACCATATGGGAGGTCCATGGTTCAAACCCCGGGTCTCCTTGACCTGTGTGGAGCTGACCCACATGCAGTGCTGATGCGCACAAGGAGTGCTGTGCCACGCAGGGGTGTCCCGGTGTAGGGGAGCCCCACGTGCAAGGAGTACGCCCCATATGGAGAGCCACCCAGCATGAAAGAAAGTGCAGCCTGCCCAGGAATGGTGCCACACACATGGAGAGCTGACACAACAAGATGACACAACAAAAAGAAACACAGATTCCCATGCCATTGACAACAACAGAAGCGGACAAAGAAGATGATGCAGCAAATAGACACAGAGAACAGACATCTGGGGTTGGGGGGGTGAAGAGGAGAGAAATAAATAAATATATATATATTTTTTTTTTAAGTAAAAGTTACACTATGAAAAAAAAAGTTTCACTATGTACAGATGACATGATCCTATACAGAGAAAGCCCTCAGGAACAAAGCTTCTAGAACTTACAAATGAGTTCAGTAAAGTCAAAGGTTATAAGAATAATGCAAAAAAATAAGTAGCATTCCTCTACACCAATAATGAGCAATCTGATGAGGAAATCAAGAAAAAAAAATACCATTTACAATAGAAACTTAAAAAAATCAAATATCTAGAAATAATTTAACTAAAGAAGTAAATGACTTATACATAGACAACTACAAAGAACTGTTAAAGAAAATCAAAGAAGACTTAAATAAATGGAAGAATATTCCCTGCTCATGGATAAGAAGACTAAATATCATTGAGATGTCTGTCCTACCCAAACTAATCTACAGATTTAATGCAATCCCAATAAAAATCAACACAACGTTTTTTAATGAATTGGAAAGACTTACTATGAAATTTATTTGGAAGGGCAAGAGTGCCTGAATATTCAAAGACATACTGACAAAGTAAAATGAAATTGGAGGAATCACACTACCTGACTTTAAGGCATACTACAAAGCTACAGTGGTCAAAATTGTATGGTACTGGCACAAGAACAGACAATAACTAATGGAACTGAACTGAGAGTTCTGATATAGATCATGGCATGTACAGTCATTTGATCCTCAGCAAAGCCACCAAGCCCACTCAACTGGGAGAGAATGGCCTCTTCAAGAAATGGTGCTTGGACACTGGATATGAATATCCAAAAGAATAGCCATCTCACACCTTATACAAAAACTAACTAAAGATGGATCAAAGATGTAATTATAAGAGCCAAGACCATAAAGACCTTGGAAGGTAAGTAGGGAAGCATCTATAAGACCTTGTAATAGGAAATGTCTTCATGAACTTCAAACCCAAAACATGAGAAGCAAAAGAAAAAAATAGACAAATGGGACCTCCTCAAAATTAAAACCATTTGCACCAGAAAGAAGTTTGCGATGAAAGGGAAAAGACAATGGTAGAAAGTATTTGGTAACCAAATATCTGATAGGAGCCTAATATCCAGTATATGTAAAGAAATCCTATATCTCAAAAATAAAAAGACATGGGAAAGGGACTTGGCCCAGTGGTTAGAGTGTCCGTCTACCATATGGGAGGTCCGCGGTTCAAACCCCGGGCCTCCCTGACCTGTGTGGAGCTGGCCCATGCGCAGTGCTGATGTGTGCAAGGAGTACCCCCACACACACAGGGGTGTCCCCCGCATAGGGGGGCCCCATGCGCAAGGAGTGCACCCCGTAAGGAGAGCCAACCAGCGTGAAAGAAAGTGCAGCCTGCCCAGGAATGGTGCCATCCACACTTCCCGTGCCACTGATGACAACAGAAGTGGACAAAGAAACAAGACACAGCAAATAGACACAGAGAACAGATAATCAGGGGAGGGGGGAATTAAATAAATCTTTAAAAATAAATAAATAAATGAAAAGACAAACAACCCATTTTAAAGATGGACAAGTGATTTGAACAGACACTTCAAAGAAGCAATACAAAAGGCTAAAAAGCATATGAAAAGAGGTTCAACATCACTAGCTATTAGGGAAATGCAAATCAAAACTACAACGAGATACCATCTTACTTCTATCAGACTGGTGGACATTAAAGAAATCAGAGAACTAAGGTGTTGGAGAGGATGCAGAGTAATGGATGCCCTCATCTACTGCTGGTGGGAATGTAGAATGGCCCAGCCATTTTGGATGACAGTTTGGGATTTCCTCAAAAATCTAACTGTAGTTCTGTCATAAGACCCATCAATTCCACTGCTGGGTATATATCCAGAAGAACTGAAAACAAAAGACAAGAACTGATTATGCACAACAATGTTCGTAGCAGCATTATTCACTATTGCCAAAACTGGAATCAACGCAAATGCCCACTAAGAGATGAATGGATAATCAAAATGTAGTCTATACATACAATGGAATATTATTCAACTGTAAGAAGGAATACAGTACAACACATGGGATAACATGAATGAATCTGAAGGGCCTTATGTTGAATGAAGCAAGCCAGGCATTGAAGGACAAATATTACATCACCTCTTTGATAAGAATTAAGTTAAGTGAGCCAACTCAGGGAGCTAGAGTCTGGAAGATAGGTTTACAGGAAATAGAAAGGGAGAAGATTGTGACCCAATGCCCATAGGGGTGAAATCTATGATAAGGTGTGAGTAGTTGTGCAGTAAAGGGATATGACAGGGGTGTAGGGATACTATTGGGTTGGGTGGTACAAGCTTGACAGGGAGCTAGGGTAAGGAGGATGGGTTGGATGGTCCATGGAAATGGGGGAAGGGTTGGGGAAGGTAGCAGGTGAACACTGGGGATTGGCAGGTATGTGGTTGAGACTACAATGCTGAGAAAATTGTTTTGGCAATATGACAAGGAAGGGCTACTGGTTTAGGGTGCTGGACAGAGGTACATTTAGAACAGGGCATACCTGAGTAGTCTTCTAGAGAAGGTGCAAGTGATGATTTTGGCATAGTGTGTTGGATCAGTGGGGGAGACCGACATAATGAGTGGAAAGGAGTTAAACTCCCATACAGGGGAGTCTTGATATGTTCTCAAACACAGGGGAGGGTGTCTCTGGAGAGTATGGGTGGTTCCCAATAGGGGAGTACAGACGACTGTGTCAGCATTGTTGCAAGAATTACAAATCTTGTCCTTCAAGGAGTGAAGCCTTGTGGGCACAGTGGGTCCTGAGGGGAGGGAGAGGGAGGAAAGGGATCAGTGGAAGAGTAGGTATTTAGGGGGCAAAGGAAATGTTCTGTATGATCTTGCAATGATGGATATAGGCCATGTTAAGTTTCATCAAAAATGCATAAAGGTATATGGTCTAAAATGTAAACCATAATAGAAACCACTGACCATAGTTTGCAGCTATGTTTTAATATTTGTACATCAGTTGCAACAAATGTACCATCCATATGAAAAAAAGGTTCTTAAAAAGGAAAGGTGAAAAAGGGGGGGGGGTGTTGGGTATATGGGAGTCCCCTATATTCTGTATGACTTTACTGTGACCTAAAACTGCTTTGAAGAAAAAATGAAAAAGGTAAAATACTGGGGAAGTAATGGAAGAAAATGTAACTGTACATATAGGACAACATATATTACAGTGATGAAAGGCAAAACTTAATTTTTAAACTATTTTTCATTTTTTAAATACCCTTTTTTTAACCCTATTTTAGTTTTTGTTTTCTTAAATTGTTATGTATTTTATTTATGATGTTTAAACCTTTCGTTATTATTTCATTTTCCTATTAAGTGAATTTGAAAATATTCTTGGCTTCATTTTTGAAGAAGTTTTAGATAACAAAAGGGTTACACCTATGGTAGGGGAGGACCACTGGTGTGGGGTGTCTGTGATGGGGGATATATGGAAGGAAGTTCATGTAGGGATATATACAAGGTATATAAATATGTTCAAATGTTCATGGGGCATTGCCACAGTGGGTAGAGATTCACACAATAACTGAAAGAATATTGAAGTCCTATCCTTGGGAGCTCTGCCACATTCTCTAATGCTACAGCAACAATCCCCCAAGGGGCAAGGACTAGTGAAAAAGGATGGCCTATTGATATACCCTTGAGATTGATGACTATGCTTATGTACTTTTTGCTCTTAAATTTGTAACTCAGCCTAGTGATGTAGGATACCTAAGAGTTATTTCCTGAGAGCCCCCATGTTACTCAAATGTGCCCTCTCCCTAAGCCAAACTCAGCATACAAATGCATTACTTTCTCCCCCAATGTGGGACATGACTCCCAGGAATGAGACTGGACACTGAACTAAAGGGAAGGAAAGGTAAAGATACATGAGTTTATATGGCTAAGAGACTTCAAAGTAAGCCAGGAGGCCATCAGATATTTACACTTAAAATGTCTCTGCAGGATGTCATAGACTGCCGAAGCAGATGCCACCACAAATAGTGGGACACTTGAGGGATCCAGAGATACCCAGCTCATATGTTCAGGGCAGATAGCTCCAGAGATTGATGCCTGGCCACTGGGTCCTCCTTTGGAGTTTGTGCTCCTGAGTGTGACAGAGTTGGACTCAAATGTGCTTCTCTACACATGCCTCTTCTATCTCTTTTATTTGAACCTATAGTTGATGCTGGAATTGGTAGGTGTACATCCAAAAGACTTGAATTTCTGGATGGTTCATGTGTCAGCTGGGCCCTGAGACTCAGTGGAGGTGTAACACCTACTCTCCAGTTCATTGGCCTCACCCAGGACAACTAACAAGGAGGTGAGGATGGACAACCACCATACCAAGGAACTGAGAAAGTCAACAACTGCAAGCAAGAAAGTCTCATCTATTAGCCAAATGAGTTCAAAGTCACCTCTCAGGTAGAGCAGGCATCACCATACCAGAATCCTCAGGATTGGGGAATAAAATATAGATTAGTGTGAACTTACTGGTGTTCTACTATAGATGTACTGTGGTTCTATCAATGGAATAACTATTCATTGATGTGGAGACAATGGCCACTGGTGGTGCTAAAGTCAGGGAGAGGGAAAAAGAGGTATAATATGGGTGCATTTTCAGGACTTGGAATAGACCTGAATGACCTTGCAATGACAGATACAGGCTGTAGCATTTTGATATTATGGATGAATTCCAAAAAGAAATATCGGATTATGTATGTAAACTGATCTTTTTTAGGGGGGCATATTAAATTATGTTGGATTCATAGGTTTACTTGATTAGGTAATTATGTTAGTCACTTGTGCCAGAAGGGCATTGAGTCCCTACCCTTTGATCAGCAGGGACACACAGATAAAAGGCAAGGCAAAGGACAGAGTTAAGTGTTCTTAATGTTGTAGTTTCGATGTTGCAGTTTGATGCTGAAGCTGGAACCCTGGGAAGCAAGGAACCCTGAACCCAGAGAGAAGCAATACCCTGGAAGGGAAGAAACACAGGAAGCCTGAACCCTTGCAGATTTCAGCAGCCATCTTGCTCCAACATGTGAAAATAGATTTTGGTGAGGGAAGTAATTTATGCTTTATGGTCTGCTATCTATAAGCTCCTACCCCAAATAAATACCCTTTGTTAAAAAAAAACAATTCCTGGTATTTTACATCAGTACCCCTTTCCCTGATTAATACACAGACCATTATATATTCTGCCATAACCTACAGAATTGAGTGTGAGAGAGTATAAACTACAATGTAAACTATAACCCATGCTTAGTTGCAATGCATCAAAATCTGTTCATCAATTGTAATGAATTGTGACACACTAGTGCAAGAAGTTGGTAATGTTGGGAACAGTGGGAGGTGTAGGGAGTAGGGCATATGGGAATCTCTCATTTTTTAATGTAACATTTTATGTAATCTAAGGATCTTTTAAAAATAAATTTTAAAAGGACACAAAGGCCTCTGAGCTGACTACAAAGGGGTATCCAGGGATCTACCATCCCCAGAAAGGGGAGAGAGAGGGGCACTGCCTAAGGCTGATAGCTTCTGACCCACAGTTCTGGTCTGCTGTGTCCCACCAGCCCTTCCTGGCTGAGTGGGACCACACTGTTGTCTACCTTGGGACACTAAACAGGACTGGAGAAATCCAACATTCTCAATCTCCCTCTCTTATAGCTGGCACTGATTGTGGAGGATGTACCTTCCCAGAAAACAGGGAAGAGAGGGACAAGATCTAAGGCTGACTCGGGTTTTGACCCACAAATTTGGTCTGTTGTGTCCCACAGCCCCTTCCAGGCCAGGGAGGCCTTGCCATTGTTTGCCTTAGGAGGCTGCAAGAGAGTAAAGAAACCTGACCCTCTCAATCTCCTCTATGAACGGGGACTGATTGTTGAAGATGGAGAAGGGAGTGGAATTATTTCTTACCCAGAAAATGGGAGGGGGCTGCCAGAGAAGGCTAGAGACTTTTTTAATAAGAAAGTTCAAATTACAAGGCTCTTAGGCTCCAGGTAGGACCCTTTCAGATTGATCCAGGCTGTGTTACAGCAAAAAAACTCTAAAAATGCATTGAACTGAGAGGACTGTCAAAGAGTGCCATCTGTTGGCAGAACTAGGTAGTACATATGAGAAAATAAAAAATAAATGAGGCATTTTCTGACCTTTATAGCTTTCCTCCCAAGGCCCTAGGAAGTAGGTCTGCAACCCATTAGTGGGTGCAGAGCACACCTTTGAGCAACTAACAGGGACTAGCCTAATGATCCAGGTTGAATCCAGAATCAAAGAGCAACAGTAACACACAGCCTCCTGCCACTAAATCCCAACAAAAGACAAAGAAATTGAGCATCTGAGTAAACTACATACTAATCAGGTGCCTAGAATCAGCAAAAATTTATGAGCCAGAAGAAGAAAATGGAAGACATAGCCCAGGAAAAGGAATATATCAAAGTCCCAGAAGAGATGCAGGATTTGAGAGAACTAATTAACAAGATGTGTACCAATTTCCAAAATTAAATTCATGAGTTGAAGGACAATATGGCTAAAGGGATGAATGACATCAAGAAGATGTTGAGCAAGCAAAAAACAGAATTTGAAATGTGTAACAGAAAAGCAACAGAGCTCATGGGAATGAAAGACACAATAGGTGACATCAAAAACACATTAAAGGTCTACAACAATTTCAGGCAGACTTGAAAGGACAGAAGAAAGTATAAGTGATACCAAAGACAGAACAGCTGAAACTGAAGAGAGAAAAGAACAGAGGGAGGAAAAAAAATGGGGAAAAAAATTGAGCAGAGGCTCAGGGAGATGAATGACAACAGAAAACGGACAACAACATACATGTGATGGGAGTTCCAGAAAGAGAAGAGAAGGGAAAAGGATTAGAAATAGTATTTAAGGGAATAGTTAAAATTTCCAATGCTCACAAAAGGAATGACCCTGCATGTCTAAGAAGCCCACCTTATCCTAATCAGAATAAATCCAAATAGACATACTCCAAAAGATATATTATTCAGAATGTCAAAAGTCAAAGATAAAGAGAAAATTCTGAGAGCAGTAAGGGAAGCAAATCATCACATACAAGGGATGCCCAGTAATAGTATGGATTTCTCATCAGAAACCATGGAGGTAAGAAGACAGTGGTATGATGCAATAAGGAGACTGAAAGAGAAAAACTACCAGCCAAGAATTCTGCACCCAGCAAAACTGTCCTCCAAATATGAAAGTGAGTATAAAATATCCACAAACAGAAACTAAGAGAGTTTGTAAAAGAGAATCCAAATTGCAGGAAATAATAAGGAAGCCATAGAGCCTGAAAGAAAAAGAAGAGAAAGGCCTGGAGGAGAGTAGAGACAAAAGAAGAGCAGAAAGGATAACCAAGAGAAAAAAGACACCAAAATATGACATGACACATGAAAACCAAAGAATAAAATGTAGGAAGTAAACAATGCATTTACAGTCCTATCATTGATTGTTAATGGATTAAATGCACCAAACAAAAGATATAGATTGACAGGATGGATAATAAACACATAAGCCATCCATATGCTGCTTACAAGAGACCCACCTTTGACTCACAGATACAAACCAGCTATAAGTAAAAAGTTGGAAAAAGATACTCCATGCAAATAGTAACCAAAAAAGAGCAGGGACAGCTATACTATTATTGGACAAAGCAGACTTGAAGTGAAAAAAAGTTATGAGTCAGAGAAGGCCATTATATATTAATTAAAAGGACAACCCACGATATATTTATGCACCTAACCACAGTGCCCCAAAATACATAAGACAAACTCTGTCAAAACTGAAGGGAGAAACAAGCATCTGTACAATAATCACTGGAGACTCTAATAGACCACTCACATTATGAGACAGAACAACTGGACAGAAGATCAACAAGGAAACAGAGAACTTAAAGAACTATAAATGAGTTAGACCTAATGATACACAGAATGCTGCATCCAAATGCAGCAAGTTATACATTCTTCTCACGTGCCCATGTACGCTTCACCAGGATACACCACATGTAGGGCACACTGTAGGTCTCAATACATATGAAAAGACTGAAATTATACAAAGCACCTTCTTAGATCATAATGGAATGAAATTGGAAATCAAGAATAGACAGGAAAAAGGTAACTTTGCAACTGTGTGGAGTCTAAACAACACACTCTTAAATGATCAGTAGATCAAAGAAGAAATTGCAAGTGAAATCAGTAAATGTATAGACAAATGAAAATGAGAACACAAATTATGAAAACTTAAGGGATACAGCAAAGCCAGTCTGGAGAGGGAAATTTATAGCCCTAAACACCTATATTAAAAAAGAAGAAAGCGCTGAACTCAAAGACTTAACTGAACACCTAGAGAAATTGGAAAAAGAACAGCAAACCAATCCTCAAAGCAAACAAAAGGAAAGAAATAATAAAGATTAGAGCAGAAATAAATGAAATTGAGAACAACAACAACAACAAAAAAATAGATAAAATCAAAACCAAAAGCTGGTCCTTTGAGAAGATCAGTAAAATTGACAAATCGCTAGCAAGATTAACAAAGGAGAAAAATAGGCAAATAAATACAATCAGAAATGAAAGGAGGGAAGTAATGACTGACCCCACAGAAATAAAAAGAATCAAAAGACGATATTATGAGAAACTGTATGCCAACAATGACAACCTAGAAATGGAAAAATTCCTAGAAAGGCACAACCAACCTACACTGACACTACAAGAAATACAAGAATTAACAAACCAACCACATTTAAAGAGACTGAATCCATCATCAAACACCTCCCAACAAGGAAAAGCTCAGGGCCAGATGACTTCAGAGACAAATTCAACCAAACATTTCAAAAAGAATTAACAACAATCCTGTTTAAACTCTTCCAATATGATGAAGAGGAGGGAAAATTACCCCACTCTTTTTATGAAGCCAACATCTCCCTAACACCAAAGCCAGATAAAGACACTACACGGAAAGAAAAGTACAGACCAATCTCTTCAATGAACACAGAGATGCAAAAATTCTCAACAAAATATTGACAAATTGAATCCAGCAGCATTATTGAAGACTTACACATCACAACCAAGGGGGATTTGTTCCTGGTTGCAAGGTTAGCTCAACATAAAAAAAACCATCAACATAATCCACCACATTAAAAAAAATTGAAGGGAAAAAACACATGGTGATCACAATAGACACAGAAAAGGCATTTGACAGAATCCAGCATTCTTTCTTGGTAAAAAAAAAAAAACACTTCAAAAGGTATGAATAGAAGGAAAATGCCACAATATGATAAAAGGCATATATGAAAAACCCACAGCCAACATTGTACTCAGTGGGGAAAGGTTGAAAGCTTTCCATCTAAGATCAGGAACAAGACAAGGATGCCTACTATCATCATTGCTATTCAACATTGTACTACAAGTTCTAGCTAGAGTAATTAGAGAAGAAAAAAAATTAAAGGCATCCAAATAGAAAAAGGGGACATAAAACTTGCACTATCAGCAGATGACATGATCCTATGTTTAGAAAATTCTGAAATGTCTACAACAAAGCTACTTGACATAAGAAATGAGTTCAGCAGAGTGGCAGAATACAAGATCCACATGCAGAAATCAGTGTTCTTGTACAGTAGTACTGCATAATCAGAGGAGAAATCAGGGGAAAATTCCATTTACAAGAGCAACAAAAAGATTCAATATGTAGGCATCAACTTAGTCAAAGAAGTACAGGACCTAGATACAGAAAACTACAAAACAGTGGTAAAAGAAATTTAAAATGACCTAAACAAATGGAATGACACTCTGTGTTCATTTACTCTAAGACTAAATATCATGAAGATGTCAATCCAACTTAAACTGATTTATAGACTCAATGTAATACCAATAAAAATTCCAACAGCCTACTTGACAGAAATAGAAAAGGCAATTACCAAATTCATTTGGAAGGGAAAATGCACTCAAGTAACCAAAAGCATTCTAAAAAAGAAGAGCAACATGGGAGGAATTTCAATGCCAGACCTTGAAACATATTACAAAGCTACAGTGGCCAAAACAGCATGGCACTGGCATAAAGAGAGACTCATGGATCAGTATTATGGAATTTAGAGTCCAGAAATAAACCCCCACCTCCATGGTCAACTAGTTTTTCAGACACCCACCAAGTCCATGTTAATGGGGAAAAAGTCCCTTCAATAAATGGTGCTGGGAGACCTGGATATCTACAACCAAAAGAATGGAATGGAACCCCTATCTTACATCCCATACAAGAATCAACTGAAAATGGATCAGAGACCTAGATATAAAAGCACCATAAAACTGCTTGAAGAAAATGTAGGGAAACATCTTAAAGACCTTGTGCTACATGGTGGTTTCTTGGACCTTACATCCAAAGCACACAAAACAAAAGAAAAAATGGATAAATGGGACCTCCTCAAAATTAAATACATGTACACCTCACAGGACTTTGTCAAAAAGGTGAAAAGGCAGCTGCCTCAGCAGAAGGAAATACTTGGAAATCACATGTCCAATAAGGAATTAAGATCCCTGATATGTAAAGAGATGTTACAACTCAAAAATAAAAAAAGACTCAATTAAATGCAAAAGACATGAATAGATATTTGTCCAAAGAAGAAATACAAATGGTGAGAAAACATGTGAAAAAATGTTCAATATGAGTAATGATTAGGGAAATGAAAATCATACTTAAGAGATATCTTTTCACACCTATCAGAATGGCCACAATTAAAAAGTCAGAGAACTACAAATGTTGGAGAGGATGTGGAGAGATAGGAACTCTTACTCACAATTGGTGGGAATGCAGAATGGTACAGCCCCTGTGGAGGACTGTTGGGCAGTTCCTAAAGAAGTTGAATATAGGGAAGCAGACTTGGCCCAGTGGTTAGGGCATCCATCTACCACATGGGAGTTCTGTGGTTCAAACCCCAGGCCTCCTCGACCCATGTGGAGCTCGCCCATGTGCAGTGCTGATGCACACAAGAAGTGCCCTGCCATGCAGGGGTGTCCCCCATATAGGGGAGCCCCATGTGCAAGGAGTGCACCCCAGAAGAAGAGCTGCCCAGTGCAAAAGAAAGTGCAGCCTGCCTAAGAATGGTGCTGCACACATGGAGACCTGACACAACAAGATGATGCAACAAAAAGAAACACAGATTCCCGTGCTGCTGACAACAACAGACGTGGACAAAGAAGAATATGCAGCAAATAGGCACAGAGAGCAGACAACTGGGGCAGGGCGGGGATGAGGGGAGAGAAATAAATAAATAAAAATGCCAGTGACCCAGCACTATCACTATTGGGTCTACACCCAGAATTGAAAGCAGTGATACAAATACACATCTGCACACTCATGTTCATAGCAGTGCTAGTCACAATGTCAAAAGCTGGAAAGAACCCAGGTGTCCATCAACTGACAAATGGATAAACAAACAGTGGTATAGTCCCACAATGGAATATTATGCAGTATTTAAGAAGAAATGGGCAAGCGGATTTGGCCAGACAGATAGGGCATCTGCCTACCACATAGGAGGTCCAAGGTTCAAACCCAGGGCCTCCTGATCCATGTGATGAACTGACCCATACACAGTGCTGATTTTCCCAAGGAGTGCTGCGGCACGCAGGGGTGTCCCCCGCATAAGGGAGCCCCACGTGCAAGGAGTGCACCCCATGAGGAGAGCCACCCAGCACAAAAGAAAGTGCAGCCTGCCCAGGAGTGGTGCCACACACATGGAGAGCTGACAGAACAAGATGATGCAACAAAATGAGGCACAGATTCTGGGTGTCGCTGACAAGAGTACCAGTGGAAACAAGAAGAACACACAGCAAATGGACACAGAGAGCAGACAACTGGGGGTGGGGTGCAGAAGGGAAGAATAATAAATAAAAAATAAATCTTAAAAAAAAATAGAAAAGAAGTCCTAAAACATTTGACAACATCAATGAACCTGGAGGATATTATGTTGAGTGAAGCAAACCAGACACAAAAGGATAAATACAATAAATAGAGGATCACTATGAACTAAATATATTATATAACATTGTATGATCCCATTTACATAAAATGTAAATGTAAATCAATTTACAGAGGGGAAATAAAAGTATCTGTGCAAGAATAGCCAAAAAGGGGAGCTGTGAACAGTAGGAAGCACAGATGGAGAAGTGATGGATTTACTTTTTAAATTATTATTCAAATTAAGAAAATGCTCTAGTAATGATGGAGGTGATGAATGCACAACTATGTGATGCTGCCAAACACCACTGATTGTGCAGTGAACTGTATGCTTTGTTGATACATATAGATAAAAATGATTTGTTAAAAAAAATGACAAACAGCACTTAAAAATGGGAAACTATGTAAATAACACTTTCACCAGAGAAGAAACATTCAATTCTTTTCATCACTAGGGAAATACAAATTAAAATCTGCTATGACATCATATAGACATAGTAAAATGGCTAATATCAAGAAAGATAATACCAACTGTTAAAGAAGATGTGGAAAACCTGGAGCCCTCATACCTTTCTAGTTAGAATGCCAAAAGGTGCTACCACTTTGGGAAACACTTTGTCAGTTTCTTAAAAATATAAACTGGGAAACGGACTTGGCCCAGTGGTTAGGGCGTCTGTCTACCACATGGGAGGTCTGCGGTTCAAACCCCAGGCCTCCTTGACCCGTGTGGAGCTGGCCCATGTGTAGTGCTGATGCGCACAAGGAGTGCCCTGCCACGCAGGGGTGTCTCCTGCATAGGGGAGCCCCACGCGCAAGGAGTGCGCCCCACAAGGAGAGCTGCCCAGGGCGAAAGAAAGTGCAGCCTGCCCAGGAATGGCGCCACCCACACTTCCCCTCCCGCTGACGACAACAGAAGCGGACAAAGAAACAAGATGCAGCAAATAGACACAGAGAACAGACAACCGGGGGAGGGGGGATTAAATAAATAAATACATCTTAAAAAATATATATATATATATAAACTTACATCATTGTTGCTAGTTCCACTCCGAGATATCTATCCAAGACAAACTGCTGTACCATGATTCCCACAGCAAAGTTCATGGCCGTCAAAACTGGGAAAAAAATACAAATGCCTATCAACTGGGGCTTGGATAAGGAAGGTGGTACATCGTAAATAGCTCTGCAGCTCTAACGAGGTAATTTCATTCAACTAACTTTCACAGAATAAACAAGTTATCTGTGTCTGGAAAAATGCCAAAGACTGAAGCAGGCCCCGGGCCCCCGGCCGCCCACAGGCCCCGTGAAGGCAGCCCCAACCGCACAGCGGGAGCTTTGGCGGCCGCGCGGGCCATGCGCATCCTCAGTGCAGCGCGGGGACCTCCACTCGCCCGCTTTTCCGCACTGCCGGCGGGCCCCGCAGCCCCGCGCCCCGCGCCCTGGCCCGCTCCGCCGCCCCCGGGTGGGGTCCGCACACGTACCGAGCTCCGAGCCAGGAGCAGGCCGGCGTCTGAGAAGGCACCATGCGCTCCGCCTGAGGGTTCCGGGCTGGCGCTAGCTGCCCGGTGCGGAGTCTCGGCCCGGCCCAAGCACCAGGACACCGCCGGGACTGGAACCCCTGAGGGTCCGAAAGGTGCAGCCGGCGCGCCGCGTGCTGGGCGGGGCCTCAGGGGGCGGCGCTGAGCGGTGGGGAAAGCGGCTGCGCGGCCAGCAGCGGGGCTGAGCGCCCGCCACGCCCTTGCCAGGAGCCCCACCCCCCTGCCGCGGCCCGAGGCGGGCCCGCGCACGTAGGGCTCCTGCGCGCTCCTGTCCCACTAGACTTCGGGGCCCCTACTTGCGTCCTCCAGGAGGAGGGTCTCCCCACCCCCAAGATCCGGCCAGCGCCTGGCAGCCACGTGGATCCCCCTGGCCAGGAATGGGGACGCCTCCTGGGAGGAGCTGCCAGCCACCCCCCCACCCCCCCACCCCCTACCCCCTGTTGTGAGATAAATATTCTTCTACATCACAGAAGACTGAAGCTCAGGGTGCAGCGCAATAAAGGGCAGCAGGAGGTGCGCTGTGTGGGGGGGGGAGCGGGAAGTCTCATTGTAAACAGATGGTTACTGGCCCCTTTTCAACTAACAGGTCATGATTCTAGGACCCAAGATTATAAAAATAATTAAAATGAACAGAATTGTAGTTTCCCAAGATACGCAGGATTTTAGAGTAGAAAATCTTCAAGGGAAATTAAGACCTATGAAATGCTATGGTTATAAGTGAATCAACACTTGGAATATTTTAGAGCAATACTTGGGACAAACTATCAGTAATTCATCTTTTAGGACTTTTGTACTCACTCCAAACAGATTACTCCTGTAATGTCAAAAAACTATCATATAAATGGAAACTTTAAAAAAATTTTTTATTTGTCTTTTTTTATGCTACCGTGAGCACAAATGTTACATTAAAAATATAAGGTTCCCACCCCCCTACCCCCCACTATACTATGCAAATAAAAACAGACAGAATGAGGATTAATGGCTGGCAGGGGTTGAGGGGAGTGGGGAAGGTGGAGTAACTCCTTTTGGGTCTATGAGTTTTCCTTCAGAATGGATAAAAATGTTCTGAAATTAGATAAATTTTATGCACAACATAGTAAATGTACTAAATGCCACAGAATGTACTGTTAAAATCGTTAATTTTATGTTATGTCACTTTCACCTAACAAAAAATATACAGATAATGTGAAGTGGAGGAAAAAGAAACTCTCATAATTATAATGCTCTTATAGTGCTTGAAAGGAACACTTTCTTTCTACTATATCTCTCACCTGCACAGTTCTGAGTTGTCACCTGCTGATGGAAGAGTTCCATGCCATCCAAAAGGACAAGGTGTGTCTACATTGCAAAGGAGCCACAAAAATCCTGACTGGTTTCTGTTCAAGAAATAGGTTTCTCTAGTTCTAAAAATGACTAAAAGCTAGGGTATTAAGTTAAACAAGTATTATCAACACAGACATATTCAAGATGAATTAGGAGGAAAAAGGAATTTTGCAATTGAGCAAGTCTCTTGCTAGATTTCATTACCAGTATCAATTAAAGCATTTTTTCTTTTCTGCTCTAGTACAGAACCTGGTCAGAGGGTTTTTCTCCTAGCTCACTTAAGCTTCCCCTCTTCTATTAGTGCCTTTGCAGGGTTCTCTCTGACCACATGAACCTTCCCTGCCATTATTTATGTCCCATTTCTCCCCTCCTCCCTCCAGTTCCTCCTCCCCCTCCTCCCCCTCCTCCTCCTGCCTCTTCTCTCTCTTCTCTCAGGCTTTTCTAAACCACAAGAGGCCATGGCCTCATTTCCATTGTCATAGAACCCTCAAATCCCAAAGAACTGCAGAATCACTCATCAAAGTTGGCAAGTTTTTTCTTTTACTTGTGTAGAAGACATGATCTTTTTTGGTTACTGTTAGCATGGAGTATCTTTTTCAAAGATTTCACTTTCAGGCAGTTTTTATCCCTGGATCTAAGGTGAGTCTCTTGTAGGCAGCACATGGATGGCTCATGTTTTTCCATCCATTCTGTCAGCCTGTATCTTTTTTTTTAAGATTTATTTTATTTATTCCTATCCCCTTCCCCCTCCATTGTCTGCTCTCTGTGTCCATTTGCTGTGTGTTCTTCTGTGTCTGCTTGCATTATCTGGCAGCACTGGGAAATTCTTTTTTTTTTGTTCCATCATCTTGCTGTGTCAGCTCTCCATGTGCAGTGCCACTCCTGGGTGAGCTGCACTTTTTTTTCACATGGGGCAGCTCTCCTTGTGGGGCGCACTCCTTACACATAAGGCACCGCTATGCAGGGGCACCCCTGCATGGCAGGGCACTCCTTGAGTGCAGCAACACTGCACGTGGGCCAGCTTACCACACAGGTCAGGAGGCCCTGGGGATTGAACCCTGGGCCCTCCATGTGGTAGATGGATTCTCTAGCAGGTGAGCCATGTCTGCTTCCCAGCCTATATCTTTTGATTGGGGAGTTTAATCTATTCACATTCAATGTTATTACTGTAAATGCATTATTTACTTCTATCATTTTATTCTTTGGTTTTCATATGTCATGTCTTATTTCTGTCTGCATTTTCACTCTCTTGATTATCCTTTCTGCTATTCTTTCTTCTATAATCTCTTCCAAACCTCTTTCTCCTGTCTTTTTCTGTCAGGTGGTAAGGTCTCCTTTAATATTTCCTACAAAATGGAATCATTTTTATGAATTCTCTTAATTTCTGTTTTCTTTGTATTTTAAATGCACCTTTCATATTTGAAGGCCAATTTTGGTGGATAAAGATTTCTCAGCTGGCAGTTTTTCTCTTTTAGTATCCTAATTACATCATGCCATTGTCTTCTCTTCTTCAAGTTCTGATGAGAAATCCACAAAAAAAATCTTTCTGGGCACCCATTGTATGTGATAGTTTGCTTCTCCATTGCTGTTGTCAGAATTTTCTCTTTATCTTTGACATTTGGCAATTGGAGTAGTCCTGTTAGACCTACTATGAATCTGAATAGACCTATTGGAGTAGGTCTATTCACATTTATTCTGATTGGGGTACACTGTGTTTCCTGGACATGCAAGGTCATTACTTTCATAAGAGTTGGGAAATTTTCAGCTCTTATTACCTCAGATACTCTTTCTACTCCTTTCCCTTCTCTTCCCCTTCTGGAACTGACATGACATGCATGTGGTTGTGTTTTCTGTTATCACTCAACTCCCTGAGCCCTTGCTCAATTTTTCACACTCTTTTCTCTTTCTGTTCTTTTCTTTCTTCCATTTCTGCTGTTCTGTCTTCTGCATCACTTACTGTTTCTTCTGTCATTTCAAACTTGCTGTTGTATGCCTCTAATGTTTTGTTGTTGTTGTTGTTTTGTTTGTTTCCTCTTAAAGGGGTACTGACAATTGAACCCAGGACCTTGTGCATTGTAAGCAGATGCCCAACCACTGAGCTACATCTGCTCTGCAGTGAGAGTTCATTTTTTCATTTGTTGTTTTTAGAAGGTGCCAGGGATCAAACCTGGGACCTTGTACATGAAAAGTAGATCCTCAACCACGTGAGCTACAACTGCTGCCCTCTAATTTGTTTTTTATCCCACTTTTGTGTCTTTCATTACCCTGAGTTCTGTTACTTTTCTATTCAGGCTTCCAAATTCTTCTTTGTGCTCACTTGTCTTTTTTATATCTTTTATCTTTTTATCCATATCATCTTTCAATTCATTAATTTGATTTTGGAAGTTTGTGTGCATCTCCTTGGTTAGTTGTCTGAAATCCTGTGTCTCTTTTGGGGACTTTGATAGATTCCTTTTCTTGGGTCATTTCTTCTCTTTTCTCAGAATGACTTGTAACTTTTTCCTGATGTCTAGGCATCTGATTTGAATGGTGAGTTTACTCAGATGCTCACTTTCCTTTCATAGGGATTTAGTGGCAGGAGGCTGTGTGTTACTGGTGTCCTTGATTCTTGGTTCAACTTGTTCTGGGTCTTAGGATAGTCCCTGTTAGTTGCTCAGATCTAGGCCCTGAGCAGAGTAATGTATTGCAGACCTGCTTCCTAGGCCGTTGGGGAGGGAGACTGTAAAGACCAGAAAATGCCTCTCTTGCTTATTTGTGTTCCTTATATGCTTTTCCTTGGTCCAGCCATGGCACTCTTTGTCAGCCTTCTCAATTCAAAGCCTGGTCAGAGTGTGTTTACATCCACCACACCAGATCACAGTGATAGAGGATCCTGCCTGGAGGCTAAGAGCCCCCTAAATCAAACAGTCAGTCCTGGTTGATAGAGAGGGCAATTAGTCCCCTGCTGGCTCCCAGGCAAACAATAGCAGGGCCCCACCCAGGCTGCAGGAGCTCAAGGGCACAGCAGACCAAAGCTGTGGGTCAAAAGCAGCCAGCCTTAGGCTTTGTTGCTCTCTCCTCACTTCTGGGAGGTGGGTCCCCCTTTGTAGCCAGTGGCCCTGAGGCCTGAGAATTCAAAGTATCTATATGGTGGAGGTGGATACTGGCAACTGCAACATGTACTCATAGTTTTGCCACCATGGTTCTTTTCTTTTCCATTGCCCCTCTATCTGCTGGGTGGTGTCCAGGCTTCCCCTGGGGTCCTGACGCCTAGAAGTTTCTTTCCAGGCCATTTCTGCCTGTCCTCTAGCTATTTTTCTGGAAGAGAAGAGTCCTCTGTCTTGCTAATCTGCCATCTTCCCAGAAGAATCATTGTAAAGTAATAGAAGCCATTTGAGTTCACAAGATTTCAATAAAGATAATAATAATGAATATGTATTCAGACTATTTGTACCCCATCTTTCCATAATGGGTTTTTAGTATATGCACAAACACATATTTATAGAAATAATTATAAAATTCTCTTGAAACTAAAGCACTAAAGAAGTTAAAGCCATAAAGAAGGCAAAAGTAAACATTCTCACAAAGAGAGTTAATACAAATTGCATCAAATTTGACTGAATTAGTGTTCAGGGCAAAGTGAGAATTGTGGACATTTGAAATACTGATTTCCAAACTGATTTTTCACTTAATGATTTTTTTATTGCTTTCTGGGTCCCATTGGAAAGGTGAGTTGTCAGAGGGTATCTTTGGTGTTGGGGATTGCATAATGTCCCCCACAAAAGGTATGTTCAGGTTCCAACCCCTGGTCTGTGGGTGGGAACACTTTTGTAAATAGGACCTTTGAATATATGTGCCTTAAATCCAGTGTCGCTGAAGTCCTTATAAGCAAAGCAAATGGATGTGGAAAGGAAACTCTGGAAGCAGCCTGAAGCTGGAAGTCAACAGAACCCAGAAGAGAAAGGAGAAGATGCAGCCATATGCATCAGCACATGACAGAAAAGCCAAGGAGCACCAACATGGCTGGTGAGTTCTAAGTACTGACTCTGGGAGGAAGCAAGCCTTCTGGCCTCTGAAACCTTGAGTCTGTAAATCCCTGTTGGTAAGCCAACCCATTATATGGAATCCGTTACAGCAGTGAGGAAATTAATGCAGGAGTCAAGGAGGAAACTGAGTACACAGTTCTGACCCTCAGCCCCTTCCATCAGGGCAGCCATGCTTTTATCATTTTTGTTAAATATTTCTCAGGCTAAAAAGCAATTACATATTTGTTTTTCACAGAGAAGGAAACATACCATTCTTAAGAAAAAGTTTTCCTGATGCAAGAATGCTGAAAGTGATAGCTTTTACAGGGATAATTAAATAACATATAACTGTTATTAGAGACAATTAATAAAAAAGAACAATAATAAAAAAGATAAAATTTTTTTTAGCAAATAAGAACCCTTTCTTGGTAAATAAAAAACAAAACTATAATTTAAAAACATTGTGGCAGGAGGTTAAACTGTGGTCCAGGTCTATAATATTTTAGTGGTCAGTGAAAAATGAAGAAGCCAATATATATGACTTACATCAAGGATTCTGAACCTTTCAATTATTGAATTCATTACAGTCTCCCAACAGAAAAGTTCGATCTTTATTGTACATGAAAATCTTGTAGGAAACATATTTAAAATACTATTTTCTATACCTTATACTCAGATATTTTTATCTGTGATTTGGTGTGGAGAACCAGAAATCTGCATTTTATTTAAAATATATTAGTTTTCTTGATTAGATACATGAACATAATGAAAAATATCTATCTAGAATAATCTCATGATCACTACTGTCCCATCAGCCTAGTTTACTCTGCCACTCTTTCAAATTATTATTATTATGAATTTCTTAACTCTATCCAGAAAGTTTGTCCTAAGGTAAGAATTCATTTTAAACACAACCCTTTTTTCCTACTATTATATGTATTGGATGTTTTGAATTGTACCACATTGATTGCATTCCTTTTCCTATATGGATATATTGTCATTTCCTTTTCCTGTGTTTTCCATGGGGTTAAAATGCAACATCCTTAATATATAAAATCAGTTTCATTTGGTACCAACTTAACTTTCATGACATGTACATATACTTTACCTATACCTCTACAAACAGAGAGGGAGACTTCATAACAATAAAAGGATCAACCTAAAGGAAAGATATGACATCTGTAAATATATGCTCATTTAACACCTAAGATTCCATTTAATACCTAAAGTAAAAAAAAAAAAATTTGACTCCTATCTGAGGGATATCCCTGTCAAGGGGGGGAGGGGGAAGCTTGTTGTTGATTGATCTGCCAAACTCAGATCCTTACACTATGCTCCAAAATTCAGAGCACTTATCCTGACTGTTTTAATCATATGTTTACAAAGTTTGGGTCACCAAGAGCATGTTCTCCCCCTGAATGTAAAGCATATACTAGTTGATATCCAGTGATTGTTTTGGAGTGTATGAACAAATGAATGACTGAATGAATGGATGACTCACCAGGCAGAGGTGAAGAAATAGGAGAGTAGAGTATATTGTCAGAACTTTAGGTTTTCCCAAATGCTTCTGTGTGGGAGGAAGGGCGCCCGGCTTGCCACAGTAGAAAACGGTGCGGCAAGAAGTGATACCGCTTCTGCCCACTGGGCCTAGATAAGGTGACCATGCCTGACTAGGCCTTTGCTGCTAACGGCTGGCCGGCGCTGCCCTCCCCCTTTTTATCTCCCGCCTAGCCCAACATCCAGCCAGCTCTCACTCCCCCTTTCCCCTCCCCTATTCCAAACCTCTCAGCCAGCCCTCTGCCTAGCAACCGCTTACAATCACCTATCAGGAAGCAGTACCCGCCCGCACCTATCAAATCCCTCCACGCAGTCCCTAACCCTATAAAGCTGTGTCCCCTTCCGCAATAAACCGGACTTGCGCACAGACCTGGTCTCCGCGGCTTTCTTCCTCCCCTTGCCGTGTGTCCTCCACTCCTGAGAGCCCCTCTGATGCTGTCTGCCGTAGCATCAGATGCCACTGCGGTCTAGTCTGACCCCTCCAAACCCCCCCGTCAGCATCGGGGTGCAAGCCGCCCCAGCCGCACTTTTGGTAACATTTCCCAAACTGAATGCCTTCAGATGTTAGTAGCTATTCAGTGAAAAACAGGAGTTCAGTGCTCAAACTTTATCTTCTCTGTTCTCTATTTGGATATCCTCAATGCCCATTACTGTGTTTATTTTTTTAAATATACTTTTAAATTTAAAAAAAAATACTTAGACTACATAAATGTTACAAAAGACTACATAAATGTTACAAAAAATATAGAGGGAATTCTGATATGTCCCACTCCGAACCCTTTCCACATTTTCCCACATTAACAACATCCTCCATTAGTGTGGTATATTTATTACAATTGATGAGCACATTTTGGAACATTGCCGCTAAAGTATATTACAGTTTACATTATAGTTTACACTCTCTGCCCATCACTGTGTTTAAGTTCATTTCCCCATGTTCACAAACTTATTAGACCAGAATTTTATTAATATCTGAAAGAAGTGTTCCTTGGAACACTGTTTAGAATATGCTGACCTTTAGTGTAAGATAATTCTGTTGGGGGATTCACAGATGAGTTGTAGAGGTGGATAATGTCTAGTTTGGAGATTTCTGTTCTAAAATGCTGGATTTGAATTTTATTATGCAAACTATATAAATAATTGAATAGTTTTAGATAAGAAATATTTTGAATTTTATACCTGTCCTAGCTGCAGTGTAGAAAATAAATTTGAAGGAGGCTGGACCAGAAGCAGAGAAAATATTTGGAGGCTTGTGACAATAATCCAGGCTATCAGTGATGAAATAATGGACTAAGTCTACAGTGAGAAATGGGGAGGTGGTGTGGAATTGAGAAGATATGTTTAGGAAACAGTATTGACACATCATCAGACTAATATTATTTCAGAATGATAGAGTGGGAAATATAAAGGAAATCATCTGGTTTCTGGCTTAGAGAATTGGGCAGGAGGTGGTGACATTCATACTGAAAAAGAAAATGCTTTAGACCTGTGGAGTAACAGCCTTAGTTTGAGAGATTTATGAAAGACAAGGGAGAAATTCACATGTGGGACTCAGGAGACAGAACTGGGCTAGATATGAAAAGTTAAGAGTCCTTGGCCTCCTCCTTGAAACAATAGGTTTGGATGTGGTCATTGAATAGACTATGGTGAATGAGAAGGAAAGTGAGAAGATTGAACCTTGTGGAGCATCAATATGTAAATGGGGAGTGGGGCAAGATGGTGGCTGAGTGAGTGCACCTGACAATCTCTCCTGCAAAGAAGCAGCTGGGCAGCATTGGAAATTCTTTGGGACCAGACTGTTTCAGGATTTTGCAGGGCAGGAGATGTCTGGACATTGATTTGGTGGGAAGGTAACAGAGAAAATTCATATATAAGATAAAATTGAGGCTCTATTACATGGAGGTGGGGGCTGTGTGCAGGATGCTCCCTCTTGGGGTGGGCGGAGCTGTGGCATTGGTGCTGCGGTGGCAGTTCCTGGAGGCTCTGTGGTACTGGGGAATTCATAAGCCCTGAGTGGGCTATTGGGAGCTAACAGGGCAGGAGGCCTTCGAAGACCGATTTGGGGAGACAGACAGGAGTTTTATTGCGAGGCAGGGATTTTTGATTGTGGACACAAATAATAGCACTTCTGGCTAGAGCCCTGCCCCCAAGGCCAGTCTGCAGTGGCCTTAAATTGCTCACAATAAAGAGACATCACCAGGAGGCTGTTTCAGGGACTGGCAGGGTGGGAGACATCTGGAAGCCGATTAGGGGAATATTTTGCGAAGTGTGGGAATTTCGGTTTTGGACTCTGATATCAGTGTTTCTGGCTGGAGCCCCGCACCCTGGGCCTGGCTACTGATCTGCAGCATCATTAAATTGGCTGTAGTGTAGAGGTGCCCCCAGGTGGCCATTTCGAGGGCTTACAGGGTGGGAGGTGTCCTGAAGTTGAATTGGTGATACAGCCACAGAAGAGACCCAAGTGAGAGGGTGAATTGCAGGGTTCTGACACATAGGTTAGAGTTTGTGGATGTGACCTCCCCCATAGGGCTGGCTGGTCCTATCCCAGCTGCAGGGATCCCTGAAGGCTGTTTTGCACTGTGATGCTCCCAGGCTCCCTGTTAACCAGATTTGAGGTTGCCAAGTCTGAGTCCCCTAAACCCTGGTGGCCCAGACCCCAGAGACTCACACCTCTTGAGTCTGCAATATCACAGACTTTCCATCCCTGAATCCATCATGCCCTGAGGTCCATCAGAGGTCCTTGAAAGTCCTAGCCCTCAATGTTTGCATTTTTTCTTTTTTGTTTTTGTTTTGTTTTGTTTATTTTTATTTTTTTTATTTTTATTGTCCTGATTGCTAACATTGCATTTTCTCCTAGTATTTTCTCTCATCGTATCCCCCAAAGTCTTTTTTTTTTTTTTTAGTTATTTAGGGGGTTTTTTTGTTGTTGCTGTTGTGGTTGTTCTATATCTTTTTTTCTTTCCTTACTTGTTCCCCTCCCTTTACCCACCCCCTTTTTCTTTCTTTCTTCTCTTTTTTTTCTCTCTTGTCCCTCATTTTCTTCTTATTTCATTTTATCTTAAGTGTAAAATAGGTGCTGCAGGAAACACCTCACATTTGCTGGGTTTCCCATCCTCTGTTGCCTCATTTCTGTGTGAATTTATTTTGGTTAACTACACTATCCCCTTTCCCCCACATCTTGACATCCTCCATCATCTACTGTCTCTCCTATATTCCACCTCCCTTTCTTTCATCCCCAAATTGTCTAACTCTTAATTTCTAGTACCTTTGTTTTGTTTTCTGTCTTTTATCCACTCTTGAAACTATTGCCTTTCTTTTCTCTTTCCGTCTCTCATGAAAACACTAGCTTTTTGATTCATACCATATTCCTCCCATATTGTCGACTACCTCATTGTAGGTACTCTACCTACTGCTATAACTCTACACAACTTACATGAATCTAATATCCATCCTCCCAGATCTCATATTGTTGCTCTGTTAACATTTATTACCAATACTACTTTACTCATTTTCCTTTCTTACACAATTGCCTTTCCCTGGCCCTAATAGTTTCCTTCAAAGTGAACTCAGCCAGCAATAAGAAATTAGAATAAGAAGAACAAAGTGACAAAGAGAAGATATAACATTTATGCAAAAACAAGAGCTAATTAATCCCCAAGACTACACAAAGAAGCTAAGGAAGTGATTAAACCCATGAAGATAAAATGATGACCAGACAGCAACAAAAATCTACAAACCAAACCAGTAATCAGGAAAACATGGCTGAATCCAATGAACAAACTAAAAACCAGGAAGGGGAGCAGAACTTCACACAAGTAATTAAAGATCTCAGAACATATATCACAGACAAATTTAATGAAAAGGTTAACAATATGAAGACAACACTTGAGGGGAAATTGCAGACATATGCAAAAAGATAACAGATATGATGTGAATGAACACCACAGTTCAAGAAATCAAAAATACACTTGCAGCAAATAACAGCAGATTAGAAGAGGCAGAGCAGAAAATTAGTGAGGTAGAAGACAGTACATCAGAAATCAAACAGTAGAATTGATCGATAAAAAGATAGAAAAAATCCAGCTAGGATTTAGGGACCTGAATGACCATGCAAAATGCACAAACATACGTATTATAGGCATCCCAGAAGAAGAAGAGAATGGAAAGGGGTCAGAAGGAGTGTTGCAGGAAATAATGGCTGAAAACTTCCCAAATCTACTGGAAGAGATGGATGTACATATCCAAGAAGCACAGCGCACCCCAAACATCATAAACCCCAACAGGCCCACCCCAAGACATATACTTGTCAAATTATCCAACGCCGAAAACAAAGAGAAAATTCTAAAAGCAGCAAGAGAAAAGAAAACCATCACATACAAGGGAAGCTCCATAAGATTAAGTGCTGATTTCTCATCTGAAACCATGGAGGCAAGAAGGCAGTGTTATGATATCGTCAAGGTACTAAAATGTTGTGGGTGATTAAGGCAGCATGCATAGAATCTACCTTTCAGCAATGCCAGTAACATGGCTGCCAGAGCTGATACAACAATAGCTTAGGTCACCCTCCCCCCTTCTTTACAGAACCAGTTCCCGCCAAAAGTTCTTACCTCAAATCTGCCTCCCGCCCGAGCAACAGCAGCGGCCAATCCCAGACTGCCACCTATCCTTATCCACCACCCCTCCTCCCAAGAGTATATATGCTCAGTCCCCTCAATAAAGTTTTGCAGCTTGATCAGAATACTGTCTTGCTGTTGTTCCTTGTGTCTCTCTTGTCCCATACCATTCTTTCCCTCCTAGGATCTGGAGCTCCCGTTGATCGTCCTGCTGGCCAGGACAAACTGGCGCCCAACGTGGGGCCCAAAACCTCTGAGGGATAGAATGCCACACTAAAGAAGAGAGCGCTCTCACTCACCGCACCCGGGATCGCCATGAGGGAACTCGCTCGTGAGACAGATCCGTCACCCGAGATCGCCACGAGGGACTCGCTCGTGAGACAGATCCATTGAGAAATCACCCAGTGTTGGTGAAAAGAAGAAAGAAAGAAAAAAAAAGAAAAAAGCGAAAAGGTAGGCTCCCCCCTCCCCCACCATGGGACAAGGAACTTCCCAACATAGTTTATATATGCAACAATTGAAAGAGGCACTCAAGGTATAAAGAACTAGAGTTAAGAAAAAGGATCTCACACACTTTTTTGAATTTTTGTTAAAAACCTGCCCTTGGTTCCCTCTAGAAGGTACCATAGATCATAAGTGTTGGAAAAGGGTCGGAGACTGCCTACAAGACTATTACAAAACTTTGGGGCCAGAAAAAGTCCCAGTTACTGCCTTTTCTTACTGGAGTCTTATTTCTGAAACCCTAAAAGTCCATTTTTCCACTCCAGACATTCAAGAACTTTGCAAAAAGGGAGAGGAAGCTTTGAAGGAGCACTCGTGTCCCGGTTCAGCATGCAGCTCAGTAATAATTAATATGCCTGAAAGCCCCCTTAACAAAAACCGCAATGAAAGTAGGCCAAATACCCCAACCAGTCAAGCTAGTCTATCACCTGATCAAGCCGAAATCAAACCAGAGGCTAAAACCCATCCTCTTTTTGGGGGCACTGCAACCCGGTCTCCCTTCACCAGTTGCTATTACTATTGACTTTCACAAAATAATTATAGACTTAAATGATTTTTTTTTTCCATACCACTTCACCTGAAAGATAGGCAACATTTCGCCTTTAGTGTTCCTCAAATTTACTTCCAAGGCCCTATGCCCCAATTTCAATGGAAAGTCTTACCACAAGGCATGGCCAATAGTCCAACTTTATGTCAAAAATTTGTTGCCGACGCTATTAACCCCATCCGGCAACTATGGCCACAAATCTATATCCTTCATTATATGGATGATATCCTGTTAGCAGGTCAAAACTTGTCCAACCTACACCTTTGTTTTCAAGACCTTCTAAAAAACTTAACTGCAAGAGGTCTTCAAATAGCCCCTGATAAGGTGCAAACTTCAAACCCCTTTTCCTATTTGGGTTTCGAGCTTTAGCACCAACAAGTTTTAACACCCTGCGTTCAGCTGCGAACCTCCCATCTATTAACTCTAAATGATTTCCAAAAACTTCTAGGAGACATTCAATGGCTCCGCTCCTACCTAAAACTACCCACTGAAACACTTCTGCCACTCTATAATATCTTAAAAGGTGATGCAAACCCCTCCTCTCCCCGAAGCGTAACTCCAGAGGCAATGCAAGCATTTATCTTAATAAATCAAGCTATCCAAAGTCAAACCTGTTATCAAATAAATTACCACCAACCCTTAATCTTTATAATTCTAGCTACAGTTCATACACCTACAGGAGTTTTCTGGCAATCAAACATAAAACAGCAAAATGGACAAGGTAACCCATTGCTCTGAGTTCACCTCTCTGCTACTCCATCAAAGGTGCTCTCATCATACATTTCTCTTATAGCTGCCCTCATAATAAAAGGCCGGCAAACTAGTCACCAATTGTTTGGAAAAGACCCCGATTCCCTTATCGTTCCGTACACTCAGGATCAAATCCATTGGCTCTCCCAAACCAACGACGAATGGGCTATCGCATACTTTTTGTTTCCAGGCAATATTGATAACCATTACCCTGGTGATCCACTAATTCAGTTCACCAAAATCCATCAATTCACCTTCCCTAAAGTCACTAAAACAAAACCCATAGACTTGGCCACCTTAGTCTTTACTGATGGATCAGCTAATGGGACTGCAGCTTACGTCATCCAGGGTCAAGCCTTTTCCATGCGTTCTCCCTATACTTCAGCCCAACTTGTCAATCTCTACGCAGTCCTGCAAGTTTTTTCCCACCTTCAAAACCAACGTTTAAATTTATACACTGATAGTGCATATATAGCCCAGTCTATACCGCTATTAGAAACCACTCCATTTATCAAGCCCTCCTCCACTGCAGTCCCCTTATTCTCACAGCTGCAAAAACTAATTCTCAAACGACAGCACCCCTTCTTTGTAGGGCATCTCCGTGCCCACCAAAGTCTACCAGGCCCTCTTGCAGATGGCAATGCATTAGCAGACGCTGCCACTCAGCTAATATGTCCCAATCTTTGCAACTCTTTTACCTTAGCTTCCCAAGCCCATGCACAACATCACCTAAATGCAAACACTCTCCAACTAAAATTCAATATTACTAGAGAACAAGCAAGGGAAATTGTTAAAACCTACAAAAATTGTGTAACCCAATTGCCAGTCCCTCACCTAGGAGTCAACCCAAGAGGACTTATCCCAAACGAAATCTGACAAATGTATATCACCCATTTTGCCAGTTTTGGGCAACTCAAATATATTCATGTTTGCGTTGACACATACAGCGGATTTATTTTAGCTAGCCTACAATCAGGAGAAGCTTCAAAACACGTTATCTCGGGAAACGGACTTTGGCCCAGTGGTTAGGGCATCCATCTACCATATGGGAGGTCCGCGGTTCAAACCCCGGGCCTCCTTGACCCGTGTGGAGCTGGCCATGTGCAGTGCTGATGCACGCAAGGAGTGCCGTGCCACGCAAGGGTGTCCCCCGCGTGGGGCCCCCACGCGCAAGGAGTGCGCCCGTGAGGAAAGCCGCCCAGCATGAAAAGAAAGAGCAGCCTGCCCAGGAATGGCGCCACCCACACTTCCCGAGCCGCTGACGACAACAGAAGCGGACAAAGAAACAAGACGCAGCAAATAGACACCAAGAACAGACAACCAGGGGAGGGGGGGAATTAAATAAATAAATAAATAAATAAAACAAAACAAAACACGTTATCTCTCATTTACTACATTGTTTCACTGTTCTAGGCCAGGCTCAGCTCATTAAAACAGACAATGGACCTGGATACACTGGAAAAAATTTTCAAACCTTCTGTCAAAAATTACAAATCGTACATAATACAGGAATACCATACAACCCCCAGGGCCAAGGAATAGTAGAATGAGCACATCGCACCCTAAAAAATGCCTTGTGCCGTCTAGCTGATAGCACTCTCGATCTCACAAAACAATGCCCCCGAGATCTTTTACATCATGCTCTCTTTGTCCTCAACTTCCTAACTCTGGATCAAGAAGGGCACTCTGCAGGCGATAGGCACTGGCATCCCAAAACACAAACGCGACAAGCCACCGTTATGTGGCGCAACCCCTCAACATCGAAATGGAATGGGCCCGACCCCGTTATCATCTGGGGGTGAGGCTCTGCTTGCATATACGACCAAGAAAAAGAAGGCCCTCACTGGCTTCCAGAAAGATTAATAAGACATGTTAATCCTCCACTATCGGAAAAAACCCCTCTCCCCTTTAACAACAACCTTTCTAGGGAACAAATCCCTCCCTGAGAAAAGAAATTTTTTTTTTCTCTTCCAGCATGCCACCAACAAAAAAACGCCAACCTTGCTGTAACCTGCACGGAGAAACCTCATTGGATTTCAAGTTCCGCGCAGAGAATCCACATACAGCCTGCAACTTAAAGAAGCTCAGCATACAGGTTTGCTCCATCACTAAAGCCACGTGAATTATTGCCACAATAACTATTGGCTCCTGCCAATTGGCTTTCTGGCATTGCTGTTCACAGCCGGATTAGCAACCATTGCCCCAAAAGATTGGAACCTGCTAGAAAAAACCCTTCTTGCCGTAACGTATTTGTGCATTGTAGCGTGCTTCATTCTGCTAGCTTGCCTTCCTTAAACACCTACAGCCCTCGGTAACATGGCCTTATTAAGCTCACTGCCATTTAAGGCTGTCGCCCTACATTTTTTCCTGCAAAGTGTGCTCAATAACCTAAGCACCACTTCCCTTGAAACTAAACCCCACCAGCCTTGGAATTGGTCCCTAATATGATGGGAAGATTCAAAAATTGTAAATTCCACCATTACCGCGGGGGCACCTTCGTTTATCTTTAATGTCACTACGCTGTTTCTCCCTGGTACTTTCCCCAATGCCAATAGCGGCTCCAGTAGTTCCCATAGAGGAGGCCGTGCTGGTGTATGCCAAAATCTTAACCTCAGCCAGGTCTACATGTGTCCAGCCTCAAATCCTGGAAAAACCTATTGCAACGCCCCCAATCAATACTATTGTGCATACTGGGGGTGTGAAACATTAGCCACTGATTGGAAACCTAGTACCACCGATCAATATCTTACCCTAACACGAACTCCCCCTCACTGCAAACCTTCTTCCACTGATGGGCTTGGCCGCACTACCCCAGGGACCTGCGTAGGATTAAATATCACTGTACAGCTCCCCAATAACCTTGCTTGGACAATCGGTCGAACCTGGGGTATCAGGCTCTAGGTATCAGGGACTAACCCAGGGAGTCTTATCATGATAAAAAAGGAAGCAGTACGGCAACCATCAATCGCCATTGGGCCAAATGTAGTGCTCACTCCCCCTCCTCACCAAGCTTCACCCCCATCCCCTCAAATCGCAACTACCCCTCCTCACAAACCCACCAATCAAATCATTTCAACCCATTCTTCCTTTGCTACCAGCCTAACACTGTTGCCTTCAAAAACTTCCATGGAGCCTAAACCAACTTATAACCCATTCTGGTCAGTGCTCCAAGCTGCCTTTCTCTCCCTAAACTCCTCCCAGCCCAACTTTACCCATAGTTGTTGGTTATGTTTTTCTGTCAACCCTCCTTTTTATGACGCTGTCACCCTTAATACCTCATTTAATACTTCAAACGAGGATAATCCTCCCCAATTCTCTTGGAATACAACAAAAATCGGCCTCACCATGCAATCTGTTATTTACTCTGGACATTGCATTGGTACTATCCCCTTCTCCTTTAATAAGGTCTGTGCACAGTCATCCTCTCCACCAACAGGTAAATCCTACATTCCCCCAACAGGGGTAAAATGGCTATGCTCTTCCACAGGGCTTACTCCTTGTGTATCAGCAAAAGCCCTCAACAAGACTAAAGAAGTGTGCCTCTTAGTAGCTGTGCTGCCCCGCGTCATCTTCCATAGAGGAGAAGAACTTTATCAATACTGGGATGCACAACCTCCAGCCATATCAAGGAACAAAAGAGAACTTGTTATGGCTGTCACTATTGCCTCTCTTTTAGGTATTGCTTGCCTAGGTACTGGAACCACCACTGTCGTTCTCCAAAAGCAAGGTTTGTCCCACCTGAGAGCTGCTATAGATGAAGATTTAGCATGCATTGAAAACTCCATCACCCATCTCGAAAAATCCCTTACATCCTTATCAGAAGTTGTTCTCCAAAACAGGAGAGGCCTAGATCTACTCTTCCTTAAGCAAGGAGGACTTTGTGCTGCACTAGGCAAGGAATGTTGCTTTTATGCTGACCATTCTGGCTTAGTCAAAGATTCCATGTCCAAACTTAGAGAAGGAATTGCAAACCGCAAATGTGAGTGAGAAGCCCAAGGAGGTGCCTCCTGGGGATTCAACAGAATCCTTCCTTACATTCTCCCCATATTAGGTCCCTTAATAACCATACTCCTTGTAATATCCTTTGCACCTTGGGCCATAAAAAGAATTATACAACTAGTAAAAGACGAAATTGATTCCGCTCTTAGCAGGCCTATTCAAGTGCACTATCACTGGCTTCACCTCGCTGATCAAGGTATATCTCTAAACTAACTAACTGCTGCCCACCCTCACGGGTGAAGAGCCCCCTCCTACAGGAACAGCATATAACTCGAAACTATGCTTTGATTGGTACCACTGGGTGCGAGGCAAAGCACTGCAAAGGAGGGTCAAAACAATTAAAGGCCATTTTCGAGCTCCATGAGAAGCATGCCTCATTAGCATAGGGGTTCGCTCTGCACAAATAAGGGTTCACTCTGGGTGAATCCTACCCCAAATTCCCCTCCCCAGAAAAACAGAGCCACAAGCAACATGGGGAATGAGGCCTCTACTTCCCCCAGCAGGTTAATGCCAAAAGAGTGCTTGATGAGCATTCTTCCTCCATCCTTTTGAAAAACAAAGGGAGGAGATGTTGTAGGTGATTAAGGCAGCATGCATAGAATCTACCTTTCAGCAATGCCAGTAACATGGCCACCAGAGCTGATACAACAATAGCTTAGGTCACCCTCCCCCCTTCTTTACAGAACCAGTTCCCGCAAAAAGTTCTTAACTCAAATCTGCCTCCCGCCCTAGCAACAGCAGCAGCCAATCCCAGACCACCACCTATCCTTACCCAACCCCCTCCTCCCTAGAGTATATATGCTCAGTCCCCCCAATAAAGTTTTGCAGCTTGATCAGAATACTGTCTTGCTGTCGTTCCTTGTGTCTCTCTTGTCCCATACCATTCTTTCCCTCCTAGGATCTGGAGCTCCCATTGATTGTCCCACTGGCTGGGACACTAAAAGAAAAAGATTTCCAAACAAGAATACTCTATCCAGCTAAACTAGCATTCAAAAATGAGGGAGAGTTCAAAATATTCACAGATAAACAAAAAGTGAAAGAGTATGCCAACAAGAAACCTCCCCTTCAAGAAATTCCAAAGGGAGTTCTGCAGGAAGAAAGGAAAAAACAGGACAGGGAGAGTTGGAGGAGAGTGTAAGAGCAACAAAAAAGACAACAAGAGAAGAAAAAACACGAATAAAATATGACAAACACAAGTCCAATCAAAATATGGCAAACATAAATAATTTCTTGAAAGTAATAACACTGAATGTCAATGGATTAAACTCACCTATCAAAAGATTCACACTGGGACACTGGATAAGGAAATATGAACCATTGATATGCAATCTACAAGAGACACATCTTAGACCAGAGATTCATGGAGGCTGAAAGTGAATGGTTGGAAAACAATCTTACAAACAAACAATAACCAAAAAAGGGCAGGAGGAGCTATCTACTATCAGACAAAATAGACTTTAAATGTGAAACAGTTGTGAGAGACAAAGAAGGATATTATATATTAGTGAAAGGGACAATCTGTCAAGAAGAACGAACAATCATAAATATTTTTGCTCCTAACATGGGTGCCTCTAAATATGTGAGGGAAATGCTGGAAAAGCTAAGTGAAAGAACAGATGCATCTACAATTATACTGGGAGATTTTAATACACCACTATCAACTCTGGACAGAACATCTCAAAAGAGAATCACTAAAGAAACTAAATATTTGAACAGTATATTAGAGGAGCTGGATCTAATAGACATATACAGACCATTACACCCAAACACAGCAGGATATACATTTTTCTCAAGTGCACATGGATCATTCTCCAACATAGACCATATGCTAAGCCACAGAGAAAGGCTTAATGAATTCAGAAAGATCAAAATCATACAAAATAATATCTCTGACCACAGTGGAGTGAAGCTGGAAATCTGCAAGGGCCAGAGGCCCAGATTTCACACCAAGATATGGAAATTAAACAGCACAATCTTAGAAAACCAGTGGGTCAAAGAGGAAATCTCAAAAGAAATCAATGACTACCTTGAAACAAATGATAATAACACAACATACCAAAATTTATGGGATGCTGCAAAAGCAGTACTGAGAGGGAAATTTATAGCCATAAATACATGCATTGAAAAACAAGAAAGAGCAAAAAGTGAAGAACTAACTGCACATTTGGAGGAATTAGAAAAAAACAACAAAGTAATCACACAGGAAGAAGAAGTAAGGAAATAAAGATAAGAGTAGAACTAAATGAAATAGAAAATAAGAAAGCACTTGAAAAGATAAACAAGACCAAGAGCTGCTTTTTTTAGAAGATAAATAAAATTGACAAACCTTTAGTGAGACTAGCAAAGAAAAAAATGAGAGAAGATGCAAATACACAAAATAAGAAATGAGAAAGGAGATATCACCACTGACCCAACAGAAATAAAGACTATCATAAGAAGATACTTTGAAAAACTACATTCCAAAAAAATGACAGTTCAGAAGAAATGGACAAATTCCTAGAAACACATAAGGAGGCTATATTGATGACAGAAGAAATCGATGATCTCAACAAACCAATCACAAGTAAAGAGATAGAATCAGTCATCAAAAATCTCCCAACAAAGAAGAGCCCAGGCCCAGACGACTTAACAAGTGAATTCTACAAAACATTCCAGAAAGAACTAACACCAATCCCGCCAAAACACTTCCAAAAAATTGAATCAGAAAGAATATTGCCTAACTCCTTCTTTGACGACATTACCCTAGTACCAAAGCGAAACAAAGACACCACAAGAAAGGAGAATTACAGACCAATTTCTCTAATGAACCTAGACACAAAAATACTTAACAAAATACTTCCTAATCGTAATCAACAACGCGTTAAATGAAATATACACCACGACCGAGATGAGATTCATTCAAGGTATGCAAGAATGGTTCAACATAAGAAAATCAATCAATGTAATACATCAAATAAACAGATTGAAGGGAAAAAAAGACTCTGGGCCTCTCCTCTCTAGGAGACAGGCCTCCGCAGGCAGGCCCAGAGCCCAGGCCAAAGCCTGCAGACCACCGGTGGGAAAGGCCGGGGTTGCCCAGACAAAAGCAGGGGGTGAGGGCGATGGGAGACAGCATGTCTGTAACCATTACCTTGGGAGAGACCTGCAGGGCAATGCCGGCCGGCCCTAGCTAGGCCCCCGCTGGAGGAGGTCCTGGGGACTTTGGTTGGTGAGGAAACCCCCTCTTCGGAGGGGCCTGGCAGGCTGGCCCGGCCCGGCACCTCGGCCTGGGCCGGGTGAGCTCTGGCATGGAAAGGGGGCTCTCCCAGCAGCCCCAGATCTGGCCCAGGGGTCCCTTCCCTCACAGCCCCTTCTGCAAGGGGCCCTGCCACTCCCCCCGCCTTAGGACTCAGCCCTCTGGCCTCCAGCAAGCTTGAGGAAGGAACTATTCCTATCCAACAGTGGCCCCTAGCGGTGGAAGTTTTGGCTCAGGCTTTGGGCAACGGAGCCTCTCTCTTGTTCCTGGAGCTTCTTCAGTCTCTTGGCTTTTCACCAGACAGACAGGAGGGAACAACAGTCCAGGACACCAGAGCAGAGCTTCTCTCCTAGCCCAATCCCCACCCAGCAGGCTCCACCCACGTCGGCGTCCACTTCCGTCGCGTTCCCGTGGCCTCCGGGTGGCATTCGGTGTAAACATTTTGGAACCCCGCTTCCCCCAGCGCTGGAGGTTTTCCGGGCAGTGGACGCGCTCCCCGAAGGGCATTTGGCGGGTTTCGGCAGGATGCCTATTGGCCGCATCTGTCCAGGCACTGCCGCTGGGGACAACTCCCGAGTGCAGAAAACGCCCCGCCCCCCATCCATCACAATTGTCTTCCCACTCCCGGCCTTGGGCAGCTCCCGCAAGTGGCCACCGTCTCCAGAGCAACCAGGCGTGGCGGGATCGGGGCGAGTGTGCCGGGGCGGGGGTGAGGGGTGCCTGCGCGCAAGGGTGGCAGTGGGCGTGGCCGGCGCAGCGGGCTGGGGCGCCTGCGCTTTGGTCCCTGCAGGGCGGGCGCCGCTGAGCGGTCTACCCAGGCGCGGGAGGCCAAGCGCTTGCCCACCCCCACCCCCACCCCGGGCGCCGGCCGGGCGCCCCGACAGGAGGGGGTGCGGCGGAGGCAGCCGATGGAGCGAGAGGGGGCTTAGATCCCACAGGGCTGTCAGGATGCGGCTCTCCCGCCGGCAGGTGTCGGCACTTTTGCTTCCCTCCGCGGTGAGGACCACCTTCTCCTGCCTCTCAGCTGACCTGGGCCGGTCCAACGAACCTGAGCGCAGGTGTTGCACCTGGGCTGAGGCTCAGGTCCCAGCTGGCACGGGGCCTGTCCAGAGACAGGCAGAAGCCTGTCTCCTGAGCATGCACGCGCCCAGTGCCAGGCTCAGCCGCAGCCAAAGTGACAGAAGAAGAGGCGTGTGTAGAGAGGCCCCCCTGCAACCGACTCCCCGCTCCCCGTGCAAGAGCACGGATTCCCAAGTAGGGCCCACTGGCAGGGCACTGAGGCCCGGAGCCACCTGCCATCAGCAGCGTAGTCCTGGGTGTCCCCGCAGCCCTCAGGAGCACCGGGGCCTGGGGCTTGATCGACTAGGCAGCTGCGCCTCGGCCAGAAGGGCTATCTGCTTTGGTTTGGAAATCTTGACAGTATCCCTGCGGCATTGCCCGCTATGGTAGCTTGGCACGGCAATCCATAGGAAAATCACCTGGTGGCGTGGCGTGCTCTGGCAGAGCGCAATGTGCTTAAGATGATGGGTTCTCACTTTTTTTCGCCCTCCCCAAAAACGGACGGTTACGACTGGAGGCAAGGCCCAAACAACCCACACGTCCGCTTTGGACGGTCACGATGGCCGCTTAGAATGTACCCGGTCCATGGAACGCCTGGACCTGTAAGCCCACTTGACCGCAGTGCCTGCCTCAAGTGAGCAGAAATGATTTCCACGCAAGTGTCTCAGCACCCAATAGGTAAGCAGTTTCGTTTTGCGTCCCCCGGCCCCAGAGCCGAGAGAAATGCTCGTTCGTTCGTTCGTTCGTTCGTTCGTTCGTTCGTTCGTTCGTTCGTTCGTAGGGTCCCAAACAGGAGGGCGAGAGGAGAAAGGGCAGGCTCATTGCTCGGAGTCGTCGGGGTGCTCTGGGGCCCCTCTCGTCCCAGAAAAGAAACGCAGAGAAAGAGAGGTCATTGACAAGGGTGAGGGAAGCCTCTGGGCCTGTCCTCTCCGGGAGACAGGTGTCTGGAGGCCTGGCCGGGAGCCCAGGCCGAAGCCCGCAGGCCACCGGTGGGAAAGGCCGGGGTTGCCCTGACAAAAGGTGGAGGTGACGGCGATGGGAGACAGCATGTCTGTGACCATTGCCGTGGGAGAGACCTGCAGGGCAACGCCGGCCGGCCCTAGCTAGGCCCCCGCTGGAGGAGGCCTCGGGGACTTTGGTTGGCGAGGAAACCCCCTCTTCGGAGGGGCCCGGCAGGCTGGCCCGGCCCAGACCCTCGGCCTGGGCCAGCTGAGCTATGGCCTGGAGAGGGGGCTCTCCCAGCAGCCCCAGATCTGCCCCAGGGCTCCCTTCCCCCACAGCCCCTTCTGCAAGGGGCCCTGCCCCTCCCCCCGCCTTAGAACTCAGCCCTCTGGCCTCCAGCAAGCGTGAGGAAGGAACTATTCCTATCCAACAGTGGCCCCTAGCGGTGGAAGTTTTGGCTCAGACTTTGGGCAACGGAGCCGCTCTCTGGTTCCTGGAGCTTCTTCAGTCTCTTGGCTTTTCCCCAGACAGACAGGAGGGAACAACTGTCCAGGACACCAGAGCAGAGCTTCTCTCCTAGCCCAGTCCCCACCCAGCAGGCTCCACCCACGTCGGCGACCCCTTCCGTCGCGTCCCCGTGGCCTCCTGGTGGCATTCGGTGTAAACATTTTGGAACCCCGCTTCCCCCAGCGCTGGAGGTTCTCCTGGCAGTGGACGCGCTCCCCGAAAGGGCATTGGGTGGGTTTCGGCAGGATGCCTGTTGGCCGCATCTGTCCCGCCACTGGCACTGGCACTGGCACTGGGGACAACTCCCGAGGGCAGAAAACGCCCCCCGCCCCCATCCATCACAACTGTCTTCCCACTCCCGGGCTCGGGCAGCTCCCGCCAGTGGCCAGCGTCTCCGGAGCAACCGGGCGGGGCGGGGGCGGGGCGAGTGTGCCGGGGGCGCGGCGAGGGGCGCCTGCGCGCCAGGGCGGCGCTGGGCGTGGCCGGCCCAGCGGGCTGCGGCGCCTGCGCTGTGGTCCCGGCACGGCGGGCGTCGGAGAGCGGTCTACCGGCGGCGCGGGAGGCCTAGCGCTTGCCCACCCCCACCCCCACCCCCACCCCGGGCGCCGGCCGGGCGCCCCGACAGGAGGGGGTGGGGCGGAGGCAGCCGATGGAGCGAGAGGGGGCTTAGATCCCACAGGGCTGTCAGGATGCGGCTCTCCCGCCGGCAGGTGTCGGCACTTTTGCTTCCCTCCGCGGTGAGGACCACCTTCTCCTGCCTCTCAGCTGACCTGGGCCGGTCCAACGAACCTGAGCGCAGGTGTTGCACCTGGGCTGAGGCTCAGGTCCCAGCTGGCACGGGGCCTGTCCAGAGACAGGCAGAAGCCTGTCTCCTGAGCATGCACGCGCCCAGTGCCAGGCTCAGCCGCAGCCAAAGTGACAGAAGAAGAGGCGTGTGTAGAGAGGCCCCCCTGCAACCGACTCCCCGCTCCCCGTGCAAGAGCACGGATTCCCAAGTAGGGCCCACTGGCAGGGCACTGAGGCCCGGAGCCACCTGCCATCAGCAGCGTAGTCCTGGGTGTCCCCGCAGCCCTCAGGAGCACCGGGGCCTGGGGCTTGATCGACTAGGCAGCTGCGCCTCGGCCAGAAGGGCTATCTGCTTTGGTTTGGAAATCTTGACAGTATCCCTGCGTCATTGTCCGCTATGGTAGCTTGGCACGGCAATCCATAGGAAAATCACCTGGTGGCGTGGCGTGCTCTGGCAGAGCGCAATGTGCTTAAGATGATGGGTTCTCACTTTTTTTCGCCCTCCCCAAAAACGGACAGTTACGACTGGAGGCAAGGCCCAAACAACCCACACGTCCGCTTTGGACGGTCACGATGGCCGCTTAGAATGTACCCGGTCCATGGAACGCCTGGACCTGTAAGCCCACTTGACCGCAGTGCCTGCCTCAAGTGAGCAGAAATGATTTCCACGCAAGTGTCTCAGCACCCAATAGGTAAGCAGTTTCGTTTTGCGTCCCCCGGCCCCAGAGCCGAGAGAAATGCTCGTTCGTTCGTTCGTTCGTTCGTTCGTTCGTTCGTTCGTTCGTTCGTTCGTTCGTTCGTTCGTAGGGTCCCAAACAGGAGGGCGAGAGGAGAAAGGGCAGGCTCATTCCTCGGAGTCGCCGGGGTGCTCTGGGGCCCCTCTCGTCCCAGAAAAGAAACGCAGAGAAAGAGAGGCCATTGACAAGGGAGAGGGAAGCCTCTGGGCCTGTCCTCTCCGGGAGACAGGTGTCTGGAGGCCTGGCCGGGAGCCCAGGCCGAAGCCCGCAGGCCACCGGTGGGAAAGGCCGGGGTTGCCCTGACAAAAGGTGGAGGTGACGGCGATGGGAGACAGCATGTCTGTGACCATTGCCGTGGGAGAGACCTGCAGGGCAACGCCGGCCGGCCCTAGCTAGGCCCCCGCTGGAGGAGGCCTCGGGGACTTTGGTTGGCGAGGAAACCCCCTCTTCGGAGGGGCCCGGCAGGCTGGCCCGGCCCAGACCCTCGGCCTGGGCCAGCTGAGCTATGGCCTGGAGAGGGGGCTCTCCCAACAGCCCCAGATCTGCCCCAGGGCTCCCTTCCCCCACAGCCCCTTCTGCAAGGGGCCCTGCCCCTCCCCCCCCGCCTTAGAACTCAGCCCTCTGGCCTCCAGCAAGCGTGAGGAAGGAACTATTCCTATCCAACAGTGGCCCCTAGCGGTGGAAGTTTAGGCTCAGACTTTGGGCAACGGAGCCGCTCTCTGGTTCCTGGAGCTTCTTCAGTCTCTTGGCTTTTCCCCAGACAGACAGGAGGGAACAACTGTCCAGGACACCAGAGCAGAGCTTCTCTCCTAGCCCAGTCCCCACCCAGCAGGCTCCACCCACGTCGGCGACCCCTTCCGTCGCGTCCCCGTGGCCTCCTGGTGGCATTCGGTGTAAACATTTTGGAACCCCGCTTCCCCCAGCGCTGGAGGTTCTCCTGGCAGTGGACGCGCTCCCCGAAAGGGCATTGGGTGGGTTTCGGCAGGATGCCTGTTGGCCGCATCTGTCCCGCCACCGCCACTGGCACTGGCACTGGCACTGGGGACAACTCCCGAGGGCAGAAAACGGCCCCCGCCCCCATCCATCACAACTGTCTTCCTACTCCCGGGCTCGGGAAGGTCCCGCCAGTGGCCAGCGTCTCCGGAGCAACCGGGCGGGGCGGGGGCGGGGCGAGTGTGCCGGGGGCGGGGTGAGGGGCGCCTGCGCGCCAGGGCGGCGCTGGGCGTGGCCGGCCCAGCGGGCTGCGGCGCCTGCGCTGTGGTCCCGGCACGGCGGGCGTCGGAGAGCGGTCTACCGGCGGCGCGGGAGGCCTAGCGCTTGCCCACCCCCACCCCCACCCCGGGCGCCGGCCGGGCGCCCCGACAGGAGGGGGTGGGGCGGAGGCAGCCGATGGAGCGAGAGGGGGCTTAGATCCCACAGGGCTGTCAGGATGCGGCTCTCCCGCCGGCAGGTGTCGGCACTTTTGCTACCCTCCGCGGTGAGGACCACCTTCTCCTGCCTCTCAGCTGACCTGGGCCGGTCCAACGAACCTGAGCGCAGGTGTTGCACCTGGGCTGAGGCTCAGGTCCCAGCTGGCACGGGGCCTGTCCAGAGACAGGCAGAAGCCTGTCTCCTGAGCATGCACGCGCCCAGTGCCAGGCTCAGCCGCAGCCAAAGTGACAGAAGAAGAGGCGTGTGTAGAGAGGCCCCCCTGCAACCGACTCCCCGCTCCCCGTGCAAGAGCACGGATTCCCAAGTAGGGCCCACTGGCAGGGCACTGAGGCCCGGAGCCACCTGCCATCAGCAGCGTAGTCCTGGGTGTCCCCGCAGCCCTCAGGAGCACCGGGGCCTGGGGTTTGATCGACTAGGCAGCTGCGCCTCGGCCAGAAGGGCTATCTGCTTTGGTTTGGAAATCTTGACAGTATCCCTGCGGCATTGCCCGCTATGGTAGCTTGGCACGGCAATCCATAGGAAAATCACCTGGTGGCGTGGCGTGCTCTGGCAGAGCGCAATGTGCTTAAGATGATGGGTTCTCACTTTTTTTCGCCCTCCCCAAAAACGGACGGTTACGACTGGAGGCAAGGCCCAAACAACCCACACGTCCGCTTTGGACGGTCACGATGGCCGCTTAGAATGTACCCGGTCCATGGAACGCCTGGACCTGTAAGCCCACTTGACCGCAGTGCCTGCCTCAAGTGAGCAGAAATGATTTCCACGCAAGTGTCTCAGCACCCAATAGGTAAGCAGTTTCGTTTTGCGTCCCCCGTCCCCAGAGCCGAGAGAAATGCTCGTTCGTTCGTTCGTTCATTCGTTCGTTCGTTGGGTCCCAACCAGGAGGGCGAGAGGAGAAAGGGCAGGCTCATTGCTCGGAGTCGTCGGGGTGCTCTGGGGCCCCTCTCGTCCCAGAAAAGAAACGCAGAGAAAGAGTGGTCATTGACAAGGGAGAGGGAAGCCTCTGGGCCTGTCCTCTCTGGGAGACAGGTGTCTGGAGGCCTGGCCGGGAGCCCAGGCCGAAGCCCGCAGGCCACCAGTGGGAAAGGCCGGGGTTGCCCTGACAAAAGGTGGAGGTGACGGCGATGGGAGACAGCATGTCTGTGACCATTGCCGTGGGAGAGACCTGCAGGGCAACGCCGGCCGGCCCTAGCTAGGCCCCCGCTGGAGGAGGCCTCGGGGACTTTGGTTGGCGAGGAAACCCCCTCTTCGGAGGGGCCCGGCAGGCTGGCCCGGCCCAGACCCTCGGCCTGGGCCAGCTGAGCTATGGCCTGGAGAGGGGGCTCTCCCAGCAGCCCCAGATCTGCCCCAGGGCTCCCTTCCCCCACAGCCCCTTCTGCAAGGGGCCCTGCCCCTCCCCCCCCCGCGCCTTAGAACTCAGCCCTCTGGCCTCCAGCAAGCGTGAGGAAGGAACTATTCCTATCCAACAGTGGCCCCTAGCGGTGGAAGTTTTGGCTCAGACTTTGGGCAACGGAGCCGCTCTCTGGTTCCTGGAGCTTCTTCAGTCTCTTGGCTTTTCCCCAGACAGACAGGAGGGAACAACTGTCCAGGACACCAGAGCAGAGCTTCTCTCCTAGCCCAGTCCCCACCCAGCAGGCTCCACCCACGTCGGCGACCCCTTCCGTCGCGTCCCCGTGGCCTCCTGGTGGCATTCGGTGTAAACATTTTGGAACCCCGCTTCCCCCAGCGCTGGAGGTTCTCCTGGCAGTGGACGCGCTCCCCGAAAGGGCATTGGGTGGGTTTCGGCAGGATGCCTGTTGGCCGCATCTGTCCCGCCACTGGCACTGGCACTGGCACTGGGGACAACTCCCGAGGGCAGAAAACGCCCCCCGCCCCCATCCATCACAACTGTCTTCCCACTCCCGGGCTCGGGCAGCTCCCGCCAGTGGCCAGCGTCTCCGGAGCAACCGGGCGGGGCGGGGGCGGGGCGAGTGTGCCGGGGGCGGGGTGAGGGGCGCCTGCGCGCCCGGGCGGCTGTGGGCGTGGCCGGCCCAGCGGGCTGCGGCGCCTGCGCTGTGGTCCCGGCACGGCGGGCGTCGGAGAGTGGTCTACCGGCGGCGCGGGAGGCCTAGCGCTTGCCCACCCCCACCCCCACCCCGGGCGCCGGCCGGGCGCCCCGACAGGAGGGGATGCGGCGGGCGGAGGCAGCCGATGGAGCCAGAGGGGGCTTAGATCCCACAGGGCTGTCAGGATGCGGCTCTCCCGCCGGCAGGTGTTGGCACTTTTGCTTCCCTCCGCGGTGAGGACCACCTTCTCCTGCCTCTCAGCTGACCTGGGCCGGTCCAACGAACCTGAGCGCAGGTGTTGCACCTGGGCTGAGGCTCAGGTCCCAGCTGGCACGGGGCCTGTCCAGAGACAGGCAGAAGCCTGTCTCCTGAGCATGCACGCGCCCAGTGCCAGGCTCAGCCGCAGCCAAAGTGACAGAAGAAGAGGCGTGTGTAGAGAGGCCCCCCTGCAACCGACTCCCCGCTCCCCGTGCAAGAGCACGGATTCCCAAGTAGGGCCCACTGGCAGGGCACTGAGGCCCGGAGCCACCTGCCATCAGCAGCGTAGTCCTGGGTGTCCCCGCAGCCCTCAGGAGCACCGGGGCCTGGGGCTTGATCGACTAGGCAGCTGCGCCTCGGCCAGAAGGGCTATCTGCTTTGGTTTGGAAATCTTGACAGTATCCCTGCGGCATTGTCCGCTATGGTAGCTTGGCACGGCAATCCATAGGAAAATCACCTGGTGGCGTGGCGTGCTCTGGCAGAGCGCAATGTGCTTAAGATGATGGGTTCTCACTTTTTTTCGCCCTCCCCAAAAACGGACAGTTACGACTGGAGGCAAGGCCCAAACAACCCACACGTCCGCTTTGGACGGTCACGATGGCCGCTTAGAATGTACCCGGTCCATGGAACGCCTGGACCTGTAAGCCCACTTGACCGCAGTGCCTGCCTCAAGTGAGCAGAAATGATTTCCACGCAAGTGTCTCAGCACCCAATAGGTAAGCAGTTTCGTTTTGCGTCCCCCGGCCCCAGAGCCGAGAGAAATGCTCGTTCGTTCGTTCGTTCGTTCGTAGGGTCCCAAACAGGAGGGCGAGAGGAGAAAGGGCAGGCTCATTGCTCGGAGTCGTCGGGGTGCTCTGGGGCCCCTCTCGTCCCAGAAAAGAAACGCAGAGAAAGAGAGGCCATTGACAAGGGAGAGGGAAGCCTCTGGGCCTGTCCTCTCCGGGAGACAGGTGTCTGGAGGCCTGGCCGGTAGCCCAGGCCAAAGCCCGCAGGCCACCGGTGGGAAAGGCCGGGGTTGCCCTGACAAAAGGTGGAGGTGACGGCGATGGGAGACAGCATGTCTGTGACCATTGCCGTGGGAGAGACCTGCAGGGCAACGCCGGCCGGCCCTAGCTAGGCCCCCGCTGGAGGAGGCCTCCGGGACTTTGGTTGGTGAGGAAACCCCCTCTTCGGAGGGGCCCGGCAGGCTGGCCCGGCCCAGACCCTCGGCCTGGGCCAGCTGAGCTATGGCCTGGAGAGGGGGCTCTCTCAGCAGCCCCAGATCTGCCCCAGGGCTCCCTTCCCCCACAGCCCCTTCAGCAAGGGGCCCTGCCCCTCCCCCCCGCCTTAGAACTCAGCCCTCTGGCCTCCAGCAAGCGTGAGGAAGGAAGTATTCCTATCCAACAGTGGCCCCTAGCGGTGGAAGTTTTGGCTCAGACTTTGGGCAACGGAGCCGCTCTCTGGTTCCTGGAGCTTCTTCAGTCTCTTGGCTTTTCCCCAGACAGACAGGAGGGAACAACTGTCCAGGACACCAGAGCAGAGCTTCTCTCCTAGCCCAGTCCCCACCCAGCAGGCTCCACCCACGTCGGCGACCCCTTCCGTCGCGTCCCCGTGGCCTCCTGGTGGCATTCGGTGTAAACATTTTGGAACCCCGCTTCCCCCAGCGCTGGAGGTTCTCCTGGCAGTGGACGCGCTCCCCGAAAGGGCATTGGGTGGGTTTCGGCAGGATGCCTGTTGGCCGCATCTGTCCCGCCACTGGCACTGGCACTGGCACTGGGGACAACTCCCGAGGGCAGAAAACGCCCCCCGCCCCCATCCATCACAACTGTCTTCCCACTCCCGGGCTCGGGCAGCTCCCGCCAGTGGCCAGCGTCTCCGGAGCAACCGGGCGGGGCGGGGGCGGGGCGAGTGTGCCGGGGGCGGGGTGAGGGGCGCCTGCGCGCCAGGGCGGCGCTGGGCGTGGCCGGCCCAGCGGGCTGCGGCGCCTGCGCTGTGGTCCCGGCACGGCGGGCGTCGGAGAGCGGTCTACCGGCGGCGCGGGAGGCCTAGCGCTTGCCCACCCCCACCCCCACCCCGGGCGCCGGCCGGGCGCCCCGACAGGAGGGGGTGGGGCGGAGGCAGCCGATGGAGCGAGAGGGGGCTTAGATCCCACAGGGCTGTCAGGATGCGGCTCTCCCGCCGGCAGGTGTCGGCACTTTTGCTTCCCTCCGCGGTGAGGACCACCTTCTCCTGCCTCTCAGCTGACCTGGGCCGGTCCAACGAACCTGAGCGCAGGTGTTGCACCTGGGCTGAGGCTCAGGTCCCAGCTGGCACGGGGCCTGTCCAGAGACAGGCAGAAGCCTGTCTCCTGAGCATGCACGCGCCCAGTGCCAGGCTCAGCCGCAGCCAAAGTGACAGAAGAAGAGGCGTGTGTAGAGAGGCCCCCCTGCAACCGACTCCCCGCTCCCCGTGCAAGAGCACGGATTCCCAAGTAGGGCCCACTGGCAGGGCACTGAGGCCCGGAGCCACCTGCCATCAGCAGCGTAGTCCTGGGTGTCCCCGCAGCCCTCAGGAGCACCGGGGCCTGGGGCTTGATCGACTAGGCAGCTGCGCCTCGGCCACAAGGGCTATCTGCTTTGGTTTGGAAATCTTGACAGTATCCCTGCGGCATTGCCCGCTATGGTAGCTTGGCACGGCAATCCATAGGAAAATCACCTGGTGGCGTGGCGTGCTCTGGCAGAGCGCAATGTGCTTAAGATGATGGGTTCTCACTTTTTTTCGCCCTCCCCAAAAACGGACGGTTACGACTGGAGGCAAGGCCCAAACAACCCACACGTCCGCTTTGGACGGTCACGATGGCCGCTTAGAATGTACCCGGTCCATGGAACGCCTGGACCTGTAAGCCCACTTGACCGCAGTGCCTGCCTCAAGTGAGCAGAAATGATTTCCACGCAAGTGTCTCAGCACCCAATAGGTAAGCAGTTTCGTTTTGCGTCCCCCGGCCCCAGAGCCGAGAGAAATGCTCGTTCGTTCGTTCGTTCGTTCGTAGGGTCCCAAACAGGAGGGCGAGAGGAGAAAGGGCAGGCTCATTGCTCGGAGTCGTCGGGGTGCTCTGGGGCCCCTCTCGTCCCAGAAAAGAAACGCAGAGAAAGAGAGGCCATTGACAAGGGAGAGGGAAGCCTCTGGGCCTGTCCTCTCCGGGAGACAGGTGTCTGGAGGCCTGGCCGGGAGCCCAGGCCGAAGCCCGCAGGCCACCGGTGGGAAAGGCCGGGGTTGCCCTGACAAAAGGTGGAGGTGACGGCGATGGGAGACAGCATGTCTGTGACCATTGCCGTGGGAGAGACCTGCAGGGCAACGCCGGCCGGCCCTAGCTAGGCCCCCGCTGGAGGAGGCCTCGGGGACTTTGGTTGGCGAGGAAACCCCCTCTTCGGAGGGGCCCAGCAGGCTGGCCCGGCCCAGACCCTCGGCCTGGGCCAGCTGAGCTATGGCCTGGAGAGGGGGCTCTCTCAGCAGCCCCAGATCTGCCCCAGGGCTCCCTTCCCCCACAGCCCCTTCTGCAAGGGGCCCTGCCCCTCCCCCCCACCTTAGAACTCAGCCCTCTGGCCTCCAGCAAGCGTGAGGAAGGAAGTATTCCTATCCAACAGTGGCCCCTAGCGGTGGAAGTTTTGGCTCAGACTTTGGGCAACGGAGCCGCTCTCTGGTTCCTGGAGCTTCTTCAGTCTCTTGGCTTTTCCCCAGACAGACAGGAGGGAACAACTGTCCAGGACACCAGAGCAGAGCTTCTCTCCTAGCCCAGTCCCCACCCAGCAGGCTCCACCCACGTCGGCGACCCCTTCCGTCGCGTCCCCGTGGCCTCCTGGTGGCATTCGGTGTAAACATTTTGGAACCCCGCTTCCCCCAGCGCTGGAGGTTCTCCTGGCAGTGGACGCGCTCCCCGAAAGGGCATTGGGTGGGTTTCGGCAGGATGCCTGTTGGCCGCATCTGTCCCGCCACTGGCACTGGCACTGGCACTGGGGACAACTCCCGAGGGCAGAAAACGCCCCCCGCCCCCATCCATCACAACTGTCTTCCCACTCCCGGGCTCGGGCAGCTCCCGCCAGTGGCCAGCGTCTCCGGAGCAACCGGGCGGGGCGGGGGCGGGGCGAGTGTGCCGGGGGCGGGGTGAGGGGCGCCTGCGCGCCAGGGCGGCGCTGGGCGTGGCCGGCCCAGCGGGCTGCGGCGCCTGCGCTGTGGTCCCGGCACGGCGGGCGTCGGAGAGCGGTCTACCGGCGGCGCGGGAGGCCTAGCGCTTGCCCACCCCCACCCCCACCCCGGGCGCCGGCCGGGCGCCCCGACAGGAGGGGGTGGGGCGGAGGCAGCCGATGGAGCGAGAGGGGGCTTAGATCCCACAGGGCTGTCAGGATGCGGCTCTCCCGCCGGCAGGTGTCGGCACTTTTGCTTCCCTCCGCGGTGAGGACCACCTTCTCCTGCCTCTCAGCTGACCTGGGCCGGTCCAACGAACCTGAGCGCAGGTGTTGCACCTGGGCTGAGGCTCAGGTCCCAGCTGGCACGGGGCCTGTCCAGAGACAGGCAGAAGCCTGTCTCCTGAGCATGCACGCGCCCAGTGCCAGGCTCAGCCGCAGCCAAAGTGACAGAAGAAGAGGCGTGTGTAGAGAGGCCCCCCTGCAACCGACTCCCCGCTCCCCGTGCAAGAGCACGGATTCCCAAGTAGGGCCCACTGGCAGGGCACTGAGGCCCGGAGCCACCTGCCATCAGCAGCGTAGTCCTGGGTGTCCCCGCAGCCCTCAGGAGCACCGGGGCCTGGGGCTTGATCGACTAGGCAGCTGCGCCTCGGCCACAAGGGCTATCTGCTTTGGTTTGGAAATCTTGACAGTATCCCTGCGGCATTGCCCGCTATGGTAGCTTGGCACGGCAATCCATAGGAAAATCACCTGGTGGCGTGGCGTGCTCTGGCAGAGCGCAATGTGCTTAAGATGATGGGTTCTCACTTTTTTTCGCCCTCCCCAAAAACGGACGGTTACGACTGGAGGCAAGGCCCAAACAACCCACACGTCCGCTTTGGACGGTCACGATGGCCGCTTAGAATGTACCCGGTCCATGGAACGCCTGGACCTGTAAGCCCACTTGACCGCAGTGCCTGCCTCAAGTGAGCAGAAATGATTTCCACGCAAGTGTCTCAGCACCCAATAGGTAAGCAGTTTCGTTTTGCGTCCCCCGGCCCCAGAGCCGAGAGAAATGCTCGTTCGTTCGTTCGTTCGTTCGTAGGGTCCCAAACAGGAGGGCGAGAGGAGAAAGGGCAGGCTCATTGCTCGGAGTCGTCGGGGTGCTCTGGGGCCCCTCTCGTCCCAGAAAAGAAACGCAGAGAAAGAGAGGCCATTGACAAGGGAGAGGGAAGCCTCTGGGCCTGTCCTCTCCGGGAGACAGGTGTCTGGAGGCCTGGCCGGGAGCCCAGGCCGAAGCCCGCAGGCCACCGGTGGGAAAGGCCGGGGTTGCCCTGACAAAAGGTGGAGGTGACGGCGATGGGAGACAGCATGTCTGTGACCATTGCCGTGGGAGAGACCTGCAGGGCAACGCCGGCCGGCCCTAGCTAGGCCCCCGCTGGAGGAGGCCTCGGGGACTTTGGTTGGCGAGGAAACCCCCTCTTCGGAGGGGCCCGGCAGGCTGGCCCGGCCCAGACCCTCGGCCCGGGCCAGCTGAGCTATGGCCTGGAGAGGGGGCTCTCCCAGCAGCCCCAGATCTGCCCCAGGGCTCCCTTCCCCCACAGCCCCTTCTGCAAGGGGCCCTGCCCCTCCCCCCCCGCCTTAGAACTCAGCCCTCTGGCCTCCAGCAAGCGTGAGGAAGGAAGTATTCCTATCCAACAGTGGCCCCTAGCGGTGGAAGTTTAGGCTCAGACTTTGGGCAACGGAGCCGCTCTCTGGTTCCTGGAGCTTCTTCAGTCTCTTGGCTTTTCCCCAGACAGACAGGAGGGAACAACTGTCCAGGACACCAGAGCAGAGCTTCTCTCCTAGCCCAGTCCCCACCCAGCAGGCTCCACCCACGTCGGCGACCCCTTCCGTCGCGTCCCCGTGGCCTCCTGGTGGCATTCGGTGTAAACATTTTGGAACCCCGCTTCCCCCAGCGCTGGAGGTTCTCCTGGCAGTGGACGCGCTCCCCGAAAGGGCACTGGGTGGGTTTCGGCAGGATGCCTGTTGGCCGCATCTGTCCCGCCACTGGCACTGGCACTGGCACTGGGGACAACTCCCGAGGGCAGAAAACGCCCCCCGCCCCCATCCATCACAACTGTCTTCCCACTCCCGGGCTCGGGCAGCTCCCGCCAGTGGCCAGCGTCTCCGGAGCAACCGGGCGGGGCGGGGGCGGGGCGAGTGTGCCGGGGGCGCGGTGAGGGGCGCCTGCGCGCCAGGGCGGCGCTGGGCGTGGCCGGCCCAGCGGGCTGCGGCGCCTGCGCTGTGGTCCCGGCACGGCGGGCGTCGGAGAGCGGTCTACCGGCGGCGCGGGAGGCCTAGCGCTTGCCCACCCCCACCCCCACCCCGGGCGCCGGCCGGGCGCCCCGACAGGAGGGGGTGGGGCGGAGGCAGCCGATGGAGCGAGAGGGGGCTTAGATCCCACAGGGCTGTCAGGATGCGGCTCTCCCGCCGGCAGGTGTCGGCACTTTTGCTTCCCTCCGCGGTGAGGACCACCTTCTCCTGCCTCTCAGCTGACCTGGGCCGGTCCAACGGACCTGAGCGCAGGTGTTGCACCTGGGCTGAGGCTCAGGTCCCAGCTGGCACGGGGCCTGTCCAGAGACAGGCAGAAGCCTGTCTCCTGAGCATGCACGCGCCCAGTGCCAGGCTCAGCCGCAGCCAAAGTGACAGAAGAAGAGGCGTGTGTAGAGAGGCCCCCCTGCAACCGACTCCCCGCTCCCCGTGCAAGAGCACGGATTCCCAAGTAGGGCCCACTGGCAGGGCACTGAGGCCCGGAGCCACCTGCCATCAGCAGCGTAGTCCTGGGTGTCCCCGCAGCCCTCAGGAGCACCGGGGCCTGGGGCTTGATCGACTAGGCAGCTGCGCCTCGGCCAGAAGGGCTATCTGCTTTGGTTTGGAAATCTTGACAGTATCCCTGCGTCATTGTCCGCTATGGTAGCTTGGCACGGCAATCCATAGGAAAATCACCTGGTGGCGTGGCGTGCTCTGGCAGAGCGCAATGTGCTTAAGATGATGGGTTCTCACTTTTTTTCGCCCTCCCCAAAAACGGACAGTTACGACTGGAGGCAAGGCCCAAACAACCCACACGTCCGCTTTGGACGGTCACGATGGCCGCTTAGAATGTACCCGGTCCATGGAACGCCTGGACCTGTAAGCCCACTTGACCGCAGTGCCTGCCTCAAGTGAGCAGAAATGATTTCCACGCAAGTGTCTCAGCACCCAATAGGTAAGCAGTTTCGTTTTGCGTCCCCCGGCCCCAGAGCCGAGAGAAATGCTCGTTCGTTCGTTCGTTCGTTCGTTCGTTCGTTCGTTCGTTCGTTCGTTCGTTCGTTCGTAGGGTCCCAAACAGGAGGGCGAGAGGAGAAAGGGCAGGCTCATTGCTCGGAGTCGTCGGGGTGCTCTGGGGCCCCTCTCGTCCCAGAAAAGAAACGCAGAGAAAGAGAGGTCATTGACAAGGGTGAGGGAAGCCTCTGGGCCTGTCCTCTCTGGGAGACAGGTGTCTGGAGGCCTGGCCGGGAGCCCAGGCCGAAGCCCGCAGGCCACCGGTGGGAAAGGCCGGGGTTGCCCTGACAAAAGGTGGAGGTGACGGCGATGGGAGACAGCATGTCTGTGACCATTGCCGTGGGAGAGACCTGCAGGGCAACGCCGGCCGGCCCTAGCTAGGCCCCCGCTGGAGGAGGCCTCGGGGACTTTGGTTGGTGAGGAAACCCCCTCTTCGGAGGGGCCCGGCAGGCTGGCCCGGCCCAGACCCTCGGCCTGGGCCAGCTGAGCTATGGCCTGGAGAGGGGGCTCTCTCAGCAGCCCCAGATCTGCCCCAGGGCTCCCTTCCCCCACAGCCCCTTCTGCAAGGGGCCCTGCCCCTCCCCCCCACCTTAGAACTCAGCCCTCTGGCCTCCAGCAAGCGTGAGGAAGGAAGTATTCCTATCCAACAGTGGCCCCTAGCGGTGGAAGTTTTGGCTCAGACTTTGGGCAACGGAGCCGCTCTCTGGTTCCTGGAGCTTCTTCAGTCTCTTGGCTTTTCCCCAGACAGACAGGAGGGAACAACTGTCCAGGACACCAGAGCAGAGCTTCTCTCCTAGCCCAGTCCCCACCCAGCAGGCTCCACCCACGTCGGCGACCCCTTCCGTCGCGTCCCCGTGGCCTCCTGGTGGCATTCGGTGTAAACATTTTGGAACCCCGCTTCCCCCAGCGCTGGAGGTTCTCCTGGCAGTGGACGCGCTCCCCGAAAGGGCACTGGGTGGGTTTCGGCAGGATGCCTGTTGGCCGCATCTGTCCCGCCACTGGCACTGGCACTGGCACTGGGGACAACTCCCGAGGGCAGAAAACGCCCCCCGCCCCCATCCATCACAACTGTCTTCCCACTCCCGGGCTCGGGCAGCTCCCGCCAGTGGCCAGCGTCTCCGGAGCAACCGGGCGGGGCGGGGGCGGGGCGAGTGTGCCGGGGGCGCGGTGAGGGGCGCCTGCGCGCCAGGGCGGCGCTGGGCGTGGCCGGCCCAGCGGGCTGCGGCGCCTGCGCTGTGGTCCCGGCACGGCGGGCGTCGGAGAGCGGTCTACCGGCGGCGCGGGAGGCCTAGCGCTTGCCCACCCCCACCCCCACCCCGGGCGCCGGCCGGGCGCCCCGACAGGAGGGGGTGGGGCGGAGGCAGCCGATGGAGCGAGAGGGGGCTTAGATCCCACAGGGCTGTCAGGATGCGGCTCTCCCGCCGGCAGGTGTCGGCACTTTTGCTTCCCTCCGCGGTGAGGACCACCTTCTCCTGCCTCTCAGCTGACCTGGGCCGGTCCAACGAACCTGAGCGCAGGTGTTGCACCTGGGCTGAGGCTCAGGTCCCAGCTGGCACGGGGCCTGTCCAGAGACAGGCAGAAGCCTGTCTCCTGAGCATGCACGCGCCCAGTGCCAGGCTCAGCCGCAGCCAAAGTGACAGAAGAAGAGGCGTGTGTAGAGAGGCCCCCCTGCAACCGACTCCCCGCTCCCCGTGCAAGAGCACGGATTCCCAAGTAGGGCCCACTGGCAGGGCACTGAGGCCCGGAGCCACCTGCCATCAGCAGCGTAGTCCTGGGTGTCCCCGCAGCCCTCAGGAGCACCGGGGCCTGGGGCTTGATCGACTAGGCAGCTGCGCCTCGGCCACAAGGGCTATCTGCTTTGGTTTGGAAATCTTGACAGTATCCCTGCGGCATTGCCCGCTATGGTAGCTTGGCACGGCAATCCATAGGAAAATCACCTGGTGGCGTGGCGTGCTCTGGCAGAGCGCAATGTGCTTAAGATGATGGGTTCTCACTTTTTTTCGCCCTCCCCAAAAACGGACGGTTACGACTGGAGGCAAGGCCCAAACAACCCACACGTCCGCTTTGGACGGTCACGATGGCCGCTTAGAATGTACCCGGTCCATGGAACGCCTGGACCTGTAAGCCCACTTGACCGCAGTGCCTGCCTCAAGTGAGCAGAAATGATTTCCACGCAAGTGTCTCAGCACCCAATAGGTAAGCAGTTTCGTTTTGCGTCCCCCGGCCCCAGAGCCGAGAGAAATGCTCGTTCGTTCGTTCGTTCGTTCGTAGGGTCCCAAACAGGAGGGCGAGAGGAGAAAGGGCAGGCTCATTGCTCGGAGTCGTCGGGGTGCTCTGGGGCCCCTCTCGTCCCAGAAAAGAAACGCAGAGAAAGAGAGGCCATTGACAAGGGAGAGGGAAGCCTCTGGGCCTGTCCTCTCCGGGAGACAGGTGTCTGGAGGCCTGGCCGGGAGCCCAGGCCGAAGCCCGCAGGCCACCGGTGGGAAAGGCCGGGGTTGCCCTGACAAAAGGTGGAGGTGACGGCGATGGGAGACAGCATGTCTGTGACCATTGCCGTGGGAGACACCTGCAGGGCAACGCCGGCCGGCCCTAGCTAGGCCCCCGCTGGAGGAGGCCTCGGGGACTTTGGTTGGCGAGGAAACCCCCTCTTCGGAGGGGCCCAGCAGGCTGGCCCGGCCCAGACCCTCGGCCTGGGCCAGCTGAGCTATGGCCTGGAGAGGGGGCTCTCTCAGCAGCCCCAGATCTGCCCCAGGGCTCCCTTCCCCCACAGCCCCTTCTGCAAGGGGCCCTGCCCCTCCCCCCCGCCTTAGAACTCAGCCCTCTGGCCTCCAGCAAGCGTGAGGAAGGAAGTATTCCTATCCAACAGTGGCCCCTAGCGGTGGAAGTTTTGGCTCAGACTTTGGGCAACGGAGCCGCTCTCTGGTTCCTGGAGCTTCTTCAGTCTCTTGGCTTTTCCCCAGACAGACAGGAGGGAACAACTGTCCAGGACACCAGAGCAGAGCTTCTCTCCTAGCCCAGTCCCCACCCAGCAGGCTCCACCCACGTCGGCGACCCCTTCCGTCGCGTCCCCGTGGCCTCCTGGTGGCATTCGGTGTAAACATTTTGGAACCCCGCTTCCCCCAGCGCTGGAGGTTCTCCTGGCAGTGGACGCGCTCCCCGAAAGGGCATTGGGTGGGTTTCGGCAGGATGCCTGTTGGCCGCATCTGTCCCGCCACTGGCACTGGCACTGGCACTGGGGACAACTCCCGAGGGCAGAAAACGCCCCCCGCCCCCATCCATCACAACTGTCTTCCCACTCCCGGGCTCGGGCAGCTCCCGCCAGTGGCCAGCGTCTCCGGAGCAACCGGGCGGGGCGGGGGCGGGGCGAGTGTGCCGGGGGCGGGGTGAGGGGCGCCTGCGCGCCAGGGCGGCGCTGGGCGTGGCCGGCCCAGCGGGCTGCGGCGCCTGCGCTGTGGTCCCGGCACGGCGGGCGTCGGAGAGCGGTCTACCGGCGGCGCGGGAGGCCTAGCGCTTGCCCACCCCCACCCCCACCCCGGGCGCCGGCCGGGCGCCCCGACAGGAGGGGGTGGGGCGGAGGCAGCCGATGGAGCGAGAGGGGGCTTAGATCCCACAGGGCTGTCAGGATGCGGCTCTCCCGCCGGCAGGTGTCGGCACTTTTGCTTCCCTCCGCGGTGAGGACCACCTTCTCCTGCCTCTCAGCTGACCTGGGCCGGTCCAACGAACCTGAGCGCAGGTGTTGCACCTGGGCTGAGGCTCAGGTCCCAGCTGGCACGGGGCCTGTCCAGAGACAGGCAGAAGCCTGTCTCCTGAGCATGCACGCGCCCAGTGCCAGGCTCAGCCGCAGCCAAAGTGACAGAAGAAGAGGCGTGTGTAGAGAGGCCCCCCTGCAACCGACTCCCCGCTCCCCGTGCAAGAGCACGGATTCCCAAGTAGGGCCCACTGGCAGGGCACTGAGGCCCGGAGCCACCTGCCATCAGCAGCGTAGTCCTGGGTGTCCCCGCAGCCCTCAGGAGCACCGGGGCCTGGGGCTTGATCGACTAGGCAGCTGCGCCTCGGCCACAAGGGCTATCTGCTTTGGTTTGGAAATCTTGACAGTATCCCTGCGGCATTGCCAGCTATGGTAGCTTGGCACGGCAATCCATAGGAAAATCACCTGGTGGCGTGGCGTGCTCTGGCAGAGCGCAATGTGCTTAAGATGATGGGTTCTCACTTTTTTTCGCCCTCCCCAAAAACGGACGGTTACGACTGGAGGCAAGGCCCAAACAACCCACACGTCCGCTTTGGACGGTCACGATGGCCGCTTAGAATGTACCCGGTCCATGGAACGCCTGGACCTGTAAGCCCACTTGACCGCAGTGCCTGCCTCAAGTGAGCAGAAATGATTTCCACGCAAGTGTCTCAGCACCCAATAGGTAAGCAGTTTCGTTTTGCGATCCCGGCCCCAGAGCCGAGAGAAATGCTCGTTCGTTCGTTCGTTCGTTCGTTCGTTCGTTCGTTCGTTCGTTCGTAGGGTCCCAAACAGGAGGGCGAGAGGAGAAAGGGCAGGCTCATTGCTCGGAGTCGTCGGGGTGCTCTGGGGCCCCTCTCGTCCCAGAAAAGAAACGCAGAGAAAGAGAGGTCATTGACAAGGGAGAGGGAAGCCTCTGGGCCTGTCCTCTCTGGGAGACAGGTGTCTGGAGGCCTGGCCGGGAGCCCAGGCCGAAGCCCGCAGGCCACCGGTGGGAAAGGCCGGGCTTCCCCTGACAAAAGGTGGAGGTGATGGCGATGGGAAGACAGCATGTCTGTGACCATTGCCGTGGGAGAGACCTGCAGGGCAACGCCGGCCGGCCCTAGCTAAGCCCCCGCTGGAGGAGGCCTCGGGGACTTTGGTTGGTGAGGAAACCCCCTCTTCGGAGGGGCCTGGCAGGCTGGCCCTGCCCATACCCTCGGCCTGGGTCGCGTGAGCTATGGCATGGAGAGGGGGCTCTCCCAGCAGCCCCAGATCTGCCCCAGGGGCCCCTTCCCCCACAGCCCCTTCTGCAAGGGGCCCTGCCCCTCCCCCTGCCTTAGAACTCAGCCCTCTGGCCTCCAGCAAGCATGAGGAAGGAACTATTCCTATCCAACAGTGGCCCCTAGCGGTGGAAGTTTTGGCTCAGACTTTGGGCAACGGAGCCGCTCTCTTGTTCCTGGAGCTTCTTCAGTCTCTTGGCTTTTCACCAGACAGACAGGAGGGAACAACTGTCCAGGACACCAGAGCAGAGCTTCTCTCCTAGCCCAGTCCCCACCCAGCAGGCTCCACCCATGTCGGCGACCCCTTCCGTCGCGTCCCCGTGGCCTCCTGGTGGCATTCGGTGTAAACATTTGGGAACCCCTCTTCAACCCGCGTTCCTGGGAACTCTTAGCTGAGGGCCTTTTAAAAGAAGAATAACTATTGTATTTTTAGTTACCTCAGAACAAGACCTTCTGCTCGGGATCTGCTCAAGGTGTTGATGTCTTTTAATACAATTTGCCTGATTAACCTGACTGCCTGAGGTAGCTTCTGTCCTCCTGCAGGTTCCTCACAGCCTACATTTTCCCCACTATTTTGTCTTTCATTTCATTTCATTTTGTGTTATTTCTTTTCTTCACTCTCTCACCTCTTCTTTCTAGGGACTGCACAGAGGCTGTTTGGCTGTTACTGCCCTCGACATGTCGTGGCATGTGTGGCTGGAACAGGCTCCCATGACACTGGGTAATTTCAAGCAATCTGGATGAAACAGGTGAGGAGACCCTATCCTGGATGTTGTTAGCTGCAGTGAGACCACTGAAAGAGATTGATGCATAGGCCATGGCCCATAAGCTTGGGCCTGTTCACCAGGTGTGAAACATGGGGAATCACACTTTTTCTCAATGTGATATGTATGCCCAAATGTTGAATGCACTGTTGTCTACCTGAGGTTCTAAGGTAACTACCACAACAACTAGAACTGATATAGCCTGTGCATAAGTTCAAAATTGTTTCCAAGAGTACCTAGTCCCCAAGATGGCCAAATAAGTAATATAGGCCCTATAGTCTCTGAATGTTCAAAAAGGATGTAAGACAAATGTGTATTCAAGGTTGCATCTGGATATGCTAATTCAAGCTCACCTGAGATGTGAGTGATATGCTAATTAAAGCGCACCTGAGATGTGAGCGATATGCTAATTAAAGCTCACCTGAGATGTGAGTGATATGCTAATTAAAGTGCACCTGAGATGTGAGTGATATGCTAATTAAAGCTCACCTAAAATATGGGGGTACTATAATTCAAAACTTATCTGGTACTCAGACAAACACTTAACTAACAAGGAAAGTCATTTTCTTTCACAAAAGCACCATTTAACTCCCTACCCTTATATCTTTTCTGTATAAAAGGGAACCCAAAATTCTATTCGGGGCTCGGTTTTTATTAGGACAAGAGTCCACCAAGCCTAGCCGGTCGAAATAAACCAACTTCCTTCTCGGTACTCTCGTGTCCTGGCCTTCGATACTGCGCACACCCGATTTCTCTACAACAGAACAATTTTTAGATTTTCTCCAGTAGATTGTCCTTGGTTTCCGGATGGCAGACAATTGTGATTCTACCCCTGCCACCATCCAATGGCAGCTGTCACAATTGTCTTTGGAGGATCAGCAAGTGTTGCAGAAAGGTGCCCCTGTTGGTCAACAGTGCCTTCCCCCTATCGTGAGTTCTCCTTCCCTAGTGTCTCCTGTAGCTTTGGTCCCTCCTGTTCTGTCTCCCTTACAGGCTGGTAATGGGTCCACCTGGATGCATGGCTAGGATGTTTCTCAATTTGCTCTTTTTTCTGCCATAGAACACCCTGATCCCAACAATCCTGGTCAATATGTTACATCTGCATGAAGCCATTCCTGTTAAGTTGTTATGATGTGGGTTATGGGTGGGAGGCTCTTTGTCTCTTCAGAGATTTAACCTAAGCTCTCTGACTTGTGGGTGTGATGGTAAGAGGCTGCAGTCCTACCCTTGGTAACAATGGCAAGGACTCCAGTCCCAGGAAACAGTTTAACAATGCAAGGTCTATAAACTTTAAGTGTTTAGGGAAATGCAAACCAAATATGCTAAAAAGCTTATCTAGAATGTTTGAAGTTGGTGCTAACAGCTTACCTAAGATGTGAAAGATATATATGCGGGAAACGGACTTTGGCCCAGTGGTTAGGGCGTCCGTCTACCACATGGGAGGTCCGTAGTTCAAACCCCGGGCCTCCTTGACCCGTGTGGAGCTGGCCCATGTGCAGTGCTGATGCGCACAAGGAGTGCCGTGCTACACAGGGTGTCCCCCGCGTAGGGGAGCCCCATGCGCAAAGGAGTGCACCCATAGGGAGAGCCGCCCAGCGCGAAGGAGGGAGCAGCCTGCCGAGGAATGGCGCCGCCCACACTTCCCGTGCCGCTGACGACAACAGAAGCGGACAAAGAAACAAGACACAGCAAATAGACACCAAGAACAGACAACCGGGGGGAATTAAATAAATAAATAAATCTTTAAAAAAAAAAAAGATATATATGCTAATTGAAGCCTATTGAGAACTGAAACAAAAGGACCATTTGGCCTTTCCTCTCTGTATAAAAAGGGACCCGTGTGGAGCTGGCCCATGCGCAGTGCTGATGCAGGCAAGGAGTGCGGCGCCACTCAGGTAGGGGAGCCCCACGCGCAAGGAGTGCACCCATAGGGAGAGCCGCCCAGCGCAAAAGAAAAGTGAAGTCTGTCATGAATGGCACCGCCCACACTTCCCATGCCGCTGATGACAACAGACGCAACAAATAGACACAGAGAACAGACAACCGCGGGAGGGGGGGAAATTAAATAAATAAAATAAATCTTTAAAAAAAAAAAAGAAAAGAAAAGAGATTCAAACTCTTGTTCTGGGCTTGGGATTAAAACAGAAAGCTCCCGAGTCTGGCCGGCTGTCAATAAACCATTTTTCCTTCTCAAAATCATTCCTGAGTCCTGGCCTCTCTATATGCAAATAATTGAACCTCTCTCAAATTCTACAACAGTCCAAAGAATTGAAATTTGCTTGTAGTACATATGGACTTACTGCCCTGTTCACTTTATCCTTGGTAGAATCAGTAGGAGAAGATCCTCTTTGTCCCAAAGATTGGATGGTTTTGGCTAAAGCTTGCTTGAGGAGGGGCAGTTACCTTTTATGGAAAAGTAATTGGTTTGAAGAATGGAGTGCTCATGAGTGTAATCAGGCTCACAATATGGCTACTACCTTGCGCATGCTTACGGGCACTGGAGCCTATGAGCCTTTACAACGAATACAACATCCCACACAGGCAAAAGTGCTAAATAAAACCCGTTAGTGAAATCATGCTTATAAGAAAACTCTCTGTTAAAGTGTTAACTAAGATAAGGAAAATATTCTGGTAGCAACTGTGCAAACCCCTGCTGCCTACATGATAATGTGGCTGTGGGCTAGTGGGGGCTGACAGAGTTGAAATCCTGGAAGAGGAGGAAAATATGGCAACACTGGTGTTCTGTTTTCTTTCCATGCTGATTCTGTTTGGGCCTATTTAGCCTGATATAGGCTATGTGTGGGGGCTGTGTGTCTCTTCATAAATAACCCAAGCTGTGTATATCAGACAATAAGAGCTGCAGCCCTGTCTTTGGTAACCATGCCAACCACTCCAGTCCTGGAAAAGCAATTAAGTGATATAGGCTCTATAAACTTTGAATATTCAAGAAGGATGCAAACTAAATATGTTAATTCAAGCCTACCTGGAATGTAAGAAATATGTGTTAACTCAAGCTTATCTTGTACTCAAAGCATCATTTGACTCTTCCTTTGTATAAAAAGAACCCAAAAATCTTATTTGGGGCTCAGGGTTTTCAACAAGAGTTCCTGAGTCTGGTCGATTGTTAGTAAATTTTTTTTCCCCAAAATTATTACTGCACCCTGGCCTTCCATACACAATTATTGAATCTCTCTGCTTCTGCAACAAGCCAAATTAATAAAATTAGTACAAATTTTTTATCAAGGTGTTAAAAAGAATTTTCAGTTTTGAGTCAATAGCTTACTTCTGAACTTCAAATCTCAGTGTAGTGTAAAAGAGTAGTAACCCAAAAATTTGTGTTAACTGTTTAACAACTAAAAGCTTAACTGTATTTATGCTGCTCAAGTTATCTTAACTCATTGGTGATAAATAATAAAAGTATTTCCAAGAATAAGCTTGCATGTTACAGGTAAGAAGATTCCAGAAGAAACCTTAAAAGCAGTAAAATCTAAGACGTGAAATGATGGAAAACTTATAAACAACTACACCAAAAAAGTAAGAATTATGAGTCAAATTGTAAATTTCATTTTTCTGTTGGTGTGTTGTATGTAATTGTTTTTGTGTTTTCAGTTTAATGTCAGTATATATTTTAATATTTCTGGATGGTAATATGAATCGATAAAAATTTCTACAAAAGCTCTATTCAAATGACCAAAAATTAAGTAAGCATTTATATTAATACATAAGGTTATATGTTAATGAGATCTCTACCATGATAAAAATGATAAGTCTTGGTTAATGAAATTACTATAAGTCTCTTCACACATAATAGTGCTTGCCTAAATTGAAATGAATAGTTTCTTTTTCTTCACAGGATAAAATAAAAGATATAAAACTTAAATGAATATTTAAAAAGGTAAAAAGTTTATGGCAGTGCTGACTAAAATTTAATAAGTTAGCTTGAAAAAGTGGGTTTGTCCTAAAAGAAGATGGCTAGTTTTCATAAGATCAGAATGAATATATACAGGACAGGACTTGAAAACATGTGGCAAATTGTAGAAGCTATTGTGGTAACTTTATGTAAAGGAATGTTTCTGTAAAGGTGAAATTTCTCTTAAAGTAATTATAACCTACATAGTTAAAAATAATTATAAGAAGTTTGTGGCAGCATTGTTTAAATTACAGTGTTTAAATAGTTAATTCCAAAGAGTCATTATTAAACATAAACTGAATTAATAATAAAAACAAAAAGTAATGTAACAGGAAAACATGTAGGCAATCAGCATCACCTGCCAACTTGTTTCTAGAAGACTGTTTCTACTATTGCATTCTACTAAGTATTTAAAGTGAAGAAATGTTATATTTGCATATAAGCAAACTGAATCATTATTTTAACAAGTTTGTTTAGTGTTGAAAGTAATTGTATGTTTTAAGAAGTTTGCTTGGAGACAGTTTCCAAAATCATTTTTGGTAACTTATGTAAGATGTATAAGACAAAATGATTGGTTTTTAAGAAAGAGTAAAATGTGGGACAAAACCTGAATGAATACAGAAAGTGCAGAAGGTTTGTGGAAAAGGAATTTTTATGGTTAAAGTTGAGTAAGACTTGATGGGTCTATCTATAAAGTTTTTTCTAAAGATTTATTTATTTAATTTCTCTCCCCTTCCCCCCCCACCCCAGTTGTCTGTTCTCTGTGTCTATTTGCTTCATCTTCTTCTTTGTCTGCTTCTGTTGTTGTCAGCACATGGGAATCTGTCTTATTAGCTTTGTTTTAAAGATTCATCCCAGGTTGTTTAATGATTGGCACTCATGTGCTTCATCAGGTGCTTCTGGTGAACTGGCACCTTTTGGGCAGTTGGTTTCATTCAGGATTAGTGCACCAAGTTGGAAATTCCCTTAATTTTACCGTGGGAGTGATCAGAACTACAGAATAAAGTTTTTTTACATTTTGGTTTTAATTGAATATTTCTGGTAATTTTGACTGTTCAATAGGTGACCCATCACTAGCAAGCAAGCCTCATTTTTGCTACACAATAGAGTACAGTAGAGTAGTAGGGTGGCTGAGCCTGGCACCAATTAACTGGCTACCTGCAAGCCACTGGTGGCCCAGTAGTTTTCAGTTAAGACTGCCCCTTATTTTAGGCATGTTTATTAACTATTTGGAAAATGAAGTTACCAGGAATTTAACATGTCTGATGTACTTTTGTACCTGGTCCAGAATAGAAAAGATAATATAATTATTAGGCATATATCTAGAACAGGATGAAAGTACAGCACTTAATATTAATTAATATATTACTTCATGCATAAGGATTCTGAGTTGCAATTACTAGTTTTAAGTTTCAGGTTTGTAATACTTTACATGTTATCTCTCCATGGGAGCAGGCCATAATGCCAATTGTGTTTAAATTTTACTTACAGTATCCTAGTAATCATGGCTCCACTTAGCATGTTCTTCACACAGTAAGTAAGTCACAGCATCATTGATCCTAAGGAGTTTCCAGTATTTTACTGGCCTAGTGCACAATGCTCTCTGGCACTATGGAAGAGTACCAGTCTGGAGACAATATCCATTGTATGCTTGGCTATACGAGCCATCATTGGCTGCTGCAGGACCTTGACACTGCAACATAGTTTCTGTCAACTTCAGGAGCACAACCAGAGGCATAGCAAAATTTTTTATTTGAGGAGTCAGTGACCAGCCTAGCCAATAACTCACATGAAGAGGCAACCTGTAATTATTCAAGGCCTGGTTTGAATGCACAAGAGAATTTGACAATGTTAAAGTTTATCCCTTGATTTTATATGTATTTTTAAACATTTTTATTATTATTATTATTTTTTATTGACTTTGTAATAATATTACATCAAAAATATATATGTGAGGTCCCATTCAACCCCGCTCCCCCACCCCCCCTCTCCCCCCCCAACAACACTCGTTCCCATCATCATGACACATCCATTGGATTTGGTAAGTACATCTTTGGGCACCTCTGCACCTCATAGTCAATGGTCCACATCATGGCCCATACTCTCCTCCATTCCATCCAGTGGGCCCTGTGAGGATTTACAATGTCCGGTGATTGCCTCTGAAGCACCATCCAGGGCAGCTCCATGTCCCAAAGACACCTCCACCTCTCATCTCTTCCTGCCTTTCCCCATACCCATCGTCCACCATGTCCACTTTTCTCAATCCAATACCACCTCTTCTATGTGGACATTGGATTGGTTGTGTCCATTGCACCTCTATGTCAAGAGGAGGCTCAAATTCCACATGGATGCTGGCTGCCATCCTCCCATTTTCAGTTGTAATCACTCTAGGCTCCATGGTGTGGTGATTGTCCTTCTTCAACTCCATCTTAGCTGAGTGTGGTAAGTCCAATAAATCAGATTGTAGGTGCTGGAGTCTGTTGAGGCTCAGGACCTGGCTATCACATTGTCAGTCCAGAGATTCAAATCCCCTAAATATATCTTAAATCCCAACGTTAACTGCACCTCCAGCACATTAGCATGAAAGTCTTATGAAGGGAGATCCCATCTGAGTCCAGATTCATCACACATAAACACCATTTCCAAAGAGGGGCCATCTGCCCTGGTAGTTAACCCCATCGGCCATGGCCATAACTCTCATGGGTCTCTTTAGCCTTCAAAGGAACCAATATCTGGGGGTTGTATCTGCTTTATCTGTCTCTCTGACTCTGCTCAGTTGTGCATGAGGGCAATCCTTCTGCCAGCCTCCAGACTCTTTTTTAGAAACTCGTAGCCATATAAACTCATTTCTCCTTTCCATTTCCCCCTTACTTTAGGTCAAACAGCATTTTAAAGTCATGTTATTTTATGTAGACATGGATATTCTGCTGATCCGCATTGAACCTTCCGTATAAGGTCCTTTTCCAGTTGCATCATCAGTTGGTATTTGATAGTGGTCCCTTGTTGCCAGGGAGGCTCGTCCCCGGGTGTCATGTCCCACGCTGGAGGGAAGGCATTGCATTTACATGCTGAGTTTGGCTTCGAGACTGGCCACATTTGAGTAACATGAAGGCTGACAGGAGGAAATTCCCAGGCACAATGTTGCTCTAGGCCTTGTTCTTATTTTAGGTTTATCAGCTCACAAGCATAGTCATTAGCATCAGGGGCTCACTGTTGAACCCTCACTCCCTCCAGGTCCCCGCCGCTGTACCTGGGAGACTGTCGCTGCTCCCCTAGGGACCGCGACAGAGCACCACTGGCCAGGAACCCAGTACCCCCCCTGCTGTGGTTTATAATTGTTGCCACTATGAGTATATCCAATCATTACCATGCCCCCTGGACATATGTTCTGTACAGCTCCCTGTCAGCCATATATCACCTGTCATTGATATCCCATACCAGTATCCCTCCATTGCCATTGTTGAAACACTCTGTGGTCCAGAACTCCCCGAAATTTGAAGCCCAATATAATGTCATGGTCCCTTACTAGGGAATGGTATATAGCGATGGGTTTAAAGGATAGATAAAGAACTTGGATAAAGTTAGATAAAGAACTTAGATAAAGAATGTTGACTTGAAAAAATTCCACATCCTATCCTTTTTTTTTTTCCCCCCCTAATTATTCAGCATTTCTTCACAGGAGTCCTAGACCACAGCAATGCATATATATAATATACAGCACTCCCATACATCCACCACAAAACCTTTTTCCTTCCACAGCGATACTCTTACACCCTTTTCACATCATATTTACTTAAGGTGATGTACAGAGTCTGAGATATTAGCTTTCTAACAAGGTAATATCTGTGCTTACATTATGGTGCATACTTTAGGATACATAGTTCTTTACATTTTTAGTTATCCTATGTTTTACATTATGGTTTACATTATCAGTCTGTCATCTCCTATATGTTATGGTGTAATATTACATGTTTTATATCCATCCTTGTGTACTCTCAAAAAACTCCTCTCTTGCCCCCCTTTTACTTTGGTTCCACACATTTAACGTCCATTTTCCCTTCCACCTTGGTGCCCACAGTGACAGCCAACCTTCGTTTCCTGAGGAGCCACTTCCAGAGATAGATGGAATAGTGTTCAGGGCCTAACTTGCTCAACTGCCCCAATGCCCTGGGAGCCACCCTTTCTCTCGAGGGATACAGTTCCCTCTATTTGGTGGCATTAGTCCTCCCCAGGATGTGGGTCCACCCCCACTCTCACTACTTGGGATTCTACCCCATGGTGTCACCCACTCTGGCAGAATGAGCATTTAGGCATTCCCCAGGAGCCCGTCCTGCATCAGACCCTCCCCTCCGAGCATTCTAAACAGGTAACCCTCTTTATTATATTTTGATATGATTTTCTTGGCATTTTACTCTCCACCACCTCCCTCCCTTTTAAACATTTTTAATGCAACACATTATATATCAAGTGACTTTGTTTATTTTTACATTTTTACCATGAAGATACTAGTGGCATTTTACCTTAGTAGTAGAAGGAAAAAAACGATTTTCAGTGTTAAAATGAAAACACAAGATTCCCAATAGAATTAAGGTAAATTTTCATTATCCTTTACTTAAATATGCACCTTGCAGTGACCTTCAGACAGGTTTTATTATCACGAAGTTATTCTTTGCCATCAAACCAATCAAACTTCTAGAACTAGAACCATTTAAATAATTCAGTTTGGAAGATGTTTTACAAACTCTTTATAATTGACCATAATCACAGACTGGCTAATTTACCTTAGATTACAATTAGCAACCAATGGAATTTACTTTATGCATCTAAGAGAGAAGGAGAGCAGTTTACGCTTAATTTCATGAAATAAGAGTTTACAGTTTCAATTATTCTAAAGATTCAACACATACAATGTTAACTTACCAACTTGGTATTTTATAAACCTAAGAGATAATACTTAAGCCAAACAAGTTGAAATTCTTATTGATTAAATAAAGAATGTTGTTTTCCCTTTTACAGTGACATCAAACCTTTCATTTTTGATAATTTTAAAACTGAGTAATTTCAAAAGCATACCAACTTTTAAGCTCTAGAATGTAAAGCAATTATTTAACCTGTTTTTTATTATAATTTAATGAGGATATCATAACCTTTTAACAGTAGTGTATATTTGGTTTTACATGACCTTTTATACCATTAGTTTAATTTGGGTTTTATAAAAATATAAATATTACTTATATAACTGCATATTTAATTTTAATAAATTGAGGAAACAGATATGAATAGTTTGATACAAAAAACAATTTGTTATTTAAAACCTCCTATTTTACTTCTCTGTTTATAATTAAAGTTACAAAGATGGAGTAAAAAAAATATATATATATATATGATCAAGGGCTATTACATTTTATATCCACAATCTGACCACTGGTGCACTCAGCCATAAACCCTCTAATATGAAAGGTAACATTACCTTAGTACAGATGGTATACATATACACACATACACACATATGAATGAGTTAAGACAAAAATTAGAGGAAATGCTTTATAGTAATTTCCCTGTGAGGTTTTAAACACATCAATTTATTAACTGAGTGCTTATTATGTACCAGATACTAATGCAGGCAAGTGGGGTTGGGAGTAGGGTGGAGGTGGTGGCAATGCCTGACAAAATTGCTGTTTGGAGGGAACTTGGCAAGCATGTGGGCTTCTGTTTAGACTGGAAAGAAACCAGGTAGCTTTTACTCAGTTTTTATTCTCTGAGATGGCCTGAACAATAGGGGGTTGCTTAATAAGGACTGATACTCTAGGAAGAATATTGTTTGTTTTGGAAAACATGGCAACAGTTATTTCTGATTTCTGGTGGAGATGGCTACTCAGAATTAATTTATATTATTTTAATAGTCAATGAAAAAGACAGTTTTTCCTTTAAAAGGGTAAAGAGGAAATGACCAAAAACATATAGAATGGCACAAAAGTGATATGCATAAACCCCTTTTTCTAATTTAGCCATAAGTTTTTAAAGTTTAAATATTAAGTTGAATTGTTAAGGGGTGGGACAGATTTCCAGGAATCACAAGTAAATGCAGTCTACAATTACCATCACAATAGCTGAAATTCAGGCTACATTTACTCTGTTCCAGTAGCCCCAGCTACCAAGTTTTATACACACACACACACACACACACAAGGGTACTCATACATTGATTCTAATTCTTAGCTACAGTTCTTAGTATGTTTTACGTTAAGATGAATTGAATACCTTTAATTAAGTTACAAGAACCTTATTAGTAACAACCTGGTGAAGCTTTCCTGTTTTTTTAGTAACTGAAAAAATTTCATCTGTGGCTTATGCATTTAATTCCCCAGCAAGAAAATATTGGCATTTAAAGATTCATTTTAAGTTATCTTTTACCGTGAGTTTTTAGGCACAAGCAAACTGACAAAAGCCAAACACAAATTTTAAAGTCAGAATCCCATATCCTTAGTATTTTGAGGAATGCCCTAACCCAAATTGATAGCACATAAGATCTCATTTTGATTATTAATTATACTTTTATAGGCACAAATGAGTTTAAATTGAGAAGATGAGGTTTATTAATTTTTTTTTTCAATTTTTAAGGAGACATGACATGAGGTCTCTGGGTTTTCAGATTTATCTTTTTTTTTTTTTCTGTAGTATCTCATGACCCTTACAGCTGACTGCTCCCAGCTGAACCATTAAAAGAGCTATCAAGTGATTAGAGGTTTATTGCTTTTAAGCACTAGCCTCTTACATTTAGACAAGGTATTTTACCAATTTACAGCTTTAAACATTTCAAAGCATTTCTACACAGACTTACAAAGAGAGAGAGCTCCCTTATCTCCCCCCTTCCAGATTGATCAGTGATTTGATAGGAATGTGACTTACAAATAGAAGGTGTGGATTCACTGGAAAGGGGCAAGTTGCTCTCCCTTCCCAGCTCTCTGCTTTTGTTATGCATTCTCCTAAAGGGAGGAGGGGAGATAAGGTGGTGGTAGCAAGTTCCAGGCTACTAAAATGGCTTGAAAGAACTTTTCAAATTTGGCACCTTTCCTGGGGACCACTTGTCCTGGCAGAGCTATGACTCAAGTAATTGGCTCCACCAGTTACCCTGACTGGGCCAGCTCCAACAAACTTGGGTGCATGGTGTGGACACAGACATGAATAATCCCTGATTTCTGGCAAATGGGGCCAACCCAGAGAGGCAAGACAGCAGAGCATGTGCACACACATTCAGGCCACAGTTTTGCTTTATAAACTACAATCAGTTCACTCCTTTGCCAATGGCAAGGGAGTGTTCCAGCTTAACCAAATTTTACCACTTTACATAATTACACAATTCTAACACTAGCATTGAGCTGACACAGACAGAAGCACAAAACTTATTAATCTGACTTACAAATTCTCTATATATTTTCTTCAGTATGACTGCCTCTGCAGCCATTACAAACTTTAGAAAGAGAGAACACTTAAGATTAACATCTGATATAAAGCAAATTCGTTCACAATTCAGCACCATAATAAAATATTCCAGCTAGAACCTTTCACTGTTTAACTTCACACCCAGACCAAGTTTCACTAAAAAGCCAATTCATTTTCCTGTTACCAAGTTTTTCAAAATCCAGACCAATTTCCAGGACATTAGGACTCAAACCTATAAACATCTTTTCTTATTACAATCAAGCCTTCACTATCCCAGTGGAGACAAGACCAGAAACCAGATCCTAACATGCTGTTGGACAAACCCAAAACACCAGACTTTTCCCTTTTTTTTTTTCTTTCCTTTCAGAACTGGAAGAGATGGCTTCCTCCTGAATTTCTGGAGGTAATGGGGTCTTCTGGGAGGTGATTTGGCTCATCCCTAGCAATTAAAGCTAGGGTTTTACTGACTATGCTTCCTCAGGGGTCTTATCTTCTTCCATGTTTGGAGTCTTTTTTGTTCCCAGAATTTTTTTTTCAGACCTTCCATTGCCCTTGATTTTCATTGGGAAGATTCCAGTGGAGCCCACATCTTTTCTGGAGTAAATGTAATCCAGGGGTGCCCAGATTGGGGTTCATCTGAGTCCTCCTGGCTTCTTCAGGGATCTGGAAGGGGTAGTGAAATTCCACCTTCTCTAGGCTTTATTTGCAAATCCCGGGAGAGCCCCCCAAAATGTTGTAGAAGTCAAGAGGTTCAATTATTTGTGTATAGAAAGACCAGGACTCATGAATAATTTTGGGAAGTAAAAAGCTTCTCATTCAGAATCTGAGCCCTGGAAAAGATTCTTGAGTTCTTTTTATACAGAGGAAGGGCCAAATGGTCCTCTGTTTCAGTGCTCAATAAGCTTGAATTAATATATATCTTCCACATCCTAGGTAAGCTTTTAGCATGGACTTCATACATTCTAGGTAAGCTTTTAGCACATTTGGTTTGCATTTCCCCTGAATGTTTAAAGATTGTAGAGTTTGCATTGCTAAACTGTTTTTCCTGGACTGGAGTTGTTATCATGGTTACCAAGGGCAGGGCTGCAGTTCTCACTGTCCCAAATGCACAGCTCAAGACACATACAGCACAGGTTATCTATGAAGAGATGAACAGACCCCCCACCCCCACCCATAGCCTACATCAGTATGGGTGAAAAGTTCATGTAAATACTTAAAGAGTATATAAAATTTCTGAAAATTTAATATTTTCACCATAATATTAAAGTATAATATGGTTAATCATCATTTTAATTATTATTAAAAATAGTATGTGTCACCAAAACAACCTCTTATCATAAAGTAATACCACTGCTGTATGCCACAGTCCCAAATATTGTTAGTTTGTTACAAGAAATTAATATCCAGTTATATTATTATCACTTTGTTTTAAAACTTACTGGTATCTTCTTAGGGAAATCTAGTCAGGCCACATTCTCCTATCTGTAGAAAAGCCAACAATGGACTTTTGCAGTGCCTCCCCAAGGCTGTGTGCATAGCTCAACCATTTGTCCTGGCCTGGTGGCAAAAAACCTAAGAGGCAAAGTGGCTCCACCAAAAAGGTGAACATCATGAGTACCAAACCTTATGGTGCCTAGCCCAGCAGTTCCTGCTGCCTGTTACCTACCAACAACTCATAAACGTCATCCATGAGTGTTCTTCATGCTCACTTCAATGACTGACATTGGTTCCCTCCTGGTCTTGAAAGGGATGAGCCCTCAGAAGCATGCTACAAACCCTCTGGGTAATAATACAACAAGAAAACACCCAAGCTGTATTCAGTACTTTGCAAAAACAAAGAGGGGGAAATATGTAGTTATGGTTGGAGTTTAAAATACTTCAATAAGAACTGTGGCAATTGATCCTGGAACTGCTAACTAGCAGTTCAAGTCTACTTATGGACTTCAGGCCTGTGTGTCTCCTTATGTTATTATAAAAGGAACTGTTAATATTACTGTTGGAGAAAAATGGCATTCACTGGGACATGGAGACTGATTGACCACAGGCAGAAAAATAATTTATTGAGAAGCTCTCCCAATGGAGGGGGTCTGAAAAATAGACTTCAGCCCCCCCCCCGACCAACATGGTGGGGGTCTGAAGAGAGGCTTCAGTGCACTCCTGGAAGAGGCAGACTTGAATTTATACAGAACTTTCCTAGGAGGGGAAATGATAGTTAGTGGGAGGGGGATTGAGGGTCTGAGTGAGGTAGTGGAAGAGGTTGAGGGAGTTTACGGCTTTTTGGAATGCTGTAGAAGACGTTTTTTCATCTGTAGGAATTAAAAGATATGTAAATATTGAAGGCTTCCATCTCCCTCTCCCTCTGATATGCAGGTAGAGATAGTAAAGTTCTCCATCTACCTCTGATATGCAGATGGTGAAGATCTCTATCTCCCTTTATTCCTCTCTCTGAGGTTTCTTTAACCTGTGGGAAAGTGCCATGCTATGCCTTCAGACCCAGGGGAGGGGGTTTGCCTTTTCCCAGTGCATATCAGGGGAAACTGAGCTACAGCTTGTTAATTATTGCAAATCTCTAACATTCCTAATTCTTTATATATATATATAGGGGAACTGGGTATTGGGGTGTATGGTACTGGGCAGGATGGGAGGGTGAGGGGATTTGGGATGTTGGCTCTGTCTGGCTACTTCCTGCTGTCAAGGGGCAGAGAAAAGAAGTTCTCATCCATCCTGTATAGTGGACTGTGGTTTTAGGTCCCATAGGGGTTTTGATATTGTATGGTGTTCCTCTGGTACATGAACAACAATATCAACCCCAACACCATTTACATATTCCTGGATTATTGACTGTATGGTTTGGTGTATGAATTGGACAAGAAGGTGTAAGAGACAAGGACCAAAAATAAGCAGCAATACTGTTAATAATGATGTTATAATGGATAAAAGGGTTGATTTTATGGGTGAAGAAAAATAAAAAAAGAATGAGGATAGCCATGATTGATTTTCATAGTTATTATTTCGGGTTTTCTGAATGATTTCTATATTTTTCTTAGGACTTTAAGATTTTCTTTTACCTGACCAGTTCTGTTAATGTAAAAACAACAAGTTTATCCTGTTGAATCAAGGACAGGGGTAGGTGTTTGTGGTCATCTGTTATCTGTCTGGTATTGGGTGAGAAGAGGCCAGAAAATTACAAAAGTAAAAGTATATTTTTATGTACACTGTTTGCATTGTAATTGAACTAATGTGTTACTACTACTAATTGGGATGATGATCTTTTGATAGTTCATCAGCCTACTTTTGTTATGCCTCCTGCACACTTAATCAACCTTGGCTAAATGCCTTAGATAAAACTGTTATCTCCCTGGGTAATCAACTTGATGCTTTACAATATCGGAGGCACCTAAAGTGTCACCCTCAATATGCTTTTGTTTGTGTTACCCCCACATTATTCAATGATACAATACAGAATTGGACTGCTGGCCATTTCCATTTACAAAGGATTTGGAATCGTGAACATATTAGTATAGATTTATGGAACCTACATGATGAGATCCTGGCCCTCCAATTAACTCATCTTGCTACCTTAAATCCTGAAGCTATTTCTAACATTCTGTTAAGCAATTTGCAAAATTTCAGCCCTTGGGACCTTCTCCATCACAGCTTTTGGTATCTCTTAGCCCTGGCCTGCCTTTTGCTACTTCTCTGGTGCTTATTACCCATAACGTGGGCACATTTACTACATCAAATAAACCGCATACAAACTGAAAGCACCCAAATACATTTAATTCAAAAGGCCTTGTGGCATAATAAGATGTAAATAGCACCCATGAAAAAGAGTTGTTTAGGACAAACAAGCTGTCCTCACTGGCTGGTAGTCAATGATGGGTAAAAGCCTCAGAGGGTGCCAACCTAAGACAGGCACAATCATAGCTAGCAGGCTTTTTCTCATTATATAAGAGGAAAGGGGGATATGTGGGGAAACCTGCAAAGCAGGCTTGAAAGTTCACAGGAAGAATGTAGATAAAGAAGGAGGTGCCCCTGGGCAAGGTTATGTGTGGAACAAAATATGCTAAGTCTGGATAAGAATTCCAGGAGAAGAGTTATCAGAGGGCTATTGAAAAGAAGAATAAGTATTATATTTGTAGTGACCTAGAAAGAAGAGCTTCCCCTGAGAACTGCTGAATGTGCTGTTGTCACTTAAGGTATAAAATAACGTGCTTGCTTAAACTGGGTGCCTGAGGTAGCTGACACACTGCTGCACTCTCCTCAAAGCCCACCTGGTCTTTGCTATTTTGTGTCTTTCATTTTTTGACCCACTCACCTCCCCTTAGTCGGGACTGTGTGGAACATGTTTGGCTGTGACCGAACTGTGCAGGTCATGGCAGTCATGGAAATTTTGTTTACCAGGATTCCCTCTCTTAAGAGTTACCTGGCAACCTGCCTGAACCAAAACTCTTGGCTTGAGCCAGGTGATCTTTCAGCTGGAGAGGTTCTCACAGCAGTCACAGATCAGGCCCAGGGGCCCAACAGCCCCTATTTCAAGGGCCCCTGCCCCCTCCTCCTGCCTTCAAATCCAGTCCCCTGCCCTCCAGGAAGTGTGAGGAAGGAACAATTCTTATCCAACAGTGGCACCTAGTGGTGGCTTTTTGCTCTTACTTTCTGCAATGGAGTTGCTTTCTTTTTCATTTTTATTTTTCTGTCTTATTTTCATGATACATAGTGATGTGGGCTATGGGTGAGAGGCTCTTTGTCTCTTTAGAGATAACCTAAGCTGTCTGTCCTGACTTGTGGGTGTGGGATAGTAAGAGACTGCAGTCCTGCCCTTGGTGACCATGGCAATGACTCCAGTCCTGGATAAACAGTTTAGCAATGCAAACTCTATAAACTTTAAATATTCAGGGAAAATGCAAACCAAATGTGCTAAAAGCTTATCTAGAATGTATAAAGTCCATGCTAAAAGCTTACCTAGGATGTGGAAGATATATGCTAAATCAAACCTATTGAGAACTGAAACAAAGAACGATTTAGCCCTTCCTCTGTATAAAAGGAACTTAAAAATCTTGTTCAAGGTTTGGGTTTGAAACAGAAAGCTCCTGAGTCCAGCCAGCCATCAATAAATCATTTTTTCCTTCTCAAAATCATTCCTGAGTCCTGGCTTTTCTATATGCAAATAATTGAACCTTTCTCAACTTCTACAACAATAGATCACAAAAAAATTTATATGGCAAAATATGAGGTTCTTTTCTACCCCAGCCCCCACCCAATATACTCCTCCCACATCAACGATGTCTTTCATCACTGCGGCACGTTCATTGCACTTGGTGAATACATTTTAGAGTCCTGCTATCCCACATGGATTATTTTCCATTTTAGTTTAGACTCTACCCCAGTCCCTTCAGTGGATTAGGGCAGGATATATAATGTTCCCCACTCATCCCAGCAATATCATACAGGACAGCTCCAAGTCCAGAAAATGCCCCCACATCACACATTTCTTCTCATTCCCTCTCCTCAGCAAATCCTGTGGCCAGTGTCTCCACATCAATGTCATGGGACAAGGGTGGGAGGGTGCGGATCCAGGGTGGGTCTGACATGTGTGGGGCTCTGCAAGTGAGGGAGGAGAAGGGTGCAGGATCCCTGGCTGGCTGGGCACTGGCAGCTTGGTACCGGTGCAGCACACACTGCGTGGACTTAGTGTCACCTGGGCACCTGGAACAGAGGCAGCAGAGGGAGCGGAGTGACAGTACCCAGGGTTGCAGGCTCTGCACTGGGGTTGGGTGGCCTCCTGGTCTGTCCTGGCTGCTCTGCAGGGCAGTGCTAGGGCCTTATGGTGGCAGTGGGGGAAGAAGCCCATGATCCTCCCAGACAGCCATGCTCCACGGGGCCATGCTGTCCTTGGCCCAGGCCCGCTCCCTCAACAGGCATGTGGCACCTCCATAAACAGAGCCCGTGAGCCTGCCCTGCACTGGCTTGGACCGCACCTTTCTTCTAGCACCTCCCAAGCCCGCTGCCAGTGGGCCGGCTCCCTGGGGGCAGCAGAGCACCAGGCTCAGAGGCCTGCAGGCCCCGGGACATGGGGCTGCGGCAGCGGTGGTTGCAGGAGAGTGAGTCTGGGTGTGGTGCTGGCACTGTGAATGACCAGCAGCAGCTGGCCAACTTGGCTCCCACCCAACCAAGATCCTGCCCTTTGAGTTGGCCCAGCCCAACATCTACTACATCAGTGAGCTGCTGAAGTGCGTGGAGGAGCTGCTACCGCAGATACAACTCCAAGAGGATGTCATGGTTATCGATGATCTGGAAGGCTGTTGCAAGCTCTAGACGCTCCAGCTTGTAAAATTCTTCTTTAGTCTATTCTGAACTGTTCCTTTAATATATCATGTGTCAACTTAGTAAAGTTTATCTGGAATTTCAAGGGGAATTAAACTATATCTTTATGACATGCAAAAAAAGGAAAGCAATGAAAAGTACAAAGCAGGAAACATCCTTTAAAACACCAAAAACTGAAAACCAGAAACTTCCATTGCTAGAGTCATAGTAGTTCTATAGTAGAATACCAGTAAGTCCACTCTAATGCATATTTTATTCCTACATCCTGTGGACCCTGGGTTGGTTATGTCCACTACTACTCTCAGTGAGGAGGGGGCTTTGACCCCACACAGTTGGGGGATGTCATTCTCCTGCTTGCAGGTGTAGATATTCTCATTTCCCTGGTGTGGTGGGTGACCATCTTCATCTTCCTCTTAGCTCACCTGATTAAGTTCAATGAACTGGAGAGTAGGTTTTGTAACTCTGCTGAGGCTCAGGACCCAGCTGGCACATGGGCAGTCCAGAGATTCAAGTCTCCTGAGTATACACAAACCCCAGTGCCAAACACAGCTTCAATCAAAGTGACAGAAGTGGCATGTGTAGAAAGTCACATCTGAGTCCAACTCCATCATACCCAGGAGCACAAATTCCAAAGTAGGGCCTACTGGCAGGGCACTGAAATCTGGAGCCATCAGACATGAACATAGACTATGTGTCTCCTTATCCCCCAGGAGTACCAGTACCTGTGGTTGTATCTACTCAACTGGTTTTTGGCAAGAAGGTGTAGTAGCAGAGAAGTCAGATGTATGCAGTATCAAAGGCCAGGACATGAGAACTCTGGGAAGCAAGATGGTTTATTTCAACCAGCTGGACCTGATGGACTCCTGTGCTAATAAAAACTGAATGCCTAATAGAATTTTTGGGTCCCTTTTATACAGAAGAAATAAGAGTGGGGGGTCTAATGGTTGTATGCAAAAGGACTTTTTGTTAGTTTCTTCAAGTGTTTTACCTGAGTATTAGATAGGTTATTTCCTCCAGGTAAGCTTGATTTAACACATATCCTGCACATTCAGGTAGGCTTGACACATTTGGCTTGCATCCTCTCTGAATATCCAAAGCTTATAGAGTTTATATTTCTCAATTGGTTTTCTAGACATATTTGGATATAAAGTAAGTTTGAATCTATGCACAGGCTATATTATATCCCCCCTTTGATGCCTGCTTAAGGTTATTAGGCTTTGGCATCACTATTGTCAGAATCTCTCTGGACTGACTGGTATGTATATACTGCTATGAGATGGGCAGCTGTCTGCCTTTTTACTATATCTGTGGCAGCGGCGGTCTGAGCCTGGCTGAGGGACGGGCGGCCATGGGCCAGGAGACTCTTCCTGGAGGCGAGGGCGAGGCGGGAGACTTGGCTGAGTCTCCGGCTGAGGCGTGCAAGGTGTGGAGGGCGGTGGGGACGAAGGAGACGAGACACCCTTGTGGAGCTGTAACAGAGCCGTTTATTGGGGAATGTACAGAGATTATATAGGGCTGTGGCGGAGGGGCGGGCAGAGTTCTTGCTGGGATGCCTTATAAGGTGTGCTGGGGAGGCTTTTGATGAGGATTGGTAAGGAGCAACACGGAACTGCTAGGAGGGGGGGTACGGGAAGGAGTGGGAATGGCATCACAGTGAGGGGAGGCGGAAAGAGGAGGGGGAAGGGGGAGTGGGGGAGCTGTCCAGATGTTGCCTTTTGGCAGGAACGGTGGGCGTAGCCTAGATGACTGGGTGGGCTTTGGAGCGCCGCATACCAACAGCTCGAGAACGTGGCATCCGTACCGGCCGTCTCGTAGTGGGCCTGGGCAGGCTGAGGGCTTGCGCCCATACCAGCCCTTCCCTTGACCACTGGCTCCAGGTTACGCATCTACCTTCTGCCAAGGCTGGCCCCTACTGAGGAGGAGGCTATCCCACAATATCATTTATTAGGGTGCACATTCTGTTTATGATGAAAGGGAGGAGGCAAGGAAGTATGGTGCATCCTCCTATGATGAAGGCAATTATTCCCAGTAGAAGCTTGAAATTGTTTAGCATTGACTGCCTGCTTCCAATGGGTTTACTTAAATTCCAACCATTCCAGCTCTGCACTGGAACATGAGCAATTTTTATCATTTTGCTTGTAATTTCATCAATAACCTTTCCAGTGCTGTCTAGTTCAAGGTAGCAGTTAGAGAGATTGAATTTTCCACAAACTCCTCCTTTAGCTGCCAGGAGATAGGGTCTAGGGTGAGTTGGTTTTGATAGATAGGATTTCTGAATTTAGTTTGCTGTTGGGCTAGTAGGTTTAGAGCATGGGCAGTTTCATTAGTTATTATTTCCACCACAGCTTTCAAGTGGATGATTCAGTTTAGCATATACTTAAGGGTTCAATAACCTCACATGTCATCCTCTGCCTGAGATGCTGGCCCATAGTGCAGGATTACACATTCAGGGGGGCCATTCTTCACCTCTCCAGGTAACAACAGCCCTTTCTTATATTTTGATACACTGGCTGGCTTAACTCTTTCCCTTCTGTTAAGGGAATGAGAAAGAAGGAGGGTTTTATTGTACCGAGCATACAAGTACCACACCAGTTTGGGGGAAGTTCTCAGAATGCAACTTTCCCACAAATCCAGTACAGACCATTTGGGGCCAGTAAAGGGGCCTTTTGCAGTGGAGTTCCACACTGTGATTATTTTGGGGAAAGTATATTTTATGAGAATGAGGTCAGATTCATTTCATGTTCCCCAATGCTCTGTTGTATTGGTGGTATAATTTTGGAATTCTCCCCCTGTACATTTAGGTTTCCAACAGATATAGAAGAGTTTAGGCAGGCCCTTGAACCACAATATTTTCCTATGACAGAAGTTTACAAGGGCCACATACTATCTCGGGGGCAGAAGAGAGACCAGTTTCATTATATGTTTGGCTGCAATTGTATTCTCTAGTTTCCCAGGGCCGTTGGTCTTCCATATTAGTACCTCCACATACATAGCACAAGGGAGACATTTAAGGCTGCCCCTACTACATCAGCTAGGATTATGGAGAGGTTTCTCACTCCTTGTGGAATGGAAAAGGGCTTTTCCATTTCTTCATAGAAGGAGTGGAACACAGAATGGGCTTTACTTGTGAGTGGGTGTTCCCAATACCCAACCCAGATGTAGTCTCCTGGGTCTATTCCTCTACCATCAATGCAGAGACTCATTTGGACTCCCGGAGTCTGTCCGGATTCAGGTTTAAGGATTGTGAGGTTTAAGTGGTTAAAATGACAACATGAATATTTAGCCAGGGCCATTCCTTTCATGAGGATGGCTGTTTGTTTAGTTGCGGCTGTGCTCCACATGGACCAGTAGGGGCAGTAGTATATACCTATGTATTTGCACCAGAAGCCCCCCACACACACACCTTGGGCTGCACTTTTCATTTCTGGAGCACACATATACTTATCCTTGTGAGTATATATATATTTTTTTATTTTTTTAATTGTTTTTGTAAAAATATTACATTAAAAAAACAATATGAGGTCCCATTCAACCCCACCACCCCCCCCACCACTCCCCCCCCCCCCCCCGGCAATACTCACTCCCATCATCACGATACATCCATTGCATTTGGTAAGTACATCTCTGGGCATCTCTGCACCTCATGGTCAATGGTCCACATCATGGCCCATACTCTCCCACATTCCATCCAGTGGGCCCTGGGAGGATTTACAATGTCCGGTGATTGCCCCTGCAGCACCATCCAGGGCAACTCTAAGTCCCAAAGGCGCCTCCCCATCTCATCTCTTTCTGCCATTCCCCATACCCATATCAGCCACCATGTCCACTTTTCCCACTCCACTCCAATGCCACCTTTTCTCTGTGGACCTTGGATTGGTTATGTCCGTGGCATCTCTATGTCAAGAGCAGGCTCAGATTCCACATGGATACTGGATGCAATCCTCCTGCTTTCAGTTGTAGGCACTCTAGGCTCCATGGTGTGGTGGTTGTCCTTCTTCGACTCCATCTTAGCTGAGTGAGGTGAGTCCAATAAATCAGATTGTAGGAGGTGAAGTCTGTTGAGGCTCAGAGCCTGGCTATCATATTGTCAGTCCAGAGATTCAAATCCCCTAAATATATCTTAAACCCCAACACCAACTACAATTCCAGTAAAGTAGCATGAAAGTCTTATGAAAAGAGATTCCATCTGAGTCCAGTTTCATCACGCAGAAACACCAGCTCCAAAGAAGGGCCGTCTGACATGGCAGTGAACCCCATCTGCCATGACCATAGAGCCCGTGGGTCTCTTTAGCCCTCAAAGGAACGAATACCTGGGGTTGTATCTACTTTATCTGTCTCTTAGATTCTGCTCAGTTGTGCATAAGGGCAATCCTTCTGACAGCCTCCAGAGTCTTTTTTAGAGACTCATAGCCATATAAACTCATTTCTCCTTTCCATTTCCCCCTTACATTAGGTCAAACAGCATTTTAAAGTCAGGTTATTATATGTAGACAGGGATATTCTGCTAGATCCGTATTGAACCTTCAATTCAAGGTCATTTTCCAGTTGCATCATCAGTTGGTACTTGATAGTGATCCCTCGGTGCCAGGGAGGCTCATCCCCGGGTGTCATGTCCCACGCTGGGGGGAAGGCATTGCATTTACATGCTGAGTTTGGCTTCAAGACTGGCCACATTTGAGTAACATGAAGGCTGTCAGGAGGAAATTCCCAGGCACAGTGCTGCTCTAGGCCTTGTTCTTATTTCAGGCATATAGGCTCACAAGCATAGTCATTAGTATCATGCTCTCACTGTTGGACCCTCATTCCTTCCTGATCCTTACTGTTGCACCTGGGGGACTCCCGCTGCTCCCCTAGTGACCACGACAGAGCACCTCCGGCCAGGAACCCAGTACCCCCCCCAGCTGTAGTTTTTAATTGTTGCCACTATGAGTATATCCAAACATTACCATGCACCCTGGACATATGCCCTGTATAGCTCCCTGTCAGCCATATATCACCTGTCAATAGTATCCTATACCAGTATTCCTCCGCTGCCATTGTTGAACCACTCTGTGATCCAAAACTTCCTGAAAATTGAAGCCCAATATAATGTAAGGATCCCTTACTAGTAAAATGGCATAGAGCGATGGGTTTAAAGGTTAGATATAGAATACGTGTTGACTTGGAAAAATTCTACATCCTATCTTTTTCTTTTTATTCTTGCCCAAAAAGTGGGGGGAAGGAGGGGTAGCATATGAACATAGGAGAGTGTCAGGTGTTGGTTGAGAGTAAAATGCTGAGATAATCATATCAAAATATAATTAACAGGGTTACCTGTTTAGGATGCTCAGAGGGGATGGTCTGATGCGGGATGGGCTCCTGGGGAATGTCTGAATGCTCATTTTGCCAGAGTGGGTGGTACCATTGGATAGAGACCTAAGTAGTGAGAGTGGGGGTGGACCCATATCCTGGGGAGGACTAATGCCATCAAATAGAGGGAACTGTATCTCTCGAGAGAAAGGGTGGCTCCCAGGGCATTGGGGCAGTTGAGCAAGTTAGGCCCTGAACACTGTTGCAAGTATCTCTGGATGTGGCTCCTCGGGAAACGGAGGTTGACTGTCACTGTGGGCACCAAGGGGATGGGAAAATGGATGTTAAATGTGTGGAACCAAAGTAAATGTGGGATAAGAGAGGACTTTCACGAGAGTACACAAGGATGGATATAAAACATGTACTATTACACCATAAACATATAGGGGACGACAGACTAATAATGTAAACCATAATGTAAAACATAGGATAACTAAAAATTTAGAAAACTGTATATCCTAAAGTATGGACCACAATGTAAGCACAGATGTCAGCTTGTTTGAAAGCTATTGTCACAGAGTCTCTACATCACTGTAAGTAAATATGATATGAATAAGGTATAAGAATATCGCTGTGGAAGGGAAAAGGTTTTACGGTGGATGTGTGGGAGTACTGCATATTGTATATATGAATTACTGTGGTCTAGAGCTCTTGCGAAGATAAGTTCAATAATTAGGGAAAAAGAAAAAGAAAAAGAAAAAGATAGATGTGAGTATATTTTTGCTCACTGCTAAGCCCTCCACATTTGGTGTTCCATGATATCCCAGAGTCTATAACTTGGCATGTGTCAAATAGGAGGGACACTCATTGGTTCTGGCTAGTGACAGGGGTAGAGATAAGTAGCTCCCCATTTTGCCTAAGCACCCTTATTTCCTATTTATGGGAGACTGTTGGGGGTTTGGGGTCATAGCAGGTTATTTGACCAGATATGTTACAGACACTATAGGAGATTCCTTGAGACTGGCAGGTGGCTATATGGCCCTTGCAGGTGTAATGGTTATGATATATTAATGTGGTATTGACATGGGCCCCCATTCGCACATTTTGGATAATGGCTCACACTCTGTGATGCCAACCTGGGATGAGGAGAGGGTCAGGGCTAGGAGTAGGGAGAATAACCGAAGGGGCATTGTAACTGGGATTAAACTGGATTCCTATTCTTTGGCTGTACATAGACCTATCAGTTTCTGGGGTGTGATTGGAGCAGAGCTCGGTGTCCCATCCTCAACCTTCAACCATGCATGGACCAGTCAGCTTCCGGGGTGTGACTGGAGCAGGGCTTGGTGTTTTGTTCCTTTGCAAGATGAGTTTGGTTGAGTTGTGGGTATCTGGAATATGGGTCTAGGACTCTGGGGCAGCTTGCTTGACCCAGCTATGGTGTATCCCTGGGGTGTTTTTGATGTGGGATATGGGTGGGAGGCTCTTTGTCTCTTCAGAGGTAACCTAAGCTCTCTGACTTGTGGATGTGAGACAGTAAGAGGCTGCAGTCCTGTCCTTGGTGACCATGGCAATGACTCCAGTCCCAAGAAACAATTTAACAATGCAAGGTCTATAAACTTTAAGTATTCAGGGGAAAGGCAAACCAAATATGCTAAAAGCTTATCTAGAATGTATGAAGTCCATGCTGAAAGCTTACCTAAGATGTGGAAGATATATGTGCTAATTCAAGCCTATTGAGAACTGAAACAAAGGGACCATTTAGCCTTTCCTCTCTGTATAAAAGAAACTCGAAAATCTTGTTTGGGGCTCAGGATTGAAACAGAAAGCTCCTGAGTCCAGCGGGCTGACAATAAACCATTTTTCCTTCTCAAAGTCATTCCTGAGTCCTGCCCTCTCTATATGCAAATAATTGAACCTCTCTCAAATTCTACAACACTTTCAGCTACTTTAACTCCACTGGGGGTGGATAAAATGACAAGATAGGGTCCTCACTATAGAGGGATTTGTGGAGCTGACTTCCAGTCTTTGACATGGACTGCATCTCCTGGCTTGTACAGGTGTATATAGTTGCTTAAGCTAATGGGGGCCCTTTCTTGGACCTAGTGTTGCAGGTTTTGTAAGGTTTTTCATAACTGATAATTTGCTGAGCTATAGGTAAGTTTTCTCTTTCTCTGATATCCCCTTCTATATTTTGGATTAAGGGAGGGGGGAGGTTCTGAAAGAGGATTTCAAAGGGGTTAGGCTTGGCTTTGAGCTTGGGCTTGCCCGAACTTGGAGAAGAGGACTCAGAAGTACTGGCACCCATTTGGCCCAGTTTCTTGGCAAATCTTGGCAATATAAGTCTTTATTGCATGGTTCATTCGCTCTGCTTTCCTGAGCTTTGAGGATGGTAAGAGGTGTGCAGTTTCCATCAGATGCACAGTGCTTTGGCAATTTTTGGGTGATTTCAGAGACAAAGGTGGGTCCATTATCAGAGCCAATTGAGAGGGGTAGCCCATATCTAGTAATGATTTCCCTGAGGAGAACTTTGGTTACTTCTTCAGCTTTTTCTGTTCAAGTGGGAAAGGCCTCCACTCAGCCAGAAAAGGTGCAAACAAGGACTAGGAGATATTTATAACTTCCAGAATGTGGCATTTCAGTGAAATCAACTACTAGATCTTCAAGAGGCATATTGCCAATTCTTTGGACTCCTGGGACTCCCATAGGCCCCCTGCCAAAGGTTTTATTTTTGCACATGTCACGCACCACTGGCATATGGCATGGGTGATAGCAGCTAGACTTGGGATGTAGAAGAATCTTTCTAATATTTCTATAAGATGAGTTTTTCCCAAGTGTGTGATCTCATGGTAGTGTTGAACTAGAGTTGTGGCTAATATTTGTGGCACAAGTATTCTGTGTTTGGACAATGTCCACCATCCATTTTCTCTTTATATGCCACCCTCAGAGAGTATCCACTCTCTCTTGGCTTGAGTGTATTGCAGCTCTCGGTGATTCAGAGGCTGTGGGACAAGAGCAGGCAGTGTATACTGGAGTTTCTGATAACTAAAAGGTTGAGAAATGAGAGCAGTGGCCAGGTTTTCAGATAGGTATCCTTCCCATGCCACTCTTTTTGCTTTAGCATCTGCCCTCTGATTTCCCTGGGTGATGGGGCTGTGGCTTGGCTGGTGTCCCTTGCAGTGCATTACAGCTACTTTAATAGGTTCCCAAATTGCTTCTAGTAGTTCCAGAATCTGCGTGCCATATTTAATGCTCTTTCCTCCTGAGTTAATGAGTCCTTTTTGTTTGTATAAGGCTTAATGCATGTGCAGGGTAAAGAAGGCATATTTGGAGTCTGTGTAGATGTTAGCCTTTGCTCCAGCTGCAAGCTGTAGGGCTTAGGTGAGAGCAATGAGTTTGGCTTTCTGTGCTGAACTGTTATCCAGGTGGTGCTGGGCCTCCTGATACCACAGCATATCCCACTCACCGATTGCTGCCCTGCGTAAAGCTACTCCCATCTGTGAAGAACTCCATGTCAAGATTTGCCAGTGGCTGGTCTTGGAGGCCTGGCCTGGTGGAATATACTTCTTGTGATGTTTCCAGGCAGTTATGGGATAGAATCCCTAGCCCCACAGGTAGCAGGTTGGCAGTATTTAGGGTTTTTACAAGTTCTAGTTGAATGGATGGACTTTCACATAATAGGGTTTGATATTTAATCAGGCAGCTGTTAGTTAGCCAGTGTGTTCCTTTGGCTTCTAAGACTGTGATTACTGCATGCAGAACCCAGACAATTAAAGGCTGCCCAAGAGTTAATTTTATAGCTTCTATTGTAAAAATGGCTGCAGCTGCTACAGCTTTGGGCTAGTATCCAGTTGCTTGGATAGATAGGCTATGAGTGTTTGCCAGGAACCGAGGTATTGAGTGAGTGCCCCTACTGCGATGCTTTGGCACTTGTGAACATAGAGGTAGAATGGCTTACTGAGATCTGGAAGTCTGAGGCTCAGTGCTTCCATTAGAGCTTGTTTGAGGACAATGAAAGCATTTTTCTGTGGGCTTTCCCAGAGCAGAGACTCATGATCTTCCCCCTTTGTGGCTTCATATAAAGGGCACACAAGGACCCCCAAATTGGGGATCCAATTGCAGCAGAATCCTGCCTCTCTGAGGAACTCTTGCAGCTTCCTGTGGGTGTTGGGCTCAGAGAGTCTACAGATTGTTTTCTTTCTTTCAAGTCCCAATTCACAGTGTCCCTGCATTATTTTATAACCTAGATATCTGACTTGCGATAGGCAGATTTGGGCTTTTTTCTTAGACAGCCAATAACCTTTTTGCTATAGATGCATTAAGAGGGCATGGATTCTGTCAGCGCAGTCTTGGTAGGTGGGACTTCTGAGAATGAGGTCATCTACATATTGGAGGAGAAAACAGTTATGGCTTTCTGGTTTAAAGGATTTGAGATCACTGGCCAGGCCTTGTCCAAAAATAGTGGGTGCATTTTTAAACCCCCTGAGGCAATCACGTCCATGTTACCTTCTGTTTTTCACCTGAGTTCAGATGGTCCCACTTAAAGGTGAAAATTGGCTGGCACCAGGGCACTACCCAAATGCAGAAGAAGGTATCCTTAAGGTCTAGGCATGACAAGTAGATTGCTGATGAAGGTATTAAGCTGAGAAAAGTATATGATTAGAAACCACAGAGTGAAGGGTTATTACTGCTGAGTTAACTGCTCATAAGTCCTGGACTGGGTGGTAATCCCCATCAGCTTTTTTAACTGGAAAGAGTGGGGTGTTTCATTGCGGCGGCTTGCTCGGTCGGTAGAGGTGGGGTCTGGCTGCGGACGAGGGGTCGGTCCAGCTCTGGACGAGGGGTCGGTCCCACTTGGGACGAGGGGTCGGTCCAGCAGCAGACGAGGGATCGGTCTCACAAGGGGTTGCGCGGTTTGGCTGACGGGGTCGCCCGGCAAAGCCGGCGACGAAGGGGTCGCCCGGAGAAGCCGGTGATGAAGGGGTCACCCGGAGAAGCAGGCGATGAACTGGGGACAAGGGAGGCCAGGCCCTTGTCGGGGGCTCTCAGGACTGGAGGGCGCACGGCAGAAAAACTACCGCGGAGACAAGGTAAACACGCAAATCCACTTTATTGAGGGAGAGGCAACAGTTTTATAGGGGCTGGGGAAAGCTGATTGGTCGAAGCCATGCCCTGTTCTGATTGGTTGCTGGCGAAAGGTCAGTGGGTGGTACTGGATGGGGGAGGGGTGGTGGTTAGGGATTGGCTGTCGCTGTTGCTGGGGGAAGGGGCAGGGTTTAGGGATTGGTGGCTGCTGTTGCTGGGGTGGAGGGCAGACTTGAGTTTCCCACCCACGCCTGGCTGTTGCTGCTGTCGGGGGAAGGGAAAAGGGCAGACTGGATTTTTCCGCCCACGCCTGGCTGTTGCTGCTGTCGGGGGAGGGGAAAGGGCAGACTGGATTTTTCCGCCCACGCCTGGCTGTTGCTGCTGTCGGGGGAGGGGAAAAGGGCAGACTGGAATTTTCCGCCCTGCGCCTGCGCAGGGAGAAAGAAGAAGAAGGGTGCCGCCCCACAGGCATCGTGTGGTGCCATCCGGGAGGAGGGGCGGCCGCGGAAGCATGGCTGCCGAGAAGGGGAGACCCGAGGGCACTCTGCGCCCATGCCGAGTTCCCTTCAGGGGTGGCGGTGAGTCCGACCAACCACCCTATTATGGGGACAGTGGCTTGGCCTACCACGGCCGCTCCCCTGCCAGGCCAGCAAACCACACTTCAGCCCAAGGGGTGACCGCATTTCCCCCTTCTTTTCAAATAAGGGCCAGGATGGCAGCAGTAGCAAGTAGCCGAGGCCCAAGAGGCAGCAAGCAATGAGGGAAGCGGGGCTGAAGAGGGAGGTGAGTATGCCGGGGATATAAATGTACAATTTGGGGGGTGGTATCTTGCCGTTGTAAGCAAGGGTGGCCAATGTCCAATTCTCGTTGATCTCGGTGGCTATAAGGTCCATCTGCTTGTTAAAAGTCCAGGGTGACAGCGCGTTACAGGTAGTTGATCTCTTCTTGGCGGCGAAGAGCGGTAGAGGCAGACTGTGTGATGGTCTGGAGGATCGCAGCTGTGAGGACAAGTTGCGTCAGGGCACCAGCGGTGGTGGTGGCAGCAGCATCAGGAGTGGTGGAGATGTAGGCGAGGACAATAGGAAGGTCAAAGTCTCCACGGGCGCGAGAGAGGCCGATGTTAACGGGGCGGGCCGACATGGGGCGGCCCAATCTGCAACGCAATGGGGGTTCAAGCAAAAAAGGAGGGGGGTGGGGGATGAGAAAGGATGCTTTGGATGGCTGAGAAGAGGAGTGAGGTCAAGACAGGAGAAGTTCCGCAGAAGTATGGGGAGCTGTTAAAAGCAGAAGCGTTATTAGATTGCTAGAAAGCAGGCCACGGGCCGGGGAAAGCGGGTTGTGGGCTGTTTAGCAGGGCTGGAGCTGCTTGAGAGTGATGGCGGCATGGGGGGCTGCGGTTACAGAAAACTTGGGGCTGTTTCAAAGAGATCTTACACCGGTGAGTGTCTAGGAGACCAGCGAGGGCCCGAACTTGCAGGGCTTGCTTAGCAGATAGGATGTTACCCATTGCTAATGGCCTTTTGGAGCCGATAAGAAAAGGGGCCCTTACCTTGAGAGTGTGGCGATGGGAGCCGAGGTGCGCGGTGAGACGAGGGGTCGGAGCCGGTGGGGCTCCGACGGTGGTCGCGGGCCAAGAGAAGGCCCCGATGAGGGGAGGGTGGAACGACGAGCAGTGGAGCAAGGCAAAGGGGAGCAAGCGTGGAGGGGAGGAGGCAGAGGTGAAGGCAGGGGTGGAGGTGCTCAGGCACGCACTCCTGAGAGTTTTATTGGCACCTCTTAATCATAGCGGGTCAGTATAAACCCCCGACATGGAAGGAGAAAGCCATCCAGCGATTCTCCCAGACCGCCGTGGATCATATGAGGTCACCAAGGTTCAGGAGCAGCAATGCAGAGCGAAAAGATAGGGGTGAGAAGAGAGGAGAGCGTAGGGCTATGGTAGGGTTACTTCAGACGTGCAAGTGCGTGCTCCCGAGAAATCCAAGGCTCCTCTTAATCATAGCGGGTTGGTATAAGCCCCCGACATGGAAGGAGAAAGCCATCCAGCGATTCTCCCAGACTGCCGTGGATCGTATGAGGTAGCCAAGGCTCAGGTAGCAGCAATGTTGCACGAGAGAAGTCCCAAGGTGAGAAGAGAGGAGGGCGTAGGGCTATGGTAGGATTACTTCAGACGTGCAAGCGCGCGCTCCCGAGAAATCCAAGGCTCCTCTTAATCATAGTGGGTCGGTATAAGCCCCCGACATGGAAGGAGAAAGCCATCCAGCGATTCTCCCAGACCGCCATGGATCATATGAGGTAGTCAAGGATCAGGTAGCAGCAATGTTGCACGAGAGAAGCTCCACGGTGAGAAGAAAGGAGGGGGGGGCCGCCAGGTTATGGAGTGAGGCTGTGGTGGGGTTGCCTTGCCCCACGTTGTGCAGTGGTGGGGTTGCTTTGCCCCACATTGGGCGCCAACTGCGGCGGCTTGCTCGGTCGGTAGAGGTGGGGTCTGGCTGTGGACGAGGGGTCGGTCCAGCTCTGGATGAGGGGTCGGTCCCGCTTGGGACGAGGGGTCGGTCCCACTTGGGACGAGGGGTCGGTCTGGCAGCAGACGAGGGATCGGTCTCACAAGGGGTTGCGCGGTTTGGCTGACGGGGTCGCCCGGCGAAGCCGGTGACGAAGGGGTCGCCCGGAGAAGCCGGCGATGAAGGGGTCGCCCGGAGAAGCAGGTGATGAACTGGGGACAAGGGAGGCCAGGCCCTTGTCGGGGGCTCTCAGGACTGGAGGGCGCACGGCAGAAAAACTACCGCGGAGACAAGGTAAACACGCAAGTCCACTTTATTGAGGGAGAGGCAACAGTTTTATAGGGGCTGGGGAAAGCTGATTGGTCGAAGCCATGCCCTGTTCTGATTGGTTGCTGGCGAAAGGTCAGTGGGCGGTACTGGATGGGGGAGGGGTGGTGGTTAGGGATTGGCTGTCGCTGTTGCTGGGGGAAGGGGCAGGGTTTAGGGATTGGTGGCTGCTGTTGCTGGGGTGGAGGGCAGACTTGAGTTTCCCGCCCACGCCTGGCTGTTGCTGCTGTCGGGGGAGGGGAAAGGGCAGACTGGATTTTTCCGCCCACGCCTGGCTGTTGCTGCTGTCGGGGGAGGGGAAAAGGGCAGACTGGAATTTTCCGCCCTGCGCCTGTGCAGGGAGAAAGAAGAAGAAGGGTGCCACCCCACAGGCATCGTGTGGCGCCATCCGGGAGGAGGGGCGGCCACGGAAGCATGGCTGCCGAGAAGGGGAGACCCGAGGGCACTCTGCGCCCATGCCGAGTTCCCTTCAGGGGTGGCGGTGAGTCCGACCAACGACCTTATTATGGGGGCAGCGGCTTGGCCTACCCCGGCTGCTCCCCTGCCAGGCCAGCAAACCACACTTCAGCCCAAGGGGTGACCGCATTTCATGGGGAGGGGCATGGCCTCAATATGCTTTCATTCAGTAATCTCTGAATATGTAGCTTGACCTTTACTTGCACTTCGCGTGGAACTGGATATTGCTTTATGCTTATTGGACTGGCTGTGGCCTTTATTTCAATAATAATTGGAGGAATGTCATGTGCCATCCCCATTGGGTGACCCTCTGCCCATACTTTAGGCACATCTTCAAAAGGGACCTGCATGGGCATGGACTGGCCAGTTTCACTGAGGCAAAACAGTCTTCATTCCTCCTGCAGAGGAAAGGTTAGCACTATTCTCAGAGGGTCCTGTGGCCCCAGTGTCAGTGTGGATTTCCCTGTGATGTCAAAGGCAATTTGAGCTGCAGTTTAGACAGCAGGTCTCAACCAAGGAGAGGGACTGGGCACTCTGGAAGATAAAGGAATTTGTGAGTGACCTCTTTTTCCTGCTTGCAGGAAGGGCTGTTGGGTACTTTTGCCAGTTGCCCCTATGACAGTGGCCTGTCTTTTTGAGAGAGGCCCAATTGGCTTGGTCATTACAGAATGTTGAGCCCCAGTGTCAACCATCATATGTATGGTGTGGCCCCCAATTTGGACTCTGACCATAGGCTCCCTGGGGCCAGAAGAATAGGAGCCCGGTCTGTCCTAATAATCTCCATCAGAGTCCTCTATTCCTGCCAGCCCAATGACCTAATTTGCAGGGTTTTTTTCCTGAACTTTTATGGACCCAGGTTTTGGTTTGTGATGCCCCACTAGCTTTCCTGGCTAATGTTTTGGCTGCAATGGCAGGGTCGAGTGGCCAGCTGGGACACTCTTGCTTCCAATGCCCATCCTCTTTGCAGTACACACACTGATTTTTGCCTTAGGTGTAGGCCCTTCCCCCTCCTTAGGGCAAGAGCCTCCCAGTTTACTCTCCTTGACACAGGAATGGATTTTACCATGATTGCCACTGTCAGATCTGCCTTCTTCATCTTCTGACTTTCTTCCCTCCTTGTTTCTACATCACGGTTGACATAGACTTTAGTAGCTACTTCCATGAGCTGAGAGATATTCATTCCAGCAAACCCATCTAACTTCTGCAGCTTTCTTCAGATGGCAGCTTGTGATTGGGCAATGAACATGGCATTGACCATTGTTTGGCTCTCAGGAATGTCTGGGTTTGAAGGGTGTGCATACACAAAACACATCGCACAGCCTCTCATAGAATTGAGCTGGACTCTCATCCAGAGCCTGTAGAATTTGAGTAGTTTTTGCCATATTTACTGTCTTGTGGCTCCCCACCCTGAATCATTCAACTAAGGCCTTATGGAAAGTTTCTAGTCAGTTGAGCCTGGTTGTGCTCTTTGGATCCCACAGGGGGTCCTCTTCTGGGAACTGCAAGTGGGCACATTGGTCACTGTCCAAAATTCCCTCAGGTGGGTGCTCTCTAAGCCAGGTTAGAGCTCCCTGCATGACACGCATTCTTTTTTCAAAGTTTAACAAAGTCATTGTAAGTTGTTTATAATCAACCCAGGTGGGTTTGTGGGTCTGTAAGATGGACTGGAAAAGGTCCATCATGGCTTGAGGCTTCTCTGAGAATGGTGAGGTGTGGCTTTTCCAGATAAAAAGGTCCACTATGGTAAAGGGCTGATAGATGAATGTCCAGTTCCCCCCCCCCCCCAAACCTGGCCATGTGCATGGTAAAAATTTGGGTCCAGGCTTCATGGAGAGGTAGCTGGAAGGCAGGCTTTCTCTGCTCCCTCTGCCCCTAGGGCTTCCCATGGTTTGAGTTGCCACCTCTCAGCATCTCCCCCCTGACTGATTGGCAGTGCCACAGCAGCATTGCCAGGGGCAATGGGCTCTAAAAGCAGCTGATCTGTATTTTCCATTGCAGAAGTTGCCAAAAACCACTGAGGAGATGGTAAAAGATGCAGAGATGGCATAGGGCTCTCTGGTGCAGATGTTGATAAAGGCAACTGCAGGGATGGTATAGGTGCCCTTTCTGATGGTGATAAAAGCAGTGGTGGGGATGATATGGGCATCACACTTCCCCATGTGGATGATGACAATGGGGTACTGCTTAGGGAGACTAGCTCATTTTCATTCCTTAGTACTGCTGGGGCAGGAGTCATCGCATAAGGTGGTGGAAATTCATGTTCAAATGGCCCTTCTAAAATGGGCAGATTGGCACTGGACTTGGGGCACACTTTCTCTGGGCCCTTTGCACAGTGATTGTTTGGTCTGGTCCCTGGGACAGCACTCCTTGGTTTCTGTATTAGGCAAATTCTAGCTTCCTTAGTCATGCACTACCCTAACCAAGGTGGATTTTGGCTCACAGCATTTTCCCAAGCATCAATGTAGGGGAATTGGTCTGGGGGTCCTGGATTACTGCATCATGGACTTTATGGATGATCCAGGGATCTAAAATGCTCTCCTGGGGCCAGCCCATGCTGAAAGTTGGCCATTCTAATTCACAAAGCATCCTAAGCTTTCCTGGTTGTAACCTTATGCTGTATACATCTTCACAGAATGCACGGGGGAAGTTTTTCAGCGTACAACCTAACAGGGTCCTACTTTGTGTGTTTCCCATGTTTCCACCTTATGCTGGTGGTACACAACAGTCACTCAAGCCTTACACTTAGTCCATCTCTGGCTGCCACCCTCACAGGAACCTTCAGCACCTCTTAACCTTAACAGGTCAGTATAAGTCCCCGACTTGGAAGAGGGTCCCTTTGCAGGGACCCCCCAGACTGCCCTTGATCATATGAGGTCACCACAGAACCACAGATTTACCTGCATTTACCCTGCAGAAGTGATTTTCTGCATCTCACTCAGTTGCCACAATCACATGCACACAACCACCCCCCTTTCCTTTTCTTGGACCTGGAGAGGAGGCAGCTTCCTCCTGTATTCTCAGGAGTACTGGGGCCTCCACTTTTAGAGAGCTGATCAGTCTCCCTCCTAATTTTAGAATTAGGCTTTTCCTGCCCCTGGGGGTCTTACCCATCTGATGTGTGGTGTTCCTTGCTTCATTCTCAGGGTTTCTCAAACCTACTGGTGCTCTGGTTCTTCCAGGAGAGCCCTGGTGAAGACCACAACCTCTTTCTGGACTAAAAGGGGAGTTTAGGGGCACCCAGGGCTGGGTTTCACCTGGGTCCTCCTGGCCTCCTTAGCGACATCTGACAGGGGCAAACAATTGTTGCCACCTCTGACCTTCTCAATGCAATCCTGGACAAGCCTACAGAATTGTAGTAGCAGAGAAGTCAGGTATATATGTTATCGAAGGCCAGGACATGAGAACTCTGAGAAGGAAGTTGATTTATTTTGACCAGCCAGACTTGGCAGACTCCTGTCCTAATAAAAACCAAGCCCCAAATAGAATTTTTGGGTCCCTTTTATACAGAGGAAATAAGAGTGGGGAGACAAATAGTGCTTATATGCAAAAAGACTTTTTGATCCTTTCCTAGTTCCTTCTCTGGGAATATTGATCTGTTCCGTTTTTGTTTGTTTGTTTTTTTGTTGTTTATTTTTGTCTCTATAGTTTTTTACACACTCCTTTCATTGCCTCTAGCTGTTTTACATGATATGCAAAATCTTGGAGGATGGTCACCTCAGAAAGGACTTTCTGAAGACAGTACTTCTAGTCAAATGAGGACCAGAGACTCACAAAAAGGGCTCAGACCAGCCCCCAACAAGCCCTGGAGAGAGGTACAGGTAAGACACCAGAAGCCTTTTTCACAACTCGGTGAAGCTTGAATTCCTGGCCTGCCAAAAATATGGCACCCTTTAGAAAACTGTTCCCTGCAGCCCTAAGGAGGCATTGTGTCTTTAAGCCTTAACTGCCTTCCTCCATGTCAGCAGGGGGGTTGAGTCAATGGCAGTGGCTGTCCTTGTCTGGGTTAGCTAAAACAGCAGCTCAGAACTGGAACTCAGTAATCAAAACTTGCTGATCAAAAGATATGCTACCCCAACATTCTCGGGGTAGACTTCCATGCTCCTCTCCACCCACAACAGCCAGCCAGGGACTAGATCCTAAGATAGCCCATATCATGAATGGGGGGATGGGTGCCAGCTGTCATTGCAGAGTGAGCTACTCAGTATTTTTTTAACTTGATAAAAATTGTAATTAGACCGCATAGTGTACTTTTTTAACAAATCTATTTTATTCGCACATATTAATAAAGCTTACAATTCATACAAAGTATAAAAACAATGGAATTTGGTATGATCACATAGTTGTGCATTCATCACTTCAATCATTATTGGAGCATTTCCATTATATCAGTAATAATAAAAAACAAGAAAATTCCTCACCTCTCAACCTCTCTATGATTCCCCTGCTGTACATAGTTGCTATTTCTGGCTACTCTTGCACAATTATTTATTAGCTTATTAAGTTGTTCTTTTTTGAGATGTATTCACATACACTATGATCTATCCAAAGGGTATAATCAATGGCTTTTATTATAATCATAATGTTGTACACACAGTTTTTAGCACAATTTCTCAGCCTTTTCCATACACCATTCTCTGGATGCTGTATAACGCTCCTTTGGCTTCCTGAGCTCCAGAACAGCTGTTACAGACAGTTTCTGACTCTTCACTAGCTCTTTTGGAAGAGAAGTGAGTCCTGAATCTCCCTGCTCTGCCATCTTCCTGGAAATTCCCTTGCTAGTGTAAATACCTTTGGTATACATGGAACAAGATAACCTAGTACACATCTTCCTGACCAAACATGGAGAAAGTTTTATATATTTTCCCATATGGAAAATAAGTAACCCAATATGATCTAAAGTTAGGTTAAGGTTAGATCAAGAAAACCACCTTGAATGTCTCTCTATTTGTATTTTTTCACCCTTTAAGGAGGTCATATAAGCATCAGCACATTGCCATTTTACAAGAGTCCATTAGTCTGAGAAAGAAGAAAGCATTCCTATTTAAATGATGTAACAATTCATGTATATTACTCCCAATTAAGTATGTTGAGTTTCCATTTTAAATATAACCTGAATATTGACTAAATCATGTTATATAAGTTTATCATATTGGGGAAAGAGATAATGCAGGCATTACACATGCAAGTGGGATAGTTGTCATTGAATGAATTTCTAATTTAGTGATTTTCTTTGTTACATCAGTAAAAGTATCATTATTGGAGTCACTTTTAAGCTCTCTGTCTTTGAATATGTGAGTCCCATCTCTGTTGTCTGAATCTAACCTGATTGATTGGTTATATACAACCAATATATACAATCAGTCTTGTATATATCCAATTTTGGCCCTGTCTTATTACCGTTTTCTTGCATAAAGAAGAGTTTATAGTCACCACATTATAAGTTGTGAAAAGCTATTAAAGCTTCAAATAAAGTGTCCCAATGCCAAATACATTTAACTTATTGATCTGTAACAAGGGCTGACTAATTTTTAACAGAATACCAAATATTTTTATTAAACATTTACCTCTTTTTTTGACCAATGATCACTTTTGCCTGAATGGAACACTATTTTAGGGCCATCTTTATCATCTAGATATTGGCAAACCCAGCAATCAGTTAAATTTATAATGCTAGAAACCCTATAAATAACTGGAGTTGATATAGATCTAACTTTAGAGAAGTAGCAATGATTAATAGCATTGCTTTTTAAAATTTTAAAATCACTTAATAAGTTGTTTCTTTGTAAATCAATCAATAACATTTTACACCATGCTTTAAAATTTAGGTAAGGAAGACCACATTAATAATCCATAGGCATTTAGAATGAGATTCCATTTGCTCAGAGTTTTGCATTGTAAGCAGCATAATCACTGCATAGATATACTCTGAATGTATATTAAATTATCTCATTTATACTAACTCTTCTTTTTTTTTTTTTAAAGATTTATTTATTTATTTAATTTCCCCCCCTCCCCTGGTTGTCTGTTCTTGGTGTCTATTTGCTGCGTCTTGTTTCTTTGTCCACTTCTGTTGTCGTCAGCAGCACGGGAAGTGTGGGCGGCGCCATTCCTGGGCAGGCTGCACTTTCTTTTTCACGCTGGGCAGCTTTCCTCACGGGCGCACTCTTTGCACGTGGGGCTCCCGCACGCGGGGGACACCCTTGCGTGGCACGGCACTCCTTGCGTGCATCAGCACTGCGCATGGCCAGCTCCACACGGGTCAAGGAGGCCCGGGGCTTGAACCGCAGACCTCCCATATGGTAGACGGACGCCCTAACCACTGGGCCAAAGTCTGTTTCCCTATACTAACTCTTCTTAGAAAGGATGTATTCTGTTTAGCTCTAGTTGGAAGTATCATAAAGTAAAAATTAATTAAGCTTTACTGTATTTGAGAATAACTTTGGCTTAATTACCAATACCTTCAGCCATTTGTTTTGTGTTTACATACATATATGGGTAAGTCATATGTGTATGTGTTTATTGTTTTTCTGAAGTCTATCTATAACAATCTATTGCTAGTAACAGACACACTATGTTGCTGTTTAAAATTGTCCCTCAGTTGTATTCTAAACTCATAGTTCAGTTTATTTTATTGCCCTCAACCTGTCATAACCAGAAGCAAAACACTGGAACTTTAAATTAAAACTCAACTCCACTTATCTAAAGGTTTGTTTATTCATACTACTTTGCTGAAGGACTCATATGTATATATAAATCAATAAGTTAATCTGTGCAGTTTGACAGCAATATTAGAATCCATGACCCTGTAATTCTTGAAGGAAGTGATGTATATTTTCTGGATAATTTAGAGAAATGTTGACCTTTCCAGCTATTTTTTTAAAAATGAACTGTTCTTCCTTTTAACTAATTTATGAATTAATCTTTCTGAATTCACTTGTTTCTGAAACTGGTCTTAAGCAAAGGTCTGATATCTAGGCAATTAATAGAGACTGTGTAACCCTGTCTAAGAAGACACTTCAAAGTGAATTAAACTGTTTTTCACTTGAGAGAAACAGACAATTCCCACCAAACCCTGAAAATGTATGTCACATTGGACCTCCCAGGACAACTCCACATTTTACTACAGAGCTTTAAAAAAGTTGTATTGGTTCTTCTGAAAGACTCTCAATGGACAACATCATCACCACCTATACCTGGAGAACAAGTGGTACATTTTTTACTTCAGTAGCAGAGAATATAACTACCAATTTGTATTTATTTGTAAAGAATATTTTTTTTTGTAAAGAATATTTTTTAAAGATTTTTTTCTCCCCCCTTCCTACCCCCTGCCCTCTGCCTCCCTGCCTCCCTGCCCCCAGTCATTTGTTCTCTGTGTCCATTTGCTGCATGTTCTTGTTTTTGTCACCTTCTTTTGTCAGTGGCATGGGAATCTGTGTCTCTTTTTGTTGCATCATCTTGCTGCATCAGCTCTCCATGTGTGTGGTGCCATCCCTGGGCAGGCTGCACTTTCCTTCATGCTGGGCAGCTCTCCTTATGGGGCACACTCCTTGCACTCCTTGTGCACATCAGCACTGCATGTGGGCCAGTTGCACACAGGTCAAGGAGGCCCAGGGTTTGAACTGTGGGCCTCCCATGTGGTAGACAGACACCCTAACCACAGGGCCAAGTCTTCTTCCCTGTAAAGAATATTTTAGGAGACTCTGAAAGAGCAGAGTAACTAAGGATGAGAAGATTTAAGAGTATCTAAAATTTAAATAATAAATCTTTCTCACAAAATTTATCTCCTTAAAAGAAAGGTACTAAATAACTTATATCTGAATACCCTACTTATATTTTGAAAAATCAGATATTTTTATTTAAGTGAAGGTGGAAATGAATTAAAATATGAAGGACAGAATTAAATAACCAGCTATATAGCCAATTCAAATTACATTAAAACTCAAATATGAACTATAAACAGAAGTGAAATTTTCCTAAAATGAAGTGAATATTCACTAAACCCCATTCCCTCCCCAAGTAGTAAATTACATTAAGAAGAATTCTACATGGACTGAGATACTTTTACACTTCAATGTGTATAAAAACATAAAAATAAATTTAATGTTGCCAAAATAACTGTCTGAATTTTTAGGGTTACATAGTTAAAAATATATAATTCTACTCTTATAAACAAGTCAACTAGGAGAAATAAGTTAGCATAATCATTTGAACTAGCTGCCTACATATTGGGCAGGCCTTATTTTATTGTGTGTGTGGTTTTTTTTAAGCTTTTTTGAACATGTAAAACAAGCTATAAGATGTCCTTTTTTGTCATGGATGATACAGTCAATTTTAGGTCACAAGGTTCAATGGCACAAAGATGGAAAGTAGATTCCATGCATTTTTCTTTATCTTGTGTTTCATTCCTCTCAAACTCTCTGACAGCTTTATTTAATTTTTTTTTAATTTTTAAAGAAGCTTTAGATTATATAAATGTTTAATAAAAAATATAGGGGATTCCCATATTCCCCAACCCCTCACCCTAACCCTCCCACACTTTCCCACATTGACATCTTTCATTAGTGTGGTAAATTTGCTACAATTGATAAACACATATTGAAGCATTGTTATTAACAATGTACTGTAGTTTCTATTATAGCTTACACTCTGCCTTACCCAATTTTATAGGTTATGACCAAATGTAACGGCCTATACCTCTCATTGCAATGTCATGCAGGACAATTCCAATGCCCCAAATGTCCCCATATTATACCTATTCTTCCCTCTCCCTTACCTCAGAACCTCTGGTGGCCACTACCTTTACATCAGTGATAAAAGTTCTTCCATTGCTAGAATAATATGAAGTCTATAATAGAATAATACTAAGTCTACTTTAGTCCATTGTTCACTCCCCAGTTTTGAGGATTTCGGGATGGTGATCCCACTGCTTCTACTTGAGAGGGGGCTTAAATCCCAATGGGCAGATGGCTGACATCTTCTTGACTGTTAAAAATGTTGCTACTAGAAGCTGATGGCTGAGAGTAGCCCTCATTTTCTTGGGATTGGGAGGCTTGTGTGATTTTATTATTTTCCTCTATGTCACTTTTCTGAAATCAGGAACATTAAAGCCCTCTTCTACATGTGTTGAGTTTTCTAGTATGGCTTTCCCAGGTATTTTCCCTTTATCATTTCCTTTATCTTCAGGAAGCCAATTCTCACATCTGTTGTAATGCATTTCCACAAGGGGAGGATACATTTCACTGCATGAAGTACATTTCCCACAGAGAGCTAAGGAAATTTCAGGATCTTCTTCAGATGAGTCTGTATCACTCTCCCCTGCTTGATATACAGTAACTTGATAAACCTGATCATCTTCATATGAGAGTTTTTGTCCTTCTTCACTAATCTTCTGAATCAAGCGATTCAACTTCAAATTATACACTGAATTGATCTGAAACTGAATCCTGATTCAACCAATCACCAGAATGTTCACAAACCAGTATCAAGATCCAGATTCAATAGTCTCCATTGATTCACTCCTACAGAATCTTTTACAACATATCTTCCTTATTATACATAGAGCAAGACTTTCATCAGAGGAAAGGTAAATGCTAGCAGATTTGTGGTGCTTTCTCTGTTGTCCACCAGCTAAGTCTTCTGAATTTTCTGTCTCACTAATTACTCTCCTTTTAGATGAAGGTCTAAAAATCAAATTTGAGGATGAAGATTTCTCCTCCTACACCTCTTGCACAGGGTCCCTTTGATGGCTGCCATCTTTTTTTTAAAGATTTATTTTATTTGTTTCTCACCCCTTCCCCCTCCCCTGCCCCAGTTGTCTGTTCTCTGTGTCCATTTGCTGTGTGTTCTTTGTCCACTTCTGTTGTTGTCAGCGGCATGGGAATCTGTGTCTCTTTTTTGTTGCATCATCTTGTTGTGTCAGCCCTCCGTGCATGTGGCACCATTATTGGGCAGGCTGAACTTTCTTTCATGCTGGGCAGCTCTCCTTAAGGGGTGCAGTCCTCACACATGGGGCTCCCCTATGCGGGGGCACCCCTGTGTGGGGCAGCTCTCCTTGTGTGCATCAGTGCTGCACATGGGCCAGCTCCACATGGGTCAAGGAGGCCCAGGGTTTGAACCGCAGACCTCCCATGTGGTAGACGGATGCCCTATCCACTGGACCAAGTCTGCTTCCTGATGGTTGCCATCTTGAAGGTGACGCCTGTTTTCACTTAGAGATGCACCTGAATCTGATGGTTCCTGCTGGTTGACTACTACCAAGTTTCTGTAGACATTTTTCTGTGTTCTTTCACAGAGGAGCTTGGCACTACAAAAACTCCCCTAGAAGATAGTTTGAACAATATACAATATATTGTTGTTTCTCATCACTTGGTCATAATATAGTGGCCAAGATAAAATATAATGTCTTTCACTGTGTGTCTTTTTGTGCACCAACAGACTTTAGCAACTTCAGTAATGATTGTTTTGTTCTAACCAAGGTCTCTGGTTCTGAAACAGGAATCTGTGAGGTGCTCATATCATATCAGTAGCTAGATAATTGTTGGTATTGCACATTTGCCATGCAGGGTTTTTCATGCCTACAGTGGGATCTTTCGAGGCTCCCCAGTTCTGTTCATGGGGCACATGGAAGCCTTGGTGTCAATTTCACACCACTATTGTATTCCAACACATTAGGTTGGGAATAGGAGATCCCTTGAGGCAAAAGCATCAGAACCTGAGTCAGAGGTTCTGACCAGAAAAAGGCTCAGCTTCTTGCTCCATCCCCCTTCCAGTCACACAGGGCAACACAAGCCCCAAACAAAAGGAACAAAGGTTGCTAATAGCCATGCTCCCCCCTCTTCCCATCTGTCCTCTTGATAGTGGGAGGCCACTGGGGCTGGGAAGCTAAGTGTGGAGGCCCCCCCAACCTCATGAGAGCCCATATGGATCAGAGCATTCTGCTTTGATGCCTTGAGAGACATGCTTGTTGTCTCTGCTAACTAACAGGGAAGAAGGTTAGAGCTCTTCTGTTTTACTTAAGCTCTTAGATGCTCTTATCTTTTTAAACAAAAGAAGCAGCATTTGGAAATGTACACACACATCTTGTCTATTCTCCTGTATGTAGCCAGAAATGAAGCAGTTGCTTACAGATAATAAACTGCTTCTCAGTTTTACTACTGTGTGATTAGACTGGTAAGAGGATGTGTCTGTTCCCTTGAAGCTGGCACATGGTCTGTATGAATGCCCAGAGCCTGGAGAAGCCCTGGGCTCCCACCCAGCTCTTCAGGGTGGCAGTGGCCCTCCACACTGCCACCCTCCCCAGCCCAAGGCTGTGCTACTTATATTTCACCAGGTCCTTGTCTGGTCAGCACCAATGTGAAACACCCTTCTCCATTCTAAAACATTCTAAAAAGGAATCTTGTGGCTCTTTCAATACTATTACTATGTAGCATGGTATTTTTTGTTTGGGTTTTGTTTTTGTGCTGAAATGACAGTTCTCTTTCTTGCTCAGTCAGCCTCACATCTGCTCTGTATAATATACCTTTTTCTAGCATGGTATTTTTTGTTTGGGTTTTGTTTTTGTGCTGAAATGACAGTTCTCTTTCTTGCTCAGTCAGCCTCACATCTGCTCTGTATAATATACCTTTTTCTAGCATGGTATTTTTTGTTTGGGTTTTGTTTTTGTGCTGAAATGACAGTTCTCTTTCTTGCTCAGTCAGCCTCACATCTGCTCTGTATAATATACCATGGCCAGACTCGGTACAGGCTCAGCACACCAGTGTCTTCCCAGCTCATGTCCATGATAAAACAGCCCACTTCCCTAATTGGCTGACCAACCTTGTGGGTTTAAATTATGTGACATGGACAATTTTCCCAAATTGTGTACATTCAGTTGTTCATATGACCTCATGGTATTCACAATATATGTAGGTTCATAACATAAGATGATACATTATCAATATGATACCTAAATAATAGACTGCATATGTCATCATTTATAACAATGTAACTTCATCAAGAACTTCCCTCTGAAAGTTCTTTTTTCCAGATGTATGCTAACATGGGGGTCAGGGACTGATTCCACAGGCATCATGTAGACATCAGACAAGGTTGTTTTCAAGAACCATTTTTAAAAGAAAATATTTATTTATTTTATCCCATAATGATAGCAATGTATGTAATCTCTGTCACAAATCTCAGCCGAAGTCTAAATATTTTTAAGGTACTATGAACTTAGGGCAGCACTGGGCAGTTAACACTTGCTGAAATGTGTTCAGTGTTCAATTATATTTGTGCATATTTCTTTACTGTACAAGGAAAACAACATTTAATTTTCTAATTACCCAGAGAAAGTAATGTAAAACAATGTTTTACTGAGAAATAAGAAATTTTTCTTGTTGTTTTTCAGGGGGTTAGGATTGTTTTCTTTGCTCTATTTATTTTCAAAGTTCTTTTGCATTCTCCTTTTCATATATTTCCTTCATTTTACCAAAAGCTGTCCTTTATTCTTCAACCTTGATCTTTTTGTCTTCTAAAAATGCCATATTTGCTTAATGAAACCAGGGAAATGATAATGCCTCATACACACTGGATGTGTCACTTGTCTTTATTTTATTTGGTCATTAAATTTTTGTTTGGGGGAAGAGACATGCATGACAACTGCATGGCATATTCCACTTACTAGCTGCCCTCTCCACAAGTATGTCTGAAACATTTCTATAATTGTACAGAAGATGCAAGGAGTACATAGCTTCATTTATATCACAAAATCAAAGATTGGGTTATTTTTCTTTTAATGTTTACAACCTATTTTCTCCATTTAAGGAGTGCTGCTTCAAGAACTATGTGGTATTACAGAAAAAGTTGGAGGTTAGTTTGAGGACTATTTATTGTTATACTCCTTGTCAATCCCCCATTGATTAAAAGAAAAATTGTTCCAGATAGCTTAGCTTATTTTAGGATGAGGTCTTGTTGGTATTTAAGAAAACCAGTCCATTCTTAGCTTTAAGCTTTCAATTTTAAGAATAAATGCATACAACAGGAATTTAGAAACTTAAATGTGAACTTAACTTATTGCAGTCATAGTTTCCTCATAAATTCTTTATCAGCTATTTCATGTGCATTAGAAATAACAAGCTGGGCTCCAGTTTTGTGAAGCTGCTGCTGGTTAAAGAAGGATGTGCAGATGCTACCAAGTGTGGCATCTGGACCTCACACTGTCATGAAGCCCGAGTCAGGGGAAAGGAACTGAAATAAAATCATTGCCTTTGTAAACATGGGAACCTTTACTCAGCCTTATAAGGTGGGAAGGGAAAGCTAATATTAAAAATCAGCCTTGAAGGGTGGGTGCAACACCATTTGCTTTGTTAGGTGGTTTGGTGAACGTTTTTGCATGTGGGTCTTTCTCTTTTTACAGAGTAGATTGAGGTCAAGCCAAGTTGACTATAAAAGAAGTCAGATATCCCATTAAATTGCTATAAATTAGGAATTTCCCATTGGAGATCACATCCACCCTACATTATTCAGAGCAGCAGCAGCTGTTTGCTGAGGGGAGAAGGTTCTGTGGTGTTCTCATCACCTGCCACCCTGAGAGGCTGCTGCCTGCTCCTCTTTGGACAAAACTGCCACATCCAGCCCTTCCATTCCTCCCCAGTGTGTTTTGCTTTTAGAGTAGAAATTCACAGAATGAATTCCAGCCCTTCATTTGCATGGTTGTGGCATTGACTGAGCCTCAACTTCAGGGTCACAGTGGTCGGGAGGCACTGGTGGCTGTCCTGAGTGCAGTGGCCCTCACTGAGCACCTGCCATCCAGTCTTCAGCCCATGGTAAGTGTTGCTGCTGAGGAACCAGAGCTGAGTCTAAGCACTTCACCCATCACACTGCATAGGACAGACACAGGATTTGAGTCCACATCTGGGAGCCCAGTGTCTGGAATTTCCCTTCCTGGGTGTTTCTCATTCAGCTTATTAAAGTATTTAGAGCAAGCATGCCTATTTTAAATAAGCAGCATTTCTAGTATTCATTGTGCTGTTCTAGTATACATAGTATTAACTATAGTCCTTTGAGAAACATGTATCTGCTGTTCACATCTTATTACAACTACTTAAAAAGATAATCAGCTGTGCCAAAAATAGGGTGTTTTTGCTTTCACTTACTTTCTTAGAAGTTTAGGTATTGTTTGTTTGTTTAGTTTTTTAGTCAACAGTGTATTCAAATCAAGTTCTGACAGCTGGGGGGGGGGTATGGGTTCCTGGCCGGGGGTGCTCTGTCATGGTTCCTAGGGGAGCAGCGGCAGTCCCCCAGGTGCAGTGGCAAGGACCGGGAAGGAATGAGGGTCCAACAGTGAGCCCCTGATACTAATGACTATGCTTGTGAGCCTATATGCCTGAAATAAGAACAAGGCCTAGAGCAGCACTGTGCCTGGGAATTTTCTCCTGACAGCCTTCATGTTACTCAAATGTGGCCAGTCTCGAAGCCAAACTCAGCATGTAAATGCAATGCCTTCCCCCCAGCGTGGGACATGACACCCGGGGATGAGCCTCCCTGGCAACGAGGGACCACTATCAACTACCAACTGATGATGCAACTGGAAAATGACCTTATATGGAAGGTTCAATGCGGATCAGCAGAATATCCATGTCTACATAAAATACCATGACTTTAAAATGCTGTTTGACCTAAAGTAAGGGGGAAATGGAAAGGAGAAATGAGTTTATATGGCTACGAGTTTCTAAAAAAGAGTCTGGAGGCTGGCAGAAGGTTTGCCCTCATGCACAACTGAGCAGAGTCAGAGAGACAGATAAAGCAGATACAACCCCCAGATATTGGTTCCTTTGAGGGCTAAAGAGACCCATGGGAGTTATGGTCATGGCCGATGGGGTTAACTACCAGGGCAGATGGCCCCTCTTTGGAAATGGTGTTTATGTGTGATGAATCTGGACTCAGATGGGATCTCCCTTCATAAGACTTTCATGCTAATGTGCTGGAGGTGCAGTTAATGTTGGGGTTTAAGATATATTTAGGGGATTTGAATCTCTGGACTGACAATGTGATAGCCAGATCCTGAGCCTCAACAGACTCCAGCACCTACAATCTGATTTATTGGACTTACCACACTCAGCTAAGATGGAGGTGAAGAAGGACAACCACCACACCATGGAGCCTAGAGTGATTACAACTGAAAATGGGAGGATTGCATCCAGCATCCAGGTGGAATCTGAGCCTCCTCTTGACATAAAGGCGCAATGGACACAACCAATCCAGTGTCCACATAGAAGAGGTGGCATTGGATTGGGAAAAGTGGACATAATGGACAAAGGGTATGGGGAAAGGCAGGAAGAGATGAGAGGTGGAGGCGTCTTAGGGACATGGAGCTGCCCTGGATGGTGCTTCAGAGGTAATCACCGGACATTGTAAATCCTCACAGGGCCTACATGATGGAATAGAGGAGAGTATGGGCCATGATGTGAACCAATGTATATGAGGTGCAGAGGTGCCCAAAGATGTACTTACCAAATCCAATGGATGTGTCATGATGATGGGAACGAGTGTTGTTGGGGGGGGGGGAGAGGGGGGGGTGGGGGGGTGGGGTTGAATGGGACCTCACATATATATTTTTAATGTAATATTATTACAAATTCAATAAAAAATAAAAAAATTAAAAAAAAAAAAAAAAAAAAAAAAAAAAAAAAGATAATCAGCTGTGCCAAAAATAGGGTGTTTTTGCTTTCACTTACTTTCTTAGAAGTTTAGGTATTGTTTGTTTGTTTAGTTTTTTAGTCAACAGTGTATTCAAATCAAGTTCTGACAGCTGGGGGGGGGGTATGGGTTCCTGGCCGGGGGTGCTCTGTCATGGTTCCTAGGGGAGCAGCGGCAGTCCCCCAGGTGCAGTGGCAAGGACCGGGAAGGAATGAGGGTCCAACAGTGAGCCCCTGATACTAATGACTATGCTTGTGAGCCTATATGCCTGAAATAAGAACAAGGCCTAGAGCAGCACTGTGCCTGGGAATTTTCTCCTGACAGCCTTCATGTTACTCAAATGTGGCCAGTCTCGAAGCCAAACTCAGCATGTAAATGCAATGCCTTCCCCCAGCATGGGACATGACACCTGGGGATAAGCCTCCCTGGCACCAAGGGATTACTATCAACTACCAACTGATGATGCAACTGGAAAATGACCTTGAAGGTTGGATGTGGATCACCAGAATATCCCTGTCTACATATAATAACCTGACTTTAAAATGCTGTTTGACCTAATGTAAGGGGGAAAAGGAAAGGAGAAATGAGTTTATGTGGCTACGAGTCTCTAAAAAAGAGTCTGGAGGCTGTCAGAAGGATTGCCCTTATGCACAACTGAGCAGAATCTAAGAGACAGATAAAGTAGATACAACCCCAGGTATTCATTCCTTTGAGGGCTAAAGAGACCCACGGGCTCTATGGTCATGGCAGATGGGGTTCACTGCCATGTCAGACGGCCCTTCTTTGGAGCTGGTGTTTCTGCGTGATGAAACTGGACTCAGATGGAATCTCTTTTCATAAGACTTTCACGCTACTTTACTGGAATTGTAGTTGGTGTTGGGGTTTAAGATATAATTAGGGGATTTGAATCTCTGCAGTGACAATATGATAGCCAGGCCTTGAGCCTCAACAGACTCCAGCTCCTACAATCGGATTTATTGGACTCACCTCACTCATCTAAGATGGAGTTGAAGAAGGACAACCACCACACCATGTAGCCTAGAGAGCCTACAACTGGAAGCAGGAGGATTGCACCCAGTATCCATGTGGAATCTGAGCCTCCTCTTGACATAGAGGTGCAACGGACATAACCAATCCAAGGTCCACAGAGAAAAGGTGGCATTGGAGTGGGAAAAATGGACATGGTGGCTGATGGGTATGGGGAATGGCAGGAAGAGATGAGATGTGGAGGTGCCTTTGGGACTTGGAGTTTCCCTGGATGGTGCTTCAGGGGTAATCATCGGACATTGTAAATCCACCCAGGGCCCACTGGATGGAATGTGGGAGAGTATGGGCCATGATGTGGACCATTGACCATGAGGTGCAGAGATGCCCAGAGATGTACTTACCAAATGCAATGGATGTGTCATGATGATGGGAGTGAATGTGGCTGGGGGGGAGTGGTGGGGTGGGGGTGGTGGGGTTGAATGGGACCTCATATATTTTTTTTAATGTAATATTTTTACAAAATCAATTAAAAAAATCAAGTTCTGGAAATATAAAATTACTGCCTTACATTACCTAATATAAAGGCATTCCATGAAGTTTGAAACAAGCTAAAAGGATACTGAAGTTCTTCTTCCTTATAAAACTTCAATAATTTTCCTGATGAAATTAAAGAGTGTGGTTGAAGACAGTTGTTCATCCAACTTTTTCTTTCTGGGGAAATGTGGTCTCTTCCCTTTACACGTTTAGAAAAAGGGTCATATTTAAGTAGGTTGGTAAAGTTGTGGCTGTGGTTAGGAGACACCAGTGCATGAGCCTGCCTGTCAGCCTGCAATAAACATAGCCTTGCTCCTTTCTGAGTGATTTAAACTACACAGAAGTCCATTAGAAGGCTCTCTGGAGCCATTGGGCTTCTGCCTTCTGTTCTAAAACTGCTGAGCTCATGACCCTGTATAAATAGCCCTTATTTTGTTTGTCACTGACATAAGGGAGGTTGAATGGGAGGCTGGGTCATGACAAGACTGGGAATCTTAGGGCACAGAATATGCAGAGAGCTTTGTGGTAATCATGGTGTTTGTATGTCAGGGGCACTGTGGACCTCTCTTTAGGCAAGAGGTTCCTGGGAACCTGAGTCCTGCACCCTCTCCCCCATCACTTCCACCTGCACACACATCTGTGGCTCAGTGACACCCTGCAAGTGGGATTTGGGGTTGGTGTGCTGCTCTGCCAGCTACTTCAGGGGTAACTCCTCTCCTGTCCACCTCTCCTTCACACAGAGAACCTGCAGTTTTGGAGGATTTGACCTGAAAAACCGTTCTCTGCACATGGGCAGTAGTAATGCCTCCCCAGTGGTGAGTGCAGACAGAAGGAGACCAGTGGTTTATACTGGAGGGATGTGGTGGGCAAGGGCTCGAGCTCGGTGCTTAGAGAATAGAGGCCCTGTGAACAGGTGGTCCTCTATGGCCCTCAGGCTCTTCCCTGCTCCACAGGGGTAAGTGAGAGCTCTCCCAGTCTGGTCTTCTCCCTGGAGGCAGCCACTTCTCCAGTGGCTTTTGTCACTCTCCTCACACAGTGGATCCAGGTATCTTTGGTTTGTGCAGAGAACACCAAATGGAGCATGGCTGAATGGAGACTATTTCCCACCAAGCCTCTGGGCTCCTGTGGCCTCTCTGCTGCCTTCCTGGTCCAGTCCCCACTCACAGGTGATTCTGTTTCTGGACCTCAGCCCCAGAGGCTGCCAGGGTGCCCAGCTTGCTCCCTAAAGGGCCCTCTCTCAGGACCCAAGGGTTTAGGTGAGCTTTCTGTGCAGCTTTGGAAAAACATGCATTTTGCCATGAAACTGAAATTTAGATTACCTGCTTTATATTTGTTACATCATATGTGACACAAGAAGGGTTTGATAAATTTCTGGAAGAAAAACTTTTATTTGGGTGTCAAATTTTATTACTTTGTAAACCCATAATTTTATGTAGTGATGCTTTTAAAAAATGAAAGTATGATTTTTTTTTCTTTCTCAGGAGAAAGTTTTTTTTTAAGCAAAACAAAATGAGTGCTGAGCACAGTCTGCCTTTTCAGACTAGGAAATTCAAATCTAGAGGAGCCAATACCCTTGGTCACCTGATGCTGCCTTTGCTGACTTGCCTTTTGTTCTCCTGGGAAGGGTTACCTGGATATTAGTCCTTGTAAACCACAGTTAGACGGATGAAGTGCAGTCCCCTTGGGATTTTTGTTGTTTTTGTTGTCTGTTTGAGGTACCAAGGCCAGGGTTTGAACCAGAGACCTCATATGTGGGAAGCTGGAGCTCAAACATTGAGCCACATAGGCTTCCCTGAATTGATTTTTTTCTTTTGTTTTTCTTGTTGTTTTTCTAAATTTTTAGGAGGCATGAGGCAACTGAATCCAGGATCTCCAATGTGAGACGGGGACACTCGACCACTTAAGTCACATCTGCTCCTAATAATGTTATTTTAACAAGGGTTTATCTTGATGACTAGAGAAAGTATGGAAAATAGGTTTTTGAGGAAGATAACAAAAGCATAAAAACAAAATTGTAAATATGGATAAAAGCACAAGGGTGTCAATTAAACAAGGGAATTTTGGTGTAATGAAAAAAATTATTTTGATACATCTTTGCCTTGTCCCAACTTAGTCATAAATTCACATTTTGAGCAACCACCTGAGTTAACCCTTCCCTGGGTATAACCACAACTAGCAACACCTGCACCTTCACAGGTATGGATGATAAGAGCTAACCTCAGCTTCTATGATCAGCCTCTGCCACTTCTTTTTTTCTTTTTTCTTTTGGTTTTATTTATTTCTTTATTTTTAGGTGTAATTATTTTTATTTTTTTATTTTTCAAATTCTACTCAATTTATTCATTTTATAAAAAAATATTACATTAAAAAATATGAGGTCCCCATTCACCCCCACCGCCCCCACCCCACCACTCTCCCCACAGTAACACTCTCCCCCATCATCATGACACATCCATTGCATCTGGTGAGTACATCTTTGGGCATCACTGCACCCCTTGGCCACACCATAACCCACACTTTCCCACGTTCCATCCAGTGGGCCATGGGAGGACATAGAATGTCCAGCAATTGTCCCTGCAGCACCACTCAGGACAACTCCAAGTCCCAAAAATGCCTCCACATCTCATCTTTTCCTCCCATTCCCCTCACCCAGCAGCCACCATGACCACTTTTTCCACATCAATGTCACATTTTCTCGATTATTAACCACAATAGTTCATGAACAGAATATCATTAAGTCCACTCTGATCCTTACTGTATTCCTCCTTCCTGTGGCCCTTGGCTTGGGTGTGTCCATTCCACATCTATGTCAAGAGGGGGCTTAGATTCCACATGGATACTGGATGCAATTCTCCTGCTTTCAGGTGTAAGCACTCTAGGCTCCATGGTATGGTGGTTGACATTCTTCAACTCCATGTTAGCTGAGTGGGGTAAGTCCAATAAATCAGAGTGTAGGAGCTGAAGTCTGTTGAAGCTCAGGGCCTGGCTATCATATTGTCAGTCCAGAGATTCAAATCCCCTAGATATATCTTAAACTCCAGCACCAACTACAATTCCAGTAAAGTAGCATGAAAGGCTTGTGAAAAGAGATCCCATCTGAGTCCAGTTCCATCACACAGAAACACCAGCTCCAAAGAAGGGCCGTCTGACATGGCAGTGAACTCCATCTGCCATGACCATAGAACCTGTGGGTCTCTTTAGCTTTCAAAAGAACCAATACCTGGGGTTGTATCTACTTTATCTGTCTCTGGGACTCTGCTCAGGTGTGCATAAGGGCAATCCTTCTGACAACCTCCAGACTCTTTTTTAGAGACGCATAGCAATATAAACTCATTTGTCCTTTCCATTTCCTCCTTACTTTAGGTCAAACAGCATTTTTTTTTTAATTTACAACTTCCTCTGTATTTTTTTAAAAAAATTATTTATTATTTTTTTTAAATTACATTAAAAAAAATATGAGGTCCCATTCAACCCCACCGCCCCCACCCCCCACTCCCCCCACAGCAACACTCTCTCCCATCATCATGACACATCCATTGCACCTGGTAAGTTCATCTCTGAGCATCACTGCACCCCATAGTCAATGGTCCACATCATAGCCCAGACTCTCTCATGTTCCATCCAGTGGGCCCTGGGGGGATCTACAATGTCCCGTAATTGTCTGTGAAGCACCATCCAGGACAACTCCACGTCCCAAACAGCATTTTTAACTCCTGTTATTATATGTAGACAGGGATATTCTGCTCGTCTGTGTTGAACCTTTAATTCAAGGTCATTTTCTAGTTACATCATCAGTTGGTACTTGGTAGTGATCCCTCAGTGCCAGGGAGGCTCATCCCCAGGTGTCATGTCCCACGCTGGGGGGAAGGCAGTGCATTTATGTCACTGCTTTTCAATTTCCCCTTGCCACTGCAGCTCTTTCCTGCTACATAATTTATTTGCAAGGCATCAATTTCCATATGGCTTGGATGATAAGAAGCTGCTCTCAGCTTCTCCACATGGCCTTAGTCACATCTGCATTTTGTACCATATATTGTGGAACTGCCAGGCCCAGGGTCCATTGGATCCTTCCCATCTGGGTCACAGTAAAGACAAGAGCCTGGAATAAACATGTGCTCCAACCTGCCCTTCCATGAACTCTCACTGGAATCTAGGTTAGGTAAGCTGTGACCCACCCAAGATTCTCCATTCTCCCCCTCCAGATTCTTCATAGTTATGAACCTCTCATTTCATGCAATCTTGCTGGGTATCTGTGTTTGTACCTCATCACCCAAAAACCTTCCCCATAACCTACAAAAGACTTGGTTGAATGGGTTCTTGTTCCATGATTTTGGCAGTATCCATGCACATCAGATACACAGTGTCAACTGCTTCTGGATTATCTTGGTTAATTTTAATTTTGGATCATATACCATTTCATATACCCACCTTGGAAGTGGCACCAGTTTTAGCTACATGTGTTGTACCCAAGTCTCATTTCCTTCTAATTTGACAGCTATATGTGAAGTTATGAAAACCTGATAAGTTTATTTTGAGTAGGCCAGAGATTGGTTTTTCATTGTTTTCTTTTCCAGAATATAATGTCATCAGTTTGCAGGTGGTGGAATGTTTCTTTAGGTGGTAGAAGGTCAGTAAATCTTTAGTAACTTTAAAAAAAATCCTTGAGGATATTTCAGTGATTTCCTACAATACTGAAAAATCCTCACTTCACTATCATTGGATCCTGTTTTACTTAAACAAGTCTGAGGAAACCAATATTTCCCCAAATGAGCTGGCTTTTCCAAAGGGGGTTTATTTGTGTGTGTGTGTGTGTTCCATTCTTGTATTACATTTTTTGCTGAATCCTGGCAGTAATCATTTGACTACAGGTTATTTCTTCTATAAAATCATAAACTTTAGAGCTGGGGGTGAGCATGAATCCCTTAGTTTATAAATATAGAATTCTTTTAAAATTATTTCACCTCTACTTTTAACTTGTATGGCATTGTTATTAGACAATGGCTTATAGGAACTCATCAAATTTCTAAAATTGTTAATATCTTTAATATTACTACTCATCCTTTTGTTATATATAATTATATACCAATAAAAGAAATGAAGATGCCAAGAAAGTAAGATGGTGGCTGACTGAGCTTGCCTTTCGGTCTCTCCTGGGAAGAGGCAGCCAGGCGCCACTGGAGGTTCTCTGAGAACAGGCTTTTTCAGGATTTTTGCAGGGAAGGAAGTGTCTGGACATCGATTTGGAGGGAAGGTAATGGAGAGGATTGGTCTATAAGATATAATTTGGGTTCTATTGCCTGGAGATGAGACCTGCACATGGGCTGCCCCTTCCTTGGGGGTAGGGGGAGCCACGGTATCGCCACTGCCACCACGTTTTTTGGTGGCTCTGTGGTGCTGGGGAATTCGTGAGTCCTGCGCGGGCTGTTGGGTGGATGGGACGGGATGCCTTTGCGGATAGATTTGGGGAGACAGATGGTGTTTTGTGGTGAAGCAGGGGAATTTTTGATTGCAGACACAAATAATAGCGCTTCCGCCTGGAGCCCCGCCCCCACAAGCCCGGCTGCCGATCTGCAATGGAATTAGATTGTAGACAATAAAGGGACATAATTGGGAGCTTGTTATAGGGTGCAGCGAGGGAGGGGGACACATCTGTTAGGCGATTGGGGAATATTTTGTGAAGCTTGGGAACGCCGGTTTTGTCTGAGTTTCCAACTGGAGCCCGACCCACCAGCCGGACTTCTGATCTGCGCCATTAAATTGGCTGCGGTGTAGAGGTGCCCTCAGGCAGCCATTGTGTAGAATCACAGGGTGGGAGCTGTTCAAAAGCTGAACTGATGATATATCCTACTATAATAAACTGAGTAAGTGAAATGCAGGGTTCAGACATAATATAGAATTTGCAGATCTGACTTCCCCCATAGGGCTGGCACCCAGCTGCGGGGATCCCCGAGGGCTGTGTTACACTGCAGGGCCCCTAGGCTTCCTGTTGACCAGATTTGAGGTGGCCAGATCTGAATCCCCTAAACTCTGGTGGCCCACACCCCAGAGACTCACACCTCTTGAGTCTTCAATATCTCAGACTTTCCACCCCTGAATCCATCATGCCCTTAGGTCCATCTGAGGTCCTTGAATGCCCTAGCCTTCAACGTTTGCATTTTTCCCTTATTGTCTCATTTTGTTTTGTTTTTATTTTCATTTAATCTTATGTTTTACTTTTTTTAATGTCCTGATTGCTAATATTGCATTATCCCCTAGTCTTTTCTCCCAGCGTATCTCCCAAACTCCTCTTTTTTTTTAATTCAGTTATTTAGGGTTTTTTTATTGGTGTAGTTCCTGTTGTAATTGTGGTTTGTGTATATCTATTTTTGTCTTCCCCCTGCTTGTTCCTGACCCTTTGCCCACCCCCTTTTTTCTTTCTTCCTTTCTTCTCTTCTTTCCTTTTTTCCCCTCTTTTTCTGTTTTCTCTCTCCCTCTTCTCCCTCATTTTCTACTTATTTTATTTTAACTCAATTATATAATAGGTGCTACAGGGAACACCTCACAGTTGCTGGGTTTTCTCATACTCCACTGCCTCATTTCTGTGTGAACTGATTTAGACTACCTACACTCTCCCCTTTCCCCTACATCTTGATATCCGCCATCGTCTACTGTCTCTCCTATATTCCACCTCCCACCTCCCTTTCTTTGATCCACAAAGTGTCTAACTCTTAATTTCTAATACCTTTGTTTTGTCTTCTGTCTGTTATCCACTCTTGAAACTATTACCTTTCTTTTCTCTTTCCCTCTCTCACGAAAACAATAGCTTTCTAGCTCATACCATATTCCTCCCATATTCACTCATCTACCTCATAATAGGTACTCTACCTACTGCTATAACTCTACAAAATTTACATGAATTTAACCTCCATCTTCCCAGATCTCATATTCTTGCTTTGTTAACATATATCACCAATACTACTTTACACTTTTCCCTTGCTTACACAATTGCCTTTCCCCTGCACTTACATTCTTTCCTTTAAAGTGAACTTAAACAGCAACAAGAAATTAGAATAAGAAGAACTAAGGGACAAAGAGAAGATATAACACTTATGCAAAAACAGCAGCTAATTAATCTCCAAGACTAGACAAAGAAGCTAAGGAGCTGATTAAACACATCAAGATAAAATGATGACAAGACAGCAACAAAAATCTACAAACCAAACCAGTATTCAGGAAAACATGGCTGAATCCAATCAACAAACTAAAAATCAAGAAGGGGAGCAGAACTTCGCACAAGCAATGAAAGATCTCAGAACATTTATCACCGACAAATTTGATGAAGTAATGAAAGAGGTTAACAACATGAAGACAACACTTGGAGGGAAAATTGCAGACATACGTAAAAACATAACAGATATGATGGGAATGAACTCCACAGTTCAAGAAATCAAAAATACACTTGCAGCAAATATCAGCAGACTAGAAGAGGCAGAGCATAGAATTATTGATGTGGAAGACAGTACATCAGAAATCAAACAGATAGTAGAAGGGGTCAATAAAAAGATAGAAAAATCCAGCTAGGACTTAGGGACCTGAATGACAATGCAAAAAGCTCAAACATATGTATTATAGGCATTCCAGAAGAAGAAGAGAAGGGAAAAGGGTCAGAAGGAGTGTTGCAGGAAATAATGGCTGAAAACTTCCCAAGTCTACTGAAAGAGACAGATGTACATATCCAAGAAGCACAGCACACTCCAATAGTCATAAACCCAACAGGCCCACCCCAAGACATATACTGGTCAAATTATCCAATTCTGAAGACAAAGAGAAAATCCTAAAAGCAGCAAGAGAAAAGAAAACCATCACATACAAGGGAAGCTCCATAAGATTAAGTGCTGATTTCTCATTTGAAACCATGGAGGCAAGAAGGCAGTGGTATGATATAGTCAAGGAACTGAAGGAAAAAAATTCCAACCAAGAATACTCTATCCAGCCAAACTAGCATTCAAACATGATGGAGAGTTCAACATATTCGCAGATAAACAGAAACTGAAAGAGTATACCAAGAAGAAACCTCCCCTTCAAGAAATTCTAAAGGGAGTTCAGCAGGAAGAAAGGAAAAAACTGGACAGGCAAAGTTGGAGGAGAGTATAAGAGCAACAAAAAAAGACAAAAATAGAAGGCAAATAAATACAAACAAAATATCACAAACACAAATCCAATCAAAATATGGCTAACACAATTCCTTGAAAGTAATAACACTGAATGTCAACTGATTAAACTCACCTATCAAAAGATTCAGATGGGGACATTGGATAAGGAAATATGACCCATCCATATGCTGTCTACAAGAGACACATCTTAGACACAGAGATGCATGGAGATTGAAAGTGAAGGCCTGGAAAACAATCATACATGCAAACAATAACAAAAAAAGGCAGGAGTAGCTATATTAATATCAGACAAAATATATTTTAAATGTGAAACAATTGTGAGAGACAAAGAAGGATACTACATTTTAGTGAAAGGGAAAATCTGTCAAGAAGATTGAACAATCATAAATATTTATGCTCCTAACAAGGGTGCCCCTAAATACATGACGCAAATGCTGGAAAAACTAAGTGAAACAATAGATACATCTACAATTATAGTGGGGGATTTTAATACACCACATCAACTCTGGACAGAACATCTCAAAAGAGAATCACTGAAGAAACAAAACATTTGAACAGTATATTAGAGGAGCTGGATCTAATAGACATATATAGATCATTACACCCAAACACAGCAGGATATACATTTTTCTCAAGCGCACATGGATCATTCTCCAAGATAGACCATATGCTAGGCCACAAAGAAAGGCTGAATGAATTCAGAAAGATCGAAATCATACAAAAAATATCTCTGACCACAGTGGAGTGAAGCTGGAAATTTGCAAGGGACAGAGGCCCAGATTTCACACCATGATTTGGAAATTAAACAGCACACTCTTAGAAAAACAGTGGGTCAAAGAGGAAATCTCAAAAGAAATCAATGACTACCTTGAATCAAATGATAATGATAACACAACATACCAAAATTTATGGGATGCAGCAAAAGCAGTACTGAGAGGGAAATTTATAGCCATAAATTCATATATCAAAAAAGAAGAAAAAGCAAAAATTGAAGAGCTAACTGCACATTTGAAGGAATTAGAAAAACAACAACAAAGTAACCCAACAGGAAGAAGAAGGAAGGAAATAACAAAGATAAGAGCAGAACTAAATGAAATAGAAAATAAGAAAGCACTTGAAAAGATAAACAAGACCAAGAGCTGGTTCTTCGAGAAGATCAACAAAATTGACAAACCTTTAGTGATACTAACAAAGAAATAAAGAGAGAAGAGAAGATTCAAATACACAAAATAAGAAATGAGAAAGGCGATATCACCATAGACCCCACAGAAATAAAGACTATCATAAGAGGATATTTTGAAAAACTATATTCCAACAAAAATGACAACTTAGAGGAAATGGACAAATTCCTAGAAACACAGAAGCAACCCATATTGACGAAAGAAGAAATTGATGATCTTAACAAACCAATCACAAGCAGAGAGATAGAAACAGTCATTAAAAATCTCCCAACTAAGAAGAGCCCAGGGCCAGACTGCTTCACAGGTGAATTCTACAAAACATTGCAGAAAGAACTAACACCAATCCTGCTGAAACTATTCCAAAAAATCGAAACAGAAGGAACATTGTCGAACTGATTCTATGATGCCAACATTACCCTAGTACCAAAGCCAAACAAAGACACCACAAGAAATGAAAATTACAGACCAATTTCTCTAATGAACCTAGATGCAAAAATACTTAACAAAACACTTGCTAATCGTATTTAACAACACATTAAACAAATTATACACCACGACCAAGTGGGATTTATTCCAGGTATGCAAGGATGGTTCAACATAAGAAAATAAATCAATGTAATACACCATATAAACAGATTGAAGGAAAAAAATCACATGATTATATCTATAAATGCAGAAAAAGCATTTGACAAAATACAGCACCCTTTCCTGATAAAAACAGTCCAAAAGATTGGAATACAAGGAAATTTTTTGAACATGATAAAGAGTATATATGAAAAACCTACAGCCAACATTGTTTACAATGGAGAAATCCTAAAATTCTTCCCTCTAAACTCAGGAACAAGACAAGGATGCCCATTGCCTCCGCTCCTATTTAAAATTGTCTTAGAAGTACTTGCTCGAGCACTGAGGCAAGAACCAGAGATAAAAGGCATTCAAATTGGAAAGGAAGAAGTCAAAATTTAATTATTTGCAGATGACATGATCCTATACATAGGAAACCCTGAGAGATCTACAACAAAGGTTCTAGAACGCATAAATGAGTTTAGTAAAGTTGCAGGTTATAAGATCAATGCGCAAAAATCAGTAGCATTTCTGTACACCAATAATGAGCAAGATCAGGAGGAAATCAAGAAACAAATACCATTCATAATAGTGAATAAAAAAATCAAATACTTAGCAATAAATTTAACTAAAGAGGTAAAAAACTTATACACTGAGAACTATACAAGACTGTTCAAGGAAATCAAAGAAGGCCTAAATAAATGGAAGAATATTCCTTGTTCATGGATAGGAAGACTGAATATTATTAAGATGTCTATCCTACCAAAACTGATCTACACATTCAATGCAATCCCAATAAAAATCAACATACCCTTCTTTAATGAACTAGAAAAACTAACTATGAAATTTATTTGGAAAGGAAAGAGGCCCCGAATAGCCAAAGACATATTGAAAAAGAAAAATGAAATTGGAGGAATCACACTACCAGACTTCAAAACATACTACAAAGCTACAGTAGTGAAAACAGCATGGTATTGGCAGAAAGAGAGACACACAGACCAATGGAATCGAATTGAAAGCTCGGATATAGAACCTCACATATATAGCCACATAATATTTGATAAAGCCACCAAACCCTCTCAACTGGGAGAGAGTGGCCTATTCAACAAATGGTGCCTGGAGAACTGGATAGCCATATGTAGAAGAATGAAAGAGGATTACCATCTCACACCTTATACAAAGATCAACTCAAGATGGATCAAAGGCCTAAATATAAGAGCCAAGACCATAAAAACCTTGGAAAGCAGTGTAGGGAAACATCTACAGGACCTTGTAATAGGAAATGGATTCATGAATATCACACCAAAAGCACGAGCAGCAAAAGAACTAATAGATAAATGGGACTTCCTCAAAATTAAAGCCTTCTGCACCTCAAAGGAGTTTGTCAAGAAAGTAAAAAGGGAGCCCACACAGTGGGAGAAAATATTTGGCAACCATATATCTGATAATAAACTGATAACTTGCATATATAAAGAACTCCTATTTCTTGAAAATAAAAAGATAAACAACCCATTAAAAAAATGGGAAAAAGATTTAAATAGACACTTCTCTAAAGAAGAAATACAAATGGCTAAAAAGCACATGAAAAAATGCTCCAAATCTCTAGCTATCAGGGAAATGCAAATCAAAACTACAATGAGATACCATCTTACTCCCATAAGATTGGCAGCTATGAGAAAAACAGAAGAATACAAATGCTGGAGAGGATGTGAAGAAAGGTGAACACTCATCCACTGCTGGTGGGAATGCAGGATTCAACAATTCTGGAGGACAGTTTGGTGGTTTCTCAAAAAACTAACCATAGGTTTGCCATATGACCCAGCAATGCCACTGCTGGGTATATACCCAGCAGAACTGAAAACAAGGACACAAACAGATATATGTACACCAGTGTTCATAGCAGCATTGTTCACTATCGCCAAAAGTTGGAATCAACCCAAATGCCCATCAACAGATGAGTGGATTAATAAAATGAGGTATATACACACAATGGAATACTACTCGGCTGTAAGAACAAATACACTACAAACACACGTGATAACATGGATGAATCTTGAGAATCTTATGTTGAGTGAAGCAACCCAGGCATTGAAGGACAAATACTACATGACCTCAATGATATGAAATAAGCAAGCTGCCTCAGAGAGCTAGAGACTGAATGATAGGCTTACAGGAAATCGGGGGGTGGAGGAAGGATGTGAGCTGACGTCTGCAGGGGTGGAATTTATGATGAGCTGGCAGTAAGTATGAACACAAAGAAGACATAAAATGGGGGCAAGGGGTTGCCTTTGTGTGGGGCTGTGCGGGTTTGAGGGGGGCTGGGGATGGGCGGATGGGTAATATTGCCCAAAAAGTGGGGGGAGGGAGGGGTAGCATAGGAACATAGGAGAGTGTCAGGTGTTGGTTGAGAGTAAAATGCTGAGAAAATCGTATCAAAATATAAATAAGAGGGTTACTTGTTTAGGATGCTCGGAGGGGATGGTCTGATGCAGGATGGGCTCCTGGGAAATGTTTGAATGCTCATTTTGCCAGAGTGGGTGGTACCATTGGGTAGAGACCCAAGTAGTGAGAGTGGGGGTGGACCCACATTCTGGGGAGGACTAATGCCATCAAATAGAGGGAACCGTATCTCTTGAGAGAAAGGGTGGCTCCCAGGGCATTGGGGCAGTTGAGCAAGTTGGGCCCTGAACAGTGTTGCAAGTGTCTCTGGACGTGGCTCCTTGGGAAATGGAGGTTGGCTGTCACTGTGGGCACCAAGGGGATGGGAAAATGGATGTTAAATGTGTGAAAGCAAAGTAAATGTGGGGTAAGAGAGGAGCTTTGCGAGAGTGCACAGGGATGGATATCAAACATGTAATATTACACCAAACATATAGGGGATGACAGATTAATAATGTAAACCATAATGTAAAACATAGGATAACTAAAAATTTAGAAAACTGTATATCCTAAAGTATGGACCACAATGTAAGTGCGGATGTCGCCTTGTTTGAAAGCTATTGTCTCAGAGTCTGTACATCTCTTTAAGTAAATATGATATGAATAAGTTATAAGAATATCACTGTGGAAGGGAAAAGGTTCTATGCTGGATGTGTGGGAGTACTGTATATTGTATATATGAATTGCTGTGGTCTAGGGCTCTTGTGAAGAGAAGTTCAATAATTAGGAAAAAAAATAAAAAGAAAAAGATAGGATGTAGAATTTTTCCAAGTCAACACGTATTCTGTAATTGACCTTTAAACCCATCGCCTTATCCCATTTTGCTAGTAAGGGATCCTGACATTATATTTGGCTTCAATTTTCGGGAGGTTTTGGATCACAGAGTGGTTCGGCAGTGGCGGCGGAGGAATACTGGTATAGGACACTATTGACAGGTGATATAGGGCTGACAGGGAGCTATACAGGGCATATGTCCAGGGTGCAAGGTAATGTTTGGATATACTCATAGTGGAAACAATTAAAAACTAAACCTGGGGGGGTACTGGGTTTCTGGCCGGGGATGCTCAGTCGTGGCCCCTAGGGGAGCAGCAGTAGTCTCCCAGGTGCAACGGTAAGGACCAGGAAGGAATGAGGGTCCAACAGTGAGAGCATGATACTAATGACTATGCTTGTCAGTCTATATGCCTGAAATAAGAACAAGGCCTAGAGCAGCACTGTGCCTAGGAGTTCCCTCCTGACAGCCTCCATGTTACTCAAATGTGGCCAGTCTTGAAGCCAAACTCAGCATGTAAATGCAATGCCTTCCCCCCAGCGTGGGACATGACACTCAGGGATGAGCCTCCCTGGCACCGAGGGATCACTACCAAGTACCAAATGATGATGCAACTGGAAAATGACCTTGAATTGAAGGTTCAATGCGGATCAGCAGAATATCACTGTCTACATATAATAACATGACTTTAAATTGCTGTTTGACCTAATGTAAGGGGGAAATGGAAAGGAGAAATGAGTTTATATGGCTACGAGTCTCTAAAAAAGAGTCTGGAGGCTGTCAGAAGGATTTCCCTTAAGCACAATTGAGCAGAGTCTAAGAGAGAGATAAAGTAGATACAACCCCAGGTATTCGTTCCTTTGAGGGCTAAAGAGACCCAGGGGTTCTATGGTCCCTTGGGGTTTCCTGCCATGGCAGATAGCCCTTCTTTGGAGCTGGTGTTTCTGCATGATGGAGCTGGACTCAGATGGGATCTCTTTGCACAAGACTTTCATGCTACTTTACTGGAATTGTAGTTGGGGTTGGGGTTTAAGATATATTTAGGGGATTTGAATCTCTGGACTGACAATATGATAGCCAGGCCCTGAGCCCCAACGGATGGCAGCTCCTACAATCTGATTTATTGGACTCACCTCACTCAGCTAAGATGGAGTTGAAGAAGGACAACCACCACACCATGGAGTCTAGAGGACCTACAACTGAAAGCAAGAGGATTGCATCCAGTATCCATGTGGAACCTGAGCCTCCTCTTGACATAGAGATGCAACGGACATAACCAATCCAAGGTCCACAGAGAAAAGGTGGCATTGGAGTGGGAAAAGTGGATATGGTGGCTGATGGGTATGGGGAATGGCAGGAAGAGATGAGAGGTGGAGGTGCCTTTGGGACTTAGAGTTGCCCTGTATGGTGCTTCAGGGGTAATCACTGGACATTGTAAATCCTCACAGTGTCCACTGGATGGAATGTGAGAGAGTATGGGCCATGATGTAGACCATTGACCATGGGGTGCAGAGATGCCCAGAGATGTACTTACCAGGTGCAATGGATGAGTCATGATGATGGGAGTGAGGGTTGCTGGCGGGGGGGGGGGGGGGAGTGGTGGGGTGGGGGTGGTATGGTTGAATGGGACCTCATATTTTTTTAATGTAATATTTTCACAAAATCAATAAAAAATAAATAAATAAATATGCCTACTCTGACAAAAAAAAAAAAAAAGAAATGAACAATGGTCTAGAAACATTAAAGTTTCCAAACTTGATTGAATAATAGAAAGCCTCAGTGGAACAATTAATACTGAACCTGCTCTGTGAGGAGTGGGTTTTCTTCAAGATGTGGAGAGTCATTTTTTTCTGTGGTGAGTTAAGTCACCAGGGTCCCATTTGAACTTTATTTTATTTTATTTTTTTTAAAGATTTATTTTTATTTATTTAATTCCCCTCCCCTCCCCTGGTTGTCTCTTTTCTGTGTCTTTTTGCTGCGTCTTGTTTCTCTGTCCGCTTCTGTTGTCGTCAGCGGCACGGGAAGTGTGGGCGGTGCCATTCCTCGGCAGGCTGCTCCCTCCTTCATGCTGGGTGGCTCTCCTAATGGGTGCACTCCTTGCGTGTGGGGCTCCCCTACGCGGGGGACACCCCTTGGTAGCACGGCACTCCTTGCGCGCATCAGCACTGCGCATGGGCCAGCTCCACACGGGTCAAGGAGGCCCGGGGCTTGAACCGCGGACCTCCCATGTGGTAGACGGATGCCCTAACCACTGGGCCAAAGTCCGTTTCCCCCATTTGAACTTTAAAAGGAAACTCTCACAGAGGCTATTGCATCCTGCTGCCCTGGGAGAGAAAGCAGTAAGAATAAAAAGGGAGAAGGACAGATTCCTAATCAGCAGGTATTTATCCAATTTGAAAGAGTCAATCCTGATCAAGGGAAAGGGACTCTATAGCTTCTGAAGAGCTAATAGACCCAACAAGAAAGTTTAGCTCCATGGAGGAGTTTCCACCTCGAACATACAAGGTCTCCAGCTCAATTCCCAGCTCCTTTCAGAGAGTAGTGACCCACTGGGATATTAAACATCTAGCTGATACATTGGGACAGGGAAAACATAGAAATTATTCTTATATTAGCATTTCTCGGGTCTCTTCTTTTTCCTAAAAAAAAAAGTTATCTTTGGTTTATAATTTAACTTAGTTTACTTACTAAAACCCATTTCAAAATCTGCAGCAGGTAGGCTGCAGGGTAATTGATTGATAAACACCAGCAGCCTGAGAAGCTCCATAGGGACTTAAAAGGGAAGGCTGCTTTTCCTTAGTGTTTGGGTAACTCCTTACTTGTGGGTTTGTCTGATTGTTTTCTCATCTTAATCACCTCTCCACTATTTTTTAAATTAAGTACTGCCATCTTATTTCTTTTTTTTTCAAATTCTATTCAATTTATTCATTTTTTAAAAAGATATTACATTAAAAAAATATGAGGTCCCCATTTGCCTCCACCACCCCCACCCCACCACTCCCCCTCAATAACACTCTCCCCCATCATCATGTCACATCCATTGCATCTGGTGAGTACATCTCCAGGCATAACTGCACCCCATGTCCTGTGTTCCACACCATAGCCCACACTTTCCCACATTCCATCCAGTGGGCCATGGGAGGACATAAAACATCCGGCAATTGTCCCTGGGGCACCACCCAGGACAACTCCAAGTCCCGAGAATGCCTCCACATCTCTTCTCTTCCTCCCCTTCCCTGCACCCAGCAGCCACCATGGCCACTTTTTCCACATCAAGTCCACATTTTCTCAATTATTAACCACAATAGTTCATGAATAGAATATCATTAAGTCCACTCTGATCCTTACTGTATTCCTCCTTCCTGTGGCCCTTGGCTTGGTTGTGTCCATTCCACATCTATGTCAAGAGAGGGTTTAGATTCCACATGGATATTGAATGCAATCCTCCTGCTTTCAGTTGTAGGCACTCTAGGCTCCATGGTGTGGTGGTTGACATTCTTCAACTCCATGTTAGCTGAGTGGAGTAAGTCCAATAAATCAGAGTGTAGGACCTGTAGTCTGTTGAGGTCAGGGCTTGGCTATCATATTGTCAGTCCAGAGATTCAAATCCCCTAGATATATCTTAAACCCCAGCACCAACTACAATTCCAGTAAAGTAGCATGAAAGGCTTGTGAAAAGAGATCACATCTGAGTCCAGCTCCATCACGCAGAAACACCAGCTCCAAAGAAGGGCCAACTGGCATGGCAGTGAACCCCATCTGCCATGACCATAGAACCTGTGGGTCTCTTTAGCCCTCAAAAGGACCAATATCTGGGGTTGTATCTACTTTAACTGTCTCCAAGACTCTGCTCAGGTGTGCATAAAGGCAATCCTTCTGACAACCTCCAGACTCTTTTAGAGACTCATAGCCATATAAACTCATTTGTCCTTTCCATTTCCCCCTTAATTTAGGTCAAACAGCATTTTTAACTCCTGTTATTATATGTAGACAGGGATATTATGCTGGTCCGCATTGAACCTTTAATTCAAGGTCATTTTCTAGTTTCATCATCAGTTGGTACTTGGTAGTGATCCCTCAGTGCCAGGGAGGCTCATCCCCAGGAGTCATGTCCCACGCTGGGGGGAAGGCATTGCATTTACATGCTGAGTTTGGCTTCGAGACTGGCCACATTTGAGTAACATGGAGGCTGTCAGGAGGGAACTCCTAGGCACAGTGCTGCTCTAGGCCTTGTTCTTATTTCAGGCGTATAGGCTCACAAGCATAGTCATTAGTATCAGGGGCTCACTGTTGGACCCTCATTCTTTCCTGGTCCTTACCGTTGCACCTGGGGAACTGCCACTGCTCCCCTAGGGACCATGACAGAGGCCCCCCTGGCCAGGAACCCAGTACCCCCCCAGCTTTAGTTTTTAATTGTTTCCACTATGAGTATATCCAAACATTACCATTCCCCCTGGACATATGCCCTGTATAAACACCCTGGCAACCATATATCACCTGTCCATAACATCCCATACCAGTATTCCTCCACTGCCATTGTTGAACCACTCTGTGATACAAAACTTCCTGAAAAGTGAAGTCCAATATAATGTCAGGTTCCTTTACTAGTAAGATGGAATATAGCAATGAGTTTAAAGGTTAGATATAGAATACATATTGATTTGGAAAAATTCTACATCCTATCTTTTTCTTTTCTTTGTTCCTAATTATTGAGCTTCTCTTCACAGGTGCCCTAGATCACAGTAATTCATATATACAATATACAGTACTCCCACACATCCACCATAAAACCTTTTCCCTTCCACAGCGATAATCTTTTAACTTATTCATATCATATTTACTGAAACTGATGTACAGACTCCAAGACAATAGCTTTGAAACAAGTTGACATCTGTGCTTACATTGTGGTTTATACTTTAGGCTATACAGTTTTCTAAATTTTTTAGTTATCCTATGTTTTACATTATGGTTTACATTATTAGTCTGTCATCTCCTATATGTTTTTGGTGTAATATGACATGTTTTTTATTCATCCTTTTGTACTCTTGTGAAACTCCTCTCTTGCCCCCACATTTACCTTGGTTCCATCCATTCAGCATCCATTTTCCCCTCCCCTTGGGGCCCACAGTGACAGCCAATCTCCATTTCCCGAGGAGCCACATCCAGAGATACTTGCAACAGTGTTCAGGGCCTCACTTGCTCAACTGCCCTAATGCCCTGGGAGCCACCCTTTCTCTCGAGAGATACAGTTCCCTCTATTTGATGGCATTAGTCCTTCCCAGGATGTGGGTCCACCCCACTCTCACTACTTGGGTCTCTATCCAATAGTACAACCCACCCTGGCAAAATGAGCATTCAGACATTCCCCAGGAGTCCGTCTGGCATCGGACCATCCCCTCCCAGCATCCTAAACAGGTAACCCTCCTAATTATATTTTGATATGGTTTTCTCAGCGTTTTACTCTCAACCAATACCTGACACTCTCCTATGTTCGTATGTTGCCTCTCCCTACCCCCAATTTTTTGGGCAATATTACCCCTTCGCCCATCCCCAGCCCCCCTCAAACCCTCAAAGCCCCACACAAAGGCAACCCCTTGCCCCCATTTTATGTCTTCTTTGTGCTCATACTTACCACCAGCTCATCATAGATTCCACCCCTGCAGACGTCAGCTCACATCCTTCCTCTATCCCCCGATTTCCTGTAAGCCTATCTTCCAGTCTCTAGCTCTCTGAGGCAGCTTGCTTATTTCATATCATTGAGGTCATGTAGTATTTGTCCTTCAATGCGTAGGTTGCTTCACTCAACATAAGGTTCTCAAGATTCATCCATGTTATCACGTGTGTTTGTAGTGTATTTGTTCTTACAGCTGAGTAGTATTCCATTGTGTGGTCAGTACGTCCTATTGCGGTCCGTACGTCCTGTCCGGTGGACGACGGGGCAGGAGAGGCCTAGGCTCCTGCGGGGGCTTGCAAGCGTGGAGGGCGCGCGGCGGAGAAACCACCACGGAGACGAGGTGAGCACGCAGGTCTAATTTATTAAGGGAAGTACATGTGTTTATATAGGGTTATGGGGGAGTGAGCAGGGGACTGATTGGCTGTGGCCAAAGGGGGATTGGATTGACGGTGGCAAGCAGTTGGTGGGGGGAAGAGGCAGATTCTAGGTTGGCGAAGGGGCGGCACCGGCGGGAAAGGGGAACGGGGCTGGGAGTGATTGGTAGGGAATAGTTCCTTGCCTTTTATGGTGCAGCTTGTGCTGTGGCTTGACAGTGCCGGAGGGGGGATGTGAGCGTAGGCAGCTCCTGCTGGCTATCAGCAAGCCGGTGTCGGTTGCCTGGGCGGGGCCGAGGGCAGTGCGCCCGTTCCATGGCTGAGGGCAGTTCACCCGTTCTAGCCGCCCTACACCTGAGTTGTGGGCTGCGCATATCCCCCACTGGGCGCGGCTATCCTTGCCAGCCAGACTTCAGCCTGCCTCACCTCACATTGTATGTATACACCACATTTTATTGATCCACTCATCTGTTGATGGGCATTTGGGTTGATTCCAACTGTGGCGATAGTGAACAATGTTGCTATGAACATTGGTGTGCATGAATCGGTTTGTGTTCTTGTTTTCAGTTCTGCTGGGTATATACCCAGCAGAGGTATTGCTGGGTCATATGGCAAATCTATGGTTAGTTTTTTGAGAAACTGCCAAACTGTCCTCCAGAATGATTGGATCCTTCTGCATTCCCATCAGCAGTGGATGAATGTTCCCATTTCTTCACATCCTCTCCAGCATTTGTATTCTTCTGTTTTTTTCATAGCTGCCAATCTTATGGGAGTAAGATGGTATCTCATTGTAGTTTTGATTTGCATTTCCCTGATAGCTAGAGATTTGGAGCATTTTTTCATGTGCTTTTTAGCCATTTGTATTTCTTCTTTGGAGAAGTGTCTGTTTAAATCTTTTTCCCATTTTTTAAATGGGTTGTTTATCTTTTTATTTTCAAGATATAGGAGTTCTTTATATATGCAAGTTATAAGTCTCTTATCAGATTTATGGTTGCCAAATATTTTCTCCCATTGTGTGTGTTCCCTTTTTACTTTCTTGACAAACTCCTTTGAGGTGCAGAAGGCTTTAATTTTGAGGAAGTCCAAAGAGGGTTTATTGACTTGCAAGCTTCCGTTGTGAGGCTGAGAAAAGAGTTCAAATCAAGACATCCTCTGGCAGTGCTCTCTCCTCAAAGATCAGCTGTGGGTGATCCTGGACTCCTGTCATATGGGAAGGTACATGGTGGCATCCGTTAGTCTCTGCTTTCTCCTCTGAACTCTGTTACTTTCAGCTTCTGGTTTCTCTCTCAGCTTCTGAGCATTTCACTCTGAGCACCTGTGTCTGTCTCTTTCCATATGGACTCTAGTAAGAGGATTAAGTCCCATCCTGGGACATGCCTTACAGAAGTAATCTAATCAAAGAGTCCTATTTACAATAGGTTCACTCCCACAGGAATGGATTGGCTCTAAGGACATTATTCTCTGGGATCCATCCAGTATCAAACTGTTACAGATCCTCTCTAGTGAACTGTTCCCCGTACATGGGCTGCCCTATAATTACCTCTTGTGGGATCAGTGGTGTTTGCCTGATGGCATAGACCTCAGGGCCATGAGGACCAAAGGGAATGTTTTGGCCAAGACAGCACCAGTGAGTCAATATTTAAACTTTAATTTAAATACCTCATAGACTTATTCTACCTTACCATAGGTGTTAGATGGTATGGGCAGTGGGTGATTTGCAGGATGGGAACCACTTGACACAAACTTTAAATATATATATAAATTTTTAAAAAAGATATTTAGATTACATAAATGTTTACTGACACACTTTTTTAAATAATCTTTCCAGTGAAGTGAGTTTGAAACTTGCCTGAGAGTTCAAAGGGTACTCCCTGCTTTGGAAAACCATTTTCCTTTTTTCCCCTACAATTAAAGCATTTTTATTTTGACAAGAGAATGCCTCAACCCATTCTTACTACCTGTAAGTCATAAGCTATATATAATTACAATCCATTGAAAGAACTGGTTGGTAAAGCCCTTCAGCTGATGTTCAAATAGTCCAGTTGTGGCGGTTAAGTTTATGGAGATATAAACATTAATAAATTTTGCCTAGATGATGAGCCTGTCATGTATGAATCTGATTACAGATTTTTTAAAGTACCTTATCAAAACTGCCCACCAATATATTTCCTTGTCCTTTTTCATTTTTTGCATTCTGTAATGGGTAATTTCATGGAGTGCTCATGTGTAGTTCCTTCTAGGGACTCTAGGGCAAACAGGGCACCATCCAGCACTTCCTAGATTCCATTCCCAGAATTTAATTGGTAACTCTGCTGACTCTATTTTTATTTTTCAAATACAGAAACATTTTCCTAACTGTGAGCTAACTCATTTGGAGAGGCCTTATGAAGGACATTATACAAGGAAAATGTTTTGTTGTCTCCACATATTGTTGAGCTGCTAGGTTGACATTTTTCTTATCTTCTCACTAAGTTTTGTGAGTGTGAGCTTTCCTTTTTTTCACAGCATTTTTTCTTTGTTTTACCTTTTCCTTAGGTGATAGAAATACATCTATTATTTTAGATATTTACCATTTTTATTTGTTTCCTAATGACTTCAGGAAGTCCATTTGTTTTCATAAACTTCCAAAATCATGAATTACTCCAAACGCATATCTATGGTCAGTATAAATATTAAGTGATTTTCTTTTAGCTAAATGACTGCCTCTAGTTAAAAGTTTTACCACAGCTCACTAGGACATGGTGAGTCCAGGGGCTTGTTGACCAGTAATTGCTTCTACTGTTGTGGTTACTTCATAGTCTGCCTCATAATTATCTGTTTCTGTTTTATGGTAAGACACATCTAAAAATATGATCTAAGCTAGGTTTATCAAGGATTTTTTGTTGTTGTTGTTGTTTGTTTTGTTTTGTTTTTGTATGTGTGTGTTTTGTTTTGTTTTGTTTTGCTTTGTTTTTGGTAAATCTGGCCCTGGGGATAATAACTGAGAAACAGGAACCTCACAATCTTGAGAATCATCTTTTTCAGGCATGGGCAACAGAGTACTGGATTTAAAGTATCACATTAGAGGATTTGGATATTTTAAGGAGAGAGCAGTATGATTTCAAAAAAGGTCAGTCTATGAGTTGACATATGCTGGGTTTTTCTTGAGATTAGAAACCAGCAAATCATGAGCTCTATTAACTAAAAGGTATGCCCCTGCCCAAGTCAGCTGACACCTCATGTAATTTGCAACCGCAGCTACTATTCTTTCATGGCTGAGTATGGTATAACTACTGCATCCAATTACAGACTGGAATATTCTATAGCTTCTTCCCTGTTGGAAACTGAGGCACAGTGGTCTCACAAGGAGAGACATGCTGTTTCCATGGTTATGCTTGCAACCTAAGAAATGCAGTAATTAAGGGTTCCCAGCAAACAGGATGAAGCTGTTAAAGGCTGAAAGAAAAGATGAGAACACATCTCTTGTAGTAAATAGACCACTTAGACTTTGTACCTTGAGATAAGATTTTTTGAATTCCTTAGATTATGAGTAATGCTGATAGTTACCTGCATGTTGCTGCTTGTTCTCACATAGACTGGGGTATATATAGCGCCCCTTGTAAACTATAAAGTTGTCTGATCCCAGCTCCCTCTCTTTCTTCCTCTTTCTTTCATTCTTCTTTTTCTCTTTCTTTCATTCCTGATACCCTTTGGGCCCAAATCTCCAACAAATGGCACCCAATGTGGGGCCCGAAGAAGTGAGTCTTCCAAAACAGTATTGGGAGCCACGGAAAGGACTCCTACAGGGGTAGTGAATGACATCCAAAGCAGTGTGACTGGAGTCTTATTTTAGGTAAGTAACATTTCCATGAAGTCATCAGGGTAATAGTTAAAACGGGAAGTGTGGAAGAATATTTGCAAGTGTTAAAAACTTTGCTAGTTGGGTGCCTGTAAAAAGTTTTGAGTTAATCAAATTGTTTGCTTTAATACAAAAGCATTGTGGTTGGTTTCAGCCTCAGGGGCATAATGTTTTAAATTCGAACAGTGGAGGCATATAATGAAAGCTTTACAGAGAGCATATCAAACAGGGGAATCCATTCCTTTTATCTGTGTGAGCTTTGTACCAGCAAATTATTGCCACCTTAGATCCTTTACAATCAGAGGAAGATGACAAAGAAGAAATTACTATATTTTCAAAACCCATAGACAAACAGAAAGTGGAGGGCAATTTGAAAGAACTAAATTCTGAGCCAAAAGGCAGAGGAGAGTCTCCTGGCTTTAGGACTAATCCTAGTACTAATCCTTTTACAGATAAGAAAATAAGGGTCTTCTAATGAAATATCCAATCCCCATATATCATCCAGATGCTTATCCTAGTTTATAACCAGTTCAACCTACTGTGCCTGTTGAGCCACCACTTATGACTGCCCTGACATCAGCACCTGGAATCTTTTCAGATATGTCAGATGCTTTACCCTATGTTAAAAAGATAGTTGTTTCCAACCCCACTCCTCAAACACCCTTGATGTGCTGTTTATTGCAAGGATCTCAACAAGGGGATCTGGAGGCCATGTAATTCTTATCAGCTTTTCTGGTTATATCACAACCAACTCCATCAGATGCTAATATGTTGTAGAATTTGAGAGAGGTTCAATTATTTGTGTATAGAGAGGCCAGGACTCAGGAATAATTTTGAGAAGGAAAAATGGTTTATTGACAGCCGGCTGGACTCGGGAGCTTTCTGTTTGAATCCCAAGCCCTGAACAAGATTTTCAAATGTCTTTTATACAGAGAGGAAAGGCCAAATGGTCCCTTTATTTCAGTTCTCAATAGGCTTGAATTAGCAAATATATCTTCCACATCTTAGGTAAGCTTTTAGCATGGACTCCAGACATTCTAGATAAGCTTTTAACATATTTGGTTTGCATTTCCCCTAAGTACTTGCATTGTTAAACTGTTTCCTGGGACTGGAGTCCTTGCCATTGTTACCAAGGGCAGGACTGCAGCCTCTTACCATCACATTCACAAGTCAGAGAACTTAGGCTATCTCTGAAGAGACAAAGAGCTTCACACCCATAGCCCACATCAAATAATCCTCAGGAAGGTACTGAGTTCCATCATGAACCAATAACTTTTAAACTATTGAAAGATTTAAAACAGGTAAAAATACTAAATAAAGTTCTTGTTAGTGAAATCAGGCTTGTAAGAAAACTCTCTGTTAAAGTGTTAACTATGATAAGGAAATTATTCTGGCAGCAACTCTGTAAACCCCTTGCTTCCTACATAATAATGTAGTTGTGGGCTAGTGTTACTTAATAGAATTAAACTGCTGGAAAAGAAGATAAACATAGCAACATTGGTGTTCTGTTTTGTTTCTATGCTAATTCTGATTGGGCCTATTTAAGCAAAGTAATAAAACAAGTACAAAATTTTTATCAAGGTGTTAAAAGGAATTTTTGGTTTTAAATCAATAGTTTACTCCTGAACTTCAAGTCTCAGTATAGTCTTATTGAGTAGTAATCCAAAAAAAGTGTGTTCTAAATGGCTAAATAAGAGCTTAATTACATTTATGCTGCTCAAATTATCTTAACTGATTGCTTATAACTAATAAAAATGTTTCCAAGCACAAGCTTGAATGTTACAGGCAACGTGGATTCCAGAAAAAAATCTTAAAAACAGTAAAATCTAAGATGTGATATGATGGAGAACTTAAAAACAGCTATACCAAAAAAGTAAGAAAGTAAGAATTATGAGTCAATTGTAAACTGTATGTTTCTGTTAATGTGTTGTAATTGTTTTGTGTTTGTCTGTTTGTTCAATGTCAGTGTATATTTTGATACCTCTGGATGGTGATATAAATTAATAAATAAAAATTTCAAGAAGAGATCTATTCAAATGGCCAAAAATTAAATGTGTTTATATTAATACTTATGTTTAAATGTAATGGGATCTCTACAATGATAAAAATTGTAAGTCTTAATGAAATTACTGTCTCTTCATAAAAAATGGTTCTTGCCTAAATTGAAATGAATAGTTTATTTTTATTCACAAAATAAAGGATGTAAAACTTGAATAAATATTTTGAAAGGTAAAATTTTGTAGAAGTGCTAACTAAAGTTAATATGTTTGTTTAAAAAATGTATTTTGTCCTAAAATAAGGCAACTGGTCTTCATAAAATCAGAAAGAACATATGCAGAATGGAACTTGAATGCATGTGGTAAGTTATAAAGGGTATTGTAGTAACTTTGGGTAAGGGAATGTGTTCTGTGAAGGTAAAATTTGTCTTAAAATAATATAATTATAGTCTATATGGTTATAAATAATTATAAGAAGTTTAACAAAGCATTGTTTAAATTAAGGTATTTAAATGAATAATTCCATAAAGTCATGATTAAACAAAACCTGAATTGATAATAATAATAATAAAAGGTAATTTTATAACAAGAAAACTTGTTGGCAGCTAGCCTTCCCTGCCAACTTGGTTCTAAAAGACTATTTCTGGTATTACATGCTACTAAGTATTTAAAATGAAGAAAAGTTCATTATTTTAACAAGTTTGTTTAGTGTTGATAGTAATTATATTTTGGAAAAAGTTTGCCTGAAAACAGTTTCCAAAATTGTTTTGGTAACTTATGTATCTGGGATATATGGAATGTGTTTCTATTGTTAAGGAAACAGGAGATGATTTTATCCTAAGATAAAATGATTGATTATTAAGAAAGAGTAAAATGTGTAACAAAACCTGAATGAATACTGAAAGTGTAGAAGGTTCATGGAAAAGAAATTTTATGGTTAAAGTTAAGCAAGATTTGATGGGTCTGTCTATAAAATTTTAAAAAGTTTAGTATCAAGTAGTATACTAATGCAAAGGTAAAATTTTCTTCTTTCTCAAAGTCTCTCAAGTCATTAGCCTGTTTTGGTAAAAGTTTATGAAAAGTGTTCATCCTGAATAATCAGTATACAAAGAAAGTCTGTTTTATCAAAATAGCTTCTTGTGCTTTAATCTTATCATTTCCTCAGTGTTCAAAGAAGAAAAGGTCTTATCTCTTTTGAAGGAAATTAATTTTCAAACCTACTTTCTCAAAATCAAATCCTGAAGAGTAGCTTTTTATTCCAAACTAATTACAAGAGATTTGTTCTTTTACCTTGAAAGAAAAATTAAAGTAATAGTTGAGTTCATTTAATATGTTATAAGTTGAATGGAAGGTGTTTGAAAGTGTTATAAAATTAACAGGATTTTTAACCATCTGTTAACTAAAGTTGTATGAGTAAAAGGTTCATATGAATGCTTAAGAGTGTATAAATTTATCAATATTTCAACATAATATTAAACAAAATACAATATGATTATGGTTTTAATTAATATAAAAAGGTGTGTGTCATAGAAACAACTTCTTATCATAAATTGAAGTAACACCATTGTAGTATGCAGCAGTACCAAATATTGCTAGTTTGTTGCAAAAAATTAATATCCAACTATGCCATTGTCACATTGTTTTAAAACATGCTAAGACTTTCTTTAGTATTTCCTTAGGCAAGTCAAGCCAGCCTGCATTCTCCTACCTGTAGAAAAGTCAACAATAGACTTTTGCAGTGCCTCCCCAAGGCTGTGTGTATAGCCCAACCATCTGCCCTGGCCTTGTGGCAAAGAATCTGGTTGAGTAGAAGAAATCTGTGGCTAAAATGCCACTGATGACATTATGTTAATAATCCTTTTTTTCAAAATTAAAAGGAACAGCATAAACAATGGTATCTTATCTTGAGAGCCTGGGGTGGGCAGACAGTCAGGATGGACTATGAGGTCCCTGATGCTCAATATTGTTTAGTTGGGTAAAACAAAACTATAACCTCTGATGTAATTGATAAAGTACAATGTTTTTCATGTTAATGTAGTTTGTAATATGGCTGGAATACTGAAAATCTTTCATCCCTTCCTTAGCTCAAATATTAAAACCATTGCATGTATTAATTTGGAAAAGTCCTTCATGGAAGTAGGAAAACCTCCAGCAAGCACTTTAAATAATAATAAAAAGAATGTAAATTGTGGACATTAACTTAGCCTATGAATTGGATGTGGCAAGCACCAATATTGGCTTTGGGTGGAGTTTGTGGCAAAAGCAAAATTCTAAACAAGTATCCCTTGGATTTTAATCACAATTCTGGAAAGGGGCCAAAAGTACAATATAAAAAAAGCAATTGTGTGCAGCATGTGAGGTCCTGCTAAAAGTGAAAGATTTAACCCAATAGTATCTGGCCACTCTAAAGACTGCCATCTCTATCCAGGGATGGATTGAAAATGCTAAAAGCAAGACAGAAATGATGGACTGTTGTAAATCACCCTCAGATTATGAAAAAAATCTGGATACCTGCTAGTAGTAACGGGTTACTGTCATGTCCTTGCCTACTCCACTAACATCCCTTTTAGGACTGTTGACATGGATGCCTTTGTGAAGATCCAGGGTCCTACCACTGAAACCTGAGAAAAGTCAAAAGTGGCTCCACTGAAAAGGTGAACATCAATGAAGCAACAATAGTGATGGCCAGAAGAAGAAAAGGCATCTGGATACCTGTGAGAATGATGTGGAATTTGGCAGTCATCTCCTGAAAGTCATTTATTGCTACATATGGCACAAGAATTCTTGAAGTGAACTAGATGCTTTATTGGACTGCTTATTATAAGCATTTTGGGACTGATTGGTATCATTACAGTTGCTGCTACTGCTACAATAGCTTTACATGAAAGTACAAACAACAATATGTACATAATTGGCATAAAAATGCTAGTGATCTGTGGCATAGTCAAGAGCATATAGATGAGTTAATGATTTGAAATCAGCTGTGTTACGTATTAGAAATCAATTGTATAATTTGAATTTGTTAAGGGGGTTGAGGTGAGATTGGAATGAAAATAATTTCTGTTTAACTCTGCTTGCATGTAATTCATCAGATATAGTATGGAAAAATTAAGAATCATTTATTAGGCCATAAAAGTAATATCTCTCCAAAAATATTAGAAAATATTAGAGATGTGTCATCAAATTTATGTAGTAAATGATAAGGATATTTTCTCAGATATGATTTCACATATTACAAAATTTAGCCCAGTTAATTGGTGGAAATCACAGCATTTCCTGTCAGCTTTAGGAATAGGGCTAAACATATTTGTTCTGTTGCTCATGATTCTTGCCTGTGCCAGACAGTGCTTTCAAAGAAAATTGCAAAGAGTAACAGCCATGGGACATGCAAATAATCTGGTGCTAGCCAAAGCACTTCAATAATTTCCCTAAGTCGAAGAGCTTGGCTGGTAGTCAATGATGGGTAAGACTCTTGAGAGGAGGGCAACCTAAGACAGGCATGGTCACCTCAACTAAAACAAAAAGGGGGAAATTTTGGGAAGTGAGGCACAGTGGTCTCACAAGGAGAGACATGCTGTTTCCATGGCTACACTTGCGACCTAAGGAATGTGGTTATTAAGAGTTCTGGGCAAACAGGATGAAGCTGTTAAAGGTTGAAAAAAAAGATGAGCACATACCTTTTATAGTAAATAGAACACTTAGACTTTGTACCTTGAGATAAGATTTTTTGAATTCCTTAGATTATGAGTAATGCTGATAGTTAACTGCATGTTGCTGCTTGTTCTCACATAGACTGGGGTATATATAGAGCCCCTTGTAAACAATAAAGTTGTCTCATGAGTCTCTATTCACAGACCCCCTGATCCCAGCACTCTCTCTTTCTTCCTCTTTCTTTCATTCTTCTTTTTCTCTTCCTTTCATCCCCTCCACCCTTCGGGCCCAAATCTCCAACACTGCCCATGTCTCTAGTGAGGGCTTTTAATAGTTATATTTTGATTTTCATAAACTTGAAATGATAAGTTTAATTGTAATTGGGTATAAGATTAAAGTTGGAGGTGATAGAGATTGTATAAAGTCCATTTAAAAATGTTTAAAGGGTCCTTTTTGCAAGGTTTTTGACACCTCTTGAACTTTGTTTTACAAGTGTTGTGAAATTGACAGATGGAGCAAGGTTAATATGCTAACCTTACTTGTCATTTAAAGTTTATTTATTTATTTATTTTGCTGAAGATAAAAAAAATGCACCAGAAGAATACACTGTAACTGACCAGGAAACTTGGTTATTTTGTGGAATGGAGCATTTTATAAAGAATAACTTGAATGATTAAAAATAATACTGCATTCTTGTCTAATACCTTACAAATCTGCACCAGTGCATATCATGAACAGTAAAGATCTTGAGAACTCTCTAAGAACTTCATATAATTTCTGAAATGTTTATATGAACAACTTTTTTTGCCCACTCAAATTTAACCAACAGAAAATTAGAAAATTCTTTTTAATTTGACAACACATCCCATGAAAGTCCCAACATATCAAATAATCCTAACAACTTTTAAAATTTCTCTTTTTATAAGGTAAAAAATTAACTATTTTTTTATTTTCTGGGACCCCTGCAGAAATCTTTGATCAAGGAGACATATTTAGGATTTGGTTGAGGGAATGTAAATGTCAAAATTGCCAGGAGGTTTTTAATGTATATGAAATAAGGTCAGAGGTCACCATGAACAAGACTCAGCTCCTTATTTAACCAAAGTGACAATGAAAGATTAAAACAATATTCTGGAGAGGTGGGGCAAGATGGTGGCTGAGTGAGTGCACCTTATAGTCTCTCCTGCAAAGAAGTGGCTGGGCGGCATTAGAAATTCTTCAGGACCAGGTTGTTTCGGGATTTTGCAGGGTAGGAGATGTCTGGATATCGATTTTGTGGGAAGGTAACAGAGAAGATTTGTGTAAAAGATAAAATTGAGGCTCTCTTACACAGAATTAGGGGTTGAATGCAGGATGCTCCCCCTTGGGGCAGGTGGCACCATGGCACCAGCACTGCAGCAGCAATTCCTGCAGGCTCTGTTGTGCTGGGGAATTCATAAGCCCTGAGCCGGCTATTCAGGGGCTAGCAGGGCAGGAGGCCTTTGGAAACCAATTTGGTGAGACAGATTGAGTATTTTGTGAGGCAGGGAATTTTTTATTTCTGACATGAATAATAGTGCTTCCAGCTGGAGCCCCATCCCCTGGGCCTGGCTGCTGATCTGCAGTGTCCTTAAATTGGCTGCAGTGTAGAGGTGCCTCCAGGTGGCTGTTTCAGGGGCTTGCAGGGTGGGAGGTGTCCTGAAGTCAAATTGGTGATACAGCCACAGAAGAGACCCTAGTGAGAGGGGGAATTTTTCTGACACATAGGTCAGAGTTTGAGGATGTGACCTCCCCCATAGTGCTGGCACCCAGCTGTGGGGATCCCTGAAGGCTGTGTTGCACTGAGGTGCTCCCAGGATCCCTGTTAACCAGATTTGAGGTTGCCAGGTCTGTGTCCCCTAAAACCTGGTGGCCCACACCCCAGAGACTCACACCTCTTGAGTCTGTAATATCACAGACTTTCCATCCCTGAATCCACCATGCCCTGAGGTCCATCTGAGGTCCTTGATTGTCCTCAACATTTGTGTATTCTTCATTTTTATTTTTATTTTTTATTTTTTATTGTCCTGGTTGCTAATATTGCATTATCTCCTAGTCTTTTCTCCCATTGTATCCCCCAAGGTCTTTTTTTTTTTCATTTATTTAGGGTTTTTTGTTGTTGTTGCTGTTGTTGTTGTTCTATGTCTTCTTTTCTTTTCCTTACTTATTTCCCTCCCTTTTCTTTACCCACCCCCCCTTTTTCTTTCTTCTCTTGGCCCTCATTTTCTTCTTATTTTATCATAATTATACAATAGGTGCTGCAGGGAAACACCTAACATTTGCTGGGTTTCCTCATCCTTTGTTGTCTCATTTCTGTGTGAATTGATTTTGGCTATCTACACTATCCCCTTTCCCCCACATCTTGATATCCTCCATCATCTACTGTCTCTCCAAAATTCCAACTCCCTTTCTTTGATCCCCAAATTGTCTAACTTTTAATTTCTAATACCTTTGTTTTGTTTTCTGTCTTTTATCCACTCTTGAAACTATTGTCTTTCTTTTCTCTTTCCCTCTCTCATGAAAACACTAGCTTTTTAATTCATACGATATTTCTCCCATATTCAGACTACCTCATTATAGGTACTCTACCTACTGCTATAACTCTACACAACTTACATGAATTTAATATCCATCCTCCCAGATCTCATATTGTTGCTCTGTTAACATTTATTACCAATATTACTTTACACATTTTCCATTCTTTTTTAAATTTTATTTTATTTATTCATTTTTTAAAAAATATTACATTGAAAAAATATGATGTCCCCATTCAACATTTTCCTTTCTTACACAATTGCCTTTCCCTGGCCCTAATACTTTCATTGAAAATGAACTCAGCCAGCATTAAGAAATTACATTAAGAAGAACAAAGTGACAAAGAGAGGATATAACATGCAAAAACAACAGCTAATTAATCTCCAAGACTAGACAAAGAAGCTAAGGAACTGATTAAACCCATCAAGATAAAATGATGACCAGACAGCAACAAAAAACTACAAACCAAACCAGGAATCAGGAAAACATGGTTGAATCCAATGAACAAACTAAAATCCAGGAAGAGGAGCAGAACTTCACACAAGTAATTAAAGATCTCAGAACATATATCAGAGACAAATTTAATGAAGTAAAGGAAGAGGTTAAAAATATGAAGACAACACTTGGAGAGGAAATTGCAGACATATGCAAAAAGATAACAGATATGATGGGAATGAACACAACAGTTCAAGAAATAAAAAATACACTTGCATCAAATAGCAGCAGATTAGAAGAGGCAGAGGAGAGAATTAGTGATGTGGAAGACAGTATATCAGAAATCAAACATAGTAGAATTGATCGATAAAATCGATCAAGCTAGGACTTAGGGACCTGAATGACAATGCAAAACACACAGACATACGTATTATAGGCATCCCAGAAGGAGAAGAGAAGGGAAAGGGTTCAGAAGGAGTATTACAGGAAATAATGGCTGAAAACTTCCCAAGTCTACTGAAAGAGACAGATGTACATATTTAAGAAGCACAATGCACCCCAACCATCATAAACCCCAAGAGTCCCACCCCAAGATATATACTTGTCAAATTATCCAACACTCAAGACAAAGAGAACATTCTAAAAGCAGCAAGAGAAAAGAAAACCATCACATACAAGGGAAGCCCCATAAGATTAAGTGCTGATTTCTCATCTGAAACCATGGAGGCAAGAAGGCAATGGTATGATATAGTTAAGATACTAAAAGAAAAAAAATTCCAATCAAGAATACTCTATCCAGCTAAACTAGCATTAAAACATGAAGGAGAGTTCAAAATATTCACAGATAAACAGAAAATTGAAAGAGTATGCCAACAAGAAACCTCCCCTTCAAGAAATTCTAAAGGGAGTTCTGCAGGAAGAAAAAGAAAAACAAGACAGGCAGAGGTGAAGGAGAGTGTAAGAGCAACAAAAAAGACAAAAAGAGAAGAAAAACAAAAAAAATGACAAACACAAGTCCAATCAAAATATGGCTAACATAAATAATTCCTTGAAAGTAATAACACTGAATGCCAAAGGATTAAACTCACCTATCAAGAGATTCAGACTGGGTCATTGGATAAGGAAATATGACCCATCTATATGCTGTCTACAAGAGACACATCTTAGACCCAGAGATTCACGGAGGCTGAAAGTGAATGGTTGGAAAACAATCTTACAAGCAAACAATAACCAAAAAAAAAGGCAGGAGTAGCTATATTAATATCAGACAAAATAGACTTTAAATGTGAAACAATTGTGAGAGACAAAGAAGGACACTATATTTTAGTGAAAGGGACAATTTGTCAAGAAGATCGAACAATCATAAATATTTATGCTCCTAACAAGGGCGCCTCTAAATATGTGAGGCAAACGCTGGAAAAACTAAGTGAAAGAATAGATGCATCTACAATTATAGTGGGGGATTTTAATACACCACTATCAACTCTGGATAGAACACCTCAAAAGAGAATCACTAAAGAAACAAAATATTTGAACAGTATATTAGAGGAGCTGGATCTAATAGACATATACAGATCATTACACCCAAACACAGCAGGATATACATTTTTCTCAAGTGCACATGGATCATTCTCCAAGATAGACCATATGCTGGGCCACAAAGAAAGGCTTAATGAATTCAGAAAGATCGGAATCATACAAAATAATATCTCTCACCACAGTGGAATGAAGCTGGAAATCTGCAAGGGCCAGAGGCCCAGATGTCACACCAAGATATGGAAATTAAACAGCACAGTCTTAGAAAAACAGTGGGTCAAAGAGGAAATCTCAAAGAAATCAATAACTACCTTGAAACAAATGATAATGATAACACAACATACCAAAATTTATGGAATGCAGCAAAAGCAGTACTGAGAGGGAAATTTATAGCGATAAATTCATACACCAAAAAAGAAGAAAGAGCAAAAATTGAAGAACTAACTGCACATTTGGAGGAATTAGAAAAAAAACAACAAAGTAATCCCACAGGAAGAAGAAAGAAAGAAAGAACAAAGATAAGAGCAGAACTTAATGAAATAGAAAATAAGAAAGCACTTGAAAAGATAAACAAACCAAGAGCTGGTTTCTTGAGAAGATCAATAAAATTGACAAACCTTTAGCGAGACTAACAAAGAAAAAAAGAGAGAAGATGCAAATACACAAAATAAGAAATGAGAAAGGAGAAATCACCACTGACCCCACAGAAATAAAGACTATCATAAGAGGATACTCTGAAAAATTATATTCCTACAAAAATGACAATTCAGAGGAAATGGACAAATTCCTAGAAACACATAAGCAGTGTGGGAGGAAGGGCGCCCGGCTTGCCACAGTAGCAAATGGTGCGGCAAGAAGTGATACCGCCTCTGCCCACTGGGCCTAGATAAGGTGACCACGCCTGACTAGGCCTTTGCTGCTAATGGCTGGCCGGCGCTGCCCTCCCCCTTTTTATCTCCTGCCTAGCCCAACATCCGGCCAGCTCTCACTCCCCCTTTCCCCTCCCCTATTCCAAACCTCTCAGCCAGCCCTCTGCCTAGCAACCGCTTACAATCATCTATCAGGAAGCAGTACCCGCCCGCACCTATCAAATCCCTCCATGCAGTCCCTAACCCTATAAAGCTATGTCCCCTTCCGCAATAAACCGGACTTGCGTACAGACCTGGTCTCCACGGCATTCTTCCTCCCCTCGCCGTGCATCCTCCATGCCTGAGAGCCCCTCTGATGCTGTCTGCCATAGCATCAGATGCCACTGCGGTCTAGTCTGACCCCTCCAAAACCCCCCGTCAGCATCGGGGTGCAAGCCACCCCAGCCGCAACTGGCGCCCGAACAGGGACCGGGGCCGGTCCGACGTGACCACTGCCTCACCCCCGTGGGACCTCCCTCCCACCCCTTCACCACGCTCTCAAGGTAAGGACCCCCGTTATCGGCCCCCGGCAGAAAAATGGGCGGGCGTCTATCTTCCCGCCAAGCGCTGCAAGTCAGAGCACTTGCTGGCCTACTAGCCTGCCACCAATGTGAAGTTTCGGGCAGGCAACTCCAGGCTTGCTGGGATCTACTGGTCCCCTTCAACCCCTGGCTTTCACTGCCAGTCTCTCGGACCCTGATACCTATCTGAAATTAGCCCCGCCTATCAACAAGGCCAGCCACAAGCCCGAAAATCCACACAAGCTTATAAGGCAATCAACTCTGTTCCAGCAAACGCCCACCCCCTTTCACAACTCTTTGGGCTCCCTACTATCTACATGACAATGTATCTCTGGGCTAGTGAAGGCTAATATAATTAATCCACTGGTATGAGAGAAAAACGTGGCAACATTTGTGTTTTGTTTTATTTCCATGCTAATTCTGATTGGGCTTATTTAACCAAGATAATAAAATGAGTACAAAAATTTTATCAAGGTTTAAAAAGAAATTTTCAGTTTTAAATCAATAATTATCTCCAGAACTTCAAGTCTCAGTATAGTCTTACAGTAATTATCCAAAAATGTGTGCTAATGGTCTGCCTAACTGCTGCTCAAGTTATTTTAGCTGATTGCTGATAACTGATAGGAATGTTTCCAAGCACAAGCTTGCATGTTACAGGCAACATGGATTCCAGAGGAAATCTTAGTAAGAACTTAAAAGCAGCTATACCAAGAAAGTAAGAATTATGAATTAATTGTAAACTGTATGTTTCTGTTACTGTGTTGTGATTGTTCTGTGTTTGTCTGTTCGTTCAATGTCAGTGTATATTTTGATACCTCCGGATGGTAATATAAATTAATAAAAATTTATAAAAGAGCTCTATCCAAATGGCCAAAAATTAAATAAGCGCTTATATTAATACTTAAGTTTATTATATCAATACATGAGCTTAAATGTTAATAAAATATCTACAATAATAGAAATCGTAAGTCTTGATTGACAAGATTAACTGTACGTCTTCATAAAAGGTTGTTCTTGCCCAGATTAAAATGAATAACTTATTTTTCTTCACAGGATAATATAAAGAATGTAAAGCTTAAATGAATATTAAAAAAGGTTAAAAGTTTGTGAAAATGCTAACTGAAATGTAATAAGTTTTGCAAAAAGGCGTATTTTGTCCTAAAGTAAAATAGCAAATTTTTCATGAACTCTTGAAACTTAATTTGCAGATGGCAAGCTGTAAAAGGTATTGTGATAACTTTAAGTAAGGAAATGTGTTCTATAAACATAAAATTTGTCTTCAATAGTCTATATGGTTATAAATAAAAGGTTTAATAAAGCATTGTTTACATTAAAGTATTAAATGGCTAATTCCAAAAGGTCATTCTTAAATATATATAAAACTGAATTGATGATGATAATAATAAAAGGTAATTTATAACAGGAAAGATTGGCAGCAACCAGCCTCCCCTGCCAACTTGCTTCTAGAAAACTGTTTCTAATATTGCATGCTACTAAGTATTTAAAGAAAAGTTCATTATTTTAACAAGCTTGTTTAATGTTCACAGTATTGTTATAAGAGGTTTGCTTGATAACTTTGATGTAGGCTATATGGAATGTGTTTTTATTATTAAGGAAACAGAAAATAATTTTGTCCTGAAATAAAATAATTGACTATTGGAAAAAGTAGAGTATAGGACAAAACCTGAGTGAATGCTAAAACTGCAGAAGATTAATGGACAAAGAATTTTTACAGTTAAAGTTAAATAAAATTTAATGGGTCTATCTATAAAATTTTACAGGCTTTGGTGTCGGGTAGTATGCTGATGCAAAGTTGAAAATTTTTGTTCTTTCTCAAGGCCTCTCAACATTAATCTGTTTTAGTAAAAGTTCTTATCCTCAGTCAGTATACAAAGAGAGTCTGTCTTATGTTTCTTGTGCTTATCGTTTCCTCGGTGTTCCAAGAAAGAAAGCTTTATCTCTTAAAGGAACATAACGTTCAAAACTGCTTTCTCAAGACCTAATCCTGAACAGTGGCCTTTTGTTCCAAACTAATTATAAGAGATTTGTTCTTTTACCTTGAAAGAAAAATTAAAGTAATAATTAAGTTCATTTAATATGTTACAAGTTAAATAAAAGGTGTTTTAAAATGTTATAAAATTAACAAGTTTTTTCTTTCCTTTAACCCTCTGTTAATTAAAGTTGTCTAAGTGAAAGTTTTCTATAAATGCTTAAGAGTGTATAAAGTTACCAATATTTCAGCATAATATTAAAGAAAAGTACAATATGGTTAATTATAGTTTTAATTATTATAAAAGAGTATATGTCACAAAAACAACCCCTTACCATAGATTAAAGTAACAACACTAGTGTGCAGCAATCCCAAATACTGCTAGTTTGTTGCAAAAAGTTCAAGTCCAGCTGTATTGCTATCACTTTGTTTTAAAACTTGCTGAGACTCTCTTTAGTGTCTTACACAAATCAAGCCAACTGCATTCCTTTATCTGTAAAGAACCCAACAATAAACTTTTGCAGTGCTTTTCAAGGCTATGTGCATAGCCCAACCATCTTGTACAGTATTTACTAATAGTAATAGTAATGAAAAAGCAGCATAAAAAAAAACCAGCACGTGTTACTTTCCAAAAAGAACAGGTTTAGCCAACTCCTTATTCATCTCCTCAATGCACAGAGCTTTGAGCCATCATTAAAGTTTTACAAATGTTTTAAGAGTCCTTGAATATTGTCTCTGATTCTGAATATGTGTGCCTTACTGACAAGCACACCACTGCCCTTTTCTCCGAAAACCCCCGTGCTCAAATTCTTCTAGAAATCTTCCACGGGACCTTTAACTGCCATTACCCCCCCACGCACAAGTTGCTCCAGGGCCTCACAAGGCTCCCCCTCTCCCCACTATACCACCCTTTCCCTGGCTCCAAGCCTCTCTCCAACTCCACTATTGTCTTCACGGACGCCTCTAAGACCAAGTTTACTTATATTGCCTACTCTCCCAGCCGTGACTTGCCAACCGTTTACTGCCAAACCCATCCCAGATCGGTTCAGGTAGGCGAGCTACTAGCCATCCTCACTGCCTTCCAACACCATGGCAATGAGCCCGTCAACATCTTCACTGATAGTACACCCTGCAAGTTTGTTCAGTTATTGCCCACGCTGTTTTCTTTCCACGTGACACGCCCATTGATCAAGCACTCCATGCCTTGCAGCTAGAGCTCAAGCTCCGCACACAGCCATAGTACATTTCTCATATTCGCAGCCATTCAGGGCTGCCTGGGCCTCTAGCCACGGGTAATTCTGCTGCCGACCAAACCATCTCCACCCATACAATAGCCACTGTCGGAGACTTGGTCAATCAAGCCAAACTTCTCCATTCTAAGTTCCACTTTTCAGCAGCCTCACTTCAACGTCTTTTGCCAGGCCTCCCCAAGGAAACTTGCAAGCATTTGGTGCGCGCCTGTAAAACATGCGCCCCCTTCTTGCCGCTTGGACCGTTGCAGCCACAAGGGGTCAACCCCCGCGGCCTCAAGCCAAACTCCCGATGGCAAATAGACGTCACCCATGTGCCATCATTTGGGCGCCTCAAGTATGTCCATGTCACAGTCGACACCTTTTCTCACCTTTGCTACGCTGTCCCCTTACTGGGGGAAACAGCCAAGCATTGCATTAAAGCATTGCGGCAAGCCATCTTATTCATGGGGGTTCCTTGGGATGTTAAAACCGATAATAGGCCTGGGTATCGCAGCTCCTCATTCGCTGCATTTCTCCAGCTCTACAACATTACTCACCACTTCGGCATTCCATACAACCCCCAGGGGCAGGCTATAGTAGAATGCATCCACCGCCAGCTCAAAGTGCAAATTCAATAAGAGAAGGATCTACGCCCACATAGTCAACCAGATGACATTATCACTGCCTGCCTCATTCACATAAACCTCCTCTCCTTTGATAAAGACGGTCTTTCCCCCCTCCATAAGCATTGGGGCCCCTCCTACGCACCAACAGTTGCCCTGATGGTGTTTTGGAAGGACCCAGAAACAAACAATTGGCAGGGACCCAGTCCCCTTCTCACCCAAGGCAGAGGGTTTGCTTGTGTCTTTCCAGAAAATGCCTCCCAGCCGCTCTGGATCCCCGAAAAAAACATCAAACCCGCCACCGGCCAGCAGCAGGTTCCAACGACGGATGATGAGAGCACTCGCCCATCAGATGGAGAGGCTAAATATGGCCACAGATCTAGCTCATGACACCCTCCTCCTTGGACAGCTAGTACAGCTTGCTGTCCGCGCCTTAGCTTCAAACAAAAAACCTAAAAATCTACACTCTCTCCTGCTTTTCATGTTAGCTCTGCTCCCCTCCACTACGGACCAGGCTAGTATAAGCCATCGGCCCTTTAACTGGACACTCTCTCTTTGGCAGCAGGAAAAGCTCCTCGCTAAATACATTACTGCGGGTGCTCCCTCCTTCACAGTGCACATATATAATCTTGCCAACCTTCCTGTCATCAGTTCCCTCGTAGACGTTACACACAAAACTCACCGGTGTTGATACAGCTCACTTACAGGCCTTGATGGCCCCTATAATCATGAAGTCTCAGGCTTCTATATTTGTACTTCCATGGCCAGAGGCTGCTATGACCCAGCGCACTATTACTGCCCCTCCTGGGGGTGCAAAACCATGGCCCACGAATGGTCGGGAGCTCCCAATAGGGACCCCTACCTCTCCCTTTCTTTTAAGGATAAAAGTCACAGGAGCAGCATTAAGCCCTACTGGAGCAGCATTATGCTCACTGTCAAAAACCCCAAAAATGCAGGCTGGCTACAGGGCCGCACCTGGGGAGCCCAACTTTACATGAGCAGCTATAATTATGGTGCCTTTTTCATTATAAAGAAAAATTCAATCCGCACACAATCCGCCGCCGTGGGCCCAAATCAAGTTCTCAATCCTCCCCACACACGGCCTCCCCCTCCTCCCTCTGTTTCTCCTTCTCCTCCCGCTACCACCTTAAATCCTTCCATCACTAGGTATCCTCCCCACCGCCAAACCCTGCCACCCCCCAACCCTCTTGTAACCCTCCTCAACACATCATTTATCTCCTTAAACTTATCCCAGCCCAACCTTACCCAACGTTGCTGGCTCTGCTTCTCCACCGCGGCTCCCTTCTATGAAGCCATAGCTACCAACAGCACCTATCGCGCCTCCCCAGACTCTACTGGTACCTCTTGCAATTGGAACCAAACAAAAAGAGGACTCACCCTCCGATCAGTTTCCCAGACTGGACTCTGTATAATAAAAATCGGCGGCAAAGTTCTCCCCTCCATGCAGTCCCTCTGCAGCCTAACTCACACCCCTAATGCAGCCGCTAAGTTCCTAATTCCCCTTAATAATACCAAATGGCTATGTTCTTCCTCCGGCCTCACTCCATGTCTCAATGTTCAAACCCTTAACTCCACCAGCGACACCTGTGTGCTCATACTCATTGCCCCCCCGTGTTCTCTTTTATACTGATAACCAATTCTTTGACTCCTGGCAGCACTTCAGCTCCCTGCAGCACGAGCAGAAACAGGAAGTCTTCACCGCCATCACAATTGCCACCCTTCTAGGTCTTGCCGGCGCAGCCACTGGAGCTGCAGCTCTCAGCCTCCAAGATAATTCCTTTTCAACACTTAGGCAAGCTGTCGATGCAGACATCGCCCGCCTTGAGACTTCCATGGCCCACCTTGAAACATCTCTCAACTCCCTGTCCAAGGTCGTTCTCCAAAACCACAGGGGCCTAGACCTCCTCCTCCTAAAAGAGGGGGGCTCTGCGCAGCGTTAGGAGAAAAATGCTGCTTCTATGCTAACCACTCTGGCCTCATTCGAGATAACCTCACACAAGTTAGGGAGGGCCTCCGCAAGAGAAAGCAGGAACGTGAAGCCAGATAGTCTTTCTCTTGGGGGCTGCCCAATGGAATCCTTTCTTACTTTCTCCCCTTTCTAGGCCTGCTCCTCACCCTTGTCCTCCTATTAGCCCTAGGACCCTGGATCATCAGGCGAATTGTCCGGCTTGTCAAAAATCAAGTTAACTCTGTCCTTAGTAAGCCCATCCAGGTCCGGTACCAGCGAATCCGCACCACCGACGAAGATGCACCAGGAGTCTCCATTAATTGCCGTCCTCCCCAAATGGCCAGCCGCCTCTCAACGCACCCAAGCCCCAGCTCCCCTGCCCCTACCCCTTCTCACCGCCCATCCTAACCCCTTACGCTTACCCTTTCCCCTCCCCTGCCCTGTTTATCTAAGGCCGCCAACATTCCATCGAGGCGCTGGACTGGTTAGCCAATGACGGGCAACGGGATCGGCCCGCCAGTCAACCTAAGGCAGGGACATGGCCTTTTGCTGCCGTGCTTCCCCATGACGGGTAAGACTGGCCACCTGTGTGGCATGGGCATTGCCCGGCTGGGCGCAATCCCGACCTAAGACAGGCACAGTCCCCCTCCCTCCTCAAATCAAGCTTTTCGGAGGAGCTTAATAAAAACAAAGGGGGAAATGTGGGAGGAAGGGCGCCCGGCTTGCCACAGTAGCAAACGGTGCGGCAAGAAGTGATACCGCCTCTGCCCACTGGGCCTAGATAAGGTGACCACGCCTGACTAGGCCTTTGCTGCTAACGGCTGGCCGGCGCTGCCCTCCCCCTTTTTATCTCCCGCCTAGCCCAACATCCGGCCAGCTCTCACTCCCCCTTTCCCCTCCCCTATTCCAAACCTCTCAGCCAGCCCTCTGCCTAGCAACCGCTTACAATCACCTATCAGGAAGCAGTACCCGCCCGCACCTATCAAATCCCTCCACGCAGTCCCTAACCCTATAAAGCTATGTCCCCTTCCACAATAAACCGGACTTGCGTACAGACCTGGTCTCCACGGCATTCTTCCTCCCCTCGCCGTGCGTCCTCCACACCTGAGAGCCCCTCTGATGCTGTCTGCCATAGCATCAGATGCCACTGCGGTCTAGTCTGACCCCTCCAAACCCCCCCATCAGCATCGGGGTGCAAGCCGCCCCAGCCGCAAAGCAGCCTATATTGATGAAAGAAGAAAGTGAAGGTCTCAACAAACCAATAAAAAGTAAAGAGATAGAATCAGTCATTAAAAACCTCTCAACTAAGAAGAGCCCAGGGCCAGACGGCTTCACAGGTGAATTCTACAAAACATTCCAGAAAGAACTAACACCATTCCTGCTGAAACTCTTCCAAAAAATCAAAACAGAAGGAACGTTGCCTAACTCATTCTATGATGCCAACATTACCCTAGTACCAAAGCCAAAAAAGACACCACAAGAAAGGAAAATTACAGACCAATTTCTCTAATGAACCTAAATGCAAAAATACTTAACAAAATACTTGCTAATCGTATTCAACAACACATTAAATGAATTATACACCATGGCCAAGTGGGATTCATTCCAGGTATGCAAGGATGGTTCAACATAAGAAAATAAATCAATATAATACACCATATAAACAGATTGAAGGAAAAAAATCACATGATTGTATCTATAGATGCAGAAAAAGTACTTGACAAAATACAGCACCCTTTCTTGATAAAAACACTCCAAAAGATCAGAATACAAGGAAATTTTTTGAACATGATAAAGAGTATATATGAAACACCTACAGCCAACATTGTTTACAATGGAGAAATCCTAAAATCTTTCCCTCTAAAGTCAGGAACAAGACAAGGATGCCCATTGTCTCCCCTTCTATTTAACATTGTCTTAGAAGTACTTGCTCGAGCACTGAGGCAAGAACCAGAGATAAAAGGCATTCAAATTGGAAAGGAAGAAGTCAAAATTTCATTATTTGCAGATGACATGATCCTATACATAGAAAACCCTGAGAGGTCTACAACAAAGCTTCTAGAACTCATAAATGAGTTTAGATGAATGCACAAAAATCAGTAGCATTTCTGTACACCAATAATGAGCAAGATCAGGAGGAAATCAAGAAAGAAATACCATTCACAATAGTAAATAAAAAAATCAAATATTTGGGAATAAATTTAACTAAAGATGTAAAAAACTTATACACAGAGAACTATACAAGACTGTTCAAGGACATCAAAGAAGACCTAAATAAATGGAAGAATATTCCCTGTTCATGGATAGGAAGACTAAATATTATTAAGATGTCTATCCTACCAAACCTGATCTACACATTCAATGGAATCCCAATAAAAAATCAATGCAGCCTTCTTTAAGGAACTAGAAAAACTAAATGTGAAATTTATTTGGAAAGGAAAGAGGCCCTGAAGAGCCAAAGACATATTGAAAAAGAGGAATGAAATTGGAGGAATCACACTACCTGACTTCAAAACATATGACAAAGTTACAGTAGTGAAAACAGCATGGCATTGGCATAAGGAGAGACACACAGGAATCGAATTGAAAGTTCTGATATAGAACCTCATATATATAGCCATATAATATTTGATAAAGCCACGAAACCCTTTCAACTAGGAGAGAATGGCCTATTGAACAAATGGTGCTTGGAGAACTGGATATCCATATGTACAAGAATGAAAGAGGATTACCATCTCACCTCTTATACAAAGATCAACTCAAGATGTATCAGAGACCTAAATATAAGAGCCAAGACCATAAAGACTTTGGAAAGCAGTGTAGGGAAACATCTACAAGACCTTGTAATAGGAAATGGCTTCATGAACACCACACCAAAAGCAAGAGCAGCAAAAGAACAAATAGATCAATGGGACCTCCTCAAAATTAAAGCCTTCTGCACCTCAAAGGAGTTTGTCAAGAAAGTAAAAAGGGAGCCTACACAATGGGAGAAAATATTTGGCAACCATATATCTGATAAGAGACTTATAACTTGCATATATAAAGAACTCCTATATATTGAAAATAAAAAGATAAACAACCCTTTTAAAAAATGGGAAAAAGATTTAAACAGACACTTCTCCAAAGAAGAAATACAAATGGCACATGAATATAAAAAGCACATGAAAACATGCTCCAAATCTTTAGCTATCAGGGAAATGCAAATCAAAACTACAATGAGATACCATCTTACTCCCATAATGTTGGCAGCTATGAAAAAAACAGAAGAATACAAATGCTGGAGAGGATGTGAAGAAAGGGGAACACCCATCCACTGCTGGTGGGAATGTAGAAGGATCCAACCATTCTGGAGGACAGTTTGGTGGTTTCTCAAAAAACTAACCACAGATTTGCCATATGACCCAGCAATTCCACTGCTGGGTATATACCGAGCAGAACTGAAAACAAGGACACAAACCGATATATGCACACCAATGTTCATAGCAGCATTGTTCACTATTGCCAAAAGTTGGAATCAACCCAAATGACCATCAACAGATGAGTGGGTCAATAAAATGTTGTATATATATACAATGGAATACTACTTGGCTTTAAGAAACAAATACACTACAAACACACGTGATAACATGGATGAATCTTGAGAACCTTATGTTGAGTGAAGCAACCCAGGCATTGAAGGACAAATACTACATGACCTCAATGATATGAAATAAGCAAGCTGCCTCAGAGAGCTAGACTCTGGAAGATAGGCTTACAGGAAATTGGGGGATAGAGGAAGGATGTAAGCTGACACCTACATGGGTGAAATTTATGAGAAGGTGGAGGTAAGTATGTGTACAAAGAAGGGATAAAATGGGGACATAGGGTTACCTGTGGGTGGGGCTTTGCAGGTTTGAGGGGGGCTAGGGATGGGCGAATGGGTAATATTGCCTAAGAAATTGGGGGAAGGGTGGGGCAACATACGAACATAAGAGATTGTCAGGTGTTGTTTGTGAGTATAATGCTGAGAAATTCTTTTCAAAATATAATTAGGAAAGTTACCTGTTTAAGATACTCAAAGGGAATAATCTGATGCAGGACAGACTCCTAGGGAATATCTGAATGCTCATTTTGCCTGTGTCCCGGCCAGCGGGACGGCAACGGAGACCCGAAACCTGCCGAGAAAGAATGGTGGGACAAGAGACACAAAGAATGACAGCAAGACAGGGTTCTGATCAAACTGCAACTTTATTAAAGGGGGCAAAGTATATATACCCTCTGGAGGGGGAGGAGCGGGGAGTGAGGTAGTGGAGGCTAAGGATTGGTTGTTGCTGTCGTCGGGGAGGGAGGCAGACCTTAGTTTCGCGCCTTGCACCTGCGCACTATTTTATCAGCCTGGGCAGTGGCGGGAAGACAGAGAACAAAGAACTGAGGGGGAAGAAGAATGAGGAAGTAACAGGGCAGATTTGAGTTCTGCCATGATGTGGGACCTGCCATGTTGTGGTGAACTAATTATAGCTTACTCAAATAGGAAAGTTGGCTCCACTCTGGCGGCTGTGCTGCTGGCTCTGCTAAATTCAGTGTGTGCTCATTTTTACTGCCCCCAACATGCCTGAGTGGGTTATACCATTGGGTAGAGACTCATATAATGAGAGTGAAGGTAGACCCACATCCTGGGGAGGACTGATGCCATCAAATAGAGGGAACTGTATCTCTCAAGAGAAATGGTGGCTCCCAGGGCATTAGGGCAGCTGAGCAAGTCAAGCCCTCAACACTGTTACAAGTATCTCTGAACATGGCTCCTCAAGAAATGAAGATTGACTGTCACTGTGGGCCCCAAGGGGAGGGGAAATAGATATTGTATAGATGGAACCAACGTGACTGTGAGGGCAATAGAAGTGTTTCACAAGAGTAAACAGGATGGATATAAAACATGTAATATTACACCAAAAACATACAGGGGACGACAGACTAATAATGTAAGCCATAATGTAAAACATAGGATAACTAAAAATTTAGAAAATTGTATAGCCTAAAGTATAAACCACAATGTAAACACAAATGTTACCTTGTTTGAAAGCTATTGTCTCAATATCTGTACATCAGTTTCAGTAAATATGATATGAATAAGTTAAAAGATTATCGATGTGGAAGGAAAAAGGTTTTATAATGGATATTTGGGAGTACTGTATATTGTATATATGAATTACTGTGATCTATAGCTCTTGTGAAGAGAAGCTCAATAATTAGGAAAAAAGAAAAGAAAAAGATAGGAAGTAGAATTTTTCCAAATCAATATGTATTCTATATCTAACCTTTAAACTCATCGCTATATTCCATTTTACTAGTAAGGGAACCTGGCATTATATTGGGCTTCACTTTTCAAGAAGTTTTGGATCACAGAGTGGTTCAACAATGGCAGCAGAGGAATACTGGTATGGGATGTTATTGACAGGGGACATATGGTTGACAGGGAGTTATACAGGGCATGTGTCTAGGGTGCATGGAAATGTTTGGATATACTCATAGTGGAAACAAAAACAACAGCTGGCAGGGGTACTGGGTTCCTGGCCAGGGGGGGCTCTGTTGTGGTCCCTAGGGGAGCAATGGCAGTCTGCCAGGTGCAACAGCAAGGACCAGGAAGGAATGAGGGTCCAAGGGTGAGCCCCTGATACTAATGACTACGCTTGTGAGCCTATACACCTGAAATAAGAACAAGGCCTAGAGCAGCACTGTGCCTAAGAGTTCCCTCCTGACAGCCTCCGTGTTACTCAAATGTGGCCAGTCTTGAAGCCAAACTCAGCATCTAAATGCAATGCCTTCCCCCCATCATGGGACATGAAACCCGGGGATGAACCTCCCTGGCACTGAGGGATCACTAGCAAGTACCAGCTGATGACGTAACTAGAAAATGACCTTGAATTAAAGCTTCAACGTGGACCAGCAGAATATCCCTGTCTACATATAATAACAGGAGTTAAAAATGCTGTTTGACCTAAAGTAAGGGGGAAATAGAAAGGACAAATGAGTTTATATGGCTATAAGTCTCTAAAAAAGAGTCTGGAGGTTGTCAGAAGGATTGTCCTTATGCACACCTGAGCAGCATCTCTGAGACAGATAAAGTAGATACAACCCCAGGTATTGGTTCTTTTGAGGGCTAATGAGACCCACAGATTCTATGGTCATGGCAGATGGAGTTCACTGCCATGCCAGTTGGCCCTTCTTTGGAGCTGGTGTTTCTGCGTGATGGAGCTGGACTCAGATGGGATCTCTTCACAAGACTTTCATGCTACTTTACTGGAATTATAGTTGGTGCTGGGGTTTAAGATATATCTAGGGGATTTGAATCTCTGGACTGACAATATGATAGCCAGGCCCTGAGCCTCAACAGACTTCAGCTCCTACACTCTGATTTATTGGACTTACTCCACTCAGTTAACATGGAGTATAAAATGTCAACAACCACACCATGGAGCCTAGAGTGCATACAACTGAAAGCAGGAGGACTGCATCCAGTATCCATGTGGAATCTAAGCCCCCTCTTGACATAGATGTGGAATGGACTCCACCAAGCCAAGGTCCACAGGAAGGAGGAATACAGTAAGAATTAGAGTGGACTTAATGATATTCTATTTATGAACTATTGTGGTTAATAATCGAGAAAATGTGGCATTGGTGTGGAAAAAGTGGCCATAGTGGCTGTTGGGTGTGGGGAAGGGGAGGAAGAGATGAGATGTGGAGGCATTTCGGGACTTGGAGTTGTCCTGAGTGGTGCTGCAGGGACAATTGCCAGACATTGTATGTCCTCCCATGGCCCACTGGATGGAACATGGGAGAGTGTGGGCTATGGTGTGGACCATTGGCCATGGGGTGCAGCGATGCCCAGAGATGTACTCACCAGATGCAATGGATGTCTCATGATGATGGGGGAGAATGTTACTGTGGGGTGAGTGGTGGTGTGGAGGTGGTGGGGGTGAATAGGGACCTCATATTTTTTGAATGTAATATTTTAAAAATAAATAAATAAATAAAAACCCACAATATTCTGGAGGTAGTATGATTCTTTACAAAAATAGATATTTTAAAAGGGAGATCAGGGGAACCAGATGTGCCTCAAGTGATAGGGCTTCCACCTACCATATGGTAGGACCTGGGTTTGATCCCTGGGACCTCCTGGTGAAAAAGAAGAAGAGGAAGCATGCCCCACATGATGAACCAGTGCCCACATGGTGAGTCAGTGTCTGCAGAGTGTGCCAGTGCCCATGCAAGTGAGCACCACAGCAAGATGATGATGCAACAAAAGAGAGATGAAGGGGAGAGTCAAAGTGATGCACAGCAGAGACCAGGAACTGAGGTGGCACGATTGACATCAAACCTCTCTCCACATAAGTGGTCCCCAGGATCAAGTACTGTTGAGTCCTAGAGGAGAAAAAATGAGAAGAGAAGACCAAAAGAGAAATAGACGCAGAAGATCACACAGCAAATGGACATACAGCAAAAATAGCAGAGTGGGGGGAGAGGAAGAGGAATAAATAAATAGTTTTTAAAAAAGGAAGATGACTTGATTCTCTTAAGAATTGCATTCATATTAAAGACTACATGAAGGGCAGTGAATTGTTGTGATAAGAAACATAATAAATGCCTTCTAGGCCAATTACTCATAAGGCAAATAATATTTCTTTCAACCACCTACTAAAAGCAGAACAATAATCCCAGAAAATGCTGTCATTTTAACAGGGGAAAAACCAAATCTCAAATTTGCATGTATATGCTGTTTATAAAAATCTTATTGGAAAATCCATTATGTATTATCCAGCAATAACCATGAAAAACAAAATTATTTTTCTGTAAACCATTTGCAACTTTCCTATTCTTTCAGTTTTATCCTGCATTTATCTCTTTTTAAAATTTTGCAATAGCCAATGATTTTGCTTTAAGAAAGAACTATTCTATTTTCTCTACAAAACCATATCCTGCATACCATGTGTATTAGGCAGCCAAAGGGGTGCTGATGCAAAATATCAGAAATTGGTTGGCTTTTATAAAAGGTATTTATTTGGGGTAGGAGCTTGCATATACCAGCCATAAGGATAAGTTACTTGCCTCACCAAAGTCTATTTGGAACAAGATGGCTGCTGATGGCTGCGAGGGTTCAGGTTTCCTGGGTACCTCCCTTTCAGGGTCTTGCTTCTCTCTGGGTTCAAGGTTCCTTTCTTCCAAGGGCTTGCTTCTTCCTGGGCTCAGCATTCCTCTCTTCCCTGTGCTGGCTTCTCTTTCCTCTGTGAGCTTACTTCACAGGGTGCCAGCTTAAGGCTTCAGCATCAAACTCTAACGTAGAAACCCTCATATCAAAAGCTCCAACTCTGTCCTTTGCCATGCCTTTTATCTGTGAATCCCCAACCACCAAGGGGTGGGGACCCAATGCCCTAATGATGTGGTCCAATCAAAGCTCTAATCATAACTCAATCATGCCCAGGTACAGATCAGATTACAAGCATAATCCAATATTTCTTTTTTGAATTCATCAATTAAATCAAACTGCTACACCATGCAAGCTCAATTTAGCATAAGCCTAAGATTTTAAGGTATCAACAGATCTTAGGCTCTATCTTAAAGTTGACAATTTATACAAAACTCAAGTACTGTTGAAATCAAATTTTGATTCCCTTTCGTTAGGTTAAAACTTATTTTTTCTACCATAAACATCTAGGAGCACACTATAAGGAATCTTTTAAAGATGCTATTTTTGAATCACTAAGCCTTTTAGAACTTCTGAGTATCAATCAATCAACTAATTTGTTGAAGACCAGGAGTTTCTTTTTCAAGTGCACACCTTAAATGGTTGTCCTTGGTTAATTCAAATATTCCCCAAGTAACCATGGCAAATTCAAGTCATCCTTGGTGAGATTCACCCATGTATTCAGAAACAAATATGAACTGGTACCACAGTGAGAAAAGAGATATTAGAGAATTTTTCAGGAAAGAAGAAAAGAGATTTAGATTATGAAGCCCCCATGATGAAATAAAGGTTCCAAAAATGCAAATTGTATAGAGGCCTGTATTAGTCAGATTCTCTAGGGAAACAAAACCAACAGAGGATATCTGTAAATAGTTTGAGGTTTTATAAAATTGCCTCATGCAACCATGGCAATGCATAAGTCCAAATTCTTCAGGGCAGGTAGCAAACCAGGGGTTCCAGTGAAGGTCTTTGATGAGTTCCCAGGAGATGCTAAAATAGAGATAGGACATGCCTTAAACCAGTAACACTTCCTTATTATATTTTCTAAAGAGATTTTTCAACATCATAGTTTCAACAACATACCTGACAATTTCCTGTGTTCACATGATACCCCTTAATCCTTCCCGCAATTCCATGGACCATCTGACCCATCCTCCCAACCCTAGCCCCCCTGAAGCCTGCAAAGCCCAACCCAATAGTATCCCTATGCCCCTGTCTTATTCCTTCATTGCACAACTACTTATCTCCACTTAATCATAGATTTTGCCTGTGTGGGCATTGGCTGACAAACTTTCTCTCTCCCCATATTTTCTGTAAGCCTATCTTCCAGTCTCTAGCTCTCTGAGACAGCTTGATTTGCTTAATTCTTATCAGAGACGTCATGTAGTATTTGTCCTTCAGTGCCTGGTTTGCTTCACTTAACATAAGGTCCTCAGGGTTCATCCATGTTATCCCATGTGTTAGTACTGTATTCCTCCTTACAGTTGAGTAGTATTCCATTGTATGTATATACCACATTTTATCCATTCATCTGTTTGATGGGCATTTGGATTGATTCAAACTTTTGGCAAATAGTGAATAATGCCACTATGAACACTGGTGTGCATGCATCAGTTCGTGTCCTTGTTTTCAGTGCTAGGTATATACCCAGCAGTGGAATTACTGGGTCATATGGCAAATCTATAGCTGGTTTTTTGAGTAACTACCAAACTGTCCTCCAGAATGGCTGGATCCTTCTACATTCCCACCAGTAGTGGATGAGAGTTTCCATTCCTCCACATCCTCTCCAGCACTTATAGTCTTCTTTTTTTTAACAGCTGCCAGTCTAATGAGTGCAAGATGGTATCTCACTGTACTTTTGATTTGCATTTCCCTAACAGCTAGTGATGTTGAGCACCTTTTCATTTGCTTTTTAGCCATTGGTATTTCTTCTTTGGAGAAGTGTCTGTTCAAATCTCTTGCCCATTTTTAAAATGGGTTGTCTTTTTATTTTCAAGACACAGGATTTCTTTTTATATGCTTGATAGGGACAACTGGCACAGGGTTCACCTGGGGCAGGCTTCTAGGGAGTATGTGAGTGCTTATTTTGCCATATATCAGTTGGTGGAGACCAGTACAATGAATGAGAAGGTGTTATACCCCCATCCTGGGTAGGCCTGATATTCTCAGAGGGAAGGATGTCTCTTGAGAGCATGGGTGGCTCCCAATGGGGGAGGACAGACTAGTGTGTCAAGCTCTGAGCATTGGTGCAAGTATTATGAATCTTGTCTTTCAAGCAGTGAAGCTTGGTTGTCACTGTGGGCCCCAATGGAAATGGAGAAAGGAATAGAATGGATGGAAGAGGGGTTAACTGGTGGCAATGGAAGTGTTCTGCATGATCCTGCAATGATGTTTACAGGCCATGTTAAATTTTGCCAAAAATTTATAAAAGTGTATAAGCTAAAATGTAAGCCATAATGAAACCATGGTTAATAGCTATCTATCAATATTTGTACATCAGTTGCAGCAAATGTGACATCCATGTGTAAAAAGATCAGTGCTAGGGAAGGGGAAAAAGGGTTTGATGTGTATATGGGAGCCCTGTATATTCTAAATGTGACTTTTCTGTGATTTAAAGCTTTTTTGAAAACATCATTTTAAAAAAGGATGCAGACACAGGAAAAAATGGAAAAGATTGCCTTGCCACTGTACATACAGGGCAACACCTAATATAGTGATGAAAGGCAAAAAGTAAAAAAAAGTTTTGAATCAAAGAGGGGTTCAACTATGGCAGAGGAGGAGCACTGATGTAGGATGTCATTTAAGGAGGATGCATGGGTGGGAGTTTTCCAGGACATGCATATAAGTTATAAACATATGTTTGGATGTTTGTTGGGTATTGACATAGTGGGTAGAGTTTCACATGATAACAGAGGGAGTGCTGCCCATTTTAGAACAATTATCTAAAGTAACCCTGCTGCTACATACTACTGGTATACAAGATATCAAGAAGTACAAGAATGAAATGAAACCACTGTCTATGATCTGAGCTTCCTGCCACTCTGAAGTAGGTCCATATAGTTTTCTTGTTTATTTTTGTAGGTTAAAATAATATATTTTGCCTGATTTCAATAACTTATAATTTTTGAAACTTGTCTTATGACTCAGAATATACTCTCTTTTCAAATGTTTCAAAGACACATGCAGACATTTTATCCTGCAGTTCTTTGGTAGAGTGTTTTATAAATATCTTTTGGTTCTGCTGTTGATTAGATAGGTTGAGTCTTCTCTATATTTTTAATGACTTTCTTCTTACTTTCTGTTATTTTTTAGGGTGGGTTTTGAAATAGCCAAATAAAATTGTTGATTTTCTGTTTTTCCATTCTGTAGTAGCAACATTTTTTCATGTATTTTGAATTAAACCATATATAGTCTAGGGAAGCACACTTGGTCCAGTGGATAGGGCATCCACCTAACACATGGGAAGTCCACAGTTCAAACCCTGGGCCCCTTTGACCTATGTGGAGCTGGCCCATGCCCAGTGCTGATGTGCCCAAGGAGTGCCTTGACACGCCAGGGTGTCCCCGACGTAGGTTAGCCCCACACGCAAGGAGTGTGCCCCATAAGGAGAGCTGCCCAGCGTGAAGGAAAGTGCAGCTTGCCCAAGAATGGTGCCACACACACAGAGAGCTGACACAATAAGATGACACAACAAAAAGAAACACAGATTCCCAGTGCCACTGATAAGGATAGAAGCGGTCATAGAAGAACACACAGCAAATGGACACAGAGAGAAGACAACTGGGGAGAGGGGTAGGGGAGAGAAATAAATAAGTAAATCTTTAAAATATATATATATAGTCTTGATGAATTGAACTCTTTATTATATTGAAATATTGCTCTTTATCCCTTGTAATTTTCTTTGCTCCAAAATATTTTTCTAATGTTAACACAGCCATTCCAAATTTCTGTTTATAGATCTTTACATGATAACCTGTGTTTATAAATGTAAAGTGGGTTTCTTATGGAAATAATATAATTGGTTCTGCTCTTTAAAATAAAATTAACCTCTTCCTTTTACCTGAGTTGTTTAGACAATTTTTCTTTAATACAAAAAATTGATATGGTTGGGTTTAAATCTATTCTTTTGGTGTTCTATTTTTCCTACCTCTTCTTTGTTCTACTTTTTCCTATCATTTTATTTGTGTAATGACTATTTTTTTATTTATTAGAGAAGATATGGGTGCATAGAACAATCATGCATAAAATGCAGGATTCTCGTATACCACCCCACTACCACCTGGAAATGTTAAGCAATATCAGTTACAATTCATGTTAGTATACTTTTACAATTGTACTATTAATTAAAGACCATTGTTTAACTTAGGGTTCACTGTATAGTGTATTTCCTTAGATTTTTAAAATATTTTTTCTTCTGTTACCATAGATACAATCTAACAGTTCCCCTTTTAATCATATTCATATACATGTAACAATGCTGTTAATTGCATTCACATCATTGTGCTACCATCTCCACTATGCATTACCAAAACATTTCCATCATTCCAAATAGGAATCTTGTACAGTTTAAGCCTTAACTTTCCATTCCCTATTACATTGTATCCCCTGGTAAACTATATTCTAGATTCTGACTCTAGGAGCTTTCTTATTCTAGTGATTTCAAATCAGATATCTCATACAATATTTTGGCCTTTAAGTCTGACTTACTTCATTCAATGTGAGGTCTTCAAGGCTAACCCATGTCAACACATGTATCAAGACTTCATTCCTTTTAGCTGCTGAATTATATTCCATTGTATGTATATACCACATTTTATTTATTCATTCATTAGTTAATGGTAACGGGTTGCTTCAGTCTTCTGGCAATTGTGAATAATACCTCTAAGAACATATGTTTACAAATATCTGTTCAAGTTCCAGTTTTCAATTCTTTCAGAAATATATCTAGTAGTGGGATTGCCATTTCCTGTGGTAATTCTTTATTTAGCTTTATGAGGAACCGCCAAATTGTGTTCCACAGTGGCTGCACCATTTTACATTGCTACCAATCATGAATGCCTGTTCCTGTTCCTCTGCATCCTCTTCAATACTTATTCCCATTTTTTTTTAAAAAAAGCAGTCATTCCAATGTTGCTGAAAATGTATCTTATGGTTTCGATTTGCATTTCTCTGAGGGTTAATGATGTTGAGCATCTTGCCATATGCTTTCTGATCGTTTTTATATCTTCTTTAGAGAGTATTTTGTCCATTTTAAAATTGGGTTGTTTGTCTTTTTGTTGTTAAGTTGAAGGGTTTCTTTATACATGCTGTATATTAATCATTTATCAAATATGTGGTTTCCAAATATTTTCTACAATTGTGTAGCTCGTCTTCTTTTATGATAAAGTTCTTTGAGGACAAAAGGCTTTTATTTTAATGAGTTCCATATATCATTTTTTTTTTCCTTTTTGTTGCTTGTGCTTTGGGTACAAAGTATAAGAAAACATTGCCTAACACAAGATCCTAAAGATGCTACCTTACCTTTCCTTATAGGAGTTTCATAGCTGTAGCTCTTATATTTAGGTCTTTGATACATTTTAAGTTGATTTTTGTATATGGTGTGAGCTAGGGGCTCTCCTTCTCCTTCTTTTTAAATTTTTTTTAATTTTTGAAGAGAGTATTCTTTTCCAATTGTGTGGTTTTGCCCGTATCTCAAAATAAGTTGGCATAAATATGAGGATTGATTTCTGAACTCTCAATTCTATTCCATTGGTTTATATGCCTATCCTTATGCCAGTACCAGGATATTTTGATTACTGTGGCTTACTTTAGGTCAAGAAATGGGAGTCCTCCAACATCATTCTTCTTTTTCAAGATGGCATTATCTATTTAGGACACTTATCCTTACATATAAATTTGATGATTGGCTTTTCCATTTCTACAAATAAAGTTATGGGAAGTTTATTGGGATTTCATGGAATCCATAAGTGCTATGGGTAGTCTTGGCAACATAACTTATTCAGTCTCCAAATCCATGAATAGGAAATACACTTCCATTGATTTAGGTTTTCTTTTATTTCTTTTAGCCTTTATAGTTTTCTACATGCAAGTCCTTTATATTTTTTTCAGATTAACTCCTAGATATTTAATTCTTTTAGTTGTTATTAGGAATGGGTTTTTTTCTTGATTTCTTCTGATTTTTCATTGCTAGTGTATAGAAATACTACTGATTTTGAGTGTTGATGTTGTACCCCACCACTTTGAATTCATTCATTTATTAGCAGTAGGAGATTTACTGTGGATGTTTTCAGGAATTCCTGTATATAGGATCACAGCATCTGCATATAGGGAAAGATTTACTCCTTCCTTTCCAGTTTGGATGAATTTTATTGCTTTTCCTTGCCTAATTGCTCTGACAAGAACTTCCAGTACAATGTTAAGTAATAACAGTAACAGTGGTCATCCTTGTTTTGTTCCTTATCTTAGAGGGAAAGTTATCAGTCTTTCAAACCATTAACCAGGATGTTGGTTGTCAGCTTTTCATATATGCCCTGTATCATGCTGGGGAAGTGTCCTTTTATTCTTATTGTCGTAAATGGTTTTATCAAGAAAAGGTGCTAGATTTTGGTCAAGTGCCTTTTCTGCATCAATTGAGATAATTATGTGTTTTTCCCTTCATTCTTTTAATGTGGTGTATTACATTATTTGATATTCTTATGTTGAACCAACCTTGCATATGAGGCATAAATCCTACTTGATCGTGGTGTATAATTCTTTTTGATATGCTGTTGGGCTCAGTTTGCTAGTATATTGACAATTTTTGCATCTATATTCATAAGACATCTTCTTTAGTTTTCTTTTCTTGTATCTTTATCTGACTTCAGTGTGAAGGTGAAGTTTGCCTTGTAGAATTAGTTAAGGGCTGTTCTCTCTTGAATTTCTTGAGAGAATTTGTGCAGAATGGGTATTAAATCTTCTTGGAATCTTTGGTAGAATACCTCTGTGAAGCCATCTGGTCCTGGGCTTCTCTTTGTTGGGAGGTTTACTGTTTCAGTTGCTTTACTAATTACTGATTTGTTGAGATCTTCTATTTCTTCTTAAGTCAATGTAGGTAGTTTGCATGTTTCTAAGAATTTTCCATTTCATCTATTTTATCTAATTTATTGCATACAGTTATTTATAGTATCCATTTGTAGTCCTTTTTTTATTTCAGTGGGGTTGGAAGTGTTGTTCCCCTTTTCATTTCTGGCTTTCATTATTTGTATCTTCTCCCTTTTTTCTTTGTCAGTCTACCTAAATGTTTATTGATTTTATTGATATTTTCAAAGAACCAACTTATTTTATTAGTAAAAAGACTTTATTGGGAAATGGGAGGAAAAAACAAAGCTTGCTGAGAAATGGAAAAGAAGGATGGAAATATTCATCAAGATTTGATGCAGGATCTTCTAGGCAGAGAGAGTGGGTTTTGACATGTATGGTCACCTTTTAAGCTATGCTAATGCTAAGGGGAGGGGCCCAGATGTTATTGACTACCCCAGCAATGTGGGGGCCAATGGTGTGGCCTGTTTGGAATATCCAGGACCCCCCTCAATTCTTAGGCCATAAGGTCAAGGTCAAGGTCTTGGCAGGTTCTCACTGCCATGTTGTCTGTCAGCCAGGTTGTCTGCTGGGCCTGCTGCCTTTGCCCTTTCACTATACTAACTTGCCTCAACTCCTTCCTCAGACAGTCCATGCTCTTATTCCTAAAGGAACTCTGAGGAGCATTGGTTATTCTTCTGTAGTTACTTCCTGTTGAAGAACCAACTTTTGATTTTGTTGAGTCTATCTCTTATTTTCTGTTTCATTTATCTCTGTTCTCATGTTTAGTTTCTTTCTTCTGCTTATTTTGGGTTTATTTTGCTCTTTTTTCCCTACTTCTTGTAGTTTTGAGGTTAGGTCACTGACTTGAAGTATTTTTTCTTTTTCAATGAAAGCATTTAGATTTAATGTGTGAGGTTTAATTCACTGTAAAATTTCTTGAGTCCGATAACTGCACTTAAGGTGATTAAATAAGTGAATATCCTCCTAAGAGACATAAAAGGAAGTATTGTGTTTGAGGATTACATGTACAACCTGCTTTCAAATGTTTAGAAGATAGATAGATAAATAGATAGATAGATAACATAATGATATAGCCAAAATGGAAAAAATGCTAAAATTTTTGGATCTGGGTATCTGGGTACCTTGAGTGTGGGATTATGTTGGATTTCTCTGTATGGGGTTTGTATTATTTCTGCAACCATCCTGTAGATTTGAAATTATTTCAAAATGAAAAGTTAAAAAAATAGTACGTTGCTAAAGAGTCAGATGCCAGCTAGCAATCCTTGTGATCAGTGTAGCCCTTGTGTGAAGTCAAGAGAAAGATGAGAGTGAATCCAAAGTTCACACAGAATGTTCATTCTTGAAATCTAAAGACTTTAATATTCCAATATTTCTCAGTTTTTAAAGATGAAATTAGTAGAATGAGTTGAATCTCTGTGCAGGGCCTGTCATAACCCCTCTCAAACTCATAACACACATTCAAGGCCAGGCAGACACAAATTAAGGATGGCACTGACAGTTGGAGTCTCATCTGATCACCATGGGCTGGCTTAGGTGTCCTAGGGCACAAAATGAAAAGTTTATGTGCCAGTATTGGGGGTCTGCTAGTCCTCTACCATGAAGCCTCCCAAAAAATAATCCAGAAGGTTACAGGTATGTGAATACACTTATCTCTTTCTTTCCTAAGGCAGTCGGGAAAAATCTAGGGTGGCTATCCCTGCCAGCCTACAGAGCTTAGTCCATATCTCCTGGGTCATTAGATGTGATCACTGATTTGTGGGCCAAGGTTTGGGAAAGATGGAGACATTGGTTTTCTATACCCCTCCCCCACCTCCACTGAGGTCTGCCTTGGTTGCCAGGCAGTTGGAGGTTCTGGGCAGGATGCTCACCCTGGGGTTCTGTCTTTTGTTGTGGGAACAGGTTCCTGGCAACCTGAGGTGACTCAGCAGAGGCATTGGGAGCCTTGCATGGTCTGCTGATAGTCATGATGCTCTGTGCAATCCTGATCTTGGTGACCATGTGCCTGGTGTTGGCAGCTCTGCTAGAGGACTTTATTCAAAGCCTAGATGTCCAGGGAATGCTGTGGAAATTGGTGGCTTGGATAGTTATAGTGGGGATTTTTATTATTAAATCTTATTATGATGGGAGGAGAAACAAAAAACTGGCCACTGACATTTCTGCTCTTCTAGATGGAACACGACAAATTGTTGATAAGTTTCACCACATTGAAAAATAATTTGGAGACCTTAACTCAACTATGACAGAAGAAAAACTCAAGAACGAAGTATCAGAAATTGTTCATGTGAACACCATGAATAAAGAACTGGAAAGCTACAACTCTTTACTTGGACTTAAAGTAGATGAGTCTAGAAAATCATGAAAAGGAAAGACATCTAAAAGTTTACAAGAGGTTCACCTGAGGTTTGACCCCTCAAGCAAAATTCTGACCTTAGAAGACTCAACAAGGCAAATCCAACATCAGGTAGTTCCAACCAAATCATCCTTCAAACTCTCTCAGGCAAATATAGAACAGCTTCCCACATCTGTGACAGGAGCTTTGGAGGAAAATTCCAGGTTTGAAAGAAGCATAAAACTCTCTTCACAGGAATTTCAAAAACCGAAGTGTAAGCTGAGCACATTTACTAAAGAGAGAAAAATCTCAGGAAACTCTAAACTACCTATGGAACCAGTTCTTAGTAATAAAGTGGGTCAAATCAAACCTCCAGATGAGCATTTGCTTAAGATTTGTGATTCAGCTGCTGTTCTTGAGGAAAACAGTATAGATCTTGGGAACATGGAATTAGATATACTGAAGACATCAGGAAATGGAGACCTCATAGTGGGAGAATCCAAGGAGTGTTGATCAATGCTGTGGAGTTAAATACTTACTTACAAAGTCTTAAGGAAAAAAGATAAGAATTGCATGCAAAATTAGAAGAAGAAATTAAAATAATCAGTTAACTTGAAAATCATGTAGAAAGATTCCAAACTGAAAAGCCTTTGCTCCAGTTAGAACTCTCCCAACTGGAAAAGAAGAAGCAAAAGCTCCAGCAAAACTTCAAGTCCATCCCCATGAAGAAAAGGAGACAAGTTTTAATCGACTTGTCAAGGTAAAGAGAATTTACCCCATAAAGATGGAGGAGGATTTTTCCAAAGCAAATAAAGACATCAGCAATGGATGTGAAAAGCTGAAAACTTATAAAATTCAAGCAGAAATCATTGCAGAAAAAGTTGATAGAATCATTGAGTATTATGAAAGCCTTCTTATTTCCCAGAGGCATAAAGCTCATGATATAGAAATAAGAGCTGTGATACCTGAGAGAAACCTATTTCAACAGAGAAAAGAAAACACATCAATGGCACAAAAACTAATTGAGGAAGAACATAAAGTTTCTGAAAATTATCATTCCACCCCTCATGTTTCAAGTGGAACATTTGGCAGATTCCTGGAACCACAACCAGGAACCCTCTGGATCAACAGTTCCCCAAGGAAGGAGGAACATTTGGCTGAAATGGTAAAGCCATGTCCTGTATCAACCAGTTACTACACCCTGGGGTCCCTGAAGTTGAGTCAACCCCATCCAGAGTCAGCAGGTGCCACAGATCTTATCTTGGAACTCCTCTCACAAGCAGAAGCAACTCAATAGAATCTTCTTCAATCCTCTCACCTGATAGGGGAGCAGCCAACACAGGCTCTGTTCTTCCACACTGCCCTCCTGTCAAAAGTCAGAGGTTAAGGAGTCCCAGGAGGAATGTTCTGTGAAGATGATATGCTGTGCTTCCCCTTATTCTGGAAAGTGAGGAGGAAGCTCCCCAAGAATCCATTTGCTAAAGGAATTCCTTGACTCAACACTAATCTCCACTGGTAACAAAAATGCATCAACACCAACCTCTTGACTCCAGCATCTGTTTATGTAACCTGGAAACAAATGTAGCATCTGCTGTGTGGATCCTGATTCCAATGAGTCTACTTTGATGACCCATAACAGCAAGATCTTTTTGTCTCAGCTGATACATTTTATTTTTTCTCATTTAGTCGTATTCTATTAAGAGATTATAAAAATGGCTTAATTAGATATTTGATAAGTTATAGCTGTTAGTATATTTCATAACTGTATATTACATAATATGAATCTATAAGTTTATTCTATTCTATTGAATTATTGTTTATATATTTATTTATTCTATTTAATTTTACTTATATTTATAGATAGGTTTAGCTTGTCATTTGTAACATCAACTGTAGTAGAGTTTCATATGAGAATGTTTATTTCTATATATCAAGGGGTCAATACCCTCTGGTTATAACATTAATGAAATTTACCATGATCAAATTTGTATAATTAATAAAACAAAGTTCATATAGCTTCTGTGTCCTGTTTTGATAAAAAATCAGAACATGGGATGTGTTTATCAATAATATACAATTTAATCCATTTTACTTACTAGAAGGACAACCACCACACCATGGAGCCTAGAGTGCCTACAACTGAAAGCGGGAGGATTGCATCCAGTATCCATGTGGAATCTGAGTCTCCTCTTGACATAGAGGTGCAACGGACACAACCAATCCAATGTCCACAGAGAAAAGGTGGCATTGGAGTGGGAAAAGTGGACAGGTGGCTAATGGGTATGGGGAATGGCAGGAAGAGACGAGATGTGGAGGTGCCTTAGGGACATGGAGCTGCCCTGGATGGTGCTTCAGGGACAATCACCGGACATTGTAAATCCTCACAGGGCCCACTGGATGGAATGGGGGAGAGTATGGGCCATGATGTGGACCATTGACCATGAGGAGCAGAGGTGCCCAGAGATGTACTTACCAAATGCAATGGATGTGTCATGATGATGGGAATGAGAGTTGCTGGGGGGGGAGTGGTGGGGTGGGGGTGGTGGGGTTGAAGGGGTCCTCATATTTTTTTTAAAGTAATATTTTTACAAAATCAATTAAAAAAATAAAATAAAATAAAAAGCAAAAAAAAAAAAAAAAAAAAGAAAGGCCTATTTTCCTGAACAGTAATTCATCATGTGGTGACCTTTATTTATTTGTCATATTTCTGTATGTCTGCATTTCTTTTTTTTAATTATTTATTTATTTTTTAAATATTTATTTATTATTATTATTTTTTAATTACATTAAAAAATATATATGAGGTCCCATTCAACCCCACCGCCCCTGCCCCCCACTCCTCCCACGGCAACACTCTCTCCCATCATCGTGATACATCCATTGCACCTGGTAAGTTCATCTCTGAGCATCACTGCACCCCATAGTCAATGGTCCACATCATAGCCCAGACTCTCTCACGTTGCATCCAGTGGGCCCTGGGGGGATCTACAGTGTCCCGTAATTGTCCGTGAAGCACTATCCAGGACAACTCCACGTCCCGAAAACGCCTCCACATCTCATCTCTTCCTCCCGTTCCCCACACCCAGCAGCCCCCATGGCTACCATTCCCACACCCATTCCACATTTTCTCTGTGGACATTGGATTGGTAGTGTCCATTGCACACCTATGTCAAGTGAGGGCTTAGATTCCACATGGGTACTGGATGCACTCTTCCCGCTTCTAGTTGTAGACACTCTAGGCTCCATGTTGTGGTGGTTGACCTTCTTCAACTCCATGTTAGCTGAGTGGAGTAAGTCCAATAAGTCAAAGTGTAGGAGCTGAAGTCTGTTGAGGCTCTGGGCCTGGGTGTCATATTATCAGTCCAGAGATTCAAATCCCCTACATATATCTTAAACTCAGCACCAACTACAATTTCAATAAAGTAGCATGCAAGTCTTGTGAAAAGAGATCCCCTCTGAGTCCATTTCCATCACGCAGAAACACCAGCTCCAAAGAAGGGCCATCTGTCATGGCAGTGAACCCCTTCTGCCATGACCATAGAACCCGTGGGTCTCTTTATCCCTCAAAAGAACCAATACCTGGGGTTGTATCTACCTTATCTGTCTCTTAGACTCTGTTCAGTTGTACATAGGGGTATTCCTTCTGACAACCTCCAGACTCTTTTTTAGAGACTCACAGCCTTATAATCTCATTTCTTCTTTCCATTTCCCCCTTACATTAGGTCAAACCGCTTCCCGAAGTCATGTTATTATATGTAGACAGGTATATTCTGCTGTTCCGCATTGAATCTTTAATTCAAGGTCATTTTCTAGTTGCTTCTTCAGCTGGTATGTGGTAGTGATCCCTTGGTGCCAGGGAGGCTCATCCCCGGGTGTCGTGTCCCACGCTGGGGGGAATGCATCACATCTACACGCTGAGTTTGGCTGTGAGAGTGGCCACATTTGAGTAACATGAAGGCTGTCAGGAGGAAACCCCCAGGCACAATGCTACTCTAGGCCTTGTTCTTATTGCAGGTGCATAGGCTCAAAAGTGTAGCCATTAGTATCAAGAGCCCACTGTTGGGCCCTTCTTCCTTCCTGGTTCTTGCCGTTGCACCTGGAGGATTGCCGCTGCTCTCCCAGGGCCCACAACAGTGACCCCCCGGCCAGGAGCCCAGTACCCCCCCAGCTGTTGTTTTTAATTGTTTCCACTATGAGTATATATAGACATTACCATATACCCTGGGCATATGCCCTGTATAACTCCCTGTCAACCATATATATCCTGTCAATAACATCCCATATCATTATTCCTCCGCTGCCATTGTTGAACCACTCTGTGATCCAAAACTTCCCGTACAGTGAATCCCAACATAATGTCAGCTTCAGAAGAGTCTTAGATCACCAAAATTCATATATACAATATATAGTATTTCCCCAGATCCACCATAAAACCTTTTCCCTTCCACAGCAATAATCTTTTAACTTATTCATATCATATTTCCTGAAACTGATATACAGATTCCGAAACTATCGTTTTCAAACAAGGTAACATTTGTGCTTACTATGTGGTCCATACTTTAGGTTGTACAGTTTTCTAAATTTTTTAGTTATCCTATGTTTTGTCTTATGGTTTTCATTATTAGTCTGTCGTCCCCTATATGTTTTTGGTGTAATATTAGCTGTTTTATATTCATCCTCGTGTACTCTCACATAATTCCTCTTTTGCCCCCTTATTTACCTTTGTTCTATCCATTGCACGTCCATTTTCCCCTCCCCTTAGGGCCCACAACGCCTGCCAATCTAATGCCCTGGGAGCCGTCCTTTCTCACGAGAGATACAGTTCTCTCTATTCGACGGCATTAGTCTTCCCCAGGATATGGGTCCACCCCACCCAATGGTAGAACCCACCTTGGCAAAATGAGCCTTCAGCTATTCCCTCCGGAGTCCGTCCCACATCAGACCATACCCCCTGAGCGTCCTAACCAGGTGACCCTCCTACTTATACTTTGATACGTTTTACTCAGCATTTAGTTCTCAATGAACTTCTGGCACTCTCCCATGTTTGTATGTTGCCCCTCCCTCCCACCTATTTCTTGGACCATATTACCCCTCTTCCCATCCCCAGCCCCCCTCAAACCCAGAAAACCCCACCCGAAGGTAACCCCTTGCCCCCATTTTGTCCCTTCTTTGTGCTCATACTTACCCCCAGCTCATCACAGATTCCACCCCTACAGACATTAACTCACATCCTTCCTCCACCCCCCGATTTCCAGTAAGCCAGTTTTCCAGACTCTAGCTCTCTGAGGCAGTTAACTTATTTCATATCATTGAGGTCATATAGTATTTGTCCTTCAATGCCTGGGTTGCTTCACTTAACATAAGATTCTCAAGGTTCATCCATGTTATCACGTGCGATTGTAGTGTATTGGTTCTTACAGCTGAGTAGTATTCCATTGTGTGTATATACCACATTTTATTGATCCACTCATCTGTTGCTGGACTTTTGGATTGATTCCAATTTTTGGCGATGGTGAACAATGCTGCTATGAACATTGGTGTACATATATCGGTTTGTGTCCTTGTTTTCAGATCTGATGGGTTTCAGATCCAGCAGTGGTATTGCTGGGTCATATGGCAAATCTATGGATAATTTTTTGAGAAACTGCCAAACTGTCCTCCAGAATGGTTGGAGCCTTCTGCATTGCCACCAGCAATGGATGAGTGTTCCCCTTTCTTCACATCCTCTCCAGCATTTGTATTCTACTGTTTTTTTCATGGCTGCCAATCTTATGGGAGTAAGATGGTATCTCATTGTAGTTTTGATTTGCATTTCCCTGATAGCTAGAGATTTGGAGCATTTTTTCATGTGCTTTTTAGCCATTTGTATTTCTTCTTTGGAGAAGTGTCTGTTTAAATCTTTTTCCCATTTTTTAAATGGGTTGTTTATCTTTTTGTTTTCGAGATATATGAGTTCTTTATATATGCAAGTTATAAGTCTCTTATCAGATATATGGTTGCCAAATATTTTCTCCCATTGTGTGGGTTCCCTTTTTACTTTCTTGACAAACTCCTTTGAGGTGCAGAAGGCTTTAATTTTGAGGTAGTCCCATTTATCTATTTGTTCTTTTGCTGCTCGTGCTTTTGGTGTGATATTCATGAAGCCATTTCCTATTACAAGGTCCTGTAGATGTTTCCCTACACTGCTTTCTAAGGTCTTTATGGTCTTGGCTCTTATATTTAGGTCTTTGATCCATCTTGAGTTGATCTTTGTATAAGGTGTGAGATGGTAATCCTCTTTCATTCTTCTACATAGGGCTATCCAGTTCTCCAGGCACCATTTGTTGAATAGGCCATTCTCTCCCAGTTGAGAGGGTTTGGTGGCTTTATCGAATATTATATGGCTATATACATGAGGTTCCATATCTGAACTTTCAATTCGATTCCATTGGTCTGTGTGTCTCTCCTTATGCCAGTACCATGCTGTTTTCCCTACTGTAGCTTTGTAGTATGTTTTGAAGTCAGGAAGTGTGATTCCTCCTATTTCGTTTTTCTTTTTCAATATGTCTTTGGCTATTCGGGGCCTCTTTTTATTCCAAATAAATTTCATAGTTAGTTTTTCTAGTTCCTTAAAGAAAGCTGTGTTGATTTTTATTGGGATTGCATTGAATGTGTAGATCAGTTTTGGTAGGATAGACATCTTAATAATATTCAGTCTTCCAATCCATGAACAGGGAATATTCTTCCATTTATTTAGGTCTTCTTTGATTTCCTTGAACAATCTTGTATAGTTCTCGATGTATAAGTTTTTTACCTCTTTAGTTAAATTTATTCCTAAATATTTGATTTTTTTATTTACTATTGTGAATGGTATTTGTTTCTTGATTTCCTCCTGATCTTGCTCATTATTGGTGTATAGAAATGCTACTGATTTTTGCGCATTGATCTTATAACCTGCGACTTTGCTAAACTCATTTATGAGTTCTAGGAGCTTTGTTGAAGATCTCTCAGGGTTTTCTATATATAGGATCATGTCATCTGCAAATAATGAAATTTTTACTTCCTCCCTTCCAATTTGAATGCCTTTTATATCTGGTTCTTGTCTCAGTGCTCGAGCCAGTACTTCCAAGCCAATGTTAAATAGGAGCGGAGACAATGGGCATCCTTGTCTTGTTCCTGATTTTAGAGGGAAGGGTTTCAGGTTTTCGCTATTGTAAACAATGTTGGCTTTAGGTTTTTCATATATACTCTTTATCATGTTCAAAAAGTTTCCTTTTATTCCAATCTTTTGGAGTGTTTTTATCAGGAAGGGGTGCTGTATTTTGTCAAATGCCTTTTCTGCATCTATAGATATAATCATGTGGTTTTTTTCTCTCAATCTGTTTATATGGTGTATTACATTGATTGATTTTCTTATGTTGAACCATCCTTGCATACTTGGGATAAATCCCACTTGGTCATGGTGTATAATTCGTTTAATGTGTTGTTGAATATGATTAGCAAGTATTTTGTTAAGTATTTTTGCGTCTAGGTTCATTAGAGAAATTGGTCTGTAATTTTCCTTTCTTGTGGTGTCTTTGTTTGGCTTTGGTACTAGGGTAATGTTGGCATCATAGAAGGAATTAGGCAATGTTCCTTCTGTTTCAATTTTTTGGAATAGTTTCAACAGGATTGGTGTTAGTTCTTTCCAGAATGTTTTGTAGAATTCACCTGTGAAGCCATCTGGCCCTGGGCTCTTCTTAGTTGGGAGATTTTTAATGACTGATTCTATCTCTTTGCTTGTGATTGGTTTGTTAAGATCATCAATTTCTTCTTTCGTCAGTATGGGCTGCTTATGTATTTCTAGGAATTTGTCCATTTCCTCTAAATTGTCATTTTTGTTGGAATATAGTTTTTCAAAATATCCTCTTATGATAGTCTTTATTTCTGTGGGGTCAGTGGTGATATCACCTTTCTCATTTCTTATTTTGTGTATTTGCATCTTTTCTCTTTTTTTCTTTGTTAGTCTCGCTAAAGGTTTGTCAATTTTGTTGATCTTCTCAAAAAACCAGCTCTTGGTCTTGTTTATTTTTTCAAGTGCTTTCTTATTTTCTATTTCATTTAGTTCTGCTCTTATCTTTGTTATTTCCTTCCTTCTTCTTCCTGTTGGGTTACTTTGTTGTTGTTTTTCTAATTCCTTCAAATGTGCAGTTAATTCTTCAATTTCTGCTCTTTCTTCTTTTTTGATATATGAATTTATGGCTATAAATTTCCCTCTCAGTACCGCTTTTGCTGCATCCCATAAATTTTGGTATGTTGTGTTATCATTATCATTTGTTTCAAGGTAGTCATTGATTTCTTTTGAGATTTCCTCTTTGACCCACTGTTTTTCTAAGAGTGTGCTGTTTAATTTCCAAATTGTCGTGTGAAGTCTGGGTCTCTGTCCCTTGCAAATTTCCAGCTTGACTCCACTGTGGTCAGAGATATTGTTTTGTATGATTTCAATCTTTCTGAATTCATTAAGCCTTTCTTTGTGGCCTAGCATATGGTCAATCTTGGAGAATGTTCCATGTGCGCTTGAGAAAAATGTATATCCTGCTGTGTTTGGGTGTAATGATCTGTATATGTCTATTAGATCCAGCTCTTCTAATATACTGTTCAAATGTTTTGTTTCTTTAGTGATTCTCTTTTGAGATGTTCTGTCCAGAGTTGATAGTGGTGTATTAAAATCCCCCACTATAAATGTAGATGCATCTATTCTTTCACTTAGTTTTTCCAGCGTTTGCCTCACATATTTAGAGGCGCCCTTGTTAGGAGCATAAATATTTATGATTGTTCGATCTTCTTGACAAATTGTCCCTTTCACTAAAATATAGTGTCCTTCTTTGTCTCTCACAATTGTTTCGCATTTAAAGTCTATTTTGTCTGATATTAATATAGCTACTCCTGCCTTTTTTTGGCTGTTGTTTGCTTGTATGATTGTTATCCAGCCATTCACTTTCAACCTCCATGAGTCTCTGGGTCTAAGATGTGTCTCTTGTAGGCAGCATATAGATGGGTCGCATTTCCTTATCCAGTGTCCCAGTCTGAATCTTTTGATAGGTGAGTTTAATCCGTTGACATTCAGTGTTATTACGTTTAGAGAGTTATTTATGGTAGCCATATTTTGGTTGCATTTGTGTTTGTTATATTTTGTTTGTATTATTTTATTTTCCCCTTCTATTTTTGTCTTTCTTGTTGCTTTTACACTCTCCTCCATCTCTGACTGTCCTGTTTTTTCCTTTCTTCCTGCAGAATTCCCTTAAGAATTTCTTGAAGGGGAGGTTTCTTGTTGATATACTCTTTCAGTTTCTGTTTATCTGTGAATATTTTGAACTCTCCATCATTTTTGAATGCTAGTTTAGCTGGATAGAGTATTCTTGGTTGGAGATTTTTTTCCTTTAGTACCTTGACTATATCATACCACTGCCTTCTTGCCTCCATCGTTTCAGATGAGAAATCAGCACTTAATCTTATGGAGTTTCCCTTGTATGTGATGGTTTTCTTTTCTCTTGCTGCTTTTAGAATTTTTTCTTTGTCTTGAGCATTGGATAATTTGACAAGTATGTGTCTTGGGGTGGGCCTGTTGGGGTTTATGACCAGTGGAGTGCGCTGTGCTTCTTGGATATGTACATCTGTCTCTTTCAGTAGATTTGGGAAGTTTTCGTTCATTATTTCCTGCAACACTCCTTCTGACCCCTTTCCCTTCTCTTCTCCTTCTGGAATGCCTATAATACGTATGTTTGAGCATTTTGCGTTATCATTCAGGTCCCTAAGTCCTATCTGGATTTTTTCTACCTTTTTATTGACCACTTCTACTATCTGTTTGATTTCCAATGCACTGTCTTCCACATCACTAATTCTCTGCTCTGCCTCTTCTAGTCTGCTGATATTTGCTGCAAGTGTATTTTTGATTTCTTGAATTGTGGTGTTCATTTCCATCATATCTGTTATTTTTTTGCGCATGTCTGCAATTTCCCCTCCAAGTGTTGTCTTCACGCTGTTAACCTCTTTCATTACTTCATCAAATTTGTCGGTGATAAATGTTCTGAGATCTTTCATTGCTTGTGCGAAGTCCTGCCCCCCTTCCTGATTGTCAGTTTGTTGATTGGATTCAGCCATGTTTTCCTGATTACTGGTTTGGTTTGTAGATTTTTGTTGCTGTCTTGTCAACATTTTTTCTTGACGGGTTTAATCAGTTCCTTAGCTTCTTTGTCTAGTCTTGGAGATTAATTAGCTGTTGTTTTTGCGTAAGTGTTATATCTTCTCTTTGTCACTTTGTTCTTCTTATTCCAATTTCTTATTGCTAGTTAAGCTCACTTTAAAGGAAAGTATTAGTGCTGGGGAAAGTCAATTGTGTAAGGAAGGAAAAAGTGTGAAGTAGTATTGGTGATATATGTTTACAAAGCAACAATATGAGTTCTGGGAGGATGGAGGTTAGATCATGTAAATTGTGTAGAGTTATAGTAGTAGGAAAGTACCTATAATGAGGTAGATGACTGAATATGGGAGGAATGTGGTACGTACTAAGAGGCTATTGTTTTCGTGAGAGAGGGAAAGAGAAAAGAAAGGTAATAGTTTCAGGGATGAATACCAGATGGAAAACTAAACAAAGGTATTAGAAATTAAGAGTTAGACACTTGGTGGATCAAAGAAAGGGAGATGGAATATAGGAGAGATAGCAGATGGTGGAGGATATCAAGTTGTAGGGGAAAGGGGATAGTGTAGATAGGCTAAATCTATTCACAGAGAAATGAGGCAGTGGAGGATGAGGAAACCCAGCAAATGTGAGGTATTTCCTGTAGGACCTATTGTATTGTTAAGGTAAAATAGTATAAGAAGAATATTGGGGACAAGAAAGAGAGGATTGAAAAGAAAAAAAAAAAAGAACAACAAGAACAACAACAACAACAACAAAAAACAAACAAACAAACAAACAAAAAAACCAAAGAACAGAAACCCCGCCGCCAGGCTCGGCTGGGCTCAGCTGGACTCCGGTCCCCCTCCCGCCGCCCGCCGCAGCTCGGCTGGGCTCGGCTGGGCTCGGGTCCCCCGCCTGCCGCCCGCCGCGGCTTGGCTGGGCTCAGCTTCCCCTCCCGCCGCGGCTCGGCTGGGCTTTCCCGCCCGCCGCCCGGCGCGGCGCAGCGCGGCTCGGCTCTCCTGCTCGCCGCCCGGCGCGGCGCGGCTGGGCTCGGCCGAGCTCAGCTGGGCTCGGCCCCCCCCGCCCACCGTGGCTCAGCGGGGCTCAGCCGGACTCGGCTTCCTGGCCCACCGCCCGCCGCGGCGCAGCTAGGCTTGGCTGGGCTCGGCTCCTTCGCCCGCCGCCCGCCGCGGCACAGCGTGGCTCGGCTCTCCCACCCGCCACCCGCCGCGGTGCTAGCTGCCTCGGCTCCGCCTACCCAAGGAGGGAGTCCTCCACACATAGCTGGGATCTCCGTGTATATTTCACAGATGGATCCTCTCTGTTACCTTCCCTCCAAATCGATGTCCAGACACCTCCGGACCAGGAAAAATCCCGAAACAGCCGGTCCCAAAGAGTCTCCGACGCCTCCCAGCCGATTACCCCCAGGAGCTAGTAACCGGGAAGTTCACTCAGCTGCCATCTTGCCTCCCCCTCCTGAAAAGTCCCAAATTATATCTTATAGACCAGTCCTTTCCATTACCTTCCCACCAAATCGATGTCCAGACACTTCCTGCCCTGAAAAAATCCCGAAAAAGCCTGATCCCGGAGAACCTCCAGCGGCGCCCAGCTGCCTCTTCCCAGGAGAGATGGCAAGGCAAGCTCACTCAGCCACCATCTTGCCGGAAGTCCCAGATTGCATTTTCTTAAAAGATATTCTGTAAGAAGTCTATAAGGCACATGAAAAATGCTTCCACATAGACCACATATTTGTTCTGTATTTAGGTCCTGTGATTTCAGAGAACCACCTGCCTTATTTATCCCTGTTTACCCAGCATCAAGAGTAGTTCCTGATAGGAGCAAGGACCCATAAATAATTGTTAAGTAAATGACAGGAATCAGTTTTTTAAGTGTGCAATACTTTAATCTTTCTGAACCCATTCATTTCCTTTCTCTAAAATATGTATAACAGCTTTATTATTATTTATATTTATTTATGATTCACATACTGTCATAGATTGAATTATCTACCCCAGAAAAACAAAACCACATTCCTAATACTTGTCCTGTTGACATGAACCTATTGTAAATAGCACCTTTTGAAGATGTTATTTTTTATTAAGATGTGGCCCACTGAATCATGATGTGTCTTAATCCCACTTATAAAGACAGTCATGGGGAGAAGCAGAAAGTCAGCAGGAACACCCAGATATGAAAAGAGAGGGTATACCCATGGGCTTGGAAAGCCAAGGAACCCAAGAATTTTCAGATTGCCAGCCAGCCAGAATGCTACAAACTCTGGGAGGAGGCAAGCCTTCTAAGCCTATGAAACATTCGGCCAGTAAATTCCTGTTGTTAAGTCAACCTATTGTGTGGTATTTGTCATAGCAGCTGTAAAAACTAAGACACATACCATACAATTCATTTAAATTGTAAAATTCATTCTTTTTAAAACAGTCACAGAGGTGTGCAACCATTATCACTGTCAATTTTAGAACATTCTCATCACTAAAAGAAACTCTATAAATTAGCAGTCCCTCCCCATTTCTCTCCAAGTCCCCTAGTCCTATGTAAACTTTAGTGCTTTCTACCCCCATAACTATACCTCTTTTGGACAATTCATATAATAAAATAATACAACATGAGGTATTTGGTAGAAAAATATTTATAGAATTATAGGGCATGGTTTGAATGATTTTAAGACAGCTCTTACAAGGCAGAAGAGTGTGTGGATGTGGGCAGAAATTATTTAGCTTCAGAAACATAGCAAAGACACTTTCTTGAAGAGAGTCTTGAGGGGCATGCTCTTTGTCTTGATTCTTAAGCCATTTAGATCTTTCACAGTTTTAATTTCCAAGAGCCAAGTATTCATGGAGCATCCATTTACAGTACTTTGGCTTGGTCTCAGTATTGTTTAACATAAGAAGAGAATTATCTTGGCTTTAGTTATTAAGCCCTTTAATCTTCTTCCAACTGTGGGAAACAAAGGCATGTTGTTTCCATGGAAGCAAGTTACCTCCTTGATCACTGAGTCATGCTGTCTCCATAGCTATACATGCAGGTCATAAATCTAGCAAGGAGATGTGTACATTCAGGTGGAACAAGAACTAAGTAGAATGGGACAACCTGGGCAACAAGATTTATGGGTATGTTTTCTCAACAATATAATAGAACATTAAAATTTTGAACTTTGATTTATAATCATAGATTTTGATCCATTGTGTTACGTAGGTTGAGGTAATGGGAATGGTTAGCTAGAATAGTTGCTGGTTCTCATGATTGCTTGGAGTATATAAAGAAGGCCCTGAGATTAATGAACTTGTCTGATGAGCTTGAGGCTTCGATGCTCTCAGATCTCCTGATCCCAGTCTCTCTTTATCTTTCATTCCTGATACCCTTTGGGTCCATGACTCTGACATCTGGCACCCAATGGGGGCCCGAAGCAGTGACTGCAGCAGAGATTCTTCCATGACAGTATTGGGAATGCAGAAACTGAAAACCTTCCTGAAAGGTTGAGGTGTCCATTGAAAGGTGACTCAACTTTGACAATAAAGTGGTAAGAATCTTAATTAATTTTGCTTTCCGCTACCATCAGAGTATGGGAAATCAACCAGGACGCCTGGAAGAGTATTCACAGGTACTAAAAACTCTTTTAAATACTGTTGGATTCTCAGTGAAAACTGCTGATTTACTTGAACTTTTTGCTCTAGTACAAAAACACTGTTATTGGTTTCAGCCACAAGGAAAAAATCCTTTAAAATTTAAACAGTAGAAACAGGTAATGAATGTGCTACATAGAGCATACCAAAAAGGAGAGACTATACCACTGTCAGTGTGGGCTTTAGAGCAACAGATTGCAGCAGCCTTAGATCCGCCACAGTCTGAAGCGGAGGAGGAAGAAATTACCATCTTTTCCAGGGAGACCCATGACACTGGCCATCAGAGTGAGGACAGGGAGGAAATAGAGGAAAAGGATGAGGATGAGCCCCCCAATGAAAAGGAAACTAACCCCTTTCTGCCTAAGCAGATGTCCAAATTGAATATTTCTAAAGCCAGCATTTACCTTAATTTGTGTAATGTAGTCCCTACGGTCCCCCCGGTTACAATGCCTACAGCCCCAGGAATATTTACTTATGCCATTGACACCAAGCCCTACACTAACAACGTATTTGTACCTAATCCAGTTCCAACTACTCCCTTAATGCATTGCTTGCTGCAAGGATCTCGACAGGGGGATCCTGAAGGAATGCGATTACTAACAGCTTTCCCGGAAAATATTCGACAAGTTCCCCCAGATGCAAACAACCCTCAAGGAGGATATGATTTTCATCATGAACCCTTGCTATTTAAAATTCTGAAAGAACTTAAACAAGCCTGTGCACAATTTGGAATCTTTTGGCTTAGTGCAGGGGCTGGCTCAAGCTGACAAACTTATCCCCTGGGATTGGGACATGCTGGCTAGAACTGTTTTAAGCTCAGCTGAGTTTCTGCAATTTAAAACCTGGTGGACAGATGAAGCCAATATGATTGTGCACTGTAATGCAGGACAGAATCCTCCCATTCTTACTTCTGCTGAACAATTACTGGATATTGGTGATTGGTGTGGAATTCAAAGACAGCGCCAATACAATGATCAGGCCATAACACAAGTGTGCAATTCACGTTTGGCAGCTTGGAAATGGATTTGTGTTACCTGGAAACTTACCCAATCTTTTGCCTAAGTGATCCAGGGAGTTAATGAACCAAATGTGGAATTTGTAGCTGGATTCTGACATTTTGATGAAAACAATTGAGATACCAGATACAAGAAAGTTAATTTTGTTAACGCTTGCTTTTGATCAGGCTAACAGTGAATGTAAAAAGGCTGTCTTGGCTGCAGCCTTTAAAGGTAGCTCGAAGGAGGAGAAAAAGAAAGGAAATTATTTTAAATGTGGGAAGCCTGGTCACTATCAGAAAGAATGTAGATCTTTCTAGCACTAGAACATTGTCTGTAGAGGCTGAAAAAGAATTGGCATTGATAGAGGATCAAATCTCTCAAAGGCAATTAACACAAATAGAACCTGACAAAGCTATTGATTTGATTATTTTCTCAACCCCTCAATCTCTTAAAGCTTTATTTTGGCAAGAAGGTATATTGGAATAGGTTTTTTTTTGTTTTTTTGTTTTACCTAATAATAAACAAAAGAGATTGCAAATATATCTCCAAAAAATTATTTCCATTCTAGCAAAAGGCCGTGTTAGATTGTTAGAATTAAAGGGGTCTGATCCAGACAGGATTATTTGTGTTCCTTCTCATGAAGAAATTCAACACTTTTATATAACTAATCCTCAATGGCAAATCGCTATTTAGTAATTTGCGGTGGCTTGCTCGGTCGGTAGAGGTGGGGTCTGGCTGCGGACGAGGGGTCGGTCCAGCTCTGGATGAGGGGTCGGTCCCGCTTGGGACGAGGGGTCGGTCCCACCTGGGACGAGGGGTCGGTCCGGCAGCAGACGAGGGATCGGTCTCACAAGGGGTTGCGCGGTTTGGCTGACGGGGTCGCCCGGCGAAGCCGGCGATGAAGGGGTCGCCTGGAGAAGCAGGCAACGAAGGGGCCACCCGGAGAAGCAGGTGACGAACTGGGGACAAGGGAGGCCAGGCCCTTGTCGGGGGCTCTCAGGACTGGAGGGCGCACGGCAGAAGAACTACCGCAGAGACAAGGTAAACACGCAAGTCCACTTTATTGAGGGAGAGGCAACAGTTTTATAGGGGCTGGGGAAGGCTGATTGGTCGAAGCCACACCCTGTTCTGATTGGTTGCCAGCGAAAGGTCAGTGGGCGGTACTGGATGGGGGAGGGGTGGTGGTTAGGGATTGGCTGTCGCTGTTGCTGGGGGAAGGGGCAGGGTTTAGGGATTGGTGGCTGCTGTTGCTGGGGTGGAGGGCAGACTTGAGTTTCCCACCCACGCCTGGCTGTTGCTGCTGTCGGGGGAAGGGAAAAGGGCGGGCTGGATTTTTCCGCCCACACCTGGCTGTTGCTGCTGTTGGGGGAGGGGAAAAGGGCAGACTGGAATTTTCTGCCCTGTGCCTGCGCAGGGAGAAGGAAGAAGAAGGGTGCCGCCCCACAGGCATCGTGTGGCACCATCTGGGAGGAGGGGCGGCCGCGGAAGCACGGCTGCCGAGAAGGGGAGACACGAGGGCACTCTGCGCCCATGCCGAGCTTCCTTCAGGGGTGGCGGTGAGTCCGACCAGCCACCCTTTTATGGGGGCAGAGGCTTGGCCTACCGCGGCCGCTCCCCCGCCAGGCCAGCAAACCACACTTCAGCCCGAGGGGTGACCGCATTTCCCCCTTCTTTTCAAATAAGGACCAGGATGGCAGCAGCAACAAGTAGCTGAGGCCCAAGAGGCAGTAAGCAATGAGGGAAGCGGGGCTGAAGAGGGAGGTGAGTATGACGGGGATATAAATGTACAATTTAGGGGGTGGTATCTTGCCGTTGCAAGCAAGGGTGGCCAATGTCCAATTCTTGTTGATCCCGGCGGCTATAAGATCCATCTGTTGTTAAAAGTCCAGGATGACAGTGCGTTGCAGGTAGTTGATCTCTCCTTGGCAGCGAAGACATTGTAGGAGAGGATTACTTCTTCCTGCCAGAGGCTTACTGTCCAATTAAAAGGCTGATGGCTGGGGTTGGTGAGTGCAATGGGGAGTGTGAGGAAAAGAAGGGTGATGGTTTTGGACAAGAGGAGGCTTGGTGAAGTCATTATGGGAGGAAGATAAGGCGTAAAGCATAAAAGAGGATAATAAACAGAAAGGCGATGGAGAGTAGAATTCGTTGGCCGAGGTTCCAATCTTCCGGGGCGGTAGCGGCTAGACAGATGGTGGAAAATATTATTAAGAAAGCAAAGGTTATGAGGAAGAAATAAAGTATTAAAGGCTGTGGGGGAAGTGAGAAGATCATTTAGAGGATAGGGTTGAGAATGGTATGTTTAAGACAGAAGCTTTGTGGTTTGTAGGAGACTGCTTTATAAACGAAGGAGAATGAGGGCAGTAAATATAGTAATGATAGATAGGAAGATGACAGTGAGGAGGAGTCTTTGTTTAAGGTTCCAATCGTCTGGCACAACAGTGGCTAGGCCGATAGCGAGGGGTGTTGCTAAATAGACAATGGCTGCAAAGACAAAATCATCTTCTGTTTCCTTAAGAATAACTTTTCTTTAAATACTTAGTAGCATGCAATATTAGAAACCGTTTCCTAAAAGCAAGTTGGCAGGGGAGCTTGGTTGCTGTTAATCTTTCCTGTTATAAAATTACCTTTTATTATTATTATCATCAATTTAGTTTTATATATATTTAAGAATGACCTTTTGGAATTAGCCATTTAATACCTTAATGTAAACTATTGAAGATAAATTTTATCTTTACAGAACACATTGTCCCACATAAAGTTATCACAATACCTTTTACACTTGCCGCATGCAAATTAAGTTTCAAGAGTTTATGAAAAATTAGCCATCTTACTTTAGGACAAAATGCGTCTTTTTGCAAAACTTATTACATTTCTGTTAGCATTTTTACAAACTTTTAACCTTTTTAATATTCATATAAGTTTTACATTCTTTATATTATCCTGTGAAGAAAAATAAGTTATTCATTTTAATCTAGGCAAGAACAACTTTTTATGAAGACGTACAGTTAATTTTGTTAATTAAGACTTACAATTTTTTTTAATTGTAGATATCTTATTAACATTTAAACTTATGTATTAATATAATAAACTTAAGTATTAATATAAGCACTTATTTAATTTTTGGCCATTTGAATAGAGCTCTTTTAAAGATTTCTAGTAATTTATATTTACCATCCGGAGGTATCACAATATATGTTGACATTGAACGAACAGACAGACAAACACAGAACAATTACAACACATTAACAGAAATATATAATTTATTTACAGTTGACTCATAATTCTTACTTTCTTGGTATAGCTGCTTTTAAATCCTTTTTTATATAGCATATCATAGATTATACCCTTCAAGATTTCTTCTGGACTTCATGTTGCCTGTAATAAGCCAGGAGGGAATCTTTTACCTTCCTGCTCCACAGCAAAAGTGACCCTATCTATAAGGCGAGTATAGGTGTCCGGGTCCCAAAGCTGACACATGGTAAGCCATGGATTAAAGAGGAGAAGAAGGTCCCAATATACTTGAAGCTGTTTGAAAGAGATCTTACACCGGTGAGTGTCTAGGAGACCGGCGAGGGCCCGAACTTGCGGGGCTTGCTTAGCAGATAGGATGTTACCCATTGCTAATGGCCTTTTGGAGCCGATAAGAAAAGGGGCCCTTACCTTGAGAGCGCGGCGATGGGAGCCGAGGTGCGCGGTGAGACGAGGGGTCGGAGCCGGTGGGGCTCCGACGGTGGTCGCGGGCCAAGAGAAGGCCCCGACGAGGGGAGGGCGGGATGACGAGCAGTGTAGCAAGGTAAAGGGGAGCAAGCATGGAGGGGAGGAGGCAGAGGTGAAGGCAGGGGTGGAGGTGCTCAGGCACGTGCTCCTGAGAGTTTTATTGGCGCCTCTTAATCATAGCGGGTCGGTATAAGCCCCCGACATGGAAGGAGAAAGCCATCCAGCGATTCTCCCAGACTGCCGTGGATCATATGAGGTCACCAAGGTTCAGGAGCAGCAATGCAGAGCGAAAAGATAGGGGTGAGAAGAGAGGAGGGCGTAGGGCTGTGGTAGGGTTACTTCAGACGTGCAAGCGCGTGCTCCCGAGAAATCCAAGGCTCCTCTTAATCATAGCGGGTCGGTATAAGCCCCCGACATGGAAGGAGAAAGCCATCCAGCGATTCTCCCAGACCGCCGTGGATCGTATGAGGTAGCTAAGGCTCAGGTAGCAGCAATGTTGCACGAGAGAAGTCCCAAGGTGAGAAGAGAGGAGGGGGTAGGGCTGCCAGGTTATGGAGTGAGGCTGTGGTGGGGTTGCCTTGCCCCACGTTGTGCTGTGGTGGGGTTGCCTTGCCCCACGTTGGGCGCCAACTGCGGCGGCTTGCTCGGTCGGTAGAGGTGGGGTCTGGCTGCGGACGAGGGGTCGATCCAGCTCTGGACGAGGGGTCGGTCCCACTTGGGATGAGGGGTCGGTCCCACCTGGGACGAGGGGTCGGTCCGGCAGCAGACGAGGGATCGGTCTCACAAGGGGTTGCGTGGTTCAGCTGACGGGGTCGCCCGGCGAAGCCGGCGACGAAGGGGTCGCCCGGAGAAGCAGGCGATGAACTGGGGACAAGGGAGTCCAGGCCCTTGTCGGGGGCTCTCAGGACTGGAGGGCGCACGGCAGAAGAACTACCGCAGAGACAAGGTAAACACGCAAGTCCACTTTATTGAGGGAGAGGCAACAGTTTTATAGGGGCTGGGGAAGGCTGATTGGTCGAAGCCATGCCCTGTTCTGATTGGTTGCCAGTGAAAGGTCAGTGGGCGGTACTGGATGGGGGAGGGGTGGTGGTTAGGGATTGGCTGTCGCTGTTGCTGGGGGAAGGGGCAGGGTTTAGGGATTGGTGGCTGCTGTTGCTGGGGTGGAGGGCAGACTTGAGTTTCCCACCCACGCCTGGCTGTTGCTGCTGTCGGGGGAAGGGAAAAGGGCGGGCTGGATTTTTCCGCCCACACCTGGCTGTTGCTGCTGTTGGGGGAGGGGAAAAGGGCAGACTGGAATTTTCTGCCCTGCGCCTGCGCAGGGAGAAGGAAGAAGAAGGGTGCCGCCCCACAGGCATCGTGTGGTGCCATCTGGGAGGAGGGGCGGCCGCGGAAGCACGGCTGCCGAGAAGGGGAGACCCGAGGGCACTCTGCGCCCATGCCGAGCTTCCTTCAGGGGTGGCGGTGAGTCCGACCAGCCACCCTTTTATGGGGGCAGCGGCTTGGCCTACCGCGGCCGCTCCCCCGCCAGGCCAGCAAACCACACTTCAGCCCGAGTGGTGACCGCAGTATTTTTCAAGGCATTATTGATAATCATTATCCTACTTCCAAATTGTTAACAATCTTATGAAGAACCACTTGGATTTTACCAAAAAATGTGAAAACTGTTCCTATTGAAAATGCATGTACAGTATTTACTGACGGTAGTAGTAATAGAAAAGCAGCATACGTTACCTCTCAAAAGGAACAGGTCTGGCAGACTCCTTATTCATCTGCTGAATGCACAGAGCTTTCAGTCATCATTAAGGTTTTACAAACGTTTCAGGAGCACTTGAATATGGTCTCTGATTCTGAATATGTGTGTTTAACTGTAGCTCATATTGAAACAGTTCATATTTTTATTACTGATGAATTGTCTCAACTTTTTGCCGACCTTTAAGCCCTCATTCGGCAAAGAAGTCAGCTCATATATGTTACTCATATCCAGTCTCATTCTTCCCTTCCTGGTCCTCTAGCTACCCAAAATACCCAAGGTGATCTGTTAGTGGGATATTTGCAGGATGCAACTAAATATCATGCATTGACTCATATTAATACTAAGGGACTTAGACATAAATTTCCTCAATTGACAAAACATCAAGCTCAAGAGATTATTCACTCCCATCCCACCTGTGGACCCTTGGCCACAGTGCCCTATCAGGCTGGAACTAATCCCAGAGGCCTGGTTCCTAATCAACTGTGGCAGATGGATGTTACTCACATACCATCATTTGGTAAATTACAATAAGTCCATGTCTGTATTGACGCTTACTCTCATTTTTTCTGGGCCACTGCACAAGGTGGTGAACGTTTTCATCACGTTTGTTCCCATTTGCGGTCTGCTTTTGCTGTGATGGGATGACCCTTGAAAATTAAAACTGATAATGGCCCTTCTTACACCAGTAAGCCTTGTGCTTCCTTTTGTTCTATGTATGCTGTTGAGCATGTTACTAGTATTCCTTACAATCCTACAGGTCAAGTTATAGTTGAACGCAGCCATCATACCCTGAAAACTATGCTTTTAAAACAAAAAGGGGGAGATGATGTAATTATAACACCAAAAGATTAATTGGCAAAAGCTTTATTTACTTTAAATTTTCTTAATGTTTATAATTCACTGACACCTGCAGAATGTCACTTTGGAAAATGTCAAACATCTACAGTGGACACTGGAAATGAAGACCAACCAATATTCTGGAAAGATATTTTAAGCAATGAATGGAAAAAAGGCAGGATTAAAGTATGGGGGTGAGGCTATGCTCTTGTATTTCAGAAAATGGAGAAAAAATTTGGCTACCTGCAAAGAGGATTAAACCATGGAATGAAGAGATGGGGTCTCCTACAACTTTTGATGATGGTGATCATAAGTAATGAGGAAGTCATGGGTAATTACACCTATTGGGCCTATATATCTAACCCTGCTTTACTCAGAGTGTTAACCTGGAAAGATCCATCCTTTCCTATTTATCTGAATAAGACCCATATATTCCCTGGACCAACTGATGATAGGTTACCAATTAAGTCCCATGAGGAAGGATGAAAAATCTATAATCTCATATTACCATTTGATTCTCAACCCCTATGCATTGGTAACTATCCTCCATGTATGTATGTTAAAAATTGGACTATGATTATCTTCAAAAATAATAATACTAAAGCTTTAGTGACATTATTTCCTTCTTATAATTATATGGTGACTAAAAAACCTACCTATAATTGTCTGCAAAGAGATATTGGGGATAAAGAAGGATGGCAAGAATGCCATATAGGAAGAGGATCTGTCGTTTTTAATGATTCCTATGGAATAGTGTGGGAAAGTGCCCCTATGGGGAGTCCCACCAAATATAATGGCAGATTTATTTGGTATGGTCTAAATAGTAAAGGACAGTAAATTAGTAATATGCAATATCCCTTTCATGAATCCCTTGAATTGGATGAAAAAATAATTTTTACCAAAAATAATAGTGTTTGGAAATATAAAGGAAAAGGGATCCCTTCTCCATGGTGTAATATTACATCTATGCATAGTCAAAAGAATTTGTGGAAAGTTTTTCTGGGAATAGCACCTACTATAGAATGGATTGGGAGTAATAGTGAGGATGGTCAATATTTGCATTTAGATCAAACTTATCATTTTCAGTCGTGTGTAAGAGATCCTTATGTGTTTGTGGTTGGAAAACTATAACTAAGAATGCTCTATTTTATGAAAGTGGGGCGTTTTATACCTGTTTGTCTCAGAATATTTTACAGAATGGAGATTTCATTACAATGGCTTGAAGGCAGTGGAGAGTGTGGATTCCAGTGCAACTAAACCGAATTTGGCAATCATCACCTGAGCGTCAACTGCTGTTCCATATGGCTCAAGAAACCCTGAAGTGCTCAAAGCAATTTGTGGGACTGTTAATAGCTGGCATATTGGGACTGATTGGTGTTATTGCAGCTGCTGCTACAGCTACCATGAACTTGCATGAGACTGTGCAGACTCAGCAATATGTGCATGATTGGCATAAGAATGCTAGTGACTTATGGCATAGTCAAGAACATATAGATAAAGAATTAAATGATAGAGTTAATGATCTAGAATCAGCAGTTTTACATCTTGGAGATCAAGTATATAACTTAAATTTACTTAGGGGTTTAAAATGTGATTGGAATGAGAGTAATTTTTGTATTACTCTGCTTGCTTATAATAATTCTATGTTTGACTGGGAAAAGATTAAAAATCATTTGGTAGGTCATAAGGGTAATATGTCATTAGAAATAGAAGAATTATAGAAAAAGATTTTGGAAATATCTCATAATCAGATTTATGTAGCTGATAAGGATATCTTTAATGATTCAATTTCTCATTTCAATAAGTTTAATCCTGTAAATTGGGGAAGTCTCAACATTTTTTATCAGCATTAGGAATAGGACTTTGTGTGTTAATCTTGTTGCTCATTGTTGTTGTCTGCCTGGGATGAGGTGTTTGCCGAAGACTGCACCATGTGAATGCTATGGGACAAGCCAATAATTTTGTACTTGCAGGAACCTTGCAATGAGTCCCCCATGGTCAGTGGGCTTGGCTGGTAGTCAATGATGGGTAAGACTCTCAGAGAAGGGCAACCTAAGACAGGCACAGCCACCCTGACTAAAACAAAAAGGGGGAAATGTGGGAAACAAAGGCATGTTGTTTCCATGGAAGCAAGTTACTTCCTTGACCACTGAGTCATGCTGTCTCCATTGCTATACATGCAGGTCATAAATCTAGCAAGGAGATGTGTACATTCAGGTGGAATGAGGACTAGGTAGAATGGAACAACCTGGGCAACAAGATTTATGCATTTTCTCAACAATATAATAGAACATTGAAATTTTGTCCTTTGAATTATAATCATAGCATTTGATCCATTGCATTACACAGGTTGAGGTAATGAGAATATTTAGCAAGAATAGTTGCTGGTTCTCAGGATTGCTTGGGGTATATAAAGAAGCCCCTGAGATTAATAAACTTGTCTGATGAGCTTGACGCTTCAATGCTCTCAGATCCCCTGATCCCAATCTCTCTTTGTCTTTCATTCCCAATACCTTTCAGGTCCATGACTCTGACACCCTCATATCAAAACTCCAACTCTGTCCTTTGCCATACCCTTTATCTGTGAATCCCCACCCACCAATGGGTCTCCACCCAATGCCCTAATGATGTGGCCCAATCAAAGCCCTAATCATAACTCAATCATGCCCAGGTACAGATGAGATTACAAGCATAATACAATATTTCTTTTTTGAATTCATCAATTAAATCAAACTGCTACATCATGCAAGCTCAATTTAGCATAAGCCTAAGGTTTTAAGGTATCAACAGATCTTAGGCTCTATCCTAAAGTTGGCAATTTATACAAAACTCAAGTACTGTTGAAATCAAAGTTTGATTTCCTTTCATTAGGTTAAAACTTATTTTTTTCTACCATAAACATCTAGGAGCACACTATAAGGAATCCTTTAAAGATGCTGTTTTTGAATCATTAAGCCTTTTAGGACTTCTGAAGATCAATCAAATGATACACTCCCTAATTTGTTGAAGACCAGGAGTTTCTTTTTCAAATGCACACCTCAAATGGTTGTCCTTGGTTAATTCAAACATTCCCCAAGTAGCCACTGCAAACTCAAGTCATCCTTGGGGAGATTCACCCATGTATTCAGAAACAAATATGAACTGGTGCCACAGTGAGAAAAGGGATATGAGAGAATTTTTCAGGAAAGAATAGAGATTTAGTGTTGGAAACTGAGGCACAGTGGCCTCTCAAGGAGAGATGTGCTGTCTCCATGCTAGTGCTGTCTCCATGGCTATGGTTGCAACCTAAGAAATGTGGTAATTAAGAGTTCCTGGAAAATGGGATGAAGCTGTTAAAGGCTGAAAGAAAAGATGAGCACATACCTTTTGTAGTGAATAGAACACTTGGACTTTGTACCTTGAGATAAGATTTTTAAAATTCCTTAGACTATGGGTAATGCTGATAGTTAACACTATCAGTGTTAGTTAACACTATAGTGTTGCTCCTTAATGTCACATATGCTTTGTTTGTGCTTATTGGCACATAGGCTACCTTTGCCTGCTTCTTGGCACATACAATAAAGTTGTCTGATGAGCTTGAGGCTTCAATGCTCTCAGATCCCCTGATCCCAATCTCTCTTTGTCTTTCATTCCCAATACCCTTTGGGTCCATGACTTCAACAACTGGTGCCCAACATGGGGCCTGAAGAAGTCAGTGAGTCTTCCAAATCAGTATCGGGAACCACAGAAAAGACCTCATCAAGGGTCATGTGACATCCAAAACCGAGTGAGTTGTCTTCTTTTAAGTAACATTTTCTGCAAAGTCATCAGGGTAATGGGTAATCAAACGGGATGTGTGGAAGCATAGTCACAAGTGTTAGGGAAAGTTAATGGGGTGCCTGTAAAAAGCTATGAATTACTAGAATTGTTAGCTTTAAAACAAAAGCATTGTTACTGGCTTCAGCCTCAGCAAAATGTTTTAAATTTGAAACAGTGGAGATGTGTAATGAAAACTTTATGAAGAGCATATCAAAAAAGGGAATTCATTCCATTATCAGTATGGGCCTTATGCCATCAGATAGAGGCAACTTTAGATCCTTTACAGTCTGAAGAAGGAGAGAAAAATGAAATTACTGTATTTTCTAAGCCCATAATTAAATTTGAAATGAAAGAAAGTAAATTGGGACAAGAACCGGAGCTTGAGGTGCTCAGTATAGTCTTAGTAGTAATTCAAAAATGTGTGTTAATGGTCTGTCTAAACTTCTAAATAAGAGCTTAACTACATTTATGCTACTCAAGTATCTTAACTGATTGCTGATAACTAATAAAAATGTTTCCAAGCACAAGGTTGCATGTTACAGGCAACATGGATTCCAGAAGAAATCTTACCTCTTAAAAAGTAAAATCTAAGATGTGATATAACAGAAAACTTAAAAACAACTATACCAAGAAAGTAAGAATTATGAGTCAATTGTAAACTGTACGTTTCTGTTAATGTGTTGTAATAGTTTTGTGTTTGTTTGTTCAATGTCAGTGTATATTTTGATACCTCCAGATGGTGATATAAATTAATGTAAAGAGCTCTATTCAAATGACCAAATATTATTAAATAAGCACTTATATTAATACATAAATTTAAATGTTAATAAGATCTATACATTGATAAAAATTGTAAGTCTATTAACAAAATTACTATAAGTCTTTTAAAAAATAGCTTTCACCTAGATTGAAATGAAAAGTTTATTTTTCTTCACAGGATAAAATGAAGTATATAAAACTTAAATGAATATTTAAAAGGTTAAAAGTTTGTGGGAATGCTGCCTGAAATTTAATACATTTTTTCCTAAAAGGTGTGTTTTGTCCTAAACAGAATGGCTAATTTTCATAAACTCTTGGAACTTAAATTCATGTGGCAAGTTGTAGAAGGTATTGTGGTAATTTTAAGTAAGGGAATGTGTTCTGTGAAGGTAAAATTTGTCTTCAAATAATATAATTACAGTCTATATGGTTATAAATAATTATAAGAAGTTTAATGAAGCATTGTTTAAATTAAGGTATTTAAATGGCTAATTCCAAAAAGTAATTATTAAATAAAAACTGAATTGATAATAATAATAAAAAATAATTTTACAACAGGAAAACTTGTCAGCAGCCAGCCTCCCCTGCCAACTTGCTTCCAGGGGACTGTTTCTAGTATTGCATATTACTGAGTATTTAAAGTGAAGGAATGTTCATTATTTTAACAAGCTTGTTTAGTGTTGATGGTGATTATATGTTGTAAGAAGTTTGCCTGGTAACTTAATATGTAGAATATATGGAATGTATTTTTATTGTTAAGGAAAAAGGAGATGATTTTGTCCTAAAATAAAATAACTGGTTACTAAGAAAATGTAAAATGTGGAAATAAACCTGAATAAATACAGAAAGTGCAAAAGGTTTGTGGAAAAGAAATTTTTATGATTAAAGGTAAATAAAATTTGATGGGTCTGTCTATAAAGTTTTAAAGGGTTTAGGCAAAGATAAAAATTTTGTCCTTTTTCAAAGTCTCTCATTATTAGTCTGTTTTGGTAAAAGTTTCCTGAATAATCAGTATACAAAGAAAGTGTTTTATCAAAATAGCTTCTTTGGACAAAGAAACAAGACGCAGTAAAAAGACACAGAAAACAGACAACCAGGGGAGGAGAGGGGAATTAAATAAATAAATAAAAAATAAAATAAATCATTAAAAAAATAGCTTCTTGTGCTTTAACCTCATCATTTCCTCAGTGTTTAAAGAAGGGTCTTATCGCTTTTAAAGGAAAATAATGTTTAAACCTGCTTTCTAAAAATCAGATCTTGAAAAGTAGCTTTCTTTTTCAAACTAATTACAAGAGATTTGTTCTTTTACCTTGAAAGAAAAATTAAAGTAACAGTTAAGTTCATTTAATATGTTATAAGTTGAGTGTTTTAAAGTGTTATAAAATTAACAAGAGTTTTTAACCCCCTGTTAAAGTTGTATGAGTAAAAGTTTCAAGTGAGTACTTAAGAGCATATAAATTTACCAGTATTTCAGCATAATATTAAACAGAAGTACAATGTGGTTAATTATGGTTTTAATTATTATAAAAAGGTGTGTGTCACAGAAACAACCTCCTATAAATTAAAATAATAACATTGTAGTATGCAGCAGTCTCAAATATTGCTAGTTTGTTGCAAGAAGTTAAGGTCCAGCTGTGTCATTATCACTTTGTTTTAAAACGTGCTAAGACTTTCTTTAGTAATTCCTTAGGCAAGTCAAGCCAGTCTGCATTCTCCTACCTGTAGAAAAGTCAACAATGGACTTTTGCAGTACCTCTACAAGGCTGTGTGTATAGCCCAACCATCTGTCCTGGCAGGTGATAATAATCCAGCTGTGTAAAATCAGTGGCTGAAACTCTACTGATGACATTATGTTAACCAGTAATCCTTTTTTCAGAATGAAAAAAAACATCAGAGACAATAGTATCTTATCTTAAGAGCCTGAACTAAGCAAACAATTGGGACAGGCTGCAGGGTCCCTGATGCTCTATCAAATTCTTCAATGATGTTTAGTTTGGTAAAACAAAACTATAGCCTGCTGTAATTGATAAAGTACAATGTTTTCTCACGTTAACTTAGTTTGTAATATTGTTAGAATACTGAAAATCTTTCATCTCTTAGTCTCAAATATTAAAACCATTGTATGTAATAATTGAGAAAAATCCTTCATGAAAGTAGGAATACCTCCAGCAAGCTGCTTTTAATAATAATAAAAGGAAGGTAAATTGTGGACATTAACTTAGCCTATGAATTGGATGTAGCAAGCACCCATAGTGGCTTTGGGTGGTGTTTGTGGCAAAAGCAAAATTCTAAACAAGTACCCCTTGGGTTTTAATCACAATTCTGGAAAGATGTCAAAAGCAAAACATAAAAAGGAAATTGTGTGCAGCATAGGAAGTCCTGCTAAAAGTGAAAGACTTAACCCAATAGTGTCTGGTCACTCTAAAGACTGCCATCCCTATCCAGGGGTAGATTGCAAATACTAAAAACAAAACAGAAATGATGGACTGTTATAAATCACCCTCAGATTATGAAAAAACATCCAGGTGACTGTCATGTCCCTGCCACTCCTCTAACATCCCTTTTAGGACTGTTAACACAAATGCCTTTATAAAAATCTAGGCCCTACCACTGAAACCTGAAAAAAGGGAGAGTGACTCTACCAGAAAGATTAACATCATGAGTACCAAACCTTATGGTGACTAACCCAGCAGTTCCAGCTGCCTGTTACTTGCCAACAGCTCATAGACATCACCCATAAGTTCCTTCATGTTACAGCCAATGACTTACATCAGATCCCTCCTGCTCTTGAGAGGAATCAGCCCTTAGATAACATGTGGCAATTGCTACCATGCATCACATTAACTTTACAAATTCTGGAACTATGAACTTACAGCTTGTGTCTGCCTATGGACTTTGTGACTTTGGGCCTTTGTGCTCTCTCCTTATGCTAACATTACAAAAGAGAATAGATACCAGTCCCTTGGACTAATGACACTCATAGTCATAACCTACAAAAGAATTTGTGGAAAATATTTCTTGGAATTGCCCCTACTTATGAATGGTTTGGAAATATAAATAAGACAAGACAGTATTTGATGCTTAAACAGACATATCATTTTAAAGCCTGTGTTAGAGATCTATTTGTTTTCATAACTGATAAGATAACTCTTAAGAATGACTCAGTGTTTTATGAAAATGGTGCATTTGTATAGTCTATCAGAAAGTGTGTTGCAGGATGAAGAAACAATAGTAATGGCCAGAAGAAGAAAATGCATCTGGATACCAGTGAGAATGATGCAGATTTGGCAGTTATCTTCTGAAAGTCAATTATTGCTACATAAGAATTCTTGAAATGGACTAAATGCTTTATTGGGCTGCTTATTATAAGTATTTTGGAACTGATTGGAATCATTACAGCTGCTGCTACTGCTGTGGTAGCTTTACATAATCAGGTTAATATTTAGAATCTGCTGTTTTGCATATTGGAGATCAATTGTATAATTTAAACTTAAGGTGATTGAAATGTAATTGGAATGAAAGTAGTTTCTGTATAACTCCACTTGCCTATAATTCATCTGATATAGAATGGAAAAAATTAAGACTCATTTATTAGGCCATAAAAGTATTATCTCTCTGAAAATAATTGAATTACAAAGGAAAATATTAGAAATGTCTCAAAATCAAATTCATGTAACCAATGATAAGGATATTTTCTCAGATTTGATTTCACATATTACAAAATTTAACCCAGTTAATTGGTGGAAATCACAGCATTCCTGTCAGCTTTAGGAATAGGGTTAATCATATTTGTTCTGTTGCTCATGATTCTCGCCTGTGCCAGACAGTGCTTTCAAAGAAAATTGCAAAGTGTAACAGCCATGGGACATGCAAATAATCAGGTGCTAGCAAAGGCACTTCAATAATATCCCCAAGTTGAAGAGCTTGACTGGTATTCAATGACAGGTAAGACTCTCAGAGGAGAGCAACCTAAGATAGGAATGGTCACCTCGACTAAAACAAAAAGGGGGAGATGTTGGAAACTGAGGCACAGTGGCCTCTCAAGAAGAGATGTGCTGTCTCCATGGCTATGCTTGCAACCTAAGGAATGTAGTAATTAAGAGTCCTGGCAAATGGGATGAAACTGTTAAAGGCTGAAAGAAAAGATAAGCACATACCTTTTGTAGTGAATGGAACACTTAGACTTTGTGCCTTGAGATAAGATTTTTAAAAATTCCTTAGACTATGGGTAATGCTGATAGTTAATACATGTTGCTTCTTAATGTCATGTATGCTATGTTTGTGCTTATTGGCATGTAGGCTACCTATGCCTGCTTCTTGGCACATACACTGGGGTATATAAAGAGCCCCTTGTAAACAATAAAGTTGTTTGATGAGCTTGAGGCTACAATGCTCTCTGATTCCCTGATCCCAATCTCTCTTTGTCATTCATTCCTGATACCCTTCAGGTTGGCAACTCCGACAATTTAGATTATGAAGTCCCCATGATCAAATAAAGGTTCCAAAAATGAAAATTTTATAAAGGTCTGTATTAGTCAGATTCTCTAGGGAAACAAAACCAACAGAGGATATCTGTAAATAGTTTGAAGTTTTATAAAATTGCCTCATGCAACCATGGCAATGCATAAGTCCAAATTCTTCAGGGCAGGCAGCAAACCAGGGGTTCCAGTGAAGGTCTTTGATGAGTTCCCAGGAGATGCTAAAATAGAGATAGGACATGCCTTAAACCAGTAACACTTCCTTATTATATTTTCTAAAGAGATTTTTCAACATCATAGTTTCAACAACATACCTGACAATTTCCTGTGTTCACATGATACCCCTTAATCCTTCCCGCAATTCCATGGACCATCTGACCCATCCTCCCAACCCTAGGCCCCCTGAAGCCTGCAAAGCCCAACCCAATAGTATCCCTATGCCTCTGTCTTATTCCTTCATTGCACAACTACTTATCTCCACTTTATCATAGATTTTGCCTGTGTGGGCATTGGCTGACAAACTTTCTCTCTTCCCATATTTTCTGTAAGCCTATCTTCCAGTCTCTAGCTCTCTGAGACAGCTTGATTTGCTTAATTCTTATCAGGTACATCATGTAGTATTTGTCCTTCAGTGCCTGGCTTGCTTCACTTAACATAAGGTCCTCAGGGTTCATCCATGTTATCCCATGTGTTAGTACTGTATTCCTCCTTACAGTTGAGTAGTATTCCATTGTATGTATATATCACATTTTGTTTATCCATTCATCTGTTTGATGGGCATTTGGATTGATTCAAACTTTTGGCAAATAGTGAATAATGCCACTATGAACACTGGTGTGCATGCATCAGTTCGTGTCCTTGTTTTCAGTGCTAGGTATATACCCAGCAGTGGAATTACTGGGTCATATGGCAAATCTATAGCTAGTTTTTTGAGTAACTACCAAACTGTCCTCCAGAATGGCTGGATACTTCTACATTCCTACCAGCAGTGGATGAGGGTTTCCATTCCTCCACATCCTCTACAGCACTTATAGTCTTCTGTTTGGTTTTTTTTTTCATTTTTTTAATTCATTTTGTAAAAATATTACATTCAAAAAATATGAGGTCCCATTCAACCCCCCCCACTCTCACCCCACCATTCCCCCCCCCCCCCCAGCAACACTCTATCCCATCATCATGACATATCCATTGCATTTGGTAAGTATATCTCTGGGCATCGCTGCACCTCATGGTCAATGGTCCACCTCATAGCCCATACTCTCCCACGTTCCATCCAGTGGGCCCTGGGAGGATCTACAATGTCTGGTAATTGTCCCTGAAGCACCACCCAGGACAACTCCAAGTCCTAAAAGCGCCTCCACATCTCATCTCTTCCTCCCATTCCCTGCACCCAGCAGCCACCATGGCCACTATTCCAACACCAATGCCACATTTTCTCTGTGGACCTTGGATTGGTTGTGTCCATTACACCTCTATGTCAAGAGGAGGCTTAGATTCCACATGGATACTGGATGCAATCCTCCTGCTTTGAGCTGTAGGAACTCTAGGCTCCAAGGTGTGGTGACATTCTTCAACTCCCTGTTAGCTGAGTGGGGTAAGTCCAATAAATCAGAGTGTAGGAGTTGAAGTCTGTTGAGGCTCAGGGTCTGGCTATCATATTGTCAGTCCAGAGATTCAAATCCCCTAGATATATCTTAAACCCCAGCACCAACTACAATTCCAGTAAAGTAGCATGAAAGGCTTGTGAAAAGAGATCACATCTGAGTCCAGCTCCATCACGCAGAAACACCAGCTCCAAAGAAGGGCCAACTGGCATGGCAGTGAACCCCATCTGCCATGACCATAGAACCTGTGGGTCTCTTTAGCCCTCAAAAGAACCAATACCTGGGGTTGTATCTACTTTATGTGTCTCTGAGACTCTACTCAGGTGTACATAAGGGCAATCCTTCTGACATCCTCCAGACTTTTTTAGAGACTCATAGCCGTATAAACTCATTTGTCCTTCCCATTTCCCCCTTACTTTAGGTCAAACAGCATTTTTAACTCCTGTTATTGTATGTAGACAGGGATATTCTGCTGGTCCACATTGAACCTTTAATTCAAGGTCATTTTCTAGTTTCATCATCAGTTGGTACTTGGTAGTGATCCCTCAGTGCCAGGGAGGCTCATCCCCAGGTGACATGTCCCACGCTGGGGGGAAGGCATTGCATTTACATGCTGAGTTTGGCTTTGAGACTGGCCACATTTGAGTAACATGAAGGCTGTCAGGAGGAAACTCCTAGGCACAGTGCTGCTCTAGGCCTTGTTCTTATTTCAGGCATATAGGCTCACAAGCATAGTCATTAGTATCAGGGGCTCACTGTTGGACCCTCATTCCTTCCTGGTCCTTACTGTTGCACCTGGGGGACTGCCACTGCTCCCCTAGGGACCACGAAAGAGCCCCCCCCAGCCAGTAACCCAGTACCCCCCCCAGCTGTAGTTTTTAATTGTTTCCACTATGAGTATATCCAAACATTACCATGCACCCTGGACATATGCCCTGTATAACTCCCTGTCAACAATATATCACCTGTCAATAACATCCTATACCAGTATTCCTGCGCTGCCATTGTTGAGCCACTCTGTGATCCAAAACTTCCTGAAAAGTGAAGCCCAATATAATGTCAGGATCCCTTACTAGTAAAATGGAATATAGCGATGGGTTTAAAGGTTAGATATAGATATACGTACTGATTTGGAAAAATTCTACATCCTATCTTTTTCTTTTCTTTTTTCCTAATGATTGAGCTTCTCTTCACAAGAGCCCTAGATCACAGTAATTCATATATACAATATACAGTACTCCCACACATCCACCATAAAACCTTTTCCCTTCCACAGCAATATTCTTATAACTTATTCATATCATATTTACTTAAACTGATGTACAGACTCTGAGACAATAGCTTTCAAACAAGGTGACATCTGTGCTTACATTGTGGCCCATTGTGCTTACATTGTGGTCCATACTTTAGGATATACAGTTTTCTAAATTTTTAGTTATCCTATGTTTTACATTATAGTTTACATTATTAGTCTGTCATCCCCTATATGTTTATGGTGTAATATTACATGTTTTCTATCCATCCTTGTGTACTCTCGTGAAACTCCTCTCTTACCCCCACATTTACCTTGGTTCCATCCATTCAACATCCATTTTCCTCTCCCCTTGGGGCCCACAGTGACAGCCAACCTCCATTTCCCAAGGAGCCACGTCCAGAGATACTTGCAACAGTGTTCAGGGCCTGACTTGCTCAACTGCCCTAATGCCCTGGGAGCCACCCTTTCTCTCAAGAGATACAGTTCCCTCTATCTGATGGCATCAGTCCTCCCCAGGATGTGGGTCCACCCCACTCTCACTACTTGGGTCTCTACCCAATGGTACAACCCACTCTGGCAAAATGAGTATTCAAACATTCCCCAGGAGTCCGTCCCGCATCAGACCATCCCCTCCGAGCATCCTATACAGGTAACCCTCCTAGTTATATTTTGATACGATTTTCTCAACATTTTACTCTCAACCAACACCTGACACTCTCCTATGTTCGTATGTTGCCCCTCCCTACCCCCAATTTTTGGGCAATATTACCCATCCGCCCAGCCCCAGCCCCCCTCAAACCCTCAAAGCCCCACCCAAAGGCAACCCCTTGCCCCCATTTTATCTCTTCTTTGTGTTCATACTTACTGCCAGCTCATCACAGATTCCACCCCTGCAGACGTCGACTCAAATCCTTCCTCTACCCCCGATTTCCTGTAAGCCTATCTTCCAGAGTCTAGCTCTCTGAGGCAGCTTGCTTATTTCATATCATTGAGGTCATGTAGTATTTGTCCTTCAATGCCTGGGTTGCTTCACTCAACATAAGGTTCTCAAGATTCATCCATGTTATCACGTGTTTGTAGTGTATTTGTTCTTACAGCCGAGTAGTATTCCATTGTATGTATTTATCACATTTTATTGATCCACTCATCTGTTGATGGGCATTTGGGTTGATTCCAACTTTTGGCGATAGTGAACAATGCTGCTATGAACATTGGTGTGCATATATCAGTTTGTGTCCTTGTTTTCAGTTCTGCTGGGTATATACCCAGCAGTGGTATTGCTGGGTCATATGGCAAATCTATGGTTAGTTTTTTGAGAAACCGCCAAACTGTCCTCCAGAAAGGTTGGATCCTTCTGTATTACCACCAGCAGTGGATGAGTGTTCCCCTTTCTTCACATCCTCTCCAGCACTTATAATCTTCTGTTTTTTTAACAGCTGCCAATCTAATGAGTGCAAGATGGTATCTCATTGTACTTTTGATTTGCATTTCCCTAACAGCTAGTGATGTTGAGCACCTTTTCATTTGCTTTTTAGCCATTTGTATTTCTTCTTTGGAAAAGCGTCTGTTCAAATCTCTTGCCCATTTTTAAAATGGATTGTCTTTTTATTTTCAAGACACAGGATTTCTTTTTATATGCTTGATAGGGGCAACTGGCACAGGGTTCACCTGGGGCAGGCTTCTAGGGAGTATGTGAGTGCTTATTTTGCCATACTGTGTTATATCAGTGGGTGGAGACCAGCACAATGAGTGAGAAGGTGTTATACCAGGCCAAAAAGTAGGCCTGACATTCTCAAATAGAGGGGAGCGTATCTCTTGAGAGCTGGGTGGCTCCCAATGGGGGAGGACTAGTGTGTCAAGCTCTCAGCATTGGTGCAAGTATCTATGAATTTTGTCTTTCAAGCAATAAAGCTTGGTTGTCACTGTGGGCCCCAATGGAAAGGGAGAGAGGAATAGAATGGAATGAAGAGGGTTTAACTGGTGGCAATGGAAGTGTTCTGCATGATCCTGCAATGATGGATACAGACCATGTTAAATTTCACCAAAATTTTATAAAAGTGTATGGTCTAAAATGTAAACCATAATGAAACCATGGTTAGTAGCTATGTATCAATATTTGTACATCAGTTGCAGCAAATGTGACATCCACGTTTAAAAAGATCATTGCTAGGGAAGGGGGAAAAGGGTTTGATGTTGTGTATATGGGAGTTCTATATATTCTAAATGTGACTTTACTGTGATCTAAAACTTTTTTGAAAACATCATTTTAAAAAAGGATGCAGACACAGGAATAAATGGAAAAGATTGCCTTGCCACTCTACATATAGAGCAACACCTAATACAGTGATGAAAGGCAAAAAGTAAAAAAAAGTTTTGAATCACAGAGGGGTTCAACTATGGCAGAGGAGGAACACTATGTAGGATGTCATTTAAGGAGGATGCATGGGTGGGAGGGAGTTTTCCAGGACATGCATATAAGTTATAAACATATGTTTGGATGTTTGTTGGGTATTGACATAATGGGTAGAGTTTCACATGATAACAGAGGGAGTGCTGCCCATTTTAATTGTTCTAAAGTGACCCTGCTGCTACATACTACTGGTATACAAGATATCAAGAAGTACAAGAATGAAATGAAACCACTGTCTATGATCTGAGCTTCCTGCCACTCTGAAGTAGGTCCATATAGTTTTCTTGTTTATTTCTGTAGGTTAAAATAATATATTTTGCCTGATTTCAATAACTTATAATTTTTGAAATTTGTCTTATGACTCAGAATATACTCTTTTCAAATATTTCATACACACATGCAGACATTTTATTCTGCAGTTCTTTGGTAGAGTGTTTTATAAATATCTTTTGGTTCTGCTGTTGATTAGATAGGTCAAGTCTTCTCTATATTTTTAATGACTTTCTGCTTACATTCTATTATTTTTTAGGGTGAGTTTTGAAATAGCCAAATAAAATTGTTGATTTTTCTGTTTTTTCATTCAGTAGTAGCAACAGTTTTTCATGTAGTTTGAATTAAACAATATATAGTCTTGATGAATTGAACTCTTTTTTATATTGAAGTGTTTCACTTTATCCCTTGTAATTTTCTTTGCTCCAAAATATGATTTTTCTAATGTTAACACAGTCATTCCAAATTTCTGTTTTTAGATCTTTACATGAAAACCTGTGTTTATAAATGTAAAGTGGGTTTCTTATGGAAATAATATAATTGGTTCTGCTCTTTTAAATAAAATCAACCTCTTCCTTCTACCTGAATTTTACCACAAACCAATAAATTGCTCTAACAAAGTCCATAATAATTGTGCTGTCTCAGTATACATTGAAGGGACCACCTGCAATTTCCCCTGTCAGAGTCCTGGATGAAGTTCTACCCTCCCCCACTTCAAGCCCAACTGCCCTCTGCCCCTCCCCCCTGTAGAATGTCTGAGTGCTCCGTTCTAGTCCTGTTGAGATTCAAACTTCTCCACCCTTTCCGTGGATTCCTGAGAATCTGTTGGCAGCGGTTCACTCTCAGGGCGTAGAAATGAATCTTGTTTATGTGTGATGAATCTGGACTCAGATGGGATCTCCCTTCATAAGACTTTCATGCTAATGTGCTGGAGGTGCAGTTAATGTTGGGGTTTAAGATATATTTAGGGGATTTGAATCTCTGGACTGACAATGTGATAGCCAGATCCTGAGCCTCAACAGACTCCAGCACCTACAATCTGATTTATTGGACTTACCACACTCAGCTAAGATGGAGTTGAAGAAGGACAACCACCACACCATGGAGCCTAGAGTGATTACAACTGAAAGTGGGAGGATTGCATCCAGCATCCAGGTGGAATCTGAGCCTCCTCTTGACATAGAGGTGCAATGGACACAACCAATCCAATGTCCACATAGAAGAGGTGGCATTGGATTGGGAAAAGTGGACATGGTGGACGATGGGTATGGGGAAAGGCAGGAAGAGATGAGAGGTGGAGGCGTCTTTGGGACATGGAGCTGCCCTGGATGGTGCTTCAGAGGTAATCACCGGACATTGTAAATCCTCACAGGGCCCACTGGATGGAATGGAGGAGAGTATGGGCCATGATGTGGACCATTGTCTATGAGGTGCAGAGGTGCTCAAAGATGTACTTACCAAATCCAATGGATGTGTCATGATGATGGGAACGAGTGTTGTTGGGGGGGTGGGGGGGTGGGGCTGAATGGGACCTCACATATATATTTTTAATGTAATATTATTACAAAGTCAATATAAAAAAAAAAAAGAAATGAATCTTTGCTAGAGGTTGTCAGATAGTGGTGGTCCATGTCCAAGCATACCGAGGTGACTTCAAAAGGTAAGCACTTAGGATAAGGTGTTGTGTTATCAGGGTCCCTGATATCCTTCAAATCCATATAAATTCACATTTGACCCATCTTCTTGGAACAAGATTTGAGATGAATCTTGAGGAAGGAGAAATCACTGGACTCCACCAAGAACCTCTCACCTGGAAATTGGTGGGGTAGGTTAGAAAGCCAAGACTTAGAGTTGAGGAAGGGGTCTCCTTAGAGGTACATTTAGATATGTGAGAGGGCTACAATAGGTATGAGAAAGTTTGGATGCAGGAAGAGTTTCTCTCTAGAAAAAAACCACATAACAAGTTCATTAAATGGTAGTGGGTTTATGTTGTGTGGTAGTGTAGAGAGGCTTGTCTCCACCCTTTGTCATTACTTCACGCACCTGAGAATGTATGATTTTACTGGAAGAATATGACCTGGGGTAAATGAGATCCTATGGGGACAGTTAGAATCAATGGTCTAACGTAAAAAAACTTTTTGGTAGAGTTCATCGTGGCCAAGTTAGCAGAGAAATATCCTGTCTGTCTGGATATATCCAGGCAGCCTGGAAGTTACTCTAACTGTCCCAGCCCAGAGCCTCTAAGCTCCTACCAGCCCAGAGGCCTTTTGCTTTCACTCCTGGCAAATGTTTTCTTTGATTCAATGTGTCCAGGGCACTTGTGGTAACTTTAGCTAGTTTTACAGATCGGGTTTACCTGGATTTTATGACTTTTTCTTAAACTGTGTAAACTCAGGTGTTCAACCAATTCATCTTCTCTAATTCCTCACGGTGAACCCTCAGCTCTTCATTTTAAAGTTGAGGTGAAGATGTTGCTCATAGTCCATGAATAATTCATGGTCATGGAATAGATAGTGGCTGCTATTTGTTTTCAGTAAAACACTCAATGAAGGGTGGTTTCTTTCTGAAGAGGGGAAGGAGAAGAGATACAATTAGGTATATGTTACTCTATCACCAATAGTGCTAGAAGTAATAGTAGTATTGGTAACAGTCTGAAGAGATGATGCAGAACATAATCTTAAGAATTTTCCACCTTTATAACTACCTTGTGCTGCCTAGAACTTACCCAAAAGAACATCCCTTATCTGCTCATGAGCATGCTGAGGGGTATTTTTCCCAAAGAATTCCTTGACAACAGCTCTTTGGTCAAGAGGCTGACTGAATGCCTTCACCAAATATTGAGTCTGGCTGAATTTCTGGTAGCGATTTCCTCAGAGAGGGGCTGTCCTGATAGCACGTGCTTCTTTCTCCTTCACACTCAGAGGTCTGGGAGCCTCACTGAATGGGAGCAAGTTCTCTTATGGGAAAACCCTGATCTGGAGTTCTAGAACCTAAAATCACTAGAGGGACAGGTGCTATTCTGAATTTCCTCCACCTAGGTGCCTGCTCACTTTTTGAAATTCAAAGCTCTGCTCTCTTGACATATGCATGGCCATTTCAACAGAACGGCATGCCTGTTCCAGCACCACAAAGAAGAAACACGTCTCTCAGTGAGAAGGTGATTTATTGCAAATACACAAGCAAGGAACTGGGATAATCTTCCCAAAACCAGTTCAAAGTGAGAATGGGAACTTGAATTTGTATAGGGAAACACCCAGGGGAGAGATGAAAAGAAAAGCAAGTCCAAAACAAGAAACAAGTGATGACTTTAGACCTTCCAGGGGTCTTGTGAGGAGGGTACCTGCAATTTTCCAGTCCTGTGTTTTATCTCAAGCATGTTAAACTCACAATCACTCAGTTTCTGTGATTTATCAGTGACAGTTTAGATTCAGGTACTGGTGCTTCTGATGCTATTCTCTGGTTTTGCCTTCAGTTGATATTTCATTCTTCTTGTTCCTGTAACCGGAACTGGGAAGGTCTGGTTGATGTCCTCTTAGGAGCTAAGGAGAAAGAGTAACTATTAAGATTGGATTAAGAGAAAGCTATCTTAGTTATGTCTGCATAGATCCAGAGCTGCGTAGGTGAAGAAATTTTTAATAAGCACTTTTTCCAGCTCTCAATTTCCTAGTGAATAAAGGACAGCTCCAGATAGCCTCAAGAGTGTTGCCTTTGTGGCCTCTAAATCCACTCATTTTCTTGTCTCGACAGCATCTCCAGTGCTGGGACCAGACAAGACCATGAACTCTGGAGTCTCCCTGTATCCTGGCACTGCCCTGCCAATCCCTTCACCCATTCCTGGCCCACCGCCCCCACCTCCCTGGGGGCAGCACCTACCCCCATCTTTCCTTCCTGGCAGCTCTCTGCTGCTGCCTGCATTCCCCAGGCCACAGTTGGTGACAGGAAGTGGGGGCCTTGTCCCCAGTGGGACTGGAGGTGAGAAGATCATTCTTCAAATCACAAAACTACGGGGACCAGCAGAGCCCCCTCCTACTCAGCCCTTTGTCCTTCCTCAGATGCCCCACATTTCAAGTGACCCAAGGATCCTCTGTGGGGGTGCTCAGCATGCCCCTCCTGGGATCTTGAGGGTCTCTTCTCTGGAGTCCTTGATCGCAGCCTCAGCTGTGGGGTGCACCCAGTCTGCTGAGGGAGGCTGGACCCCAGGCCTTCCTCCTCAAGCTCCACCACCAGCTGCCCAGATGACCCCAGTATTCCTCCAGGGAATGCTTTCTTCAGGCCACAGGAGGCCTCCATGGAGAGAGGTCCTCCCTCCAACCAATCCAAGGATGACTCCTGTAACCCCAAGAGTGTTGTTACCCAGAACTTCCAATGTTGGCAGTGCTTCAAGTCCCTGGCCTGGAGGCACATTCGCCTAAGTCCTGATGCTGAAGCTCTTTCCTGCTTTCTCATGTGAGTGGCTTCCTCTTGGAGACACATTTGACTGTTTTGCACCATTCAGATACAGAGGACTAGGGGATGGATACCCCAGGTTAATGTCTCCAGAATTTCTTGACAGTAGGTCATGAGGAGAGAAGATCTATTTCTGGTTTATGATTGATTTTCAGGTGTCTTATCTCAATTGATACCTCCCTCTATTGGGGGTCCAGCCATTCTCTACTTTGGTATCATTATCCTAGTAACCATTTATATAAAAACTAACAATCCAAGGGGTGTCCTGACATTGAGTGAGGAGCCATGATTTGAATTGAGGTGTGACTACAAACACCACACTCTTCCCCTTGCACTCTACCTTCCAGCACAAGATTTGAGCATCCGTTGTCCAGAGAAAGCAAAATCCACAGCAATCAGGCAAATAAGTCTAGTTTTTCCCCCATACACATTGTTCTGGAGAATCCCAGTTAGAACTGGGAGGTGGTAAAAACTGTAGAGTTGTGAAGTACTTGGCTCCAACTTGATTTGTAATCCTGGAGAGGTTACCTCACTTGGTAACCTTATCTGTAAGGGTTTATTCCATTTATTGCAGAGTATTGCTTAGATGTTTACCTGAGCTAATAGACAAACTACTTCATAGACACAATTTCTCATGCTTTCCTACCTTACATGATAACTAGTCTTTTTTCTTTTTATTGTAATTCTTACTTTTTTAAATTGTTATATTATTTTAGGATTTTGAAAGGACAAGAAGAGCAAAAGAGCTCACAAAAGGCAAAATTATCCTAACTAAAGAGTGTGAATGAATGATTAGCAATGTGGCCCAAGTCCATGGGCTGTTGTGACTGTGAGGCAGAAACCGTGATGGTAATATTTTCCTCTTTTCACACCGTGAACTGCCATCCGTCTCTGCTCTGCACTGCCCCCAGTAAAATTGTGTCAACCGCAATAGAGCCTATATCAAATAACAAGACACTTAATTTTTATTTACACAATGCTTTTCGATTTTTGAACTCCCAAAAGTATCTCCTGCCCCAGGGAAGAATTCAAGGAAGTCCCCCAAATTTCCAGCTGAAGAGTCTTAATGATTCTCCCACATTCTTGAACACTCTTGGAGCAAACTCTCAAATGCAGGCAGCAGCATGATCTTCTGTATCTTGAGGCAGCCCGTGGCTGTCCATGGGCATGGGCTTTAACAACTCTTGGCTTTGCATACTAACTCCTCTTCATATTCTTTTTTTTTTAATTATTTATTTTTAAAAATTACATTAAAAAAATATGAGGTCCCAATCAACCCCACCGCCCCCACCCCCCACTCCCCCCACAGCAACACTCTGTTTTCCAAAGCACTCATCACCTAATAGTCACCTGGGAAGTTGTTTACTTAGCTTTGGCCCCTGGGAATAGGCCCGGAATCTCCTTGTAAAGTGCTCTCCCAGTTCATTCACTACACAATGCCATTGAAGATACAGAGGGAAGTCAGAGATTCCAAAACAATCATTTCATTGTTGTTCCTTGTATTGATATTCAATATTCGGTCAGGGATCATACAAGGCAGATGTACTTAAAATCACAGGGTGGGAAACGGACTTTGGCCCAGTGGTTAGGGCATCCGTCTACCATATGGGAGGTCCACGGTTCAAACCCCGGGCCTCCTTGACCCATGTGGAGCTGGCCATGCACAGTGCTGATGCGCGCAAGGAGTGCCGTGCCACGCAAGGGGGTCCCCCTTGCGCAAGGAGCCCCACGCGCAAGGAGTGCGCCCGTGAGAAGAGCTGCCCAGCGTGAAAAGAAAGTGCAGCCTGCCCAGGAATGGTGCCGCCCACACTTCCCGTACTGCTGACGACAACAGAAGCGGACAAAGAAACAAGACACAGCAAATAGACACCAAGAACAGACAACCGGGGGGGGGGGGAATTAAATAAATAAATAAATCTTTAAAAAAAATCACAGGGTACACATAGAAAGGAGATCATGAAGGGGCAGATGGTGGATAGATGGGATGGGGTTCAGGTGATGTTGGCTGGGTAGTATCAGGAAGGGGTAGGAGAAGGTGCATGTAGAATATTACTGACAAGGGGGATTTTAGCCCAGTGCTTCGACCACTGGCCCATTCGAAGCCTACCATGATCCTGGAAGAGGGACCACAGAGGGCCGTGCAGGAGTGGTGGCACACAAGCAAATTTGATTGGATGATCTACTACGACATGGCCTCAAAGTGATCCAGGGATCCTTGTTAATTTGCGAGGTTTTGTGGCTGGGTGTGATTGGGGAGGATGAAGCCAGGCAGGGGTCTTGCTTTGTTGCTGGTCAATAGAAGGGATACTTAGAGAGGGGGTGTCAACTAGGTCACTCTTCCCTGGAAATTGAAGGACCAACTCCTCTGTGCAGTCACTTTCACATTTAGTACTGGACGGTTTTTCACCTTTCTTTCATAGGATGCTCAACCCTTCTCTGACACTGCGTCTGCAGATGTCATGAAATTGAAGGTCTTAGGATGGGGTTGAGGGTAATTCCTACAGATTCTGATGACTTTAAGCCTCTAGGTTGTAGGTACTTTGCAGAGGTGACATGCTTTACAAGACATGTTTCTGCCTGTCTGGGTGTCTGGGCAGCTGGAGCCTATTGGCATAGAACTTTGGGCCCACCTCTCCTCACAAGATCATGTCCAAATGGTTCCCTGTCATTCCAGATGAGTTATGTTGGATGAGGTTGGTTAGGGGAAGCCAGGATCTCAGATATCCTGTGAACAATTTGTTCAACTGCATGTTAAACTCTTGGCGAAAACACAAAGTAATAACAAAAAAAATTAAACAGGACAGCATTGGAAATTGAATCCCCTCCATAATGTTTCCTTCTACTTTCTTTCCAAGCATTATTTCACCCCATGTCTTCATTCAGTTTACTGGTCCAAGGCTCTAGGATTCTTAGACCTGGGCACTGACCCCTCCTTTATTTATATTAACATCCCAGATACCAGCACGTCATTACTGTCAGCTCATCAGCATAGTTTTTGCTGACATCCTTGACTTGGGGATGATGGCCACCTTTGTGATCCTGTCATGTACCACAATGACAAATTTAATTCAAGAACCTATATCAAGATTGTTGAAGCCCATTCAATCCTAGTTAAAAGAGTGTATAGTCAAGCAATTACAACTTGTAGACCCAATTTTGAAAATCTGCCAAGTACCAAATTGATTCATTTTTTTCACATTCCCCTTAAGTGATGATGCTTTGCTGTAGGTGAATGGATGATGTGGGGACCTCATGAAGTACCCCCAAACTGTGGTTGTACTGCCAGGAGTAAAACCCCTCTTGGAAAAGCACTTATCCAAGACCCTGATAGCTCTCCCAAGACACTTAGTTTCCCCTATTGTTGGTGATGATCTCTTTTTGTAGGCATCGCAGTGGGCCAGGCCACCTTGTCAACACTGCCTGTGCCTTCCTCCCATGCTAGGTTCAGGGAGTTTGAAATTGAAGAAGAGAGGCAGATTCAGATGTTGGAGGAGAGGAATGGTTTCCAGTGCCCTCCACCTCCAGCCCCTCCAAATCTTCATCCACAGGTGCCCCCAGGCACTATGGAAGGCCAGAAGCCAGGTATGGCTTGTCACATTCCAACAGAAGACTAGGTGCAAAGGGGACTGAGAGAAGGCAATAAGACTCATGAGCTACATTTCTTTCAAGATTTGCCTTCTGTATTTCCAAAGGAGAAATCCATCGAGAACCTAGTTTCTCAGTTACCCTTTGTCATGGGCTAGGTCAATTTTGTCAGCTGTCATACCTACACTCTCATCTTGACTGTCAAAAGGGACATATTTATATAATATTCCTGATGATGAGGGGATGGATGAAGAGATAGCTTTCAATATCACAAGTTCCTCTTTTTCTTGAAGAGAAACTTTCTCTAAGATCATTCATCTTTTAAATTTTATCCTATAAATGTTCATGTAGTTTCAGATTAGCCTGAACCAAGTGGAAGTATTTTCTATCCCTCAAATATTACTCTAACCAATATATGGTTGGAAAGTAAAAGCTGGAGATTCATTCCACTTTTACTTCTTGACCTCTGTCCCTACCTTTAGTGTCCAATCCAAAAAAGTCTGGGCCCAAGGCCAAGGTTTCCAGCCAGAGGCAATGCAGACAGCAGTGGGCTCTGAAGACAAAGGCCCCCAAGGAGATCCCACCCAATGCCATAAAAGAGTACATTGACCTCATGGATGGGCTGGTGGGGCCTTTGCACTCAGCCTCTGAGGGGGAAGATGGAGAATGGGAAGAGGAAGAACATGGACAGCAAGAATGTGATGGAATCCATGCAAACCCGGATCTCCTCAACTACATCCACCAGCTGTGTGCAGAGGAAGACTTCATCACCAAGGTGGGTGGATTTTAGGAGAGGTGTCTAGCAGAGTCCTTGTTAGAGCACTGTCAGATGTTCAGGCCTGTGCTTCTTTCCCAGTCTGTTGATACTTGGGCCTATTCCTTATCTCCTGAGCAGTGTGCAGTGGGTACATGTATGTATTTTTGAGTCTTTGTGTGTGTGTGCATGTGTGATTGTCTCTATGTGTACCTGGTGGAGGTCATCATCCAAAACATCCACAGATTGCAGATTGAGGTGCAGTGTCAGTGCTTTCCCTCCTGCTTCCAAAACCGACAGGTGGCTCCTTCTCAAGTGTGCTCAATCCCCTTTTATTACTGTTCCCAGGTGGAGGCTGTCATTCACCCTCGATTCCTAGCAGAATTGCTTTCCCCAGGAGCACATGTAGAATTCTTGTCCCTAACAGAGGAGCTGCAGCAAGAGGAAGGACTCACGCCCACCCAGGTAAACCAAGGGTGGGACGGCCTCACAACATGTAATCTACATGACCTTGTCTAACCTACTTTGTCTTGGGCGGCATGGCTTCTGGAGAAAAATAGCGGAAGGTGTGGGGGCAAATGGAGAACCAGTAGGGAGGAAATTATGGAGAGGTATGGGGTAGGTGTGGTTAGGACTGAAAGTTTGGGAACAATGCATAGGAAGATGGGCAGAATAAGCTATAATATATGTCTACAAAACCTACCTCCCTTCTGCTCAAGTGCAGTCATCTTCACCACACATTCAGCCACCTCATATGAGAAACATCTGCAGTTATTAATTGTCTATTTCCTTGACAACAGTTGGTTGAAAAGCATCTGCTGTCCTTGAAAGATGTAGAGGGTATGGAAGCACCTCCAAATTATGATATACCTGAATTGGACACAGTTGCTTCCACATGCAAGTCTAGCAATGGTGCAGAGAGTAAAGCTGACCATGGCCAACTTCTGGGGATTCAAGTCAGTACTGATGCCCTACATTGAGATGGCAGAGCAGACAACAGCCTGGACCTCCCTAAAGACATTGCTGTCTCTCCAAGGTGTCAAGACGATCCACAAATCATAAAGAAACAAATGTCTTATCATCACCAACACCAAAGACACTCTTCCCTTAGATTTGGAAGCAGAGATGAGATGGCTCTGCAAGAAACCTTTCCAATAAGTACCAAATCCAAGCCTGCAGATGGGTCCAGTGAAGAGGAGGATGAGGAGCTCCCCAGCCTTGCATTCCTCTTGAAACCACCACATCAACTGCTGTCATGGGGACTTGTCAAGAGTCCCCTTGCTCACTCAGGCCATCACACCTCTGGAATCAAGAGAGCACGTGGAGAATCCCTGTCTGTATCATCTCTGAAAAGAGGTCACAATCAAACTCCTCATCCTGATGCCAAGTCTCCAGACACAGCTTTAGTTGAAGGTCCATCTTCTGCTGGAAGAAAATCCCACCTCATAGCTGACTTTGGGGCTTCGCAGGGGCAAATGTTGGTGCTGGGTGCCAGTCAATCCTCTCACTCTCAAAAAAGAAGGTGTGACCAACTTTTGGATCCTAGAAAGAAGCCCCGATGTGGAGAGTAGGGAGCAGGGGCCAAACTCTCCTCATAACAGACCTTTCATTGTGGACCCCCACAGTAGATTTCCTCTTGCTTAAACCAAATGACTCTACATGCTGCTTCCTGGTCCTACTGTTATTCCTTGGCATTTCTAGAGACTGTGGGGAGGACAGTGAGTGCCTTCAAAGACTTTCCAATATGACTATGATACCCTTGGTAGGGTAGGAGGAGTGGGGGTTTTGGGAGTTTTATAGAAATTTTATATAAACTTAATTTTTATTTAAAATGCTCTCAGTTCTGCATTATTGCATATGTCCAACATTGCTACTTCAGGGATGGTGGGGTGTTGAAGGTGGAGAAATATGGATGGCTGCAGTCTCGGTGGATCCACAGGTGACTGGCCTAGTTCTGCCCTCCTGCTTCAGTCTATATTCTTTCAGCCTGCTCCTGGGAAAAGAGAAATTTCATGGTCTTCCTGTTTAGTGACAAGTCCCCATTGGTCTTTCCTTATGCCTTCTCACAAGCTCTGGCTCCATTGTGGGTGGCCATCAGTGGATGGCCATCAGGATATTATCTGTATCTCCTAATACTTTCCTCATGGAAAGTTGCTCTTCTACCTTTTTGGTTTCTGGAATATCAGCTAATTTTCTATAATTGATATGTGAGTCAACACCTTCCCCAAGTGTTCTTGTGCTTTCCTTACCTAAAGGATGTAGACGTTGGTGCTTCCATGGTCCTCAGTACATGCAGGCCATGTGTTGTGTGGTTGGTTTGAGTAGACACCTCCAAGCCTGCTTCCCAGGGACATTAAGACTCAGGATTACTAAATGTGTTATTAGACTTGGCCTATTTCTTAATGCTAATAAGGACAGAAAAAGAATGTGGGGTAAAAGAAGATTCACAAGTCCATCAAAATGTATTTGTATGCAATATGATATAGGGATGGAGGATATGAAGTTGCTTTGTGTATTTCGGTACAAGAATGAGTCTTGTCCAAGTAGCTGGGGAGAGATTCATTTTTGTAGCCAAGGGGACTGACATCAGGAATTTTTGGGCTCTTCTGAGGATCACTCCACAAACACTGCTCCCTCTCCTCCCCAAATAATGACTGAAATTTTTATATGGAACACAGGTAGAAAATTACACTCATGTCTAAAATTGTTTCTTTCCAATGAAAGTCAAACCAACTTCATTGTAAAAAAAGAAACAGAAAAATAAATGGTTTGATTTGTTTAGCATGCCGTGGGCTGCCCTGCATGTGCAGGGTATATTTAAGCTGGGAGGAAGGTGGAGAAGGGCTGAGGCACTCAATCACCCCCCTACCTGGGCTCTTGTCCGGGCCCATGGTTAGAGCAGTTAGACAGCCTGGGGATCTGGGATTTAGTGACTAGGATTTGATTCTGGGGGTGTGTGGAGAATTTAGCTGAGCACTGGGTGGACATGTTCTGGACCTGAATTAAGCGGTAAGTGTCCTATGAGGATACAGTCAGGAAAAAAACTTGAGATCAAGGAGATACGCTGCACACCCTCTTTGTACTGAAAGTTTTTTTGTCACCCTCCAATCTCTAATTAACCTCTCAAATTGAGGTGTCCATGGTTCAGTCTCTCGACTCATTCTGTCAGCCCTGACAGACTCTGAGATTCCTTGACACAAACCCTTGTTCCTGGCCAGTGCTGCCTTCTCTAAATTCTAAGTTCTGATTCCTTCCCCATTGACTTTGTGGTTTCAGGCAATCCATGACTTCCAGGGTGTGTCCTCTGGGACAGCTCAGCACACACAGCTGGGGTTGCATTGCAGGGTGGTGTCCCATCACATAGGCGATAAGGTTGCCCTTTTACCAAGGGTTCCGGCACCCATGCTTGCTGCTGGCAAAGAGCTTGGGATAGAAATAGTCACATATCAGGACCCTCTCCTCTTGTCATCTTCACATATTACCCATAATTCTGCCCACAATTTCTCCTTCACCTCTACTTCTTTTTCCAAAGAAAGCAGCATCCAGGGGCTGTCTGCCCTCTACTGTCCTTTCTGTAATGGAATTTTATACTTGGCCATGCTTTCCCCAGCTGATGCCCTCTCTCTGTTCCAAGCTGGACCTCACGAAAGTGATGTGGGACTCATAGGCTGTATATCACAGAGGCAGTATGATAAGGGCTGGGCACCAAGCAACAAATGTCTAGAAGATTCCTAAGCACCATGTCATGCAGGCTCCACTTGGGTAGAGCATCCTCATCATGTGTTCCCATACTGCTTCCTGGTGTGTAAATCAGTGACCACATCAGTCACTAATTGATAATATATTGAGGGAACAAAAGAGAGAGCCCTTGCTCCATCATTCACTGCTGTATGACTTTGGGAAAGTCACCAAGTCCTTTCCACTCCAAGTTCTTTATTGGAAAATGGATTTAACATAGTTCACCTCAAGATGTTTGAAATAGTAAATGAATCCTGTTTGTAAGAAACTAGTTCAACTGTCCTGTGGTCTCTCTTCTCAGTCGGGGACAGATTTCACCATCACATTTAGTCCAGGGCTTTTTGGTTTTGCTCTCATGTTTTCACATACCTGGGTGTCTCTCCATCTCCCATCCTTGTTTTGGTTAAACAGTTGACAGCAGGTGGGAGATTCTGGTGTTGTCCAAACACTGTTCCTTGCCCTATTCCTAAAATGTGTCCCTGAGCCTGCAGAGTGAGGACTGCCTGAAGGGTCATCCTGCCTGAACTTCCTCATTGACCACCATCTGACAACCATTTACCAAAGCCCACCAGAAGGCTTGGCACATACTAGGCTTTATTCCACTGAATTTTTACTTCTTCTCCTGGTTTCTATCTCTTCTTTGGGAACATTTGGAAGGGCAGAGTTTGTGATTTGAAGTGTTGTATATTCTCCCAAGATGGTCAGTAATGGAGGAAGCCTTTGGAGGAGAAGTCCAATTTGCTGCCCTCATGTCTGCTTGATGTTTACAAATTCACACACGCCCCAACCACACATCTTCACACACACACACACACACACACACACACACACACACACACATTCCACTGTCCACAGCCACCTCACTGTACACTATCAGTGTCCTCCCCAGGGTTTATATTTCATAGTAAACAATGCTTGCAATTGTTTACTCCAGAGTTGTATGTAAATATACAGGTATAGAACTCAATTTTTTTCCACTCAGGATAAAGCCCTTAAGTTACATCCAAACTATTGCATACATCAATAGCGTGCTCCTTTTTTTTTTTTTTTTTAAGAATCCAATTACATATGTTGAAAGATTAGGTATCAGCCATGGTTCCATTATGGTTTACATTTTAGGCTATAAACCCTTTATAAATTTTTGGTGATATCTAACATAGCCTGTATCCATCATTTCAGGATCATGCAGAACACTTCCCTTGCCCCCAAGTGATCTCCTCTCCCAATTACTCTATTCCTCTCTCCCCCTGCCCTTAGGGCCCACACTGACACCCAAGCTTCACTTCTTGAAGGACAAGATTTGTAGATACTTGCAAGAATGCTGAGGGCTTGACACACTGGTCTGCCCTCCCCCACTGGGAGCCACCTATGCTCGAGAGACACCCTCCCCTCTGTGGGAGAATATCAGGCCTCCCCAGGATGCGGTCATGAAGCCTTCCCACTCATTGTATGGGTCTACACTCACTTATATAACACACTATGACATGATGAGCACTTACACATTCCCTAGAAGCCTGACCCAGGTGCACACTGTACCAGAAGATGCATCAAACACCTTAAACCAGTAACCCTTCCTTATTATATTTTCTAAAGAGGTTTCTCATGATTACAGTTTCAACCACTACCTGACAATCTATTCTGTTCTCCTGCTCTGCCCAACCCTCCCCCCAATTCCTTGGACCATCTGACCCATCCTCACCTCAAGCATCCAAAGCCAGACCCAGTAGTGTCCCTATGCCCCTGTTGTATCCCTTCATGCACAACTACTTACCTCTAATTTATCATAGGTTTCCCCCATGTGGGTGTCAACTCACAACCTTTCTCTCACCAACTATTTTCTGTAAGCCTATCTTCCAGTCTCTAACTCTCTGAGAGTTTGATTTGCTTAATTCATAATGGAGAGGTATTCTACTATATTCTACTGCAGAATTATTGTGACTCTAGCAATGGAAATTATATCATTGATGTGGGGACATTGGTCATGGGAGTTGCTGAAGGCAGGGAGAGGGAAAAAGAGGTGTGATACTGTGGCATTTTGGGGACTTGGAGCTGTTCTTGATGATATTGCAGGGACAGATGCAGGAAATTATATATCCTGTCAAAACCCAATGAATGGACTGGGAGAGAGTGTAAACTACAACATAAACTATAATCCATGCTGTGTAGCAGTGCTCCAAAATGTACTCATCAACTGCAATGAGTGTACCACATTAATGAAAGCAGTTGTCAATGTGGGATGAGTAGGGGTTGTGGACAATGGCGTATATGGGAACCTATTTTTTAATGCAACATTTTGTGTGATCTATGTATCTTCAAAAAAAACTTTAAAAAAAGAAACCATATTTATTGAGCACATGCAGAGTGACAAAGTAGAGAATGTTTAAACTTAAGATAAATGAGCAAGTCCAAATATTCTGAAGGCTGTCATACAAAAAAGTGCGAGTTTGGCTATTCAGAATTTCTTCAAAAGGCAGAACTTAAACTAAGGAATAAATATTAGCAAACAACAGGAGGCAGGATGGTTGTACAAGCATATCACTGATCTAATAGTTTCTTTTCCAATATCATGCACTTTGCACTTACTTTTACCTTCTGCTGAAGGAAGGAGTAACTTAACACTTCTCCTAGACATCTGCATGCTGGCCCATGCAGAGTGCTGATGCCCTCAAGGAGTGCCTTGCCACGCAGAGTTGTCCCCCGCATAGGGGAGCCCCATGCACAAGGAGTGTGTCCCATTAGTAGAGCCACCAAGTGCAAAAGAAAGTTCAGCCTGCCCAGGAATAGTGCCACAGACACGGAGAGCTGATGCAGCAAGACGACACAACAACAACAAATAATAAACACAGATTCCTGTGCTGCTGACAACAACAAAAGGGGAGATAAAGAAGAATATGCAGCAAATTGACACAGAAAACAGAGAACAGACATCTGGGGTGGGGAGCAAGGGGAGAGAAATAAATAAATCTTAATTTTTTTTTTCTTTTACATCCAAGTCATCTACTGCCAACAGAGAATGCATTCACAGCATCAGAAAAAAGTCTAAAGCTAACAAACGGTTTGTGGTTGTCTGAGACTGCATGTACCCCAGAAAATCATGTTCTTAAAGCTGTCCATTCCTGTGGGTGTGAACTTAGAGAGGGTGGGCCCTTTTGATTAGGTTACTTCAGTTAAGTTGTGACCCAGGCTGGTTCCTAATCCTCTTAATGGAGTCCTTTATAAATGGGGTGAATACACTGAGAGAAATAAAGAGAAAGACCAAGAAGCTAAGAAAGAAAGCCAGAAGCAAGAAGCTGAAGCAATGAAAACCAGAGAAGAAGGAAAGCCCAGCACATACCACCATTGCCTTGCTATGTGACAAAAGAAGCGAAGGTCATTGGCAGCCGGTCTTTAGGGACATTCTCTCAGCTGATGGCACATTGATTTGGACATTTTTCTCAGTCCCAAATCTCTAAGCTTGTAAGATAATAAATTTTCATTGTAAGATCTAGTCCATTTCTGGTATGTTGCATTGTTGTAGCTTAGCAGACTAAAACACTGTTTCCTCAGCTATGTTTTAGTATATCACATCAATAATTCTCAGGAGGTGGGAAGACATAGAGAGCAAATTCTCCAAAGAGGATGAGTCAAATACCCAGCAATTGTGCATTTCCTTCTGTGGGACGGTGTCCTCAATTTCTAAATGAATCACTACAACTATCAATCAGTGGTATAGATGGGATTGACATGTGTGTTTTGGGAAAAGAGCAAGGAAAACACAGCCAACCACCAATGCTCTACATTAAACAGGAGAGCTATATTTTAAGTCAACAGGAAATACAAACTAACCACATAACACCAATGTGGCCCATCCAAATGGTTAAATAATACAAAGCAAGAATTGTTTCAAAATATTCAGCATACTTTTTAGGGAATATATATTATATTATATTATATTATTATATTATATATTATATATATAATATACTTCATGCTATTTATTTACTTTATCACATACTTAGGAAGGAAGGCTGACATGTATAATGCACCCAGTAAATTGAAAATAAAAGATTTACATTTTTTTATTTGTTAGTATTCAGGACTCTGAAGGTGGATCTTGAAGTCAGAATGCCCCATCAGTTTTCAAGGAAAGCCATGGTGTTGGTCACTCTGACGACCTGCTGTGCATTGGGGATTGGTGGGCCTGGGACAGCTCTGGTAAGAGAATAAACCTGTTAAAGGAAACATTCAAGGTCCCTGCTACTGGCTTTTTGAGTATAACTCTTTTGTGGTGGAGTCATCTTGCAATCGATGTTACAATATCCCTTTTACAGCCTCTTCACCATGAAGGCTGACAAAAGCTGCAAAGCCACTGGCAATTACAAAAGGATAAGCAAAGTCATTGACACTTGTGTCAATGCATCCTTCATTGCATCTCTTCATTTCTCCATGATTAGCTGAACCATCTCAGAACACAGGTAGGTATTGATGGTTACAGGATCCCAGGAAAATACCTCCACAAGATTCTCTGTCCTACTGACCAAACTACCACAAGTTCAGAATGGGCAGATTTTATAGCAGGTGGCATTCTACCAAAGAGCACTTGCATGATGCATGTCATTATGGAGCAGATATAAAGCTACAAGCTGACCACATAGAGGTATAGCAATTCCTCCAGGAGCCTTGAGTCCCTGGTTCTTGTCCTGATGTAATACATAATCAAGGGAGTGAAGTTCATCTCATCCACAGAGCTTGGACTTATACACACACTAGACATGAGAGGGTGGGAAGTCCTGGGGATATCTTAAAATTTTGCTTATCACAGGTTCCCATAGAATTCTTGTCCATATGGGGTGGACACTTCCTTCTCAAGGCAGGTATTGGGGACTGAATCATGTGCCCCACAAATGGGACCACAAACCCTGGTCCCATGGGTGTGGACCCATTTGGAATTAAGATATTTGAAGATGGTATGAGTAAAGGTATGCCCAAATGGAATACAAAGTGAATGTGAGTGGGACTTATTCCAAAATAGCTGAAGTCCTTACAAGCAAAGGGAAATGGACACAGAAGAAGTAGCCATGGCCAACAGCCAGAAGCTGCAAGTCCATTGAACTCAAAAAACAAAAGGGGGGAAACGGACTTTGGCCCAGTGGTTACGGCATCCGTCTACCACATGGGAGGTCCATGGTTCAAGCCCTGGGCCTCCTTGACCCGTGTGGAGCTGGCCCATGCGCAGTGCTGAGGCGCACAAGGAGTGCCGTGCTACACAGGGGTGTCCCCTGTGTAGGGGAGCCCCACACGCAAGGAGTGCGCCCCGTAAGGAGAGCCGCCCAGCGCGAAGGAGGGAGCGGCCTGCCGAGAAATGGCACTGCCCACACTTCCTGTGCCGCTGACGACAACAGAAGCAGACAAAGAAACAAGATGCAGCAAAAAGACACAGAAAACAGACAACCAGGGGAGGGGAGGGGAATTAAATAAATAAAAATAAATCTTTTTTAAAACAACAACAACAACAACAAAAAAAGGGAATGTGATGTGCTTTGCATTGTCATGTGACAGATAAGCCAATGACCAAGGGTCCCTGGCAGCCTGCCTCAGAAGGCAAAAGTCTTTATGGGAGAGCATCACCTTGCTAACACCTTCATTTTTGACTTCTAGCCTGAGATCCATGATCCAGTAAGTTTCCATTGTTGAAGCCATTCCATTGAATGATATTTTTTTTAGTAGCTGGGAAACTAAAATTGCAGTATTTTTCAAATATGTGACCACAACTTGGAACTTTTCCCAAAACTAGTTCAACCCTCTTCAAATATCTTCTCTTCCTTCAGTTATTATACCACTGAAAATCTTCCAAATTATACTTACTATAATTATACTTAAATTATCCTTAGTATAATTTTACTTAGACCACACTCTTACATAATTTATTACATTTCACAACAATGCAATGTGTTTGCGATACATGACCTATGGGAGTCCTGTGTCATGTTATGCATATTTGTTTTTTGTTTTTTTTTTAAGATTTATTTATTTATTTAATTTCCCCCCCTCCCCTGGTTGTCTGTTCTTGGTGTCTATTTGTTGCGTCTTGTTTCTTTGTCTGCTTTTGTTTCTTTGTCGGCTTCTGTTGTCCTCAGCCGCACGGGAAGTGTGGGCGGCACCATTCCTGGGCAGGCTGCACTTTCTTTTCACGCTGGGCGGCTTTCCTCACGGAGAGCGTGGGGCACGCGGGGGACACCCTTGCGTGGCACGGCACTCCTTGCGCGCATCAGCACTGCGTGTGGCCAGCTCCACACGGGTCGAGGAGGCCCGGGGTTTGAACCGTGGACCTCCCATGTGGTAGACGGATGCCCTAACCACTGGGCCAAAGTCCGTTTCCCCATATTTGTTTTTTAAGTCCACAAATTTACTATACACTTATTGTTTATGTATGTTCATGTACGAATGATATACTTCAATAAATTGTTTTAAAAATGGAAAAATAAAGAGAGTTCCACACTCCCATCCTCTTCTTTGGAAGCTCTATAGAGAATCAGGATCAATCTGGGGTCACAGTGACAGAACTATATATACAGGAAGAGATTCCTTTTAGGGAATTGATTCCTTTGATTGAAGGAAGGTGCAGAGCCTGGAAATTCCAGTATGAGGGTAGCTGAAATCTTCTGTCTGTATTCCTTATGCTGGAACTAGGCGAGGCAGTGGAAGGTGTAGTCTTGTGGAAGTACTCCTTATGATACCTGGAATACCCACTTCTCCCTTCTGAGACCTCTCACTGTTTGCATTAGTCCAAATCACGTTGTTCATCTTAACTTTCTTTGCTTAGAGTCAAATCATTTTAGGCACTAATCCCATCTATGAAGTAACTTTGCAGGGACAACTAGGGCAGTTTTGACAAACAACTGAACATACAAATTAGACACGTTGACACATAAAACTAATCATAACGGTCTATCAATTGCCAATTGGACACCCACTGACATCTCAGATAAACTATACTTTATCTCCAAATAAAGACAATAACAAAACCACATTTCCATCTGACATGATATAACTATCCTATGTACTACTGAAATTTCACTAATGTTCCCTCAAAATAGGATGCAGGCACTTGGGTGACCGATATTCACTCTTACCCTTACTATCCTGTAACATAAATACTATGATGCAAAGTTAATACAACTTATCTTATACGGGGATAGGAGAGGGATGAAAAGAAAGACGTTTGCTTTATACACAAACATATTCATATGCAAAAATGCTTCTAACAAAATAAATATTAATAGCAATTATAGTCCTTGTTGTGGCAAATAGTCACATGATCATAACTGGTAATTACAACCACCTACTTCTATTATGTATGCATAATTCATTTCCCCTCAACAAATGAAATAGCTGGTTATTGTTCTTTCCCTAGTGCAGTAACACATACCTTTTTAATGAATGGTATGGGCTATTGGTAGCCCTGTGCAAATTGATTGTTAGAGTTCTCCTTTGACTTTAATCACAGGGAATGGAAATACAAATAGATACCCTAAGGAATATTCTGTATTCTGGAATTCTCTTCCTTACTTCCATTTTGAAGTAGCAGTCTAATTTCCCCTAGGTAATCGGGATCAATAACCTCAGCTAGTACATTCAATTCTGTCTTTGCTTGTTGATTCAGAGGCATGAGGAAACCAAAGTGTCCACAGCAATTTTGACTTCCAGGTCAATGAAATCAATTTTTCTCTTTTCTGGAGGAAAAGCATAAGTTTTGGTGATAAGAAGCAAAACACTTGGTAGAGGATCACTAGTGAGTTATCTCTATTGCCAGCCCTTGATTTCTGGACTCACAAATCACAGCTTTGGGAGAAGCAGAACCATATATTAGAGTGTAATTGAGTGTATATACAGCTTCCTGGAGGACATTTATCTAGATCTGCAAGGTATAGCCACCCAGCTAACTCCATAATTGAATCTTCCAAAGGTCATTCCACTGATGTGTCAATTCAGCTGCTCCAGTATGAAAATGAGAGATGAGGGAATTCCATTAGCGTATGCCCAGTACTGCATTTCATTAACCATGAAGCGGGTTCCATGATCAGAAGCAAAGCTGTGTGGAATATCGAGATGAATGATAAGATGTTCTGTAAGTCCACAGATGGTAGTTTTGTCAGGTTGATGTTTTCAGGGAAGAAAAATTCATATTCAGAATAAATGGAGAGCTGTGTCTATTTGAATAGGCATTGGTCTGATTGATACATTCAATAAAGCGGCCAGATCCTTAAAAGTGTAATCTGCAAAGGCATGCCTTAGATTCAAAGGAAGATATAGATGGAAAGTAAAAGGATGAAAAAGGATTATCATGTGACAGCAATCATAAAAGAGGTGTCTCTTGCTTTCCGATATACTAAGTGCACAAGTTTAAATATTGTGAAGGCTAGGAAAGGTTATGTTCTTGAACTCATCCATTGCCAGGAGTGTGGGGCCATTTGATTGGGCTACATCAGTGCAGCGTGACCCAGGTTGGGTCTCAACCCATTTGTTGGGTCTTATTTAAACTGAGAACTGAAAGAAGAGATACTCAGAAAGAGAGCCACCACTTTGACCATGCCATCTGAGAGAGAAGACTTCAGGAATGGCAGTGATTAGCTTCCATCTTGCCTTGTCACATGGCAAGACTCCAGGATCTGCCAGCAGATGACATTTGTTGATAAAACATCTCTGCTGGTACCTTGATTTGGACATTTCAAGTCCCTTTGTAAAAACTAACCCATTCCTGGTAACTTTGCATTGGCAGATTTAGCAAACTAAGGCAGTATGCTTTAAGCCGATAAATGTTATAAAGACAAAGAGAAATATTTCATAATGATTAAAATGTTATTACATCTTAAAGACATGACAATTGTAAAATATGTTCATGCCTAACAATGGACACTTCAAATGCCTGAAGAAATAATCTGAGAGATTTGAAAGGAGAAAGAGATCATTGAACTGTCAGAGTCTGTTTTCCATACCCACTTCCAATAATTGATAGAACTACTAGACATAAATTCAGCAAGGTATAGAAGATTTGTACAACCTTATCAACCAACTCTGCCTAACTGACATGAACAAAATATTCCATCCATTGGCAGCAGTATCACACTCTTTTCAAGGTCACAGGAAATGTTCTCCAGAATAGAAACTCTGCTGTTCAAATGGAAAAAACAACAAAGCAAAAACCTAAAGACTGTATAACTTTAAAATTATGCAAAGTATTTTCTCCAACTGCAATGAAATGAAATTAGAATCAACAATTGAAAGGAGTCCGGAAAACCTCCCGATATTTGGAAGTTAGTTAATGACCATTGGAATAACCCATGGGTCACTGAAGACATTACAGGGAAATTGCTAAATACCTTAATCTGATCTAAAAAATAACACACCATATCACAACTTATGGGCTGCATCAAAGAGCAAAGCTTACAGACTATGGGGAAGATGGCATCAGAGTACACAAGCAGGGCTCAACTCTCACAAAAGCAATGGAGAAGTGCAAGGAGATGTCAGAGGGACTTGCGTTGGGGGTTAGCTAACCCGGACAGTACTGCCCAAGGCCCAGGAGGGCAAGGGACAGAGAGCCAAAGAGCCCAAAATGTCAACTGTGAGGTTCTAAACACCCCTGGCAGGAGGAAAGGGCTCCCAGCACCCATTCTCAAGGCATGAAGCCTGATAAAGCCCATGGATAAGTGCAGCTGACTGAGAGGGAAGAGGGAGGATGTGGCAGAACAGAGTGGTTTCTCTTCTGTGAATTTGACCAGCAGAGCCAGACCGGAAGCAAGGGTAGGCTGGGGATTGTGGCACTTCCTTGGAAGTGTTTGCCAGTGAGTGCCATCTGCTAGCGAGTTGGATAACAGCAATGAGAAAAACTGCTTTTAGGACACTTTTTTTCCCAAAACCCTGGGGAAAAAAAAATCTGTACCCCATTAGTGGATCCCTGGCCTGGTTTTGGTTACATAATGTTGGCAATTTAAAAGCCTCAGAATGAGGTGAACCAAAACTCAAAGGGGCATTGTGATAGAACAAGCAGTCATTCAAAGATGATCTAATACCAATCTTCCTCAAGGTGATTCAAAAAATCAAACAGGAGAGAACACAAACACATTCTATGAAGCCAACATCACTCTAATATCAGAACCAGATAAAGATGCTACAAAAAATAAAATTACAGACCAATACTTATAATGAATATATATGTAGCAACATTCCAAAAATACTTCCAAACAGAATCCAAAAGCACATTAAAAATTATACACACACACAAAAAAGTTATACACAGGCAGCCTACTCAATGGGAGAAAATATTGAAAAATATTGAAAATCCCATATCCAACAAGGGTTTGATATCCATGTCATATAAAGAGATCACACAATTCAACAATGTAAGGAAAAGCAACCCAATTTTAAAAAGGGCCCAACTAGGAGGACACCCAGGACCTGTGGTCATGACAGATGACTTGGGACTTCAGTGCCTTGTCAGTGGACCCCACTGTGGAACTTACAATCCTGAGTGTGATGGAGTTGGACTCAGATGTGACTTCTCTGTGCATGCCTCTTATGTCACTTTTCCTGAAGCTGAGGTTCGTGCTGGGGTTGGTGTATTCTCAGGAGACTTGAATCTCAGGACTGCGCATGTGACAGCTGGGACCTGAGCTTCAGCAGAGTTTCAACACCTACTCTCCAGTTTGTTGGACTTATGCCGGTCAGCTGGCAGGGAGGTGAGGATGGTCAACCACCACACCATGGAAACGAGAGAGTCTACAATGGCAAGTGGGAGAATCCCATCTACTAGTCATGTGGGATTGAAACACTTCTCAATTTTGAGGTGGAGTGGACATCATCATCCCAGGAACTTCAGGATGGAGGAATAAATTATGAATTACAGTGGACTTACCGGTATACAATTGTTCTAGTATACAATTCTAGTATACAATTGTTGTGACCCTAGCAATGGAAGAAACTGTATCACTTTTGTAGAGACAGTGACCACGGGAGTTCTGAGGGAAGGGAGAGGACAGAAAAGGAGTGATATGGGGGTATATTTCGAACTTGAAGTTGTCCTGAATGATATAGCAAGGACATGCAGGACATTAAATATCCTGCCAAAATGCACTGAACGGACTGGGAGAGAGTGTACTCTACAATGTAAACTATAATTCATGCTGTGTAGCAGTGCTACAAAATGTATTCATCAAATGCAATGAATGTGCCACACTAATGAAAGAGGTTTTTGATGCAGGAAGAGTGGGAGGGGGGGTGTGGTGACTGGGTAAATGGGAACCTCTTATATTTATTAATGTAACATTTTCTGTAATCTATGTTTCTTTAAAAAAAAGATAATGAAAACAAACAAAAAAACATTGTACAATGCATGAGACTATAAATCACAATGAATCCTATGGTGGAAGGTGGACTGTGGGTAACAGAACACATAGAAGAACATTTTCTCATGATCTATGACAAGTATATAATGCTATAATACAGGTTGCAATTTACCAGATAGGTTGGAGGAAAATACACCAAATGTAAGATATAGGCTATAGTTACTGCAATATTTTGATGATGCTCTACATAGTTTGTAATGATTCTTTTACAAAAATGCAAGGCGTTGGTAATGTATGGGAGCCCTCTATGATGGTATGCATATTTTTTGTAGTTCACAACTTATACTATACACTTTTTGTTTCTGGATGTTCATGTATGAATGATGAACTTCAATACAAAAGTAAAAAAAAAAAAAAAGAATTATACACCACAATCAAGTGGGTTTTATCCCAGGGCTTGAAGGGTGTTTTAACACAAGAAAATCAATTCCCTTTATATACCATAAAACAATTTGAGGAAGAAAAGTCATATGATCCTCCTGATTGCTGTATAAAAGCATTTGACATAGAACAGCACCCTTTCTTGATTAAAAAATAATCTTCAAAACATAGGAATAGAAGGAATCTTTCTCAATATGGTAAAGTTCCAACATGAGAACCTCAAAACCAGCACTGTACTGAACAGTGAAATACTGAGACATTACCTGCTGAGATCGGGAGCAAGACAAGAATGCTCCTTGTCACCACTGTTATTTAATATTGTGCTAGAACATCTAGCTAATTTGGAAGGGTAAGAGGGCATGAATAGACCAAAAAAATAATATTTAAAAAGAAGAACAAGAGGGTGATATGAACATGGCCAATTAGGCAGATAAAACTTAGCTCTCACTGGTACAACCAAGAGGGAGTCAAGGTTGTCTTGCTGACCTGCATTGGGGTACAGCAGACCAGGACAGTGCTTCACAAAGTAATCTCTCTGACTACAATGAAATGAAGCTGGAAATCAGTAGGGACCAGAGAACCAGATTAGGCACAAAGATATGGAAGTTAAACAATGCACTCTTAGACATACAGTGGATTAGGCATGGAATCTCAAAAGAAATCAGTAACTACCTTGGAATGAATGAAAATGACAACACTACATATCAAAACCTATGGAATGCAGCAATAGCTGTGCTGAGAGGGAAATTCGGAGACATAAATGCATATTTCAAAAAAGAAGAGCTAAAATTAAAGACCTAATTGCACACCAGAAGGAATTAGGAAAAGAACAACAAACTAACTCCAAAGGAAATATAAAGGAAATAACAAAGATTAGAACAGCTCTAAATAAAATCAAAATTTAAAAAGCAGTAGAAAAAAGCAAAATGAAACAAAATCTGGTTCTTCAAGAAGACCAAGCCCTTAAATAGACCAGGAAAAATAAAAGGGAAGATGCAAATATGCAAAACAAGAAATAAGGAAGGGAATATCAACACTGATCCCACAGACTAAGAGTACTATAAGAGGAAAATTTGAAAAATTATATGCCAACAAGATGGATAATTTGAGGAAATACACAAATTCTTAGAAACACACAAGCAGCCTACATTGATAAATAAATTGATGAACTCAACAGACAAATCACAAGCAATGAGATAGCATCAGTCATCAAAAACTTACCAATTAAGAAAAGCCCAGGAATAGGTGGCTTCATAGGTGGATTCTACCAAATATGCTGGAAAGAACACTAATCCTGCTTCCAAAAAATAGAAGCAAAAGGAATACAACCTAACTTATTCAGTGATGCCAACATCACCTGAATACCAAAGCCAAAGATGCCACAAGAAAGGAAAACTACACACCAATCTCTGTAATGAACCCACATGCTAAATTCCTTAACAAAATACATGCTAATCATATTCAAGAACACATCAAATGAATTAGACCCCATAACCAGGTGAGCTTCATCCCTGGAATGCAAGGATGGTTCAATGTAAGAAAATCAACCAATGTTTTACAGCATATAAACAGATCAAAAGGGAAAAAATCACATCATCATCTCTACAGATGCAGAAAAAGCATTTGACAAGATACAGCACTCTTTCCTGATCAAAACTCTATAAAGGATAGAAATAGAAAGAAACTATCTCAACATGATAAAGGGTATATATGAAAACCCACAACTATTCTAATATAAAATGCTGAAATTCTAAAAGTTTTTCCTCTAAGATCAGGAACAAGACTAGGATGCCCACTATCACTGTTCCTATTTAACACTGTTTCACAAGTACCTGTTCAAGCACTTGGGCAAGAAAAACCTATAAAATTCATTCAAATTAGAAAAAGAAGAAGTAAAAATTTCACTATTTGCAGATGATATGATCCTATATAGAGAAGGCCCTGAGAAATTGACAACAAAGCCTCTAGAGCTTATAAATGAGTTTAGTAATGCCACAGGTTAGAAGATCAATGTGCAAAACTCAATATTTCTGCACACCAAAATGAGCAATCTGAGGAGAAAATCAAGAAAAAAATACCATTTAAAATAGCAACTGGAGGGGGCAAGATGGCGGCTGAGTGAACATCCCTGTTAGGGTCTTCTGCAGGGAATTGGCTGGGCGGCGTTGGAGACTCTTTGGGACCAGATTGTTTCGGGATTTTTGCTGGTCCGGAGGTGTCTGGACATCGATTTGGAGGGAAGGTAACAGAGAGGATTCATCTGTGAAATATACACGGAGATCCCAGCTACCTGTAGAGGATTCCCTCCTTGGGTAGGTGGAGACGAGGCATCTAGCCCCGCTCGGTGGGGCTGAGCCAGGCCGGGCCGCAGCGGCGGACGCCGGAGCCGGGCCGGGCTGCGCCGGCGGCGAGCGGGGCCGGGCGGGGCCGAGCCAGGCCGAGCCGGGCCACGGTAGCGTTTGGAGCTGGGCGGGGCCGGTTCAGGCCCCGGCTGCGGGCCGCGGTAGCGTTTGGAGCCGGGCGGGGCTGGGTCAGGCCGCGGCGGGTACGGAGCCGGGCAGGGCCGGTCCAGGCCGCGGTGGCGGGAGGTGGACGCCGGAGCCGGCTGGGCCGCTGTAGCGAGCGGAGCTGGGCGGAGCCAGGCCAGGCCAAGGCGGCGTGAGGATCCGGGCAGAGCCGGTCCAAGCCTCCGCGGCGGGCAGAGCCGGGCCTGCGGAGGGGTTTCTGTTTTTTTTTTGTTTTTTTTTTTTAATTTATTTTACTTAATTTTTTTTTTTTTTTTTTTTTTGAGCATCTGCAGTACTGGGGAGTTCGTGGGCCCTGGGCGGCCTATTGGGGGTTTGTGGGAAGGGAGGTGCTTGCAGACCCATTTGGGCAGACAGACGGGGTTTTTAGGGCAAAGCGGGGGGAAGTTGTTGTTTTAGATAGTGTTGCAATTGTGACACGTGTGTACCTGTATCTCTCTTCTCCCTATCCGTTCCCCACCGTTTGCCCATCCTCTTTTTCTTTCTTCCTTTCTTCTTGCCTTTCTTTTTTCTTTATTATAATTAGTTTTTTTTTTTCGGTTTTCTCTTTCCCTCTTGTCCCTCATCTTCCACTTATTTTTACTTTAATTCAAGTATACAATAGGTGCTACAGGGAACACCTCACATTTGCTGGGTTTTCCCATCCTCCACTGCCTCATTTCTGTGTGAACTGATTTAGGCTACCTACACTATCCCCCTTCCCCTGCATCTTGATATCCACTATCATCTACTGTCTCTCCTATATTCCACCCCCCACCTCCCGTTCTTTGATCCACAAAGTGTCTGACTCTTAATTTCTAATACCTTTGTTCTGTTTTCTGTCTATTATCCACTCTTGAAACTATTACCTTTCTTTTCTTTTTCCCTCTCTCATGAAAACAATAGCTGTGTAGTTCATACCATATTCCTCCCAAATTCAGTCATCTACTTCATAAAAGGTACTCTACCTACAGCTATAACTCTATACAATCTACATGAATCTAACCTCCATCCTTCCAGATCTCATATTCTTGCTTTATTAACATACATCACCAATACAACTTTACACTTTTCCCTTGCTTACACAATTGCCTTTCCCCAACACTAATACTTTCCTCTAAAGTGAACTTAACCAACAACAAGTAACTAGAATAAGAAGAAAAAAGTGACAAAGAGAAGATATAACACCTGTGCAAAAATAACAACTAATTAACCTCCAAGAGCAGACAAAGAAGCTAAGGAACTGATTAAATTCGTCAAAATAAAGAGATGACCAGAAAGCAACAAAAATCTACGAACCAAACCAATAATCAGGAAAACATGGCTGAATCCAATCAACAAACCAATAATCACGAAGGGGAGCAAAACTTGGCACAAGCAATGAAAGATCTCAGAACATTTATCACCGACAAATTTGATGCAGTAATGAAAGAGGTTAACAACATGAAGACATCACTTGGAGGGGAAATTGCAGACATACGCAAAAACATAACAGGTATGATGGGAATGAACACCACAGTTCAAGAAATCAAAAATACGCTTGCAGCAAATATCAGCAGACTAGAAGAGACAGAGCAGAGAATTAGTGATGTGGAAGACAGTACATCAGAAATCAAACAGATAGTAGAAGGGGTCAATAAGAAGATAGAAAAAATCCAATTAGGATTTAGGGACCTGAATGACAATGCAAAACGCTCAAACATACGTATTATAGGCATTCCAGAAGGTGAAGAGAAGGGAAAGGGGTCAGAAAGAGTGTTGCAGGAAATAATGGCTGAAAACTTCCCAAATCTACTGAAAGAGACAGATGTACATATCCAAGAAGCACAGCGCACTCCACAAGTCATAAACCCCAACAGGCCCACCCCAAGACATATACTTGTCAAATTATCCAATGCTCAAGACAAAGAGAAAATCCTAAAAGCAGCAAGAGAAAAGAAAACCATCACATACAAGGGAAGCTCAATTAGATTAAGTGCTGATTTCTCTTCTGAAACCATGGAGGCAAGAAAACAGTGGTATGATATAGTCAAGGTACTAAGGGAAAGAAATTTCCAACCAAGAATACTTTATCCAGCTAAACTAGCATTCAAATATGATGGAGAGTTCAAAATATTTGCAGACAAACAGAAACTGAAAGAGTATACCAACAAGAAACCTCCCCTTCAAGAAATTCTAAAGGGAGTGCTGCAGGAAGAAAGGAAAAAACAGGAAAGGCAAAGTTGGAGGAGAGTATAAGACCAACAACAACAACAAAAAAGACAAAAAAAATATACAAACAAAATATGACAAACACAAATCCAATCAAAGTATGGCTAACACAAATAATTCCTTGATAGTAATAATACTGAATGTCAACGGATTAAACTCACCTATCAAAAGATTCAGACTGGGACATTGGATAAGGAAATATGACCCATCCATATGCTGTCTACAAGAGACACATCTTAGACCCAGAGACCCATGGAGATTGAAAGTGAAAGGCTGGAAAACAATCATACAAGCTAACAATAACCAAAAAAAGGCAGGAGTAGCTATATTAATATCAGACAAAATAGACTTTAAATGTGAAACAATTGTGAGAGACAAAGAAGGATACTACATTTTAGTCCAAGGGAAAATCTGTCAAGAAGATCAAACAATCATAAATATCTATGCCCCTAACAAGGGTGCCTCTAAATACGTCAGGCAAACGCTGGAAAAACTAAGTGAAAGAATAGATACATCTACAATTATAGTGGGGGATTTTAATACACCACTATCAACTCTGGACAGAACATCTCAAAAGAGAATCACCAAAGAAACAAAACATCTGAATAGTATATTAGAGGAGCTCGATCTAATAGACATATATAAATCGCTACACCCAAACACAGCAGGATATACATTTTTCTCAAGCGCACATGGATCATTCTCCAAGATAGATCATATGCTAGGCCACAAAGAAAGGCTGAACGAATTCAGAAAGATTGAAATCATACAAAACATTATCTCTGACCACAGTGGAGTCAAGCTGGAGATTTGCAAGGGAAAGAAGCCCAGATTTCACACCACGATTTGGAAATTAAACAACACACTCTTAGAAAAACAGTGGGTCAAAGAGGAAATCTCAAAAGAAATCAATGACTACCTTGAAACAAATGATAATGATAACACAACATACCAAAATTTATGGGATGCAGCAAAAGCAGTACTGAGAGGGAAGTTTATAGCCATAAATTCATATATCAAAAAAGAAGAAAGAGCAAAAATTGAAGAATTAACTGCACATTTGAAGGAATTAGAAAAACAACAACAAAGTGACCCAACAGGAAGAAGAAGGAAGGAAATAACAAAGATAAGAGCAGAACTAAACGAAATAGAAAATAAGAAAGCACTTGAACAGATAAACAAGACCAAGAGCTGGTTTTTTGAGAAGATTAACAAAATTGACAAACCTTTAGCAACACTAACAAAGAAAAAAAGAGAGAAGATGCAAATACACAAAATAAGAAATGAGAAAGGCGATATCACCACTGACCCCACAGAAATAAAGACTATCATAAGAGGATATTTTGAAAAACTATATTCCAACAAAAATGACAATCTAGAGGAAATGGACAAATTCCTAGAAACACATAAACAGCCCATATTGACAAAAGAAGAAATTGATGATCTTAACAAACCAATCACAAGCAGAGAGATAGAATCAGTTATTAAAAATCTCCCAACTAAGAAGAGCCCAGGGCCAGATGGCTTCACAGGTGAATTCTACAAAACATTCCGGAAAGAACTGACACCAATCCTGCTGAAACTATTCCAAACCATCGAAACAGAAAGAACATTACCCAACTCCTTCTATGATGCCAACATTACCCTAGTACCAAAGCCAAACAAAGACATCACAAGAAAGGAAAATTACAGACCAATTTCTCTAATGAACCTAGACGCAAAAATACTTAACAAAATACTTGCTAATCGTATTCAACAACACATTAAACGAATTATACACCACGACCAAGTGGGATTCATCCCAGGTATGCAAGGATGGTTCAACATAAGAAAATCAATCAACGTAATACACCATATAAACAGACTGAAGGAAAAAAATCACATGATTATATCTATTGATGCAGAAAAAGCATTTGACAAAATACAGCACCCTTTCTTGATAAAAACACTCCAAATGATTGGAATACAAGGAAATTTTTTGAACATGATAAAGAGTATATATGAAAAACCTAAAGCCAATATTGTTTACAATGGAGAAATCCTAGACTCCTTCCCTCTAAACTCAGGAACAAGACAAGGATGCCCACTGTTGCCGCTACTATTTAACATTGTCTTAGAAGTACTTGCTCGAGCACTGAGGCAAGAACCAGAAATAAAAGGCATTCAAATTGGAAAGGAAGAAGTCAAAATTTCATTATTTGCAGATGACATGATCCTATACATAGAAAACCCTGAGAGATCTACAACAAAGATTCTAGAACTCATAAATGAGTTTAGTAAAGTCGCAGGTTATAAGATCAATGCGAAAAATCAGTAGCATTTCTGTACACCAATAATGAGCAAGATCAGGAGGAAATCAAGAAACAAATACCATTCACAATAGTAAATAAAAAAATCAAATACTTAGGAATAAATTTAACTAAAGAGGTAAAGAACTTATACACTGAGAACTATACAAGATTGTTCAAGGAAATCAAAGAAGACCTAAATAAATGGAAGACTATTCCTTGTTCATGGATAGGAAGACTGAACATTATTAAGATGTCTATCCTACCAAAATTGATCTACACATTCAATGCAATCCCAATAAAAATCAATGCAGCCTTCTTTAAGGAACTAGAAAAACTAACTATGAAATTTATTTGGAAAGGAAAGAGACCCCGAATAGCCAAAGACATACTGAAAAAGAAAAACGAAATTGGAGGAATCACACTACCTGACTTCAAAACATACTATAAAGCTACGGTGGTGAAAACAGCATGGTATTGGCATAAGGAGAGACATATAGACCAATGGAATCGAATTGAAAGCTCTGATATAGAACCTCACATATACAACCACATAATATTCGATAAAGCCACCAAACCCTCTCAACTGGGAGAGAGTGGCCTATTCAACAAATGGTGTCTGGAGAACTGGATAGCCATATGTAGAAGAATGAAAGAGGATTACCATCTCACACCTTATACAAAGATCAACTCAAGATGGATCAAAGACCTAAATATAAGAGCCAAGACCATAAAAACCTTAGAAAGCAGTGTAGGGAAACATCTACAGGACCTTGTAATAGGTAATGGATTTATGAATATCTCACCAAAAGCACGAGCAGCAAAAGAACTAATAGATAAATGGGACTTCCTCAAAATTAAAGCCTTCTGCACCTCAAAGGAGTTTGTCAAGAAAGTAAAAAGGGAGCCCACACAGTGGGAGAAAATATTTGGCAATCATATATCTGATAAGAAACTTATAACTTGCATATATAAAGAACTCCTATATCTTGAAAATAAAAAGATAAACAACCCATTTAAAAAATGGGAAAAAGACTTAAACAGACACTTCTCCGAAGAAGAAATACAAATGGCAAGAAAGCACATGAAAAAATGTTCCAAATCTCTAGCTATCAGGGAAATGCAAATCAAAACCACAATGAGATACCATCTTACACCCATAAGATTGGCAGCTATGAAAAAAACAGAAGAATACAAGTGCTGGAGAGGATGTGAAGGAAGGGGAACACTCATCCACTGCTGGTGGGAATGCAGAAGGATCCAACCATTCTGGAGAACAGTATGGCGGTTTCTCAAAAAACTAGCCATAGATTTGCCATATGACCCAGCAATACCACTGCTGGGAATATACCCAGCAGAACTGAAAACAAGAACACAAACCAATATATGTACACCAATGTTCATAGCAGCATTGTTCACTATTGCCAAAAGTTGGAATCAACCCAAATGCCCATCAACAGACGAGTGGATCAATAAAATGTGGTATATACACACAATGGAATACTACTCGGCTGTAAGAACAAACACACTACAAACACATGTGATAACATGGATGAATCTTGAGAACCTTATGTTGAGTGAAGCAACCCAGACATTGAAGGACAAATACTACATGACCTCAATGATATGAAATAAACAAGCTGCCCTAGATAGCAAGAGACTGAATGATAGGCTTGCAGGAAATCGGAGGGTGGAGGAAGGATATGAGCCGATGTCTGCAGGGGTGGAATTTAAGACGATATGGTGGTAAGTATGAACACAAAGAAGAGATAAAAGGGGGGCAAGGGGTTGCTTTTGCTTGGGGCTTTGCGGGTTTGAGGGTGGCTGGGGAGGGACGGATGGGTAACGTTGCCCAAAAGTGGGGGGAGGGAGGGGTAGCATACGAACCAGGAGAGGGTCAGGTGTTGGTGGAGAGTAAAATGCCGAGAAAATCATATCAAAATATAATAAAGAGGGTTACCTGTTTAGAATGCTCGGAGGGGAGGGTCTGATGCAGGACGGGCTCCTGGGGAATGTCTAAATGCTCATTCTGCCAGAGTGGGTGACACCATGGGGTAGAAACCCAAGTAGTGAGAGTGGGGGTGGACCCACATCCTGGGGAGGACTAATGCCATCCAATAGAGGGAACTGTATCCCTCGAGAGAAAGGGTGGCTCCCAGGGCATTGGGGCAGTTGAGCAAGTTAGGCCCTGAACACTATTCCATCTATCTCTGGAAGTGGCTCCTCAGGAAACGGAGGTTGGCTATCACTGAGGGCACCAAGGTGGAAGGGAAAATGGACGTTGAATGTGTGGAACCAAAGTAAATGGGGGGTAAGAGAGGAGTTTCTTGAGAGTACACAAGGATGGATATAAAACATGTAATATTACACCATAACATATAGGAGATGACAGACTGATAATGTAAACCATAATGTAAAACATAGGATAACTAAAAATGTAAAGAACTGTGTATCCTAAAGTATGCACCATAATGTAAGCACAGATGTCACCTTGTTAGAAAGCTAATGTCTCAGACTCTGTACATCACTTTAAGTAAATATGATATGAATAGGGCGTAAGAGTATCACTGTGGAAGGGAGAAGGTTTTCTGGTGGATGTGTGGGAGTGCTGTATATTATATATATACATTGCTGTGGTCTAGGACTCCTGTGAAGAAAAGCTGAATAATTAGGGGGGGGGGGGGAAAAAGAAAAAAATAGGATGTGGAATTTTTTCAAGTCAACATTCTTTATCTAAGTTCTTTATCTAACTTTATCCGAGTTCTTTATCTATCCTTTAAACTCATCGCTATATGCCATTCCCTAGTAAGGGACCATGACATTATATTGGGCTTCAAATTTTGGGGAGTTCTGGATCACAGAGTGTTTCAACAATGGCAATGGAGGGATACTGGTATGGGATACCAATGACAGGTGATATATGACTGACAGGGAGCTGTACAGAACATATGTCCAGGGTGCATGGTAATGTTTGGATATACTCATAGTGGCAACAATTAAAAACCACAGTAGGGGGGGTACTGGGTTCCTGGCCAGTGGTGCTCTGTCGTGGTCCCTAGGGGAGCAGCGACAGTCTCCCAGGTACAGTGGTGGGGACCGGGAGGGAGTGAGGGTTCAACAGTGAGCCCCAGATGCTAATGACTATGCTTGTGAGCTGATAAACCCAAAATAAGAACAAGGCCTAGAGCAACTTTGTGCCTGGGAATTTCCTTCTGTCAGCCTTCATGTTACTCAAATGTGGCCAGTCTCGAAGCCAAACTCAGCATGTAAATGCAATGCCTTCCCCCCAGCGTGGGACATGACACCCGGGGATGAGCCTCCCTGGCAACGAGGGACCACTATCAACTACCAACTGATGATGCAACTGGAAAATGACCTTATACGGAAGGTTCAATGCGGATCAGCAGAATATCCATGTCTACATAAAATACCATGACTTTAAAATGCTGTTTGACCTAAAGTAAGGGGGAAATGGAAAGGAGAAATGAGTTTATATGGCTACGAGTTTCTAAAAAAGAGTCTGGAGGCTGGCAGAAGGTTTGCCCTCATGCACAACTGAGCAGAGTCAGAGAGACAGATAAAGCAGATACAACCCCCAGATATTGGTTCCTTTGAGGGCTAAAGAGACCCATGGGAGTTATGGTCATGGCCGATGGGGTTAACTACCAGGGCAGATGGCCCCTCTTTGGAAATGGTGTTTATGTGTGATGAATCTGGACTCAGATGGGATCTCCCTTCATAAGACTTTCATGCTAATGTGCTGGAGGTGCAGTTAATGTTGGGGTTTAAGATATATTTAGGGGATTTGAGTCTCTGGACTGACAATGTGATAGCCAGATCCTGAGCCTCAACAGACTCCAGCACCTACAATCTGATTTATTGGACTTACCACACTCAGCTAAGATGGAGTTGAAGAAGGACAACCACCACACCATGGAGTCTAGAGTGATTACAACTGAAAATGGGAGGATTGCATCCAGCATCCAGGTGGAATCTGAGCCTCCTCTTGACATAGAGGTGCAATGGACACAACCAATCCAATGTCCACATAGAAGAGGTGGCATTGGATTGGGAAAAGTGGACATAATGGACAAAGGGTATGGGGAAAGGCAGGAAGAGATGAGAGGTGGAGGCGTCTTCGGGACATGGAGCTGCCCTGGATGGTGCTTCAGAGGTAATCACCGGACATTGTAAATCCTCACAGGGCCCACTTGATGGAATAGAGGAGAGTATGGGCCATGATGTGAACCAATGTATATGAGGTGCAGAGGTGCCCAAAGATGTACTTACCAAATCCAATGGATGTGTCATGATGATGGGAACGAGTGTTGTTGGGGGGGGGGAGAGGGGTGGTGGGGGGGTGGGGTTGAATGGGACCTCACATATATATTTTTAATGTAATATTATTACAAAGTCAATAAAAAATAAAAAAAAATTTAAAAAAAATAAAATAAAATAAAATAGCAACTAAAAGAATCAAACACCCAGGAATAAATTTAACTAAAGATGTAAATGACTTTTATGCAGAAAACTACACAACACTGTAAAGGAAATCAAAGAATGCTTAAATTAATGGCAGAATATTCCCTGTTCATGGATAGGAAGAGTAAACATCATTAAGATGTCTATCCTACCTACACTGATCCACAGAATTACCACAATCCCAATAAACATCATCACAGCATTTTTTTTTTTTGCTGAATTGGAAAAATTAAAAAAATTTATTTCAAAGTGCAAGAGGCCCTGAATAACCAGTGACATATGGAAAAGAGAACAGAAATCCGAATTCTCACCCTACCTGGCTTTAAAACATACTATGAATCTACAGTGGCCAAAACTGCCTGGTATCGGCACAAAGACAAACTGATCAATGTAACCATATTGAGAGTTCAAATATAGATCCTTCCATATACACTCATCTGATATTCAACAAGGTCACCAAGCCCACTCAACTGGGAGAGAATGGCCTCTTCCACAAATGCTACCTGGAGAACTGGGTTTCCATATTCAAAAGAAGGAGATTGGAACGCCATCTCACATATTATACAAAAATCAAGATAAGATCGATCAATATCCAAATATTAGAGCCAGCACCATAAAGACCTTGGGACATAATGTAGGGAAGCCTCTAAAGGAGCTTGTATTAGGAAATGGTTTTATGAACTTCACACCCAAAGCACAAGCAAGGAAGAAAAAATAGATAAATGGGACCTCTTCAAAATTAAAATTTTGCACCTCAAAGGAGTTTGTCAAGAAAGTGAAAAGGCAACCTACCTTTTGGAGAATAAAATTCAGAAACCATATATCTGATAGGAGCCTAATATCCAGCATAGATCAAGAAATCCTACACTTTGAAAATGAAAAGGCAAAAACCCATTCCAAAAATGGGCAAGTGCTTTGGATAGATACTTCTCCAAAATCAAATACAAATGACTGGAAAGCACATGAAAAGATGCTCAACATCACTAGTTATTAGGGAAATGAATATCAGAACTACAAGATGTCATCTTACATCCATTAGACTTGCAAACATAAAAAAAAAAAACAGAAGACTACAAGTATTGGGGAGGATGTGGGGGAATGGGAACCCTCATCCACTACTGGTGGGAATGTAGAAAGGTGCAGTCATTTTGATGATAGTTCAATAGATTCTCAAAAACTAACTAGAGGTCTGCCACATGATACAGCAAATCCACTGCTGAATACATACCCAGAAGAATTGAAAGCAAGGACACATCAGATACATAAACACCAATGTTCATTGTGGCATTATTTACTATTGCCAAAAGTTGAAATCAACTGAAATGCCCATCAAGAGATAAATGGATAAAAACAATGTGGTACATACATACATTGAATATTGCTCAGCTGAAGAAAGAATATAGCACTAACACAACGGATAATACAACATGGGTGAATCTTGAGGATCTTATGTTGAGTGAAGCAAGTCGGGCTTTGAAGGACAAATATTTCATGACTTTACTGATAAAAATTATGCAATCTGAGCTGACTCACAGAGCAAGCGTCTGGAAGATAGGTGTACAGGAAATAGAAATGGATAAGAAGATGGTCAGCCAAAACCTATATGAGTGAAATCTCTGACGAGGTGGAAATGTGTAGCTGTGCAGTGAAATGACATGGCAGGGGTGTAGTGATACTATTTGGGTTTGGTGGGCAGGATCTGACAGGGGTAGGATGGGGAGGGAGAGGTAGACAATCCTTGGAACTGGGGCATGGCTGAAGAAGGGAGCAGGTAAATACTGGGGACTGGCAGGGATGTGATTAAAAGTACAATGTTGGGAAAGCTCTTTTGTCAATTTTACAAGGAAGATTGCTAATTTAGTGTGTTGGGATGGAAGGCATTTGGGGCAAGGCATACCTGGGACAGGCTTTTTGGGAGTGTTCAAGAGATCATTTTGCACATAGTGTGTTCTATCAATGGGTAAAGATCCACAGGATGTTGTTGGATTCCCATCACAGGAAGGCCTGCTATGTTTTCAAACAGATGGGTGGGAGTCCCTTGAGAGTATGGGTGGTGCCTTATAGGGAAGGACAGACCAGTGTGTCAAGCCCTCAGTGTTATTGCCAAGTAACAGAATCTTGTCTTTCAAGAAGTAAAGCCTGGTGTTCACCATTGGCCCCAAGGGGAGGGGGAGGGAAGAAGAGAAGAAACAGGGGGCATTTGGGGAGCAATGGAAGCATTCTACATGATATTGCAATGATGGATACAGGCCATGTTTAATTTCATCAAATATTTATAAAATGTATGGTCCAAAATGTAAACCATAATGTAAACCGTGGACCACCCTTAGTAGCTACATTTCAATATTGGTACATTAGGTGTAAAAAATGCACCATCCACATATAAAAAAGTTATTAATATGGGAAGGGGTAAAGGGGGAAAGATGATGGTTATATGGGAGTCCCCTGTTGTAGTAGTTTGATATAATTGATGGATTCCAAAAAGAAATATTGGATTATGCTTGGAATCTGATGTGTACATGGGCATGATTGAATTATGATTAGGGCATTGAGTCCCCACCCCTTGGTGGGTGGAGACTCACAGATAAAAGGCATGGTGAAGAATAGAGTTCAGGATTTCTGATGTTAGAGTTCGATGCTGAAGACCTGGGAAGTCACCACCCAGAGGAAAGGGAAGCCAGCACCAGGAGGGAACCTTGAACCCAGAGAAAAGCACACCCCAGGAACACAGGAAACCCGGAAGCCAAAACCCTCACAGACATTGTGAGACATCTTGCTCCAATAGACTTTAGTGAGGGAAGTAATTTATGCTTTATGGTCTGTAAGTGCCTACCCCAAATAAATACCCGCTATAATTCCCAGCAGATTTCCGGTATTTTGCATCAGCACCCCTTTCGCTGACTAATACACCTGTATTCTGTATGTGACTTTACTGTGACCTAAAACTTCTTTGAAGACAAAATAAAAAAAGAAAGACACTGGAGGAATGTCCAGGAATGATCTTACAGAAAATAAGATCACTGTACATGCAGGATGATATATTACAGTGATGAAAGGAAAAACATACAAAAGTTTTTAAAAAATAGTTTTCATTATATTTTTAATATCCCAATTTTAAAATTTTAATTTCTCTAAATTATCATGTATTTTATTTCTTACATTGAAACCTATCATTATTTCATTTTCCTGTTAATTATACTTGGTGCTATCCTTGGCTTCATTTTTAAGGAAGTTTTGGGTCACAGAAGGGTTTCAAATATGGTAGGGAAGGAGCATTGGTGTGGGGTGTCAGTGTGGGGGATAAATGGGAGGAAGCTCACCCAGGCATACATATAAGGCATAAAATGTATTTTAGTGTTCATGGGGCATTTTTACAGTGAGTGGAGATTCACACAATAACTCAAGAATATCAAATTCCCATTGTGGGGAGCTCTGCCACTTTCTCTAATGGAACAGCAAGAATCCCCCAACTAGTCACAGAGGCAATGACTAGTGAAGGAGGATGGTCCATTGATGGGCCCTTGATATTGATGAGTATGCTTGTGAGCCTTCACTCTTGAAATTGAAACTTAGCCTACTCTTGTACAATGCCTAAGAGTTAGCTAGTGGGAACCACCCTGTGCTCAAAGGTGGCCTGTCTCTAAGCCAAACTCAGCATATAAATGCAATAACTTCACCCCAGCATGCTTTATGACTCCTGGGGATGAGTAAACTCATAGAAATAAACTCTGGAGTATGGGTTACTAAGAAATGGAATCAGGGTTCAGAATGAGAGCTGATGACATGTATGTAGCGATATAATTTAGTTAATTGTAATAGAGTGGAAATGAACAGGGTTGAGAGTAACACGTGTAACACATTATAGTAATGCTCAGAGTGAACATTATTGCTTGAATGCTCAAATCAGAAAATAAGCTCCTCAAATCAGTAAGTTAAACTTCATCTTAAGATAGTAGAGAAAAGCAAACTAAGTCCAAAGCAAAGAGAAGAAAGGAAATAATAAACAACAGAAAGGAAACCAATGAAATATGAGAAAACCAATAAAAAGCAATATTATGTTGAAAAGATCAATAAAATAGTCAAATCTTGAGCTCAACTGAAGTAAAAGAGGACTAAATTACCAAAACCAGGAGAAAGGATGGGAACATCACTACTAAGACTATGGAAGCAAAAAGATTATAAGCAAAAATTGTCCTCATGGGTCACTAGGAGTAAGAGCAAGCAGTGCCCTCCCATTTTCACCCCTTGACTCCTGGACCCATGGATTCTGGCTGTGGGAGAAACAGCACAATTAAGTGGATGCTGATTTAAAGCATACACAGCCTCCTGGAGAACATTGCCCCAGCCGTGCAAGGTATTGCCAGCTAGTTGGCACTGTTAATGAGTCTTTGACAGGCCATTCCACCATTCTATCAATCCAGCTGCTTCAGCTGCTGGGGAACATGGTAAGACTACGGAATTCCATAGGCATGTGCCCATTCCTGCACATCATTTGCTGGGAAATTAGTTCCTTGAGCAGATGCAATGCTGTGTGGAATGCCATGGCGGTAGATAAGACATTTAGTAAGTCAACGGATGCTAGTTTGGGAAGAGCCATTGCATGTAGGAAATGCAAACTCATATACAGAGTATGTGTCTATTCCAGTTAAAACAAATCACTGCCCCTTGCATGGTGGAAGTAGTCCAATAGAGTCAACCTGCCACCAGGTGTCAGGCTGGTCACCTCAAGGAATGTTGCCCTATTGGGGGCTGAGTGTGGGTCTCTGCTGCTGGCAGACTGGGCACTCAGCAGTGGATGTAGTCAAGTCAGCCTTGGTAAGAGGAAGTGCGTGTTGCTGAGCCCGTGCATAACCTCCATCCCTACCTCCATGGCCACTTTGTTCATGAGCCCACTGGGCAATGACAGGAGTGGCTGGAGAAAGAGGCTGAGCATTAGTCACAGACTGGGCCATCTTTTCCACTTGATTATTATAATCTTTCTCTGCCGAAGTTACCCTCTGGTAGCATTCATATGGGACAAAAAATTTTCATGTGTTTTGCACACTGAAAAAGGTCAATTCACATAACTCTTCCCCAGACCTCCTTCTCACCAATTTTCCAATCATGCTTCTTTTAAGTCCCTGACCATCCAGCCAAGCCATTGGCAACAGTTCATGAATCAGTGTACAAATGCACTTCTGGCCGTTTCTCCTTCCAAGCAAAATGAACAACCAGGTGCACTGCTCAAAGTTCTGCCCACTGGGAGGATTTGCCTCACCACTGTCCTTCAGCAATGTCCCAGAAAGGGGCTGCAATGCTCAGCTGTCCACTTTTGGGTGGTACCTGCATATCATGTAGAACCATCTGTAAGCCAGGCCTGAGTTTTCTCTTTCTCAGTCAAATAATTGTAAGGGACTCACCAAGAGGCCAAAGCTGTGGGCTGGGAAGGAGAAAGTGACATGGCAGTGGTGGTGATCATGGGCATTTGGGCTACTTCCCCATGTAACTTTCTCATGCATTCACGACCCACTCAAGCCCTTCTCATATATACCACTTCCACTTTATTATGGAGTGCTACTATGCCCTCTTGACTTAATGGTTTGGTGGGTCGTGATAGGCAACTCAGGTCTCATGGTAACTTGATGGCCCATAGTTAAGCATTCAGTCTCTACTAAGGCCCAGCAGCAGGCCAAAAGCTGTTTCTCAAAAGGGGAGTAGTTATCTGCAGAGGATGGCAGGGTTTTGCTCCAAAATCCTAAGGTCAGTGTTGTGTTTCACCTGTAGGCATCTGCCAAAGACACTGGGCGAAATGATGATGAAGGACAACTGTCATCTGAAACAGAGTATCTACAACTGCAAGCAAAACAGCCCTTTCCATCTGCCCCATTATATCTAAACCCCCTCTGAATCTGAGACAGAGTGGGCATCAAAACCCAAAAAAAGTAGGGTGTAGGAAAGAACCAATTAAGGTGGTCAACAACCATGGACAAAGTAAACATTAATATTGTAACAATGGAAGAACATGTAACATTGATGCAAAGATAGTGCTTAGCAGAGGTTCTGAGGGGAGGGGCTGGGAATACTAGGTAGAAAATAGGGCATTTTTAAGGCATTGGAATTCAGTGTAAACTGCAGTGTAAACTATTGACCTTGGTTAGTAGTAATGCTTTAATGTTTTATTCATCAATTGTAATAAATGTACCACACAGTTGTAAGACGCTACTCAGAGGGAAACTTGTGGGAGGGGGAGGGGTGAGTTATAAGCAAATCCCTCATACTTCTGATGAAATTTTTAAAAATATTATCCTTACAGAACACTTATCAAAAACAAAATGTTTATGAAAACATAAACAGATGAAAATAGCCTGTGGTAACAGTTTCCACTTATTATCAATAGAACTTCCATAACCTAAAAGAAATACATCCAACAGATTTAGAGCAAACATCACAAGTACCAGCTGCATGCTAGCACCATATCCCTAACACTAGGAAAAAGACAAAGAAGAGCAGTCATTACCATTTCTATTCAACAGTCTTTACAAGGGCGATTAAAAAGTTAAAAAAGAAATGTGTTTTAAAGCTTGGAAATCATGTGCACAATCATCATATAGCCAAAGAAACCATCCGGAATCTACCAGTGAATTATGAGAATCAATGAGGGGGTAAGTCTGTCTGTTAAAACATCAATTAACCAAAATACTTTGCAGGCATAAAGAGTAATTTAGTATGAGGATATTTCAGTGTATGGAATATTTCTGTGATTTAGCCTCTGGGTTTTGGCATATTTTGACCAAAATGTACTCAAATTCATTAAAAGTTATTTGTATTGGGAATCAAAATTCAAAACACAATAATAAATATTTTTCTGTTTTCTAAAGTCTTCTACTATTTAGTACACTAAATTTCCAGTCTCCCATTATAAAAGATCAGGCAGAACAATTCTAATGCCCTAAAACTGTCCTGTGTTCCTTCTATTTATTCTTTCTTCCCCCACCCCCAGCACTTATGGTACCATCTGTTTCACTTTCTGAAGAGTATGACTCATAATTACTTGCAAATAATATTGAGTGTCTTTTCTTTTATTAAACACTGCCTATGTTCTTGAGAGACTCTTGCCCCTCTATTTGAGAACATAGCATGACTCCCCTGGATTGGGATTTAATATTTTCTTGCTTATTGTGTGGGTCTCTACCCACTGAGATAACACATAATGACAAGATGAGCACTTACATATTCCAGAGAAACCTGCCCCAGGTACAACCTCTCCTGTATACCACTCCCATCCAATACCTACACCAGTAATCTTCCCCTGCCATATTTGCTAAAAGAATATTCCTAACATTGTAGTTTTAAGCACAGATCTGCAAATCCCCAGTTCATCTGTTCCTTCCCTCGACCCTCCTCCCAACCCATGGATAGTCCAAACCCCCACTCTACCCGACTCACAGACCAGCACTGCTGATCTCAATATCATCGCCGCACCACTGTCTTCCTCATACACTACACAACGACACCCTTCCACCTTATCCTAGTTACTGCCCATATGGGCATAGGCTCACAACCCCTATTTCCTCTGTGTCCCCTGGAGACACTCGCTCTATGAGACTGCTCAAATGGCTTAATCAAATGAGTGAGGTCATGTAATATTTGCCCTTCAGTGCCTGGCCCACTTCCCTTAACATGAGGTCTTCAAGATTCATCCAGGTTATCCTGTGTGTTAATACTGCATTGCTTCTTATACCTCAGTAATGTTCCATGGTATGTATACACCACTGTTGCTTATCCATCCTTCTATTCATGTGCACTTGGGTTGCTTCCATCTTTTGGCAATAGCGAATAATGCTGCTATGAACATTGGTGTTCATAGATCCGTTCGTGTCCCTTCTTTCAATTCTTCCTGTTATATACCCAGAAGTGGGATTGCTGGAGAAAATGGCAGTTCTGTCATTAGCTTGCTGAGGAAATGCCAAACTGTCCTCCACAGGGCTCCACCATTCTCCACTCACACCATCAGCTAATGAGGGATCCCTTTCTTCCACATGCAACTCTCTAACTTATATTAAAGCAGTTTTCAGAAAAATGTGTTTTTACTTCTATTTATATAGCAGGGAATCATACATTGATAATACTTATTTTTAAAATGAGTCAATTGTATTATTACATATTAACAAATCATTCAATTAATCCAAAACATACAAATAGTGGTATTTGGTACAATCACAAAGTTGTACATTCATCACTTCGATCATTATTAAAGCATTTCCATGATTTCAATAGTAATAATATTGGGAAATGGACTTTGGCCCAGTGGTTAGGGCATCTGTCTACCATATGGGAGGTCCGCGGTTCAAACCCCGGGCCTCCTTGACCCATGTGGAGCTGGTCATGCGCAGTGCTGATGCGCGCAAGGAGTGCCGAGCCACGCAAGGGTGTCCCCCGCATGGGGGAGCCCCACGCGCAAGGAGTGCGCCTGTGAGGAAAGCCGCCCAGCGTGAAAAGAAAGTGCAGCCTGCCCAGGAATGGTGCAGCCCACACTTCCCGTGCCACTGACGACAACAGAAGCGGACAAAGAAACAAGATGCAGCAAATAGACACCAAGAACAGACAACCAGGGGAGGGGGGAAATTAAATAAATAAATAAATCTTTAAAAAAAATAGTAATAATATTAAACAAAAAAGACACCCTGTGCCAGCAACTACATAGCAACCATCTACCTACAATCTGCAGACACACAAACCACAGTCCCACAACAACCAGACACATGCAAGACATTCCCTTGCCTAATGGATATACATGGTAACAATCACACAAATGCACGGAAGCCTGAAGAACCTCTGACACTAATTATATATTTGCCAGACCTTCCAATGAGTCCCTTGTACAAAAAATATGAGTTTATATGGTTATGAGTCCCCAAAACAGAGTCAGGAGTTCATCAAAGGGGTCACTCTTATGCATGCCTCAGCAGGGTCCCAGAGACAGCCAAAGTAGATACAATCCCAGGTATTGGTTCTTCTGAGGGCTCTAGAGACCTTGAGGTTCTGTGGTCATGGCAGATGGAGTTCAGTGCCAAGTCTCTTGGCCCTACTTTGGAGTTGGTGTTCCTGAGTGGGATGGAGTTGAACCTGAGTTCAGAAGCCAATCCTGTTTCTTTTACTGGACCTGTGGTTGGCACTGGGATTTGGTGTATGCTAAGGGGACCTGAATCTCTGGATTGTCCATGTGATAGCCAGGCCCTGAACCTCAACAGATCTGCAGCTCCTACCCTCTATTTTAATGAACTTACACCAGCCAGCAAACAGGGAGGTGAAGAAGGTCAAGCACCACACCAGGGAGCCAAGAGGGCCTACAACTGCAAGCAGGAGAATTGCATCCATCATCCATGTGGAATCTAAGCCCCCTCTCAATAAAGAGGTGGAGTGAACATAACCATCCCAGGGTCCACAGGATGGAGGAATAGAGTATGCATTCGAGTGGACTTACTGATATTCTATTCTGGAACTGTTGTGATTAGTAATGGAGGAAAATGTACCATTAATGTGGAGGAAATGGCCATGGTAGCTGCTGAGGGTAGGGAGAGGGAAGAAGAGATATGATGTGGGTGCAGTTTCACAACTTGGAGTTGTGCTGGGTGGTACTGCAGGGACAGTGGCTGGACATTGTAGGTCCTGCCCTGGCCCACTGGGTGGACTGGGTTAGAGTGTAAACTACTATGTAAACCACTGTCCATGTGGTGCAGCAGTGCTGCAAAATGTATTCACCAAGTGCACTGAATGTGCTTTGATGATGAAAGAGGTGTTGATGTGGGAGCAGTGGGGTGAGGGGGTGGGGACTATATGGGCACCCCATATTTTTTTAATGTAACTTAAAAAATATATTTATATAAACCCCACAATTCCCAGTAAAAAATAATCTTTAGTACAAAAACACAATCTCTAAACATCTATGGACAAACAAGCACTTAGTAGTAAACATATCCTCATATCCCATAAAAAATAAACCAAAACTCACAAAACCCCCAAATCAATCCCATAGACTCTGACAACAACCAAATGCATTCAAGATAAACTCAGATATTACCAAGTACTTAAGGAACAGTCAGTCCCCCAAATCCCGTGAACACACATCTAGGTATGATGCCTCAGAACCTGAAGACAAAGAGCAACTTTTCCACATTCTCCTAAATCTCACACACAACACCCCCTCTTTCACCTAAATGGGCACAATAACCTCACACCCCAAATACAAAACTCACACAAACCTCCATCTTGACAAACTATGAACAGAATGTGTCCATAGGCCCCGCTATTATGTTCACCTTCACAAACCCAGCCCCCCACAAAATCCAGTCACTCCTCTCCAAATTTGGTCCACACCAAAAACAAATGCCCTGAACTCCCACCCAGGCAGTGTGAGCACGTATTTAATGCCTACACTCTGAACAGACACAGACCCAATTCGCACCTCACAAAGAGACACATATACAATATCCCACTTTACCCTCAAAATAAACAGAGCCACCCCAAAACACACACATGCAAAAGTTTCGAAAGTGGTCCACTGTGCTGCTAGGCAGAATATTTGCTGTTCCTTTCTACAGTGTCTTTGATGAGAAAATACTACAATCTCCTCCCTGTTCAACCCAGAGGAGGCCACTTGACTTGCTTTGTTCCATGAATACCCACAAATTACTAATGGCCAATCCTCCAATGAATGCATTAGAAGAGTAAACATAGCCTTGTGAATTAACACACACTCCAGAGTTTGCCTGAGCTTCCTGCATTCTCCAAACCTGTAGAATCTACCTACAAACTCCATGAATTTTCACATAAGTTGTCCACAGCCCTAGGACACCCAGCTCACAAGTCTTCATGTATATACAGAAACCTCCAGCACAACCCCACACATGTATTTACCATCTAAAGTTCACTTTGACACACCCGTGGTCCCCACCTTTTGAATTCACATGTACTAGCACAGCTTACATACACAGAAACCCCCATATCCATAAACACACCAACATGCACACAACCTGCAGAACACACACACACACTCAGAATGCATGGAGGGGTGGGCTGTTGTTAATGAGACCCTCTTATGTTTTTAGATGTAATATTATTCATAATATATGTATCTTCAAGAAAATACAATAAAAAAATAATGCATATCAAGCAATGGTTCTGAGCCTAAAAAGGGATGAGTTTTGTGGAGAGTGTCAAGGGCCACAGATCTCTCTGCATCTGCATGGAAGGCCTCCAGTCTCTAGTAGATGGGAATGTATGTGGGAGACAGCCTAGATGGCAGCACTTGCAGAGATTGTCAGGACTGGGAGCCACTTTCTCCAGGCCTTGCCCTTTCCCAGGAGGCTCATAATCCATTTCCTGATGGAAGCATGTGAGAAACATCTGGATAACTCAGTTCAACTGAGGAAATGGCAGACTTTCTAGAGCCACAGTCCACCTGTCCAGCTGAGACAGTTTTGGGGTCTATGTCACAATTTGACTACTCCCTCTGCCCATACCCATTTACCTATCCTTTTACAGAGGTTCTTTACTAACCATCTTGTTCAATAACCTCTGAATTCCAGTTTGCATTTTAGAGATTCAAACAGATATATCCCATTTCTTCACTCAACAACTGTTTATGGAGCATCAATGTCATGGTAAAGATGCCTCATGCAGGTCTTACATAAAGTGCAGGAAACCAGATATAAACAAATATCTCTAGCCTGGACTCACATGCAAACTAATTCTGAAATGTACACTCAGCAATGAGATTTAGTGCTATAATCCTAGTGGACTCTGCAGATAGAAACAGGGGAATGAAAATAAGGTTGAGTGTTAACAAAAAACCCGTGATTGAAAATGGAAGAGAAGAATTAAATGCTCAAAGAGAGAGTCAATTTCCTCACATAAAAATATTTACCCTACACTGGAATCCTCTTCCTGGGATATCTGCATCTGGGCACTGAGGTTCAAGATATTTTCCAGGTATACCACTTATCCATTGCCACAATTGTTCAGATAAACAATCTACTGCAAAGCTCAACTGATTACAGCCATAGGTGTAGATTTCCTGCAGGTGTCTGAGGGTGGGGGTTTGCAGATTGGCTCTTCTGGAAGTTCTCCTCTGATCTAGACTCCTTCACATGTCAGGGTAGACTAAAGAAAAGCAGTCTGGCCGACATCTCACCCTCAGGAGGAGAGCATGAGCACATGCACCTGTCACTGACTGACGTTCAAGGGGAAGTCCCAGAACCAGGTCCCAGAGGCAGAGTGGGAGGCACTGCAGTGTGACAAGGGGAAGGGTAAGGAGGCCTGGAGGGAAGCACTCTGTCATTTTGCCTTCTGCCACAGGTAGCAGTGACTTCTAAATCACCAAGTTTAGAAGAGACTGTTACTGCATGTTACTGCACTCTGACCCTCGGGGGCAGCTAAAACCATTCTCAGGTCATTGAATCCTTATTCAGCAAACAATTCCTTGTGGTGTCCTTTGTGCAAACACTGTGAAGGCTGCTGTGCAGAATTCAGAGCTGAATGGGTCAGGTCCCAGTGCTAAAGGATAGAAATCACAGAGGGTTTTGTAATTAATTTTGTTTGGAATCAGAGTGGAGTGTAGTGCATTAGGGGACTGGGCAGTTGGGTTCTACCTAGTAAAAGTAAGAAGGAACATTTTTATGAGAACTCACAATATGCCAATCACAGCTCCTATAAATTGAATGTACTCACCATAATATTTACAGCTCTACAGAGCTAGCAGTGTTATCCTCATTTCACAAAGAAGTGAGACCTGGCTCAGAGGGGGAAGACTACTGAAACAGGTGCAAAGGGCATGGAATCAACATGCAGGAACCAAATTTGAGCTAGGCTTTCTGGAAGCAGAGGCTCTGCTCTAGCCCTGACCCCAGGCTCCCTCTTGATTATGTTCCCTGAAGCTGGGGAAGGGCAGAATGCAGAGAAGGCACCCACCACAGGGAGGACAGCTCAGGTACCTCCCTGGGATGGACCTACCTCCAACAATGCTGGCCCTCCAAGGTCAGGACCTCTCCATCGAGGCCTTTTCCAGGTGACCCCTCTCAACAGGGGCAGCAGTTTCCTCACCCAGAGGATATTCTCATCTCCCACTGCTGCTTCCCCTGCTGCTATGGCTAGTTCATGTTAGGGCTGCCTCCAGCCACATCTGTCCCAATGTTTGAGCAGGTTTCTCAACCTTATGGTTTCTAGATGCCCAATGATGAGATACTGGGTTTGCTTTAATACCCATTTCTCATCTGGGGCCTTCCTATTAAGACATGTTTGCTGATGGAAGGATGGGTAAGCAGGGAACTTGGCCTGCAGCCAGAACCTAGACTGGTAAGCTCTGGGCTGATGATACCACAGGGCTTTCAGCTTGAGGAAGCAGCAGCCAGAAGGTGAGTCTGGGAAAAGGGGAGGTGTGGGTATTAGGGTTAGGGTTGGGGTTGGGGGTCTTCTCATCCCTCACATGCTCTCTCCACCTGCTACTGCAGAACCAATCCTTTTTCTGACCTCACCCCTGATACCTGGCCTCTTTCAGGCCTTGTCTGGGCTCCATGCAGCATGCTCTGCTTTCCACATCTGCAGGTCCTCAGCCTCCTTCCTTGGCCTTTGGAACAAACCTCCACCTTCAGTCCCACATTCCTGCAACAGAAATCAGGAAGACTTCCTTTTAGGGGCAGTTTCCCAGTGGTGGCAAAATAACCTTCAGAGTCTCCTCAGACCTTACTAGTAGTGCATTATGGCAGGGCCCATGTGACCCCATGCCCTGGTGTAGAATTTGAAGGGAAAAGGGCCTGTCACCAGCCTTTGGAGAGTAGAAGAGTCTGGGGCATCAGGGAGCCTGGCCATAAGGGCCACTCAGTGAAGACCTGAGATGGGAAGAGGAGGGTAAGACATGTCCTGCCCCCAGGTTGAGGGCTGTTGCCTCCAGGCCTCAATCTTCACATCCAACATGTGGGCTGCAATGCCAGGATGTGGTCTGCAGCCCTCAGACCACGCTCCATCCTCCCAGGTCAAGGCACACCCTCTGTCTCTCCCCACATTGTGTCTTTGTGGTTTTTATGTGGGGGTTTTAGATACCCCCACTCCCACAACTCAAAATTTTAGACATACTTCCAATACATACAATCATCCCACTGTGGTAGATTGAATTAGGCACTGCAATTTAGACCTGTGTTTAACCTTAATCCACTTTCCTGTGGCTGTCAACCCAGTGTTAACAGGATTTCCTCTGGTTTTCATTTTCAGGTCATGCGTGGCCCATCTAAAATTGTGGGTGGGTCCTGCTCCACATGGCTGTAGGCCTTAGGAAGAGAAGCAAGAAGTTACAGAAGCTGGGAAGGAAAGGATATCACCAACTGACCAGAGGCTGAGAAACAATCCAAGGAACTGCAAGGATTCCCAGAAGATGCACCAGAATGTTACAGGCTTTCAGAGGAAGCAAGCTTTCCCCACACTTTGACCTGGACTCCAGTCTCAAATGAGACATCAACATAAGCTGTTTAAGCAAAACCATGGTGTGGGATTTGTGAGATCAGCTCAAGCACACTAAGATGTTCACTTCCATGTATAAACACACAACCCCACCATTCAATGAGATATATATACACATACTAAGTGCCCACAAGACATACTAATAACTCTCTACTGAAAGCTTCAATAACATACTACTGGGAAATATATATCCAAATCACTGTGACCCAGAGTACACACTCATTACACGTAAAATGTACCACATGCCTCAATTTTACCCACCATTCCCCTATACAATACAAATATGAAAAAATACCACCCTGTATCACCAAATACAAATACAGCTCTGGCATTTACTTAGTCCCTACACTTGCTAATGATCATCAACCTATCTCCAGCATCTTTCAGAATAGGCACATGAAACACAACAATCCTTCCATCTGAACATATACATCTGCCAGCTTCACACACTATTATACAGTTTCCCTTCAACACCAAAATATCTACGCACAACTCCTGAAAGTCACCCAAACATACATCACCACTCAACATACCCTGAGTACATTTCAATGATTCCACACATCCAACCAATATACAGAAGATACACAGTCCCTACCAACTAATATACTGACATGTTCCCTAGCATTGCCCATATGCATATGCAGAGGCAATTCCAAACTTAAACACACAAAATTCCCAGAGTCATGGGGAAAGTACACACAGCATATAATGTTTCCATAGCCTCAAACTGCAAATACATAACACCTATTCCTTGATATACATGCACTGCATCTCACAGGATCCAAGAATCCAAAGCCTCAGGCTCACTGAAAAAATAGGTCCTCCACTTAACCCCAAATATCCACACAGACACCACTGATTCACAGATCTCAAGGTATCTATCACATTCCAACCAACCTATGAAATGCAAATACGAGTGTCAAACTTTCAATTCATAGGAACACAGTTCCCAAAGACATGCACAATAGAGCTCACATACCCTGAATTTCTACAGTCCATAAGAGGCCCACCAATACATGTAGAGAATATCACATTTTCAGATACACAATCAACCTCTTCTCTGCATACCCACAATCAGGTACAAAACATCCTTCTATCCTCAGATACACTAACTGATCTGCTAACAACCCCACGAAACACTTCCACCCGGAGGAACTCAGCTCCTGGATACAATCATAAAAGTAGTTAAAGCCCCAGTTATGAAAGTAGTGGTATGTAGCCAGGTTTAACACTGTGAACCAACTCTCTCTAAAATAATTCTGTGCATGTATATATATAAATATAGAGAATACATTTCAATCATTTAATAGCATACGACATGTGCAGAACAAATTTTACAAGTAGTTAGAAAATATACATTATCTTTTGTAAATTGGATTTAGTCGATTGACTCTCACATACTTTTGTCCATTTTGCCCAAATCTTATATCTATTATATATAACCTGAGCTTGAAGATCCATCACAATTGACACCAGACCTTGAAAAACTGTTTATTATTCCATGAAGCAAAGACTGTCGCATTCATGATAAAATAATGGTTTCATCATGAACACTGGTTAATATTTCTACCTTAAAAAGTAATATAGTGAAATATCCAAGATATGCTGATTTGCACTTAATGTTTAGTGTTCCCTCTTTCCTCAATAGAAGGTATTTTATACACTGAAATATTTTCCCTCATTTTTTGTATTATTACAATGTAACAGATATAGACTTAGGTCACATTATTAACAATTTAAAGTTAATTTAACTCTATACCATCTAGTTGAACAAATGTAGCTGGTCTGATCTACAGTGCTTCACCCTCACCCTCCCACAGTATAGATGCTCCCCCCACAGTGGAAGGGACAAGTGAGGGCAGAGCCACAGCCTTAGGGAGCAGCTCCTGATTCACAGGAGCACACACAGTCCTGAGCCCAGAGACACCACTAGGAAGTCATGAGTTGGCGCACTCTTCACCTTTATTTTTTATACAACTGACATAGAAAAGCAGCTGGAAGTGGTGGGACTAGGGTGATGGGACAACCCCTCCCCCACAGGCCCTGGGGTTCACAGTTATGGACTCGTCCACCTCCCTGTGCACATACATTTCCCTTCTGGAACCGGTTCCCAACTGACATCAGAGGTGGTTGGAGGACCAGAAAACAGGTGACAGAGCCCTGCCCCCACAGCCACATGTGCAAGCACCAAGCTTCCAGGTCCCACAGGGACCAGGTCCTGGGAGGGCCATGGAAGAGAGGCAGGAGGTGGAGCCACCTAAGTCTCTGTGATGCGTGTTCAGGCCATGCCTCTTCTCCAGGAACCCGAGCAGCCATCCCTGGCTCTGGGAGAAAGCATGTGGGAAAGGACCACTCATGATGTTTAGACTCACAGATGTGGAGGACAGTCCCATGCCCTGAGATAGGGTCCTCCATGAAGTGTTTTAGAAGAGGTCTAGCCTAGGGCCATGTCCTCAGATTGGAAGGATTGCTTATGCATGCCTTGGCTGCATTTGTTTTCTTCTGGCTCATGGCCTTTCAAAGAATATGCCCTTTTTCCTATTCAGAAGCAGGGTTCCTTATAGAACCATCCTGGCAAAGTATTTGGGATCTGGAAACTCCTTCAAAGCTATGCTTTCTCTGAACTCCATTGCTGGTTGTATCCTAGGACTTTTCCCATATTAGAATATATTTTAGTGAGTTTATTTAATATGTACAGTAAATGTGGACTCAGTAAGATTTTGTTTGAAGGTTTTTTTTTTAATAGCTTTCATCAGGACATTTGATAATCTGAGTCCAGAAACTAGCTCATGGCTTTCTTGAGTCCTTAAACTTGAGGCAAAATTCTTAGCAGGCTTCTTAGCAATGAAGTAGAATAAAAATCCAGACTTTGTAATACTTCCTGTGACTGTTTTCTGATTCAGTAGAAATGTAAAAATTGTGTGTTTGGGGGGAGCATAGATACAAATTCAGTTGTCTTTACTGTAGGTTCAGTGCTTTCTTTTTCTTTATGGGGTAAACATTAAAAACATAATGGGTTACACTTCTTATGTAGCATTGCCAGATGAAATAGAGGACACCTAACTTAAACTTAAATCTCATAAAAACAATGTGAATTAGCATATATGTCATATACAATTTGAGACATACTTATGCTAGAATATAATTCATTGTTTACTGAATTTCAAAATTTACCGGGGTTTATTTTTTTATTTGCTAAAACTGGGAACATTATTCTTAGGGATATTTTAAAGGTTTTATTAATTGAAGAACTTCTCCTTGTAGCATATGCTAAGGAAAGAAGACTTGAAAACAAGCTACCAGCCGAAAGACAGTAATTGCAGTAAAACTGACACTAGATAACAAATATATACTCTTGTATAAACTGTTTAAAATCAGAAATAAACATAAAATGTTTATAACGAATTTACATCACATTTGCTTTTAGTTGCATGATATTTTCCTGGAAAGACGCAAAAAGAGCAAAAACATTAGCGTCCTCTGCTGATGTGGACTGGGATGCCAGGGGAAGTGGGTGGGTGGAAGACTTCTCACTACATATTCCATTGTGCCAAATTTGACTTTCGCACCATGCAATGTTTACCTGTTAAAAGCAATCAAAATCATTGAAATGAAAATTTTAAATACTTAACTACCAATGAATGAGAAAAAAAGCATAGATTTTTCCTGTAAGCCTACAAGCCTGGAGTTCTTTGATGTGGAGGGGTCTTCCAGCACAAACCAATGTTTATTTATAAATAATTTAAGTATAGAACCTAGGAAGAAGTCTTTGTGCTATGAATTAGGAAGAATCACTAAATTGCTCTAACAAAGTCCCTAATAATTGTGCTGTCCCAGTATACTTTGAAGGGACCACCTGCAATTCCCCTGTCAGAGTCCTGGATGAAGTTCTATCCTCCCCCACTTCAAGCCCAACTGCCCTCTGCCCCCCCCCGTAGAATGTCTGAGTGCTCCATTTTAGTCCTGTTGAATTTCAAACTTCTCCACCCTTTCCGTGGATTCCTGAGAATCTGTTGGCAGCGGTTCACTCTCAGGGCGTAGAATTGAATCTTTGCTAGAGGTTGTCAGATAGCAGTGGTCCATGTCCAAGTGTACCGAGGTGACTTCAAAAGGTAAGCACTTAGGGGTGGTGGACTTGACCCAGTGGTTAGGGCGTCTGTCTACCACATGGGAGGTCCGTGGTTCAAACCCCAGACCTCCTCGACCCATGTGGAGCTGGCCCATGCGCAGTGCTGATGCACGCAAGGAGTGCCATGCCACCCAGGGGTGTCCCCCATGAAGGGGATCCCCAAACACAAGGAGTGTGCCCATGAGGAAAGCCGCCCAGTGCGAAAGAGAGTGCAGCCTGCCCAGGAATGGCACCACCCACATCCGTGCCACTGAAGACAACAGAAGCGGACAAACAAGATGCAGCAAAATAGACAGAGAACAGAAAACCAGGGGAGGGGGGAGTTAAATAAATAAATAAATCTTAAAAAAAAAAAAAGGTAAGCACTTAGGATAAGGTGGTGTGTTATCAGGGTCCCTGATATCCTTCAAATCCATAGAAATTCACATTTGACCCATCTTCTTGGAACAAGATTTGAGATGAATCTCGAGGAAGGAGAAATCACTGGACTCCACCAAGAACCTCTCACCTGGAAATTGGTGGGGTAGGTTGGAAAGTTGAGGAAGGGGTCTTCTTAGAGGTACATCTAGATATGTGAGAGGGCTACAATAGGTATGAGAAAGTTTGGATGCAGGAAGAATTTCTCTCTAGAAAAAAACCACATAACAAGAGTATTAAATGGTAGTGGGTTTATGTTGTGTGGTAGTGTAGAGAGGCTTGTCTCCACCCTTTGTCATTACTTCATGTACCTGAGAACTTATGATTTTACTGGAAGAAAAATGAGATCCTATGGGGACAGTTAGAATCAATGGTCTAACGTAAAAAAACTTTTTGGTAGAGTTCATCATGGCCAAGTCAGCAGTGAAATAGCCTGTCTGCAAGGCAGCCTGGAAGTTACTCTAATGGTCCCAGCCCAGAGGCCTTTTGCATTCACTCCTTGATTCAATGTTTCCAGGGCACTTGTGGTAACTTCAGCTGGTTTTAGAGATTGGGTTTACCTGGATTTTATGACTTTTTCTTAAACGGTGTAAACTCAGATGCTCAACCAATTCATCTTCTCTAATTCCTCATGGTGAACCCTCAGCTCTTCATTTTAAAGTTGAGGTGAAGATGTTGCTCATAGTCCATGAATACTTCATGGTCATGGAATAGTGGCTGCTATTTGTTTTCAGTAAAACACTCAATGAAGGGTGGTTTCTTTCTGAAGAGGGGAAGGAGAAGAGATACAATTAGGTATATGTTACTCTATCACCAATAGTGCTAGAAGTAATAGTAGTATTGGTAACAGTCTGAAGAGATGATGCAGAACATAATCTTAAGAATTTACCACCTTCATGATGCCCTTGTGCTTCCTAGAACTTACCCAAAAGAACATCCCTTATTTGCTCGTGAGCATGCTGAGGGGTATTTTTTCCAAAGAATTCCTTGACAACAGCTCTTTGGTCAAGAGGCTGACTGAATGCCTCCACCAAATATTGAGTCTGGCTGAATTTCTGGTAGTGATTTCCTCAGAGAGGGGCTGTCCTGATAGCACGTGCTTCTTTCTCCTTCACACTCAGAGGTCTGGGAGCCTCACTGAATGGGAGCAAGTTCTCTTATGGGAAAACCCTGACCTGGAGTTCTAGAACCTAAAATCACTAGAGGGACAGGTGCTATTCTGAATTTCCTCCACCTAGGTGCCTGCTCACTTTTTGAAATTCAAAGCTCTGTTCTCTTGACATATGCATGGCCATTTCAACAGAACGGCATGCCTGTTCCAGCACCACAAAGAAGAAACACGTCTCTCAGTGAGAAGGTGATTTATTGCAAATACACAAGCAAGGAACTGGGATAATCTTCCCAAAACCAGTTCAAAGTGAGAATGGGAACTTGAATTTGTATAGGGAAACACCCAGGGGAGAGATGAAAAGAAAAGCAAGTCCAAAACAAGAAACAAGTGATGACTTTAGACCTTCCAGGGGTCTTGTGAGGAGGGTACCTGCAATTTTCCAGTCCTGTGTCATCTCAAGCACGTTAAACTCATAACTGTTGTTCCAGTTTCCGTGATTTATCAGTGACAGTTTAGATTCAGATACTGGTGCTTCTGATGCTATTCTCTGGTTTTGCTTTCAGTTGATATTTTATTCTTATTCCTGTAAGCAGAAATGAGAAGGTCTGGTTGATGTCCTTTTGGGAGCTAAGAACACAGAGTAACTAGTTAGATTGGATTAAGAGAAAACTATCTTAGTTATGCCTGGGTATATTTAGAGCTGCGTAGGTGAAGAAATTTTTAATAAGCACTTTTTTCACCTTTCAATTTCCTAATGAGTAAAGGACAGCTCCTGATAGCCTCAAGAGCGTTGCCTTTGTGGCCTCTAAATCCACCCATTTCCTTGTCTCTACAGCATCTCCAGTGCTGGGACCAGACAAGACCATGAACTCTGGAGTTTCCCTGTATCCTGGCACTGTCCTGCCAATCCCTTCACCCATTCCTGGCCCACCACCCCCACCTCCCTGGGGGCAGCACCTACCCCCATCTTTCCTTCCTGGCAGCTCTCTGCTGCTGCCTGCATTCCCCAGGCCACAGTTGGTGACAGGAAGTGGGGGCCTTGTCCCCAGTGGGACTGGAGGTGAGAAGATCATTCTTCAAATCACAAAACTAGGGAGACCAGCAGAGGCCCCTCCTACTCAGTCCTTTTTCCTTCCTCAGATGCCCCACATTTCAAGTGACCCAAGGATCCTCTGTGGGGGTGCTCAGCATGCCCCTCCTGGGATCTTGAGGGTCTCTTCTCTGGAGCCCTTGATCCCAGCCTCAGCTGTGGGGTGCACCCAGTCTGCTGAGGGAGGCTGGGCCCCAGGCCTTCCTCTTCAGGCTCCACCACCAGCTGCCCAGTTGGCCCCCAGTATTCCTCCAGGGAATGCTTTCGTCAGGCCAGAGGTGGCCTCCATGGAGAGAGGTCCTCCTTCCACCCAATCCAAGGATGACTCCTGTAAGCCCAAGAGTGTTTACCAGAACTTCTGATGTTGGAAGTGCTTCAAATCCCTGGCCCAGAGGCACATTCACCTAAGTTCTGATGCTGAAGCTCTTTCCTGCTTTCTCATGTGAGTGGCTTCCTCTTGGAGACACATCTGTTTTGCACCATTCAGATACAGAGGACTAGGGATGGATACCCCAGGCTAATGTCTCCAGAATTTCTTGACAGTCGGTCATGAGGAGAGATGATATATTTCTGGTTTTGAGTGATTTTCAGGTGTCTTATCTCAATTAATACCTTCCTAACTTGCATATATAAAGAACTCCTATATCTTGAAAATAAAAAGATAAACAACACATTTAAAAAAATGTGAAAAAGATTTAAAGAGACACTTTTCCAAAGAAGAAATAGAAATGGTTAAAAAGCACATGAAAAAATGCTCCAAATGTCTAGCTATCAGCAAAATGCAAATCAAAACTACAATGAGATACCATCTTACTCCCATAGGATTGGCAGCTATGAAAAAAACAGAAGACTACAAATGCTGCAGAGGATGCAGAGGAATGGAAACACTCATCCCCTGCTGGTGGGAATGCAGAAGGATCCAACCATTCTGGAGGACAGTTTGGTGGTTTCTCAAAAAACTAACCATAGATTTGCCATATGACCCAGCAATTCCACTGCTGGGTATATATCCAGAAGAACTGAAAACAAGGACACAAACCGATTCATGCACACCAATGTTCACTATCGCCACAGTTGGAGTCAGCCCTAATGCACATCAACAGATGAATGGATAAATAAAATGCAGTACATGCATACAATGGAATACTACTCAGCTTTAAGAATACAGTACAAACACACGTGTTAACATGTATGAATCTTGAGAAACTTATGTTGAGTGAGGCAACACAGGTATTGAAGGACAAATACTACATGACCTCAATGATATGAAATAAGTAAACAAAGCTGCCTCAGAGAGCTTGAGACTGGATGATAGGCTTACAGGAAATCGGGGGGTAGAGGAAGGATGTAAGCTGACACCTACATGGGTGAACTCTATGATAAGCTGGAGGTAAGTATTTATACAAGTAAGGGATAAAATGGGGGCATAGGATTACCTTTGGGTGGGGCTTTGCAGGCTTAAGGGGGGCTAGGGATGGGCAGATGGGTAATATTGTCCAAGAAATTGGGGGGAGGTGGGGCAACATATGAACATAGAAGATTGTCAGGTATTTGGTTGAGAGTATAATGCTGAGAAAACCTTTTCAAAAATGTAATAAGGAACGTTACCTGTTTAAGTTGCTTCAAGGGGATAATCTGATGCAGGACAGGCTCCTAGGGAATATGTGAATGCTCATTTTGCTATAGTGGGTTACATCATTGGAAAGAGACCCAAATAATGAGAGTGAAGGTATACCTATATCCTGGGGAGGACTGATGCCATCAAATAGAGGGAACTGTATCTCTCAAGAGAAATGGTGGCTCCCTGGGCTTAGGGCAGTTGAGCATGTCAAGCCCTCAACAGTGTTGCAAGTATCTCTAAACATGGCCCTTCAAGCAATGAAGATTGTCTGTCACTGTGGGCCTTAAGGGGAGGGGGAAAAGGGTATTGAATAGATGGAGCTAATGTAACTGTGTGGGCAATAGAAGTGTTTCACAAGGGTATGTAAGGATGGATATAAGACATGTAAAATTACACCAAAAATGTATAGGGGCTGATAGGCTAAAATGTAAATAATAATGTAAAACATAAGATAACTAAAAATTTAGAGAATTGGTGTAGAATAAAATATAAACCACAACGTAAACACAAATGTTACCTTGTTTGAAAGCTATTGTCTCAATATCTGTACATCAGTTTCAGAATATATAGTATGAATATGTAAAAAGATTATTGCTGTGGAAGGGAAAAGGTTTTATGTTGGATATGTGGGAGTACTGTATATGGTATATATGAATTACTGTGATCTAAAACTCTTGTGAATATAAGCTTAATAATTAGAAAACAGAAAAGAAAAAGATAGGACATAGACACTGAGGAAAAGATGCAAGTAGTTGCCTTGCCAAGCTGCATACAGGTCAACACTTATTGCAGTGATGGAAGGCAAAACATCAAAAACAAAGCTTTTGCATTTTTAAATTTTTTGATACCCCAATTTGTTTTTACCTTAATTTTTCCAAGTTAATATGTATCCTATATCTAACCTTTAAACTCATCGCTATATTCCATTTTACTTATAAGCGAACCTGGCAACATATTGGGCTTCACTTTTCAGGAAGTTTTGGATCACAGAGAGGTTCAACAATGGCAGCAGAGGAATACTGGTGTGGGATGTTATTGACAAGGGACACACGGTTGGCAGGGAGTTCTAGAGGGCATATATCCAGGGTACACAAAAATGTCTGGATATTTTCATAGTGGATACAATTAAAAACAACTGAGGGAGTGCTGAGTTCCTAGCCAGGGGAGCTCTATCACAGTCCCTAAAGGGACAGCAACAATCCCCTAAGTGAACGGCAAAACCAAAAAAGAAGGAAGGTCCAACAATTAGCCCTTGATACTAATGAATATGCTTGTGAGTATGTGTACCTGAAATAAGAAAAAGGCCTAGAGCTGCAGGGTGCCTAAGGGTTACCTCCTGAGAGCCTCCATGTTGTTCAAAGGTGGCCAGTCTCAAAGCCAAACTCAGCATATAAATATGTTGCCTTTGCCTCAGCGTGAGACATGACTCCCAGGGATGAGCCTCCCTGGCACCGAGGGATTACTACCAAGTACCAGCTAATGATTTAACTAGAAAATGACCCTGAATACAAGGGTCAACTTGGTCCAGCAGAATATCTCAGTCTACATATAATACCAGGAGTTAAAAATGCTTTTTGACCTGAATCAAGGGGGAAATGGAAAGGACAAATGAGTTTACATAGCTATGAGTCTCCAAAAAAGAGCTGGGAGGTTATCAGAGGGTTTGCCCTTATGCACACCTGAGCAGAGTCCCAGAGACAGATAAAGTAGATATAACCCCAGGTACTGGTTCTTCTGAGGATGACAGAGACCCACAGGTTCTATGGTCATGGCAGATGGAGTTCAGTGCCATGTTAGTGGGCCCTTCTTTGGAGTTGGTGTTTCTATGTGATGGAGCTAGACTAAGGTGTGATCTTTTTTCACAAGTCTTTCCTGTTATGTTTACCAGAACTGTAGTTGGTGCTGGGGTTTAATATATACCCAGAGGATCTGAATCTCTGGACTGACCATATGATAGCCAGGCCCTGAGCCTCAACAGACTTTAGCTCCTACACTCTGGTTTATTGGACTTACCCCACTCAGCCAAAATGGAGTTGAAGAAGGTCGACCACCACACCATAGAGCCAAGAGTGCCTGCAACTGAAAGCAGGATTGCATCCAGCATCCATGTGGAATCTAAGCCCCCTCTTGATATAGATGTGGAATGGACACAACCAATCCAAGGTCCACAGGATGAAGGAATAGAATATGGATTAAAGTGGACTTACTGATAATCTATTCATGAACTATTGTGATAAGGAATCAAAGAAAATGTGGCATTGGTGTGGAGAAAGTGGCCATGGTGGCTGCTGGGTGTGGGGGAATGGAGGAAGAGATGAGACGTGGAGGCATTTCGGGACTTGAAGTTGTTCTTGGTGGTGCTGCAGGGAAAATTACCGGACATTGTATGTCCTCCCATGGCCCACAGGATGAAACGTGGGAGAGTGTGGGCTATGATGTGGACCATTGACCATGAGGTGCAGCGATGCCCAGAGATGTACTCACCAAATGCAATGGATGTGTCATGATGATGGGGGAGAGTGTTGCTGTGGGGGGAGTGGTGGGGTGGGGGTGGTAGGGGTGAATGGGGACCTCATATTTTTTGAATGTAATATTTTTTTTTAAATGAATAAAATATATATATATAAAGACAAATGACCCAATTAAAAATGGGGCAAAGACATGAATAGACACTTGCCCAAAGAAGAAATACAAATGGCAAAAAAACATGAAAAAGTATTCAATGTCAGAGAACTAAATGTTGGAAAGAATGTGGATAGAAACACTTATTCACTGTTGTTGGCAATGCAGAATGTAGAGCCACTGTGGAGTTCAGCAGTTCCTAAAGAAGTTGAATATAGATTTCCCACATGACCTTGCAATACCACTATGGGGTATATACACAGAGGAACTGAGAGCTGTGAGAGCAGTGGCATGAAGAGACATCTGCACATCTATGTTCACAGTGGTATTATTCACAATTGCCAGAAGCTGGAAACAACCAGCTTTACTTATCAACTGATAAATGGATAATCGAACTGTGGTATATTCACACAATGGAACATTACGCATCTGTAAGAAGAAATGAAGTCATAACATTGACAACATTGATGAACCTGGAGGACAGTATGTTGAGTGAAGCAAGCCAGACAGAAAAGGACAAATACAGGAAAATTGCATTACAATGAACTAAAGTATTGTGTAATATAGTGTATGATTCCATTTATATAAAATGTAAATAGAAATCAATTTATAGATGAAAAAAAAAAGTATTTGTGCAAAATAAGCCAGAAAGGGGAGCTGCGGACAACAAAGAAAGCACAGAAAGATTGAGGGGTGGTGGATTTTTTTTGTTTGTTTTTTATTATTATCACTGAGATAATGAAAATGCTCTAATGATGACTATAGTGTCTGGATATCTCCAGAATCCTCAGGAGCCCTGAAATTTGGGATAGTACCTACTTTGGCAGGCAGTAAGATCCTGCTGAGATGTGCAGAAACTCACTTTGAAGTTTCTTAGCTTTATAAACTCATTTGTCTTGACCTTTACCCCCTTTTGGTCAAGGGCTTTTTCCAGTTGCATTGCTAGTTGGTGCTTGGTAATAATCCCTTGGTGCCAGACAGGCTCATCCCCAGGATTCATGTCCTACACTGGGGGAAAATAATGTATTTATACACTGAATTTGGCTTAGAGAGAGGCCACATTTGAGCAAAAAGGAAGCTCCCAGAAGGCAACTCTTAGTACCCTATAATACTAGGCTAGGTTTCAATTTTAAGAGTAAAGGTTCTGGACTTGGCCCAGTGGTTAGGGCATCCATCTACCACATGGGAGGTCCATGGTTCAAACCCTGGGCCTCCTTAACCCATGTGGAGCTGGCCCATGAGCAGTGCTGATGCGAGCAAGGAGTGCTGTGCCACGCAAGGGTGTCCCCCCGCGTAGTAAGGAGAGCCACCCAGCATGAAAGAAAGTGCAGTCTGTCTAAGAATGGCACCACCTACACAGAGAGCTGACACAACAAGATGACACAACAAAAAAGAGACACAGATTCCAGTGCCGCTCTCAACAGAAGTGGACAAAGAAACAAGACGCAGTAAACAGACACAGAAAAGAGACAATTGGGGTGGGGGGGAGGGGAGAGAAATAAATAAATAAATAAATCTTTAAAAAAAAAAGAAAAAGAGTAAAGGTTCTTACAGTCATCAATATCAAAGACCCATAAGTAGACCATCTTCCTTCACTAGTCATTGCCCCTGTATTTGGGGGATTCTTGCTTTCCTATTAGAGAATGTGGCAGAGCTCCCCAGGATGGGAATTGGATATTCCTTCAATTATATGAGTCTCCACCCACCATGGCAATGCCCCATGAACATCTGAACACATTTATATGCCTTTTATGTATGCCCAGGTGAGCTTCCTCCTATTTATTCCCCATCGCTGACACCCCATACAAATGATCACCCCCTGCCACAGATAGAAAACCACAACTGCTGGACAGGATGTAAAGAGAAATGAACAGTTAGTTATTCACTGTTGGTGGGAATGCAGAATGGTACAGCCCCTGTGGAGGACCACTTGGCAGTTCCTAAAGAAGTTGAATATAAACTTGCTACATGACCCTGCAATATCACTACTAGGTATATATCCAGAAAAACTAAGAGCACTAACACCAACAGACTTCTGTACACCAAAGTTCACTACAGCAGTATTCACGATTCCAAAAGTTGGGAAAAACCCAAGCGTCCATCAACTGATGAATGGGTAAATAAATTGTGGTGTATTCACATAATGGAATATTACATAGCTGTAAAAAGTGAAGTTGTAAAGCATATGACAAGCATGAATCTAGAGGACATTATGTTGAGTGAAGCAAGCCAGACACAAAAGGACAAATACTGTATGATTGTGTGACTATGAACCAACTATATTGTGTAACATATTGTTTGATTCAAAAAAATTTATATGTATCCAGTACATTTATTTGAGAAATGGTATCTTTATCCAACAGTGTTTTCTTTTTCTTTTTAAATTATTGTTTACATATTCAATTATTAAATGTACAAAATAAAGTTTTTAAAAAAGTGAGGTTACACTAAGAGTTGAAAATCAGAGACTTTAAAATGTGATCCTTTACTCAAGAAAAATAAATACCAAAAAAAAGAGACATAGAAACCAAGCTTTTTTTAGCATAATAAAACCGTGCGTGAAATATATGAATATGGATAAAGTTGCATATATGCCTATTTTCTTTGAAATTGAACAAATGTATGTTAACAAAAGATGGTAATATAATATCACTTATGCTAAGTGAAGAAGCCTGACACAAAGTACTACATATTGTGATCCCATTTATATAAAAGGTGAATATAAATTAATTTATAAAGTTGAAGTTCAGTTAGTAGTTATATAGGGCTGGGGAGGACTGCTAAGGGGTGTGCATTTTTTCTAGAGTACTGGAAATGTTCTAAAATTTTTGATGGTGAGGAATGCATAATATTGTGATAATACTAAAAGTCACTGATTATACACTTCAGATAGATAGTATGGTATATGAATATATCTCAGTAAAACTTAAGTAGATAATTGTGAAAGAACAGCAAAAAAAAAATAGCAGCGGTTCAGCAGGGGAAACAAAGATCAAGGGGTGAGGAATTTCCTTATTAATTAATTTTTATTTATTATTATTCAAATAATGAAAATATTCTAATGATGGTTGAGGTAATGAATACACAACTATGTGATTATACCAAATACCACTGGTTGTGCACTTTTTTTGGTTGTACATTTTAAAACGAATTGTTGTTTTATTAATGTATACCAATAAAGTTGATTTGTTAAAAACATATAAGCATGTATCAATAAAATTAATTTGTTTTTTTTTAAAAAAGAAAAACACTTCTAATCCTCATCCAAAGATTTCATTGTTAAGGTTTTGATATAAAACCTCCCCAGATTTTTCCACCGAGCAACATTGTATTCCTCCTCGTCACACTTAGGATCGGCTGAGTGACAGTGCGTTAGGAGAATGGCACAGTCATCTGTGCCCAGCAGCTCTGTCTGGCTTTCCCCATTCCAGGGTGGCAATCCTGTGAAAACCACCTTCAGAAGCTCAGGGGGAAGTGCAGGGGTCAAAAGAAGGGGGTGGGGGTGAGGAGGTCCAGCACATCTGTCTTAACTAGAGCAGCTGCTCCCCAGCTCTGAACTGCTTCCCTGGAATGGAACCAACTCTTCTAAGAGGCTGAGAACAGTAAGCGCAGAGGCTTCCTCTGCAGCCGGCTCCTTTAAGGTCAGCTGGGTGACGGCTCTTGGCAGACACAGCAGGGCTAGAATGGTGTCCCCAAGGCACCTGGGTCACCCCCTCTGCCAAGCAGAGGTGCCCTGGAGCTCCTGAAATGCTCAGCACAGCCCTGGGCTCCCTCAGCAGCCCCTAGTAGGTGCCCTTTCCCACTCTGTGCAGTGCACCCTAGCAGGCACCCAAATCCGGTGGCCCCTGTTGGCCAGCCAACCTCCTCCGGCCCTCGCAAGCTAGCATCTTAGCAAGACACACAAACCATTTCCACCCAGCATCACTCCAACAAATGAAAGTTTTAAGAAAAGCTTTAACCACTACCAAAAGGAAAAGCCTCCCTGGGGCCATATGGAGCTCTGAGGAAGGCCCTGGCTCAGGCTGTCCCAGGGCGTCCAGGGCAGCACAGCCAGGAGGGGTGTGGTGGAAGTGGGCTCCTAGACCACAGACCTCGCCTGCCGCGTGTACTCCCGGAAAGCAGAAAGGAGTAAAACGGGAGGAAGAGAGAAAATGAAAGTCTCAAGTGGCTCACCAGGGCTTGGATCCAAAGAATGCAAAAGCCTATGATGAGGAAGGGCGCCACCCGCAGACCTCTGGGTTGGATTCACACTTTTAGTAGTAAACTGTTGAGGTCCCTGCAAAACTCCCGGGCTGGGCAGAAACCTGCCCCCAAGCCCCTCCCAGGAGAGGGCCCCATTCCTTGTGCTCCCTGAGGGCACACACTGGGTGTCAGCCCTGCTCCCCGCCCCCTGGGCCTTCCCAGGGCCCCTCCCCAGGGAGGCAGATCAGTTCCCCTGTAAATATCACGCTGTGGGCAGGCACCAGCTGGCCCTATTCCGGAAGGGGGGCGGGGCGGAGAAGAAAGAGAAGCAGCCTGGGCCTGGAGGCAAATGTGAAGTGGAGGGCCTGGGAAGGGAGAGCTGAAAGGGGAGGCCCCCAGGAACCTGGGAGGGTAGGCAGGGAGGGCAGGGGGCAGGGCTGCAGGTTGGACAACGGGGAAACAAGGGGAATGTGGGGAGGGAGGGGGGTTGTGGGGAGGGAGGGGGGCTGTGGGCAGAGGAGGGGCCATGGGGGGAAGAGGGATGGGGAGGAAAGGGATAGTGTGGAAGGAGGGACCAGGAGGAGGAGGGACTGAGGGGGAGGGGCCATGGGGGAGGGACCATGGTGGGAAGGAGGGACTGCGGGGGGAGGGACCCTGGGGCAAAGGATGGGGGAGGAGGGACAGTGGGGGGGTAAATTTTGAAGGGGATGAGGAAACGTGTTGGGGGGATAGTGGGGGGTGCGAAGGGACCAAGACTGGGGACAGGTCCGTTTGGGGGGAGGAGGGACCGTGGGCAGAGGGCCCCTGGGGGGAGGAATAGTGAGGGGGAGGGGCCATGGGGACAGAGGGCCCCTGGGGGAAGGAATAGTGGGGGGGGAGGGACCATGGGGGTAGGGAAAGAGGGGGAGGAGGGCCCGTGGGGGAAGTATGGGCCGCCTACCCCCTGGGCCGCGGGACTCTTATTCTGACTCGGGGCGGCGCCCCCCCCCAGTCCCGCCGCGGTGGACCCCCGAAAGGCCCCCGCCCGCCCCGCGCCCCCCCGCAGAAGCAGCCCCCACACGGCCCGCCCGTCTGGTCCCCACCGGCCCCGAAGGACCCCGCCCCCCGCAGGCGAGGCAGCAGGACCTCCGTGGGCGCGGGACGGGCGCCCCTCACGCGGCAAGGGGGCTCGCTCACCCTCATCTGCGCCTACGGTCCCCGCCTGCGCCCGCCCGACGCCACGTGGGGCCCAGACTTACCGCTGGGCGGGCGGGACACGGGGGTCCCGAGGGCGGGCGAGCGCTCCCCGCAGCGCCCCGTGCGCCCCGACACCGCGTCCCTCCTGCCCTCGGGCTCGCAGGGGTGCCGCGGGAGCGCGCAGCAGGTCCGCGGGGCGCGCGCCCAACCGCCGCCAGCTGTTAAAGGGGCCGCCGCGCGGGGGCGGGCGGGACTAGAGGGCCTGAGAGCCCGAGGGCCAATCAGGTCTGGACCGGTTCCCCGACTCCGCCCCCGAGGGGGCGTGGCCGTCTCCCTGACGGACAGCGCCCAGCAGCCTATCGACGCGCGGTCCGACTGGCGCTAAGGAGGGCGATCTCCCCCTACGGCCGTGAGGGCGGCTCCTGACTGGTGGGCAGGGGATCCCCGGAAGTGGGGGTGTCCCCACCCACAGTGCACCAGAGGCGGCCTGGGCCCGGGCGTAGGTCACCGAGGCCGGCTGCTTGGAGCTGCTGGAAGCGCGGTGTGAGGGGCCTCTGGCCCGGTGCAGCCGAGCCCGGCCCCGAGCGAGGCTGTCGTCCCTGCTCCTTTCTCTCGGAGCTGGGGGCTGGCTCCTCCGAGGAGCTTGAGGAGTGCTGGCCCCTGGCCTGCGTTCTGGGGAGAATTTATTTCCCAAATTTATTTTATTCGTACATGTTAATAAATCATACAATACATCCAAAGAATACAAGCAACGGTATTTGGTATATCAGAGTTGTGCGGGCATCATTTCATCATTGGGAGTGCATTATCATTATATCAATAATAAGAATAAGCTAAAAAGAAACAAACTTCTTCACCCCTCACTCTCTCTGTTCCCCTGCCTTACAGAGCTGCTATTTCTGGCCATTCTAGCACAATTATTTATTTATTTAGTCGTTTTATTCAGACATACTCACATACCATAACATCTATCTTAAGTGTAGAGTAAGTGGCTTTTAGTATAATCCCAATGTTGTGCATTCATCATCACAAAAACTTTTAGAATTATTTCATTACTCCACACCCTTAGCATACCTTCCCTAGCCATCCATAACCACTAATCAAAGGTCACCTTTATAAATTGATTTATATTTACATTTTATATCAATGGAATCATGAAATATCTTTTACCTTTATTTTGTACATTTAATAATTGAAAATATAAACAATAAATAATTAAAAGAAAGTACATTTGAATAAAAGCATAATTTTCTCAAGTGTCCTGAATACATATAAATTTTTTTTGAATCATATAATATGTTACACGATGTATTTAGTTCTTAATAATGCAATCATACAGTATTTGTCCTTTTGTGTCTGGCATGCTACACTCAACATGTCCTCCAGGTTCCTCCATGTTGTCAAATATTTTATAACTTCATTTCTCCTTGCAGCTGCATAATATTCCATCGTGTGTATATACCACAGTTTCTTTAGCCATTCATAGGTAGATAGATATTGGGTTTGTTTCCAACTTCTGGCAAGTTTGGATAATGCCTCTATGAATATAGGTGTGCAGATGTGGTTCACACCACTGCCCGCAGTCCTTCTTGGTACTTTCTTTAAGTATGCACATACCCACAGTATTAGTCAGCCAAAGAGGTGAATTACTGGGGCTTCTCCTGGCTTCCAGAGGAAATCTCGTTCTGAATGGGAGTTTCTAGCCAGGGTCTTCCAGCAGCCATTTTGGGGGCACCGAAGGACACGTGTTTAATGGTGGCAGCTTTCTTCCAGGTTCCAGATCCACTATTAATTCCCTGTTTCACTAGACTGCCTCAGATTGCCACATGTGCAGCCTTAAAGCCAAGGAGCCATAAGCCATACTGAAGCCCTAACTCAGAGGGAACCAACTGTGTTTCAGAAGCAGTGCTGGTTAGCATAGATTTTGGATAAAGAGTGTTACATGGTAAAATGACTATGTGAACAGAGAAGAAAGGAGAAAAAGTTTTGACTTACTTCCCCATATTCATTGTCACATGACAAAACACAGCCGTGTTCAGTATATCGTAGCAGTGTTTTCAGATTCAGTTTGGGTCATCGTCAACATTATTCAATTATTCTATGTTAGTGAGATGTCCCTAATTCCACAGAAATCTGAAACATTTTTTATGCACAGGGACTATTTCTTTATAATTTTTTTTTAGTTTTTAAAGAAGCTTTAGATTACATAAATGTTACATAAAAATGTAAGGAATTCCAATATGCCCCACTCTGTTCACCTCCCATATTTTCCCACATTAACAGCATCCTTCACTAGTGTGGTACATTTGTTAAAATTGATGAACCCATACTGAAGAATTGCTGCTAACCATGCGCTGAAGTTTACAATATAGTTTACACTTTGTCCTGCATAATTTTGTAGGTTATGACAAAATATACAATGGCCTGTATTCATCACTGCAATGCCATGTAGGATAATACCAATGTCCCAAAAATGCCCCCAAATTCCACCTATTCTTCCCTCTCCCCTCTTCAGAACCTTTGGTGGCCATTGCCTTTACATCAATGAAAACAGTTCTTCAATTGCTAGAATAATAAGTCTTAGAATAATAATGAGTCTATTTTAGTCCATTGTTCATTCAATACCAATCAAAATTCCAACAGCCTACTTTACAGAACTAGAAAAGGCAATTACCTAAGTCAATTTGAAGGGAAAGTATATGTGAGAAACCAAAAGCATTCTAAAAAGAAGAGAGACAGGGAGGAATTACTCTGCTTGACCTTGAAACATTACAGAGCTACAGTTGTCAAACAGCATGATACTGGCTTAAAGGTAGACACATCAATCAGTGGAATAGAATTGAAAGTTCAGAAATAAACCATCATCTCTATGGCCAAATGGTTTTTGACAAACCTACCAAATCCATGTTAATGAAACAAAACAGTCTCAGCAACAAATGATGCTGGGAGAACTGGAAATCTATAATGAAAAGAATGAAAGAGGACACCTATCTCACTCCCTATACAAGAATCAACTCAAAATGGATTAAAGACCTAAATATAAAAGATAGGACCATAAAACTACTAGAAGAAAATGTAAGGAAACATCTTCAAGACCTAGTGATCAGTGGTAGTTTCTTGGACCTCACATCCAAAGCACACAAACAAAAGAAATCATAGATAAATAGGACCTCCTCAACATTAAACACTTTTGCACCTCAAAGCACTTTGCCAAAAGGGTGAAAAGGCAGCTGACTTAATGGGAGAAAATATTTGGAAATCATATGTCTGATAAGCATTTAGTCTCCAGGATATATAAAGAGGTGTTACAACTCAACAATTAAAAGACAAATGACCCAATTAAAAAATGGGCAAAAGATTTGAATTGACATGTGTCCAAAAAAGAAATACAAATGGCAAAAAAAAAAACCACACACACATGAAAAAATGCTCAACGTCACTAATAATTAGGAAAATGCAACTAAAAACTACAATAAGGTATCATTTCACACCTATCAGAATGGCCAGTATTAAAAAGACAGAGAACTAAAGTCATGGAGAGGATGTGAAGATAGGAACACTTATTCATCAGTGGGAATACAGAGTGGTACAGTCACTGTGGAGGACTGCTTGGCAGTTCCTAAAGAAGTTGAATATAGGGAAGCAGACTTGGCCCAATGGATAGGGCATCCATCTACCACATGGGAGGTCGGCAGTTCAAACCCTGGGCCTCCTTGACCCATGTGGAGCTGGCCCACATGCAGTGCTGATGTGTGCAAGGAGTGCCCTGCCATGCAGGGGTGCCGCCCCATGTAGGGGAGCCCCATGCACAAGGAGAGCACCCCATGTGCAAGGAGTGTGCCCTGTAAGGAGAGTCACCCAGTGTGAAAGAAAAGTGCAGCCTGCTCAGAAATGGCACCACACACATGGAGAACTGATGCAGCAAGATGACACAACAAAAAGAGACACAGATTCCTGTGCCACTGACAACAGAAGCAGATGAAGAATATGCAGCAAACAGACACAGAGAACAGACAACTGGGGGGGGAAGGAGAGAGAAACAAATTAAAAAAAAAAAGAAAACATCAAATGGACTATTATTCCGTCATAAAAAAAAAAAAAGTCCTGATGCATGTGACAGCAGAGAGGACCTTGAAGACAGCATGTTGAGAGAATTAAGCCAGAAACAGGTGGACAAATCTTATATGATCTTACTAATATGAAATAATTAGAATAAGGGAACACAGAATGGGGAATCCTTTATTTTATTCATGATGGTTCTATAAACCCACAACTTGTGAAAAATTCAGGATCTATCAGTTACTGAATTCCTAAATAACTTCCACAGTTTTAGGTATCTGTAACAAAGGCACAGCACTTTCTGGTATCAAATATGCCAAGGCTGATACTATAAATACTTCAAAACTGATTGTTTTAAGGATTGTAAACTTACTGCCTCAGGTTTGGAAGCTAGATTTCCAAAATAAAGATCTCAACAGAACACACCTTCTCCCTGACATTGCAATATTCTGCTGCTGCTTGCTGCAGTACGTGGGGTTCCTTATCTGGAATCTCTGCCTCTATCACATGGTTCCACCTTTTCTCTTTGTGACTTCTGGCTTCCCTGATTTGGGGCTTCTACTGATCTTCTGTGTCTGAGTTTCCTTTGCTTGTAAGGACTCCAGTCTTGTGGCTTAAGGGCCAGCCTGACTCCATTTTGCCACATCTAAAGAGGAATCTTCAAATGAATTGTGATGAATACCTACCTTAAACTTAAAAAAAAAAAAAGTGCCCCTATGTTCCAACTCACAGGTAGGCCATCAACAGCTGATGTGAGTGCACAAATGAACAATCCTTGGGAATAATGTGATGCACCAACACCTTTTAAATAAAGATCTCAGGATTTGTAGCTTGCAGAATCATAGACGTTTTATCTCTTTCCTGGGTGAAAGTCTTGTTCTGCCAGTGACTGGAGAGTAGTTTTGAAGGACTCTGAGGAAAGACAAAAGGGCAGGTGTAAATTTTTAACTGACCCTTTACAATAAGTTGGAATGCTCTTAACTGTGTATTGCTTTGGTAGTTAGGTGTTGCTGTTAGCAAAAAGAATGTGGATGAGGGGCCCAGGTGGACCACAGGTCCTTCAGTAAACTTGCTTTGTTTAGCCAGTGGCCTTTTAAAAGTAAATTGAACCTGGCACTGGCAAAGTTGAACCAAACTATCATGCAAAATATTGTACAACCAAATGTTATCATCTTATTGCTGGGAGTGTGTCACCTAAGGTCAGGGATGGAAGCCAGTGGTTTTATTCTTGCCTTTTGGTAAGGTATTGTTTTGTTGTAGAGCTTCCCTTTCATCTGGGAGAACTTCTAGGCCCAGCTCCTTAGATACAGCCTGACTCTGCCAGTTGTCTAATCTCTAGAACTTTAAAAGTGAGCTGTTATGCATGGGTGAGAGAAGAGAAGGGACCCTGTATCAGGGTATGGCAGCATGTACTTGGCCTTTCAGCCTTGATAAAAATCAGGGCTTTAGGGGACACCCCACCCCCACCCCCACCCCCAGGAAAACAGCAAGAAATTGGATTCTAAATTTAAACTGGAAAAGAAAACAAAAAGTTGCTATAAAATTGTTCTATGGTGTTATATATTTCAGAATCCCAACAAGAAATATGAATATTTCTAATTCTAATCCTGTGATTTTTTGAAAACTCTTAATATTTAAAATTTGAATTTTTAAAAAGATTTTTTGCACATATGACTTGTGGCCTATTACAACCAGTTGATCCTTGTTCACAATGTGTTCCATAGACCAGAAGCCTCACCAAGTTCTGAGAGATTGTAGAAACACCTCACCCAAGACTTTTGAATCATAATAGGAAGTTTCCCCAGGTGATTTGCTGCAACCTGTGTGGGTGAACTGAGAATCTGAGGGGAGGCGACAGGAGCTGAAGAAAGAGACATAGAGACAAAGACAAGATTAGAGGAGATCAGGTGGGCCGGGGCTAGCTGATGGCAAAGTCAAGGACCTGAGCTGGCACCACAAGCTTTATTTAAAGCAGTTAAGGGAAGCAAACTTGGCCCAGTGGTTAGGGAATGCATCTACCACATGGGAGGTCCACGGTTCAAACCCTGGCCCTCCTTGACCCATATGGAGCTGGCCCATGTGTAGTGGTGATGCGTGCAAGGAGTGCCGTGGCATGCAGGGATGTCCCTGCATAGGGGAGCCCCACATGCAAGGAGTGCACCCTGTAAGGAGAGCTGCCCAGTGCAAAAGAAAGTTCAGCCTGCCCAGGAACTGCACTGCACACACAGAGAGCTGACACAAGATGACACAACAAAAAGAAACACAGATTCCTGTGCTGCTGACAACAACAGAAGCGGACAAAGGAGAACAGGCAGCAAATAGACATAGAGAACAGACAACTGGGGTGGGGGACGAAGGGGAGAGAAATAAAATAAAATAAATAAATCTTTTAAAAAATAATAAAGCAGTTAACTAGGCCATTGTTCTCAGAGGAGGGGCTATCAGGCACGAAGTTCTTTGAGGAGGGTATTATTCTTAGAGTTCCTTCTTATCAGAACATCAGTTCCTTTCTGCTTCCTTGCAGGTACAGACATGTTTGACCACACCCCCACCTCTCTGCACACATTGATCCTCCCTCACAACGTGGCTTGAGCCCCGCACATTACTTCAGGGACCCCTACATGATTCACGTGCACATTAAAATTTGAGAAGTACAGTCCTCTATGTTTTTGTGCTAAAAATCTCACATGGGTGCTATCCATCAGCCCCCAGAAGCATTTAACAATCCACCTCAAGGCTGAGATTTTTGTATAAAAGGGGCCTGAACCTCTGTTAGAGATTTCTCCCTTACAAGGTGTTTAATAATGAACTGATCACACTGTTTACAAGGGCTAACAGTGACTTGAATTCCTGTGACCTAGAACAGCCCCCATCCAGAGCCTACGTGTTCAGATACAGTTCAATTACCCACCAGAATAGACAAAGGAGCCACGTAACACCACCAACCCCCTCCCACACTCCTAGAATTCACTACCACTAGCACACCACACCCCTGGCCATCCCTATTGGCCCTCGGTCTTACCCAAGCCCCAACCCTCCCCTTGGCTAAGCATGTTCCTGCCTATAGATGTACTGCAGAGATTCATGACACCCTCTGCCAAATGCAGGCTGAAGTCTCTCTCCAGTCCCCTCCATTGGGAGAGCTTCCCAATCAACTTCCAGCCTGCAATCCTTTCAGTCTTCATGTCTCACTGAGCACCATTTTTTCTCTAACAACCTCCATCAAAGGATGAAAAGGATGAGCTAGCATATAAAAATAGCATCTAGCTTCTTAAATACTTAATTGGTGTGTAATAAATATTAGCTATCCCTATTGCTAATTAATATTCTCTGTCTCTAAAGAAATTTGGTGAAAATCCCCAATCATGAATGTATATTTAAATCAATGATAATTTGCTCCCTAATGATTTAAAAGTTGAAATATTTTAAATGGGATGTTTTTTGACAGTAAAACTAATCTGAAATATTATGAAACTAATCAGTGGAATTGCATAAATTATATCTTTAAAAAGTGAAACCCATGCCTATCTCATATTTGGGAGAATGTTTACCATGCTTATGTCAAACAATAAGAATACATATTTTGTGTGTGGAAATGAGTTCATTTAAACTTCTTATTTAAATTAGCTTCCTCCTATTCATGAGTATGAATTCTGTGAGAGCTTATTGATTTTTTGCTCCCATCATCATGGTAGGAAATAGTTAATGTAAGTACTTTGGTTTGAGAAGTCTAGTTTCTTATTTTTATTTTTATGAGCTTGGTGGAAAGCATAGTTTTATAATTGGAGTGAAGAAGGAGAATACTTTCATATACACTGTGATGTAAGGACATTGTGAGAAGGAGAAGTGCCCTGGATTGGACAAAGCTTTCTGAACAATAGCAACAACAATAGTAGCTATCCATCATTTAGTGTGTGCTTACTCTACTCCTGTCACTTTGTGGTTGAGGAAATTGAGGCACAGGAGTTGTAAGTCATTCAAGGTCACATGGCTAGTGGGTGTAGGAGCTGGGACTTGAATCCAGGCAGTCAGGTTTCAGCTTGCTCCTCAGTGCCTCCTGAATGCATCACTCTGAGTTGCTCCTGATAGTGGTACAGGAGACCCTGAGCCCAAGGATGTTTCTGTGCTCTCTGGGCAGGCAGCCAGGTGCACATATGGGTGAGTTTTCACATGCTGAAGTGACAGGATTACAAGGGCTTCCAATTCTTCATGGGTGTGTGGTGCTCCTCAGTGTGCAGCTACTCAGCCCCATGGAGAAGGAGAGGGCAGGCTTCCTCAAAAGTCCAGGAGGCTCTCTTCCTAAGAGGAGCCCACACCAAAGCTTGATGTATTTCCATCCTTCTCTCCCATTTCTCAGCAAGTTCTCTTTTTTCCCCCAATCTCCCAATAAATTCTTTTTACTGGCCTAAAAATAAATGCTGGGAGAAGAATCAGCATTTCAGATTGGAAAGGGCCCTTCAGGGAGCCCTGGTGCTTAAGATCCCGTCCTTGCATGCTTTCCTGGACCTTCTGACATTGCCTTTGTTCAGGAATTTCTACAACATTAAACCAAGTAATAGGAGATAATTTTAGGATTCAGATGTTAGTTCCACTGATTTTGAAACCTCTTCATCCTGTTGTGTCAGCTTCCTCAATGGGAGAATATAGGTGGTACTGACTGAGCATTTTAGGAATTGTCAGCATAAGTTACTTCCCTCACCAAAGTCTATTCCCACATGTTGGAGCAAGAAGGCTGCTGACATCTGCCAGGGTTCAGGCTTCCTGGGTTCCTCTCTTCCTGGGCTCATTTCTCTCTGGGCTCAGCTGCTCTACTCTTCTGTGTGCTTACTTCCCAGGCTCCAGCTCAAAACTCCAACTTTCTCTTCTGCCATGTCATTTTCTCTGTGAGTCCCTACCCACCAAGAGGGTGGGACTCAATGTCGTACTGACAATCAAAGCCTTAATTATTACTTAATCAAGTAACAGCAAAACCTCTGAATCCAATCCAATCTAATATGCCTAGAGAAACAGACCAGTTCACAAACATAATCCAATATCTATTTTTTAAATTCATAAACAATATCAAACTGCTATACTACCTAAGATTATAGTGGATAAATGGACACTGTAATTGTTACCTAGACATGCCATTTACAAATGACCTACAATTTATATCCTTTAAAACAGAGTTCACCAATCAATAGAATACTTACTGAGATTGCTCACAAAAAGCAACTACTTTCACTGAGTCCAGTGGAGGGTGTCGGGAGGGGAGGTGGAACAAATGAATCTCTTAGTGTCTGGTCCTTATCAGTTTTTAAGTATAGAATTACAGTATGACCCAGCAATCCCTCCAATAGGCATATATGCAACAGTATTGAAAGCAGGGACTCAAACTGATATCTTCACACTAGTGTGTTCACAATTGCCAGATGATGCTATCAACCAACTGTCCATCAACCAATGTATGGATAAACAAAATGTGGCATGTACATATACACCCAAATGCAAGGTGTTAAAAAGAGGGTGATATACTGGAAAAAAAAAACTCTAATATAAAATATGGACTATTGTTAATACTACAGTTATAATACTCTTCTATCAATTGTAACAAAGTACCACACTAATGCAATGTGCTAATAATAGAGGGGGTATAAGGGAAGACTGTATTTGTTACATGATTTTTCTGACAACCTACTTATCTAAATAAAAATTTAAATGAACAAAAAGCCAAAAAACACATATTTCCAATCATGTTTCACCTAGTTATTTCATATATTTTTTTGCATTTTATGTTTTTGTTTCATGTTTAGCTCAATGATCCTTTGAGTTAAATTTTGTGCAGAATTTAAGTATATATTGCATTAATCTGTTATGATTAAATTGGGTAATCTGTGGTTCTTTCCCCATTATTTTGGTCACTCAAGAGTTCATAACACATACACATTTTATTATTACTATCAGTTTCACTCTAAAACTGCTATATTTTTCATCTACCTCTATTTCACATTGTGCTCTTTCTCACTTCTCTGTTTGGTGCAAATGACCTTTCAGTGTACTTGCCCTGATTACATTAAATTTGTCTCCCTTAGTCAATATCTCATTAACAGGAATTGTATAGGCAGTTCTCTGAAATCAGAGAATATTGACTGAATTGTCTGCTTTCAAATGCTGTAAATAAAAACAGACATTTTCAGGTCAGAGTTAACTCATTCTGCTTGCAATGACATATATTTCTCTTGATGTAATGTTCTGACCAGTTCTTTTCTTTATTTGGAAACCTGCTGTACTTGGCCTGTAACTGTAGTCTGATCTCTGCCAGGCTCTTGGCCCAGACTTTTTGATAATGAAGGAGTGGCAGCAATCTGCAGGTCAGAACCACATGAGCTTAGGATCCTGATATTCCTTTATTCTCAATTCCTTTGTTCCTCACTTCCTGGGTTTTGCTCTGTCTTTCTCATTCTCCCAATGACTGCAGTCTTAATATAGTGTTTCCCAACACTGTTCATATCATGGCACAGATTGGAGTCCCCTGGATTTGTGGTGCATCAACAGCAAAATATGCTGTATCTTCAACTGCTCCTTTGAAAGTTCCATCACCATAGTGTTCTAATGTAGTGGTTCTCAACAATTTTTGTCCCCCCCAGGGGCCATTTAGCCATTTGTGGAGGCACTTTTAGTTGACATAATGCTGGGCTGGTGGGAGGAGCTACTACTGGCATCTAGTGGGTGGTCAGAGGTCAGGGATGCCAGGAAACACCCTAAAGCACTCTGCACATGCCCCACAACCAGGAATTTTCTGGTTCAGGGTGCCAACAGTGCTGAGAGTGAAAAAGCCTGCTGTATGGGAAACCCAACTCTCCCTCTGGTCCAAGCATCCACCACAAGGATGGCTGCTGTTTCTGCATACACCCCTTACCTCTGGCCTAGAGTGGGGGGTTATCCACCTTGTTCTTTTCAGATAATTATTCTTTCCTATTTCCTAAACAGAGGCACAGACCAATGTTTGAATCTCATGTCACCAGATGATATCATACACTGCCCTCACTTGCTGTTGACTGTAGGCCCCTCATTTTTTATTTCTTTCCCCCTTTCCACCTGCCCCCCCCATTGTCTGCGCTCTGTGTCCATTCGCTGTGTGTTCTTCTTTGTCTGCTTACATTCTTGTCAGTGGCACTGGGAATCTATGTCATTTTTTATTGCAACATCTTGCTACATCAGCCCTTGGTGTGTGTGGCACCACTCCTGGGCAGGCTGTGCCTTTTTTGCATGGGGCAGCTCTCCTTGAGGGGTACACTCTTTGTGCATGGAGCTCCCCTATGTGCTTGGTACAGCACTCTTTGCATGCATCAGCACTGCACATGGGCCAGCTCATCACACAGGCCAGGAGGCCCTGGTTTGAACGCTGGACCTCCCAAGTGGTAGGCAGATGCTCTATCAGTTGAGCTAAATCTGCTTCCCCCTCATTTCTGAGTTTCCAGTACTGACACTCTGTTACTCTCTCCAATACCCCTCACATCTCAACTGGCCAATACACTGTCCTCTCAATTCTTTACTCTTCTCCTCCTGTGATCTTGTCTCCACACTCTGCAGCCAGGCATTGCATGATCCTCTCTCAAATCCTCTCATTGGTAGCTGCAGTCTCTCCCCAATACCGATTTCATGCATCCTACTACAGATCACCACCTCACATCACATTATCACCTTAGAGTTTGGAACATGAACTTAAAATGGCTTCATGGACATTTACTTTCCTAGAAGTTCTCCTACATCTGCATAGTAACCAAAAGACAGCTGGGAGTTGTCAAACTAATTGCCTGTAAAATAGACTTAAAGTGAACAACTGTTAAGAGGGACAAAGACAGCCATTATATACTGATAAAGGGGGCAATTAACAAGGAGGCATAATCAACAAAGAGACATAATCATATATATATGCATCTAATGGCAGAGCCCCATAATATATAAAGCAAATACTGACAGATTTGAAGGGATAAATAGACATTTGTACCTTAACAGAATTGGATTCAAGGAATAAATGCAAATTTAAGAGGAAGCTACTGCTTTTTAAACCATTCATTTCCACTGGTCTTAAGACATTATAGATTGTTCTCTTTGAGACTTTCTCATGAAAGAATTCCCTTCAGCCTACAGAATTGAATTATTTCCAAGATACAACATCCTATAGAATCAAAGCAAAGCAATTCTAAATTCATAGTCAACAGTGAAAAATAATTGATTTGGAATATGTTTGTAAAAAAGACAAAGGGACAGTGACCTGCCAGAAAAGCAATCCATCTTTGGAATTAAAAACTGCCAAAAGCAAATGATCTGCCATGAAAAGGAGTTCCTTTCCCCAAAACATTTACAAATGAACCTTCAAGCATAATATACTTTGCAACCTAAACATAACAATATGATTGTAGTAGAAAAGAACATTGCTTTAGGTTCCTAAGCTACTTAAAGCTTATACCATGAAATGGTTTAGACTTCATCAGTGGGAATTAGATTACAGTTTTGAGCCTGAGACAATATCCAAATCCAAGTATCTCAAAGTGATGCTTTCCTCTGAAGACCTGCTGCCAGCAATCTTTGGCTCCTCTGCCACTTGGCAAGGCCCACGGTGCATCTGCCAGTCTCTCCCTTCTTTGCTAGGTTTCATTGATTTCAGCTTCTTGTTTCCATGGCTTTCTCTCTTTGTCTGAATTTCATTCTCTTATAAAGGACTCCAATAATAGGATTAAGCCTGATCCTGAATGAATGTCTTAATTAAAGCAGTCTCCTCAAAAGATCCTACTTACAATGGGTTTACCTCCGTATCAATGATGCAGATTAAAGAACATGTTTTTCTGGGGTACATACAGCTTCAAAACACCACACCCCACCCTTAGGGCCCCCAAAGATGTTATTTTCCATATGCAAAATACATCCATTTCATCAAAATATCCCCAAGGCCTTTAGTCATTTCAGTGTCAGCATTAAGTACAAAGTCTCATCAAAACTGGTTATAGCTGCTTAATAAATAATTAATTGTGCAAGAATAACCAGAAATAGCAGCTATGTACACAACAGGGGAAGCATAGAGAGATAAAGGGGTGAAGAATTTGTTAGTTTGTCTTTTGTTTATTATCATTATCGAAAGAATGAAAATGCTCTAGTGATGATTGAGGTGATGAATGCACACCTGTTATTATATCAAATACCATTGCTTGTACACTGGATGAATTGTTGCTTTATCCATAAAATTGCCTTGTTTAAAAAAAATCAGTTATAGGTGTGTTCTGTCCTGGGGCATAATTCTCTGTCTGTGGACCTGTGAATCTGAGAACAAGGTATCTGCTTCCAGTACACAATGGAAGGACAGGCATAGGATATGCATTCCTATTCCCACAGGGAGAAACTGGAAGGAAAACACAGGGTTCATGGGTCCCAAACAATTCTGAGACACAGCAGGGACTCCTTCATCAGATTTTGTGGTCTGAGGGTTTTCTATGGAATGATGTTTGGCCTCTGGGCCTAATGGAGCAGCAGTCCCACCCTTTCCCATGCTCTCCCCAAACACTGGGGAGGAGGCTACACACTTGAAGCATCATGGTTGTGGCCAGACACTGCAATCCCAGAGCACAGGATCAGTGCTGTCAGAACACTGGCTGATGGTCACGCTCTCCCCAAAAGCCATACCTATGGAAACATCTTCCTAAAACATTGAACATATTCTCCTTAAAATGGGGGACAAGGATGAGAATAGAATACTCACTAACGCTTCTAGTCAACATTATATTTGCAAAAAATATGAGAAAAAGAATTTAAGGGCATAAGATTTAGAAAGGAAAAAATAAAATTGCTTGTATATTATTTGTTGATTTACATAGAACCATGAAAAAAATCTACAGGAAAAGTATGAGATACAAGGTAGTTGAATGAAAGAATAATATAGAAAATTATGTTTTTCTATATCCTAATGACACAAACAGATCAATCTAACCGCAGGTGTGCAAGATCGAAGGTAAAAAAATGTAATACTTTAATAAGGGAAATTAAAAGAGGTCCACAATAAAGAGATACATGATTTCATGATTCAGAAGAATTCAGATCTGTTGCTGGAGAAGCTACACCCAGGCCCCAGTGCCTGAAGGGAATCTTGCTCAAGATCTGCAGCTTCAGCCTGGCCAAGAGATCACTTCAGAGGGAGCACCTAGACCTGGGTCTCCCATGGGACCTTAGGCCTGAGGTCCTGCTTGTCCTTGAGGCCATGAGGTCTGCTGTCTGCTCCCCAGGTCTCTACTGTCATCTGCTTCTCCTACCCTAACCATCATCCTGCCTGGGGTTCCACCTGGGACCCTTCTCATTTGTCCCTCTGTGGGGCAACTGGTCACACCCCATGACTTAAAATTCAGCTGCTCACATTCACATACACTGTCTTTACTACCCATCTGTTTTCCACACACAGGAATTCTCCCATCATTTCATTATGGAAAATTTCAAACAGAAAAATTGAAAAGATCATGGAGAAAACAGTCCTAGATCCACCTCTTAGACTCCTGTGTCCTTGTCATGTAACCCATCTACCCCTTGATGTGTGGTGCCTTCCAAAGCCAGAGCAGTGGCCAGCACACTGTGCTGAAGGGAATCTGTGACCTGTGACTCCATTACACCCACTTCTGTCCCTGTTTCTCTCTCACACACATACATGGCCACAGTGACAAATCATGTGCCTCCCACTTTATTTTTCCTCTCTTCTCCATAACACCTGGTTGAGATTAAGTAATACCCTTGGGCACCCTAAACATGCTTAATCTCAGTAGTCCAGCAATTCAGAGCATTTCTTGAAGCTTGTCCTTGAGGCCATGAGGCTGCATCTGCCCACGCCTGTATTTATGGGGTGGCAGTCCGCTGCTCACCTGCAGTGAGGAGTAGCTCTAGTGGTGCACAGTGTTGGTGGAGCTCAACATTGAGGTCCAAAGAAAGGGTGAAAACTCCTTGGACTTCTCCCTGATAGGAGGAGAAAGAGTGCACATATATCTGTAAAGAACTCTTGCTTTGGGGAAAGCTGAAAGATAGTCTCTGAAGCCTGCAAATCATGCTACAAAGCATCACTGTAGTGTTTTGCCTTTTATCTGCAGAACTTCAGAAACCATCAGTCCTGGGAGTCTGTTTGGGCCCTAGTGAGTTTACTGCACCACATAAAAGTCCTACACCAAAGCTTCATGGGGCTGCTCGTGTCATGGGATGCAGCAAAAATATGTCCCCCACACCCTTACCACCCCTACCTCCACTCCCCTGCCCCATTGTCCCTTAGGCTGGCTTATTTACAAGTGGGTGCAGTGACCTGTTCTGGACCCCATGACATCATCAAGGGAGGAAGACAGAGAAGAGCATGCAAGGTAATTCCAGCTTGAGTCTGCAAACCTTTTGGAGACAGGGCCCAAGACAGGAAGTGGGAGAGGGATTATCTTGAAGGAGGAAGCCAGGAACCATGGGCCATAACCCACTGAAGGTACTGGGGGAGAGTATGAACTACAATGTAAACCACTATTCATGTGGTGCAGCAGTGCTCCAAAATGTATTCACCAAATTCAATGAATGTGCCACGATGATGGAAGAGGTTGTTGGTGTGGGAGGAGCGTGTATGTGGGGGGTTATGGGAAGCTCTTACATTTTTTAATGTAACATTTTCTGTGATCTATGTGTCTTTTAAAAATAGACAATTTAATCTAAAAATTATATTTAAAAAAGACATGATCATCCTATTGGGGCTACTTTTAAAATTAATTAATATTTTTTCATTACAAATTTTTCTTCTATCAGATGTCAATACCATTTTATTTTTCTTTCTGAGAGAAGTTGTGGGTTTACAGAGAAATCATACATGATATACAAGATTCCCATATACCATCCAAATATTAACACCAAGCATTGGTGTGGAAAATATATTACAATTGATAAGAGCACATTTTTGTAATTGTACTATGAACTATAGTCTATGGTTTAAGGTCGGGTTTGTTGTTTATGTAGTGCAGTTCCCTGGAGTTTTGTAAAAGTTTTATTTTTTTACCATATACAAAACTTTACATTTCTTCTTCTAGCCACATTCAGATGGCTATTTCAGGGTTCTTAATTACCTTCACAATGTTGTGCCACCATCAACACCATCCACCACCAAAACAGTTATATCATTTCCAAATAAGAGCCATGTACATTTTAACCCACAATTTCCCATTCCCTCTCCACACCTCATCTTCTGGTATCCTATATTCTAGATTCTGACTCTGTAAGTTTACTTATTCTAGTTTCATATCCATGAAATCATACAACATTTGCCCTTTTCTGTCTGGTTTATTTCATTTAACATGTCTTCAAGCTTCATCCACACTGTCTCATGTTTTAGTTCCCTAGACTGCTCAAACCAAATACCATGAAATGAGTTTGCTTAAACAATGGGAACTTATTCACTCATGGTTAGAGTTCAGAAAAATGTCTGAATCAAGGCATCATCAAGGTGATGCTTTCTTCCTGAAGAGCAGCTTCTGGCAATCATTGACTCCTCTACCACATGGAATATGGTGGCATCTGCTGGTCTCTCCCTTCTTCCAGTTTTTGTTGATTTCAGCTTTTTGCTTCCATGGCTTTCTCTCTCTCTCTCTGTATTCATTCTGTTCATTAATACCCATCCTGATTGATGTTGGTGACACCCTAAATGAAGTAACCTTAACACAAATCCATAATTACAGTGGGCTCACACCCACAGGAGTGAATTAGATTTAAGAATGTGTTTTTCAGGGGCATATACAGCATTGCACCACCACAGCCCATCCTCTGGATCTGCTAAAGACATGTTCTCCCCATATGCAAAATACATTTATTCCATCCCAATATCCCAAAGACTTGAAATCATTTCAGAAACAATGCTTATTACAAAGTCTCATCAGAATTGGTTCTGGGTGTGGTCTGTCCTATGGCACAGTTCCCCTCCTTCAGTTGACCTGGGAATCCTAATTAAAAAGTTATCTGCTTCCAATATACAATTGAGAGACAGGCATAGGATAAACATTCCCACTCCCACAGGGAGAAGTTGGAAGGAAAATAGGGATTAGAGTTTCCAAGCAATTATGAAACCCTGAAGGGCACACTCTGAGAGTCCTCTATGGAAAGATGTCTTGTTCTATGGGCCTGATGGAGTGGAGGACAACCCTTCCAAGTGTGTGCACAGTGAAAATGCTCTACCCAAATACTAGTGGTGAAGACACCACCCTCTCCACCACTGAGATGGCATCTAGGCTGTCAGCAATCTTGGGACATAGGTTCCAACTTCCTAGAACACTGGGGTGATAACACTTTTCCTGAACAGTGGGCTGGAAGGCCTGCCCTCTCCAATGCTGTGGCAGATGCACATTTTCTGCACACATGGTGTGTCCACACTCTTGGCCTGAATTGTGTTTGGTCCAGAACTCAGCTTCCATGGTTCTGCCCTTGAAGTGATTTTAGTCTTCAATGTCTCCCTTTTAATCCAGGCTGGCAGTGGCTCCACTTATACAGATCTTGCAAAAAATCTTGCTGGTCTGCATGTAGTAAACAGGGTTGAATCCATCAAACAAGTCTTTTCACAGTTTTTTCCCGAGTAACTACACTGCAAGTCCTGACTTGCCCTGGAATGTCTGTCTAATTGGATTCATGTTCAGTTAAACCCTCACATGGACTCTGTTCTCTAGGGACTTGCTTTATGGAAGCCCAGGCTTTTCCAAGCCATCAATTTCTGGTTCCTTTATGCTTAAGAATTTGGTTATTAGCTTTTCCATTTCCTCTTATATTTTACTATAAGCTGCAATGAAGGGTAAACTGTCCTTTCTATAGTTACCTTGGAAAACTCTTCAGCTAAATATCCCAGCTCAGTACTTTCAAGTTCTGCCTTCCACCAACATCAGAACTTAATTTTGCCAAGTTCTTGGCCATTTTGAACAAGGATCACTATAACTCCAGTTTCTAATAACATTTTCAAATTTCCATCTAAGGCCTCAATGGAAGTGTATTTAGTGTCCATATTTCTAGGAACAGACACTAGAAAGTAATCTTTAAACTTTTTCTAGCAAGTGCTGCACAGTTGTATGAGCCTCTAACCATTACTCAATTCCAATGCCATTTCCACATTTTTAGAGCTTCCAATAGCAGCACTCCACTATCCTGGTACAAAAATCTGTTTTATTTTCCTAGACTACTTAGTGCAAATATCATGAAGTGGGTTTGGCTTAAACAATGGGAATCTATTTGTTCATGGTTATAGGAATATGTTCAACTCATGTAATCCATCAAGGCTATGATTTCTTCATTAAGACTACTACAGTGATTCTTGGCTCCTCTGCCCATGGAAAGGCATATGGTGGCCTCTCCCAATCTCTTCTTTTTCTTCTAGGTTTCATGACTCCAGCTTCTTCCTACCATGGCTTTTTTTCTCTCCATAATGTGTTCTGTTTAGAATGGACTGCAGAAATAGGAGTAAGTTCCACCCTGATAGAGATGCATCACACCGTTAACTGAAAGAACCTCATCAAAAGGCCCTACTTACTATGGATATGCATCCATAGGAACAGATTGCTTTTAAGAGCTTCTTTTTCTGAGGTATGTACAGCTTCAAATCTTCACAATGCATGTATCAAATCTGCATTTCTTTTTATGACTGAATAATATTCCATGGTATGAATATATCACATTTTTTTTCCATTCACCAGTTGATGGACACTTGGGTTACTTCCAACTTTTTGCAATTTTGCATAATGCTGCTATGAATATCATTGTGCAATTCCATTCATTTGGATTTATATCTAATAGTTGGACTATGGGGCATGGTAGTTTGAGAATTTTTAAACCCTAGAAAATCATGTCCTTAGAGCTAATTAATTCCCTGTGTGGAAACCAATTGTTGGTGGGATCTTTTGATTAAATTACTCCATTAAGGGCCTTTGATTAGATTGTGTGACCCAGGGTGTGTCTTAATCCTCCTACTGGAGTCCTTTATATATGGAGGAATAAAAGGTCACTGATGGAGGAAAAAACTGCAGAGACAGGGAAATGACTCCAGAAGCTAAAACCAATGCCCAGCAGAGAGAACAGCCAAAGATGGAGTAGTCAGAAGCTGAAAGAAAGGTGTGCCTGTTTTATTAACCTTTTCAAAGACCCAAGTTTTAGTTTCACTGATTCTATTGTTTTATTGTATTCTATTTCATTAATCTCTGCTCTAAACCTTGTTATATACTTCCTTCGACTTGCTTTGGTTTAGCTTGATCTTCTTTTTCTCTGGTTCTTCCAGGTTTGAGGTTAAGTCTCTAATACAAAATCTTTCCTCATTTTTAATATAAGCATTTACAGCTTCATGCCAATTTTAAATGTAAGCATTTAGAGTTTTTTGGTTAGATTTAGTCCATTTTATTTCACCATTTTTGTTCTTACACCTTACAGAGCATCACACAATTACTTTTTTTTTCATTTTCTGACCTGCAAACAGATACCTTATGTGGAAATATATTTTTTTAATATTACAAATTAGGTATTTCCAAAATGCAACAACTACATATAAGACAATTCACAAAGTGGAATTTACTAGGACATGTACTAAGAATTTAGAGCAGCCAATCAGTAGAAATCTGACTAAATTTGGCAATCAGGAAAATTCTGACCAAATTTAGCAATCAGCTATTTATATATTTAAAAACAAACCTAACTAATCTTCCAAACAAGAAGCTTGAAACTTTTTGTTAAATCCACATTGGAAGATAGGAAGTGATCATTTAAACCTATATCCAGCCTTAACAGTGCTAATCCCAAATACTAGGCTATTTCCAGTCTGCCACTGAATAATGAGCATCTCAGTTTGTCTGACCCCATGTATCAAACTCTTACACTATTGGGTGCATAGAAAGGTTAAGTGATCATTAATTAAAAAGCAAAACAAAAATTCATTAAATGTCTGTACTATTCTTCCAGCTCATCTGCAATTCCAAGTCTGCAACATGTGTCACTTAGTGACAAGCTACATTTTCTATTACATATATTTATGTTACCTGTGAGTATGTATGTGTACACACGCACACAAAGATACTATGTACAAACTGGCTATTAAAACTCTCTGCAATTGGAAAGCATCTACAGGATATTGTAATAGGAAAGGGCTTTATGAACTTCACACCAAAAGCACACGCAGCAAAAGAACAAATAAATAAATGGGACTTCCTCTGCATCTCAAAGGAGTTTTTCAGGAAAGTGAAAAGAGAGCCTACACAATGGGAGAAAATATTTGGTAACCATATATCTGATAGGAGACTTATATCTTGCATATATAAAGAACTCCTATATCTTGAAAATGAAAAGACAAACAGCCCATTTAAAAAATGGGAAAAAGATTTGAACAGACACTTTTCCAAAGATGATATACAAATGGCTAAAAAACACATGAAAAAATGCTCAAAATCCCTAGCTATTAGGGAAATGCAAATCAAAACAACAATGAGATACCATCTTACCCCCATAAGACTGGCAGCTATCAAAAAATCAGAAAACTACAATTGTTGGAGAGGATGTGGAGGAATGGGAACACTCATCCACTGCTGGTGGGAATGCAGAAGGATCCAGCCATTCTGGAGGACAGTTTGGTGGTTTCTCTAAAAACTAGCTATGGATTTGCCATATGACCCAGAAATTCCACTGCTGGGTATATACCCAGAAGATATGAAAACAAGGACACAAACCGATATATGCACATCAATGTTCATAGCAGCATTGTTCACTACTGCCAAAAGTTGGAATCAACCCAAATGCCCATCAACAGATGAATGGATAAATAAAATGTGGTATATACATACAATGGAATACTACTCAGCTATAAGAACAAATAGAGTACAAACACGTGATAACATGGATGAATCCTGAGAACCTTATGTTGAGTGAAGCAACCCAGGCATTGAAGGACAAATACTACATGACCTCTCTGATATGAAATAAGTAAACCAAGCTGTCTCAGAGAGCTAGAGACTGGATGATAAACTTTAAGGTAGTTGGAGGGTAGAGGAAGGTTTTGAGCTGACAGCTACTTGGGTGAAATCTATGATAAGCTGGAGGTAAGTATTTGTACAGGGAAGGGATAAAATGGGGGCATAGGGGTAACTTAGGGTGGTGCTGCATGGGCTTTAGAGGCACTAGGGATGGGAGGATGGGTCAGATTGCCCAAGAAATTGGGCAGAGGGTGAGGGGAACATTTGATCATGGGAGATTGTCAGGTATGTAGTTGAAATTGTGGTGCAGAGAAAACTCTTTAGAGAATGTAATATGGAAGGTTGCCTGTTTTGGATGCTTAAGGGCAGGGGGCATCTGACACAGGGCAAGCTTCTGGGGAGTGTGTGAGTGTACATTTTGTCATAGTGGATTATATCATTGGGTGGAGACCCATACAATGAGAGTGAAGGTATACCCACATCCTGGGGAGGACTGATGTTCTCAAACAAAGGGAATTGTAACTCTTGAGAGAATCGGTGGCTCCCAATAGGTTAGGGCAGTCAAGTAGATCAAGCCCTCAACATTTTTGCATGTATCTCTGAATATGGTCCCTCAAGTAATGAAGATTGGTTGTCATGGTGGGCCCTAAGGGGAGGGGGAAAGAGGTGTTGAATACATGGAATCAGGGTAACTGTGGGGCAATGGAAGTGTTCCACAAGATCATGCCATGATGGATATAGGTCATGTTAAATTATACCAAAAATGTATAAAAGTCTATAGGCTAAAATGTAAACCATAATGTAAAACATAAGATAACTAAAAATTTAGGAAAGTGTATAGTCTAAAATATAAACCATGATGTAAACCCAAATGAAACCATGTTTGAAAGCTCTCATTTCAATATCTGTACATTAGCTGCAGCAAATATAATATGAACTTGTAAAAAGATCACTGTTGAGGAAGGACAAAGGGTTTGACGTTGGATATGTGGGTTACCATATATTGTATATGTGAATTACTGTGACCTAAAACTTACATCAAGAGAAAATTAATAATCAGGAAAAAAAAAAAAAGGAGGTAGATACTGAGGAAGAAATGGAGGAAATTGCCTTGCCACTGTACATACAAGGCAACAGCTATAGCAGTGATGAAAGGCAAAATGTCAAAAACAAAGCTTTTTCATTTTTTTGATGCCCCAATTTATTTTTCCTTTATTTAATTTTTCTAAATTTCTATATATTCTATACCTAACCTTTAAACCCATCACTATATTCCATTTTCTTATTAATGGAGCCTGGCAATATATTGGGCTTCCTTTTTGAATAAGTTTTGGAATACAGAGAGGTTCAACTATGGTGGGAGAGGAGCATTCATGTGGGGTGTCACTGGAGCGCTGCACACAGTTGGGAGGGAGTTCTCCAGGGCATGTCTACAGGGTACATAGAAAGGTTTGGATATTTTCATAGTGGTTTCAGTTGGAAACTACAGATGAGAGAGTGCTGACTTTCTGACCAGGGGAGCTCTATCACACTCCCCAGTGGAACAAAAACAATCCCCCAAGTGCAATGGCAAAGACCAATAAAGATGGAAGGTCCAACGATGAGCCCTTGATACTGATGGCTCTGACTATGAGCCTATGTGCCTGAAATATGAACTAGAACTATAGCTGTGGGGTACCTAAGAGTTACCTCCTGAGAGCCTCCATGTTGCTCAGATGTGGCCACTCTGTAAGCCAAACTCAGCATGTAGATGCATTGCCTTCCCCCCAGCATGGGACATGACTCCTGGGGATGAGGCTCCCTGGCATTGAGGGGTTACTACCAAGCACCAGCTGATGATGTAACTACCAAAAGACCTTGAACAAAGAGGTCAACTCAGACCGGCAGAATATCTCAGCCTACATGTAATATCAGGTGTTAAAAACTGCTTTTTTACTTTGGATAAAAAAGGGGGGAATGGAAAGGACAAGTGAGTTTATATGGCTAAGAGTCTCCAAAAAAGAGTCAGGAGGTCATCGGGGGTGATGCTTATGCATGCCTCAGCAGGGTACCAGAGACAGCCAAGGTAGATGGAAACCCAGGTGCTGGTTCTCCTGAGAGCTGCAGCAACTCACAGTTCTATGGTCAAGGCAGATGGCTCTGGAGTTCAGGACCATGTTAGTTGGCCTGACTTTGGAGTTTGTGTTCCTGAGTGTGATGGAGTTGGACTCAGATATAACCTTTCTACTCATGCCTCTTCTGTTACTTTTACTGGACCTGTGGTTGGCACTTGGGTTGGTGTATACTCAGGAGACCTGAAACTCTGAACTTTCCATGTGATGGCCAGGCCCTGGGCCTCAGGAGACTTGCAGCTCCTACCCTCTGGTTTCTTGGACTTACCCTAGCTAGCTGACAGGGAGGTAAAGAGGGTCAACCACCACACCAGGGAGCCAAGAGTGCCTACAGCTGCAAGCAGGAGAATTGCATCCATCATCCATGTGGAATCTAAACCTCCTCTTGAGGTAGAGGGGACTGGACATAGCCATCCCAGGTCCACAAGACACAGGAACAGAGTATGGATTAGAGTGGATGTACTGGTGTTCTGCTGGGGAACTATTGTGATAAGTAAGGGAAAAAAACTGTAGTAGTGATGTGGAGAGGGTGGCCACAGTGGCTGCTGATGGTTGGGAGAGGGAAGAAGAGATATGGTGTGGGGGAATTTTCAGGATTTGGAGTTATCCTAGGTGGTGCTGCAGGGATGGATGCTGGACATTGTGTGTCCTGTCGTGGCCCACTGTGTGGACTGGGGAAGAGTATGGACTACAATCTAGACCACTGTCCATGTGCTGCAGTGGTTCTCCAGAATGTATTCACCGAGTGCAGTGGATGTGCCACAATGAGTTTGTTGATATGGGAGGGGTGGGGTGGGTGGGGTGAGGGGTATATGGGGACCTCATTTTTTTAATGTAACATTTAAAAGAAAATAAAGAAGAAAATTTTTAAGTGCAAAAATTCACTTTCAATTGAGGCTTTGGTTCCTATGCCTTGGGGTTTTTTTACTTCACAACTGAAAAATACTACTAACATTTCACTTCCTTAAGACAAAATTTCATTGCTTGTTCAATAAGTTGCCCAGTCAAAAAATGGCTATATGGAAGTAAAAAACCAAGCCCAACCAAAACATACAAACAAATAAACCAGCCAATTCAGTACAATTTCTCTCTACAATTTGAACAGGCAATTTGTGGAAGTCATTGCTAACTAGATTAGAAAATCTGCAGTGCTTTCCAATTTTTCTCACCTACCTTACTGTCCATGTTCATATTTCAAACTGCACCAACATAGCCCACATTTCAGGGGTTGGCTGCTTGGCAGTCTTAGCTGCCTTTGTGACAGGTTTGTGACACAGGCCCTTTCTCTTACTAAAGTGTTACTGGAAGTTTTCTATAAAGGGGGAGGGTTGCAAGAGAGCAAGGAAAGATGTTGGAGACTCAAACCATGAAATATGGGTCTCCCGTTGGATTGAAAGGCCATTATAAATTTCTGTCCCACAGTTATGATATGAATAATGGCCAATGGAAGCTGTAAATCTGGATGCAAACAATGTTCCCTACACATATGATCCTGCCATCTGGTGTGAAAGATTCAGAGATGATTTTGGAACAGGCTTTCATTATCAAGGAATTCCTGAGCTTTTTCTCTCCCTTTGAAGAGAAGGAAGTAGTGGAGGCAGCAGATGAATGCATGCTTCCTGGAGGAAAATCAAAGCTTTCAGGAGAACTAGAGTCTGCATGGGTTGATTTCAAATCAGTGCTACAACTGATACACTGGAAGAGTCAGGTCTCAATTTGTTTCTTTTGTGCCTTTTCTTTGGCAATTTTCAGTACATCCTGAGCTTTGTATGATCCAGTTCTTAACTCTGAAGCATATTTTTTGTACTTAACTGGGTGTTTGATGTACTTGCTTGAGCAACTTGGCACTACTCTGTCTCTGTCATGAGCAAAATTTGAAACCTTAACCACAGAATAATCCATGACTATGCTTGGAGAGATGAGGGTGGACTTGGACTGACTGGGGGGCTTGTTTTCCTGGGCAGGAGCATGTGGCATTGGAGATGAGCTGGGCAGTCAAATGTCTACAACTGTTGTGCCAGCTTCCAGGGGTGCTGAAGGTCTCTCCTCCTGAGTTCCATGCAAGGCCTGCCAGGGCCATCAGGCAGCACCCAAGCTCATGCCCAGTTTGGGGACAGGCCTGTGCTGTCAGGTGAGTGGTGTGAGGGCCCAGACTCCTTATGGCTTGGGGTGGCTGCTGGCCTCCAGTAAGCTTCACATTCACCTGCACCCTTCTGGTTAGGCAGGGGCAGTGTGCCATTTGCAGGTTCAGAGCTTCTCCTGGTGGCTAGAGCTCACCCTCAGGTGTTGTGGGGTCAGTTTGTTATCAGGGAATGAGAATGATGCAGCTGAGGCTGGCAAGATATTGGGCTTTGAGGCTCCTATGTGGCCAAGTATTGGCCAGGTGGGGCTGTGGCAACCACTCTGTGGTTAGAGGTTAATGTGCAGCCAGGGCCGGGAGTCAAGTGGAAAAAGGGCCATCATGTGGTCAGAGGTAGGGAGCTGGTGAACCATGGGTCCTAGTTTTGGGTGTCTAGGATTCATAATTCTGGTTGTTGGTTAAGACTGAAGAGAGACCAAGCAGTAAAGGACAGTGGATTGAAGCAGTGGCAATGCCCTTTTCCAACCAGTGGATGCTCTTCCCTGCTCAGATGACCTAACTCTGCCAGGGGAAAGAGGCAGGGCCATGGAGCTTCTAGTCTCCTCTCCTTCTGACTCTGCCCTGCTTTCAGCAGGAAGTCAAGGAACTGACCCTCTGTGGTCCCCAGAGGCCACTCAAGGACTGTGGGAACCACTGGCCCTGGTCCTGGAATTTCCTGGAGATGAGAACCTTTCAAAGCCACTGGAGCCCAGGTCCTGTCATCTCGATGGCTAATGTGACCAATCAGCAGTTTAGCCCCAGCTCTGTTCTCAGGGCAAAAGAGTGGGGCTTGGAGAGGATGGTCCTTGGAGGCTGAGAACAGAGACAGCTGTCCTGGGATGGAAGGAGCCCCCGTGGCCACAGGTGGGGGCAGCTTCCTTCTGGCAGCAGGAGAGGCAGACTTAGAAATATAATGTGCTGCTGTCACCTTCATCTCTTTGTAGTACTTTGAGTTTTCAAATGTCATTGGGTTGCTTAAACCAACCCCTTCTGAGTCCCTCCTCTGCCCCAGGTGCTGTTCTAAGCACTGCCCCTGCCACTCTGCTTCTCCTCTCAACTTCACAGCCCCTGGAGCTGTAAGGACGCTGCTGGTGCCCATGTGGCTGGCTGGGGCAGGGCTGGGGCCCAAGCCAGGGCCAAGGCCCATCCTGGCCTGCCCTTGACCCTGAGTGCACCTGTCCCTCCTTGTCCTTTAAATGATCAGACATCGAATCTCTCATGGCTCCCAGCTGGTTCACTTCCAGGCCTGGCCCCACATTGCTGTGTGACCCTGGGCAGGTTCTCCTGACCTCTCTGTGCCTCAGTTTTCCCATCTGTGAAGTGGGGCTAGTGATAGGACTTTCATGTTGAGTTGCTGCAGAGATTATCTGGGGTTAACCAAAGGCTCAGAGCTCAGTCTGAGAGACACTGAAAGTATGATGAATATTAATTTGTAAATTACTAGTTACTGCTGCCTGGTGTTCCTTCAGTGCACCACTATTTGATGTGGGAAGCCATGATCCACTCTGAGGCCCTTGCTCAGCCTTTTCAGTTTTCAGTCTTGAACCCGGTTTCCATTGCAGCCACTGTAAACACAACTGCTAATGAATTGCAATTAGGTATCCCTGGGGCCAGCCCCTCAGGCCCAGCCTCTAGCCCCCTCATCTCACATGTGCAGGAGGACAGGGGAGTGTGACTCCTGCATGGGTCCCACAGGTGGTCAGGGCTGAGCCCAGATGGGAACCCAGATTCCCAAAGTAACTGGAGTCCCTTCCCAGGCCCCTGCCTGCAGGAGCCTCTGCCCACTGAGGGGTGGTGTTTGCTTGTCCTTCAAGTCTCTTCAGGGCACCAATATGTTGGTGGAGGGTTCTGGCCTCCATGCTGCCTCCTGGACCCCCATCTGGCCTGGGCCTGGCGTCTGCCCACTGACAGCTGGCAGCAACCTGGTGGACCCACACTGGCCACATCAGGATCATGGCTTATGTCCTGGTGTCATCCATGGAAGTGGGCAGCTGGTCTCCACTCAGGAGCTGGAATTCATGATGCCCCATCTGGATCCATCTCGATGCCAAAGCAGCTGTGTCCATCATTGCCTTGGACAATCCCAGCCCTACAGGTGGGTCTCCTCTCAACAGGATGATTAGTTCTGTACCAGATGCCATGGCCTCCTCACCTCTTTGTTGAGGGGGCAGAAGGATGGAAGGACCAGGATGTTTACCTTCCCCCATTGTCATCTGATTAGACCCAGAACCTATGCCACTGAAACAGACACTCTTCCCACAGTTATTACCAATAGATTTTATTTATTTTGGACAGAAAATATGCACATTGCTAAAGAGTAAGGCAGTGTAGAAAGAACTAAAATGAAAGGAAAGAGCTGCTGCCTCTCTACTTACCCCTCCAGGGCCATCTGGCCTCACCTGTTACCACCTGCCAGGGACCAGCAAATGTGAGGAGGGATTTCACTGGTAAACCAGTAGCTTTCTTGTTCTTCCAATATTGTTTTTGCCAGGTTTGTAGAATTCCCTGCCCAGGTGTTCCTGCTGACTGCCCAAGCGCTGCGATAAATAAGGACCCTTGGACAATGGCTATTTCCTGGCTGCTGAACAGTGGATTGGCTTGAACAGTGGGAATTTATTTACTCATAGTTTTTTCAAGGAGAATACCAAAATCAAGAGTGTCATGAGAGTGATGCTTTCTCCCAGAAACTGAAGCACCCTGGAGCTGGTAGCCAGGGACCCTTGGTCCTAGCTCTTCTGTCATATCCCAGTGCACATGGCAGCCTCTGCTGATTTATTTCTGTTATTCCAGGTTTTGTTGACTTTCACCTTTGGCTGCTCCTGGCTTTCTCTTTCCACGTGATCTTCCCTATAAGACCTTCAATAACAGGATTGAGACCCATCCTGCTTTAGCTGGACCAGGCCTCAGCTGGTGTAATCTCGTCAGTAGACCCACATGATGGATTAGGTTTAAGAACATGCTTTTCTGGTGAATGTATCTCCAAACCACAAAAGCCAGTTACCCCACTCTTGCCCCAACCTGTCCCCTGCCCTGTCCTGAAGCTCTATCTCAGATGCCCATTGGCCATGGCCCTTCCGCTTGCTTCCTGAGTCTACAGAACTGCGGACATCTCCCACCTGCTGCTCATCTCACACCTCACCTCTCAGTTGTGGGTTCATGGCTGTGTGCTTGCTTTCTCTTGGAAGGAATAGATACAATACATTCTCTTATGTTTGAACCAGAACTGGGAACTAAGCTCAAGAGTTTTCTCTTCCCTGCGATCACCCTGAATCCCTGAAGCTTCTATCTGGCATTTTCTTTACACAAGATAAATTGCTCCCAGGGTTCCTAAGCAGCATGACCTCCTTATTTTACATTCCCATTTGTAGTTTGAAAGGCTCTGGAGGGTCTTGCACATTCCAAGTGACAGTTTGTTGTTGATGGTGTAGGAAATGGAGAGGAGATAACCAAAGATCCCAGGGCTGGGGGTCATGGCAGGAGGCAGGAGAGACAGAGGAGAGGGCACCGAGGGCTGAGAGTGCCAAGGGGCTCTGCTGGGGACCTTGCCCCATCTCCCAAACCACAGTGGACACCACATCCTGTGGTCACATCAGGTGCCAGCAGGACCAGGTCCCCCAGGAGCAGGGTCTCCCTAATGTGGAACCAAAGACCCCACTGCTGGGCACTGCCCTGGGAGGGCAGGATGATGGGACATGAGAGGGAGAGGGTGGGCCCCAAATCACAAGCTCTTGATAAGAGCAACCATTTGTGGGACCAGCAGGACCCTGTGGCCTGCACTCCCCTCACCTGTCCCCATCAGCCTCTCTGGGCCCCATGTCCTGTGGACAATTCCTGCATGTGCTCTGCACCCACCCTTACCTCCTCTTATTCCTCAGAGCCCCTAGCTTCCTCCCCCCACTCTTACTTGATGACCTTGTTTATTTCTGTTAAAAACTCCTTCTTTGAATACTGGTATGGGATGTTATTGACAGGGGACACATAGTTGGCAGGGCGTTCTACAGGGCATATATCCAGGGTACATAAATATGGTTGGATATTTTCATAGTGGCTACAATTAAAAACAACAATGAGGGAGTGCTGAGTTCCTAGCCAGGGGAGCTCTATCACAGTCCCTAAAGGAACAGCAACAATCCCCCAAGTGAAGAGTAAAGACCAAAAAAGAAGGAAGGTCCAACAATGAGCTCTTGATACTAATGACTATGCCTGTGAACCTGTGCACCTGAAATAAGAACAAGGCCTAGAGCTGCAGGGTGTCTAAGAGTTACCTCCTAAGAGCCTCTGTGTTGCACAAATGTGGCCAGTCTCAAAGCCAAACTCAGCGTGTAGATGTGTTGCCTTCCCCCCAGCGTGGGACATGACCCCTGAGGATGAGCCTTCCAGTTGCCAAGGGATTACTACCAAGTACCAGCTGATGATGTAACTAGAAAATGACCTTGAATAAAAGGGTCAACTCGGACCAGCAGAATATCTCAGTCTACATATAATACCAGGAGTTAAAAATGCTTTTTGACCTGAATAAAAGGGGGAAATGGAAAGGACAAATGAATTTATATGGGCTATGAGTCTCCAAAAAGAGACAGGAGGTTATCAGAGGGGTTGCCCTTATACACGCCTCAGCAGAGTCCCAGAGACAGATAAAGTAGATAAAACCCCAGGTATTGGTTCTTCTGAGGGCTACAGAGACTCACAGGTTCTATGGTCATGGCAGATGGAGCTCAGTGCCATGTCAGTTGGCTCTACTTTGGAGTTTGTGTTTCTGTGTGATGGAGCTGGACTCAGATCTGATCTTTGTCCACAAGCCTCTCCTGTTACTTTTACCAGAACTATAGTTGGTGCTGGGGTTTAATGTATACCCAGGGGACCTGAATCTCTGGATTGACCATGTGATAGCCAGGCCCTGAGCCTCAACAGACTTGCAACTTCTACACTCTGGTTTATTGGACTTACCCCACTCAGCTAACATGGAAGTGAAGAAGGTCAACCACCACACCAGGGAACCAAGTGTGCCTACAACTGAAAGCAGGAGAATTGCATCCAGCATCCATGTGGAATCTAAGCCCCCTCTTGATATAGATGTGGAGTGGACACAACCATTCCAAGGTCCACAGGATGGAGGAATAGAGTATGGATTAGAGTGGACTTACTGATACTCTATTCATGAACTATTGTGATTAGTAATAGAAGAAAATGTGGCATTGGTGTGGAGAAAGTGGCCATGGTGGCTGCTGGGGGTAGGGAGTGGGAGGAAAAGATGTGAGGTGGGGGTGTTTTTGGGACTTGGAGTTGTCTTGGGTGGTGCTGCAGGGACAGTTACTGGATATTGTATGTCCTCCCATGGCCCACTGGGTGGACTGTGGGAGAGTGTGGGCTATGACATGGACATTGACCATGAGGTGCAGTGGTGCTCAGAGATGTATTTGCCAAATGCAATGAATGTCTCATGATGATGGAGGTTGTTGTTATGGGGGGAGGAGTGGGATAAAGGGAGAGGGGGGATATAGGACCTCATTTTTTTTAATGTAACATTAAAAAAATAAAGACAAAAAAAACCCTCCTCCTTAGGGGGCATACTGACCTACTTAAACTGCAAGTCTAGAGGCTACAGCTGTTATGGTTTGTGTTGACACGTGTCCACCTATGAAGCCAAGACTAAAATAATGAACATGTCCACCGCTGGAGTCCCCACTTGCCCGTTCTCCACCCTCATTCCCTGCCCCCTATCCAGGGATCACTGCTGTGCTTCCTTTCACAATGGATTCCCCTGCACCTTCTAGAATTGCATGGGAGGGATTTGCACAGCACTGCTCTCTCTCTCTTCTCTCCCTGCCCCCTTGGCCTGCCTTCATTAACCCAGCATAATTATTTGGAGATCCATCATGGGGTGTGTATCCTTACTGCTAAGTAGGATTCCACAGTGTGGATAGACCACATGTGGCTCATGCTATACCCTGTCAGGCCTCTGGGTTGGCTCCAACTTTGGGCCTTTGCAGATAAAGCTGCTATGACCCAGGGACACATTAGTGGAGGCAGCACATTTGATCTCATTTCTCTCAGGTAAAAACCTTGGGATGCAGGGGTTATGTGGCAGTCGTTGGGCCTGGACACGTGGCTGCACCTGGTTCCTCCCTTCCCTCCCAACAAGCCCCTGAGTTGGTCCTCAGGGCCTCTTCTCTCCTGTTTGCACCCCAAACAGGCTGCTACCCACAACCCCCACCTCCTTCCCACTTCTGTATTCAGGACCCCTTCCCCATTAGACCTCTCTGACATCCTATTTAAAATTGCTCTGTGCACCCCAATGTGTGAGATCCCCCCACTCTGTAGTGTGACACTCAGCAGGTCTGACATCCTGGTTGTCATCATCACCCTCCCTCCAGCACCTCTCAGGGCGCAGAGCTCTGCTCCTGACCCACACCAGCCATCCTGAGGCTCACGGATGGTAGGAAGCACTCCCTGGGGCTGTTGATTTCTAGGGCTCCCTTTGAAGTTCTCCAGACCTGGTACACACCTCCGCCTCCTTCCCAGCCCCCTGTCAGCTGTGGGTAAAGGCAGCACCTGCCTCTGGTCAGGGAGGCCTTCCTACAGGGCTCCATTTGTGTCCCTTCTTATGCCTGTGTGCCCTGAGGAGGACGGAGGAAGAGAGTCTTAACTTTCCTGAGCTGGCAGCAGTAGCTTTTGGGTGTGTTAATTCAGAGAGAGGAGAGTGGAGGAGCTTCCTGTCCTGGGTGGGGTTGGCAGCTCCCTCTGTTGCTCTTGCTGCTCGCTGGGTGCCTGAAAGGCCATTGCTGTTCTCTCCAGGCTTGGGGCCTCCCTCCCGCTTTGCCCCACCTGGTGAGACCAGGTCAGCTCCTCCTCTGGCTCATCAGGCCTTCGTGCCAGTGCTGGCAGCTCCCCTCAGGCAGGAGCATCCCTGGAGGACCCCCAGAGGCCCTTGGGGTGCAGAGGGCAGAGGCACCTCCTGGAGGACAGGTTGTGGCTCTCTTCCTGCTCCACAGAGTTTCTTTCTCCTCTAGGGAAGCATCTTCAAGAGCAGATGCTCTTTCCATCCTTATTAAAAATCACTCCCTGCTGAGATGGACAATCCAAGACATGTTTCACTAGCAGATTTTTTTTAAAAGAGACAACCTTGTGACTTTGAGTCCATTATGGGTTTTCAACCAGGTTTTATCAAGGAGAAAATGTGGGCCCTTTTCCCTGCTCTTTTGTTTTTACTGTATATGGAGGGGAGGAGACCTGTGAAATGTCAGGTGAATGCCTCTCTGGTACATCCTGCCAGCTGTGGACCAGAATGTGTCACTTTATTAAAGAGTGTGTGCAGAGTTGCTGGTTTACTCACAGTGTTGTCTCTGGGGGGTGTTAGTTTATTTCATTGCTTTTTTGTGATTTCCTTCATTTCAGGCTTTTTCTCTTCCTTCCCATCCTGCCTCCCATCTTTGCCCCCCTCTGCTGAATGCCACTGTGCATGCATTTGCCTGCATGTGCATGTATGCAAAGTGCCACTGTGCACACAGGGCCCTAGCTTTGTGCAAACTAAGTTTCTCTCTGTTTCTGAGAAGCCCTAGGTGTCTTCCTCTGTAGCACAGGCAAATACTAATGCTACCTTTAACTTCCAAAATATAGCCCACTCGCACCTGTTCAGGAGGCAGGTTCACATCTGTCATCAGGTCTGTCCACAGGTCATCATCAGCCATAAGCTGGAGGGAGCAGTGGGGGAGGCTGCAGACCTTTCCTTAGTTCAGGACAGCCCATGTGCCCACCCATAGAGCACCAGGGCACCTGGCCTGCTGGGCCCCCCATCCCAGGAGCTTGTGGTGGTCTGAGCAGAAATGCCCACTGCTAGCAGAGCAGTCCCCAGATGGGGCAGGAGACCATCCTCACTGCAGGAGGATGGTGAGTGAGAAGCAGTATGTGTTCTTTAACTGATGGCTGAGGAGATTACCTACCTGTTGCTCTTGAAAAGACACCTCTTGGCTCTAGGAGTTGCCACATTCCATGGCTCAGTGCTGCAGCCCTGGCTGTGGTTTGATTCTTTGGTGCCTGGGGTGGGGAGATTATGAAAATCACCCTCTACAGACAGGCACTATCAAGATGATTTGGTTCCCTTTACATAGTCAGCCCTTACCTGGCAGGTGTGGGTGAAGCCAGGGAAGGGGCAGGCATGGGCCATGTCTGAACTGAACCCATTTTGGGAAGCATCTCCCTCTCCAGCAGCCCCACATCCTCCCTGATCTTATTTTGTAATATATATTCACCAACTAATCCATCCAATAGTGGGACCCACCTGCAGACATTTCAAACATGCAACTTTTACATGAAAGAAAAATTTCATTGCTTTTAATTGCCTCATCCAAGATCCCAGGTCTTTGGTGTTCACTAGTGTAAGCACTAGCCACATTTGGCTATTAAATTTCAATTAATTAAATGTTTTTTTCTTTCAGAGAAGAAGCTGTAAATGTTTTGTAGCTGCCAGCAACTGTTTCCTGTGGAAACCTGGGGTGCCAGCTTGCACAGATCCTGTTCTTTTGGGCTGCATAGCTCCCTTGCTTTGTGTTACTGAGGACTTCCTCTTTGTGCCCTGCATGCACCCCTCTCCAGTTTGGGGCTCTCTAGGTGCAGTGGCCATGATCTCCTGCTGGGGGTCCCTGTGCCCCCAGGTCCTGGGGACTCCATGATAGGGAATGCTGTTATATCTTTCAAATTTTTGCAGTTTCTCTCCATCTTATTTTAGGAGCCATTTGTATGCAGGCCTATGAGCCCCTTATAGATAAATTTTCATTTTTTAGGATGTTGTGCTTTCATTTATACATTTGTTGAAAATTTGTGAAATTCATTCTACTTTTTTTGAGAAAGTATAAGAACTGCCCTTTCAAAATAAATAGGAGACACAAGCACAACAGATGATAAGTAAGTTTACTAGGCCTGATACGGAGACTTTCATGCTAAGTCCATATCAGAAACCAAAGCCTAATTAAGTTCCTGTCTCTTGTAAAGGGTCCTTCTCCCTGAACCTGAAATTGGGGAGCAACCAATCATAACTCACCAGCTCCCTTTTTTGTTCTGTAGCCTAGTTCCTCTAAGTCAAGGCTAAGCCAAGTAAGGCACTCTGTAAGACTGTATTTTCTTTTTTTAAAAAAAGATTTATTTATTTATTTCTCTCCCTTCCCCCCTACCCCAGTTGTCTGTTCTCTGTGTCTATTTGCTGCATCTTTGTCCACTTCTGTCATTGTCAGTGGCAAGGGAATCTGTGTTTATTTTTGTTACATCATCTTGTGTCAGTTCTCCATGTGCGGCACCATTCCTGAGCAGGCTGCACTTTCTTTCATGCTGGGCAGATCTCCTCATGGGGTGCACTCCTTGCACGTGGGGCTCCCCTATGCGGGGGACACTCCTGTGTGGCATGGTACTCCTTGCGTGGATCAGCACTGTGCGTGAGCCAGCTCCACATGGGTCAAGGAGGCCTGGGGTTTGAACCATGGACCTCCCATGTGGTAGACAGATGCCCTAACCACTGGGCCAAGTCCACTTCCCGACTCTATTTTCTTTCAGACTACCTTGTTCTGCCTATATGAGCCTTGCTCTTGGGCTGAATGCTGCCTAATTCATGAATCACTTAATAAAGGTGTGAAATCCAAAATGTTAATTACCTGGGTATTTTTTTGCACAGGTTCAGTGATGAGAACAGAATCTGAATGCCACTATGAAGGGCTCTGGAGATAAGAAGACAGAAGTAGGTTCCTGCTGAAACCTTTCAGCATGCTCTCCTCTCCACCATCTATAAGGTTCATGAGTGAGTCCCTCTTGGATCTGAGCTCCACTTATTTCTGTCTGTGCTCTCCAGTCTCACTAGCTTTCAGTCCAAAGGTCAGTGGGTCAATCTTTTTAATGAGAAAATTCAAGTTTTGATCCTGAGTCTCTAGCCTTATGGTTCAGTCCACAGTTTCATGTTTGCTATGGCTAGTTTCTTTCACCTGTGCACAAGTTAAGAAGCAAAATGATAAAGATGGATCCTCATTCTCTTAAAATGTTAATTCTCGATCCTATAGCACACTGGCATATTATACATATTCAAATATTATGGAGTTGGAAGCTGTACATATCGAACAAATTGGCAATATCTAACAAAGACAACCTAGAATTTTAATGTTAATTATGAGAAACATTCCAAGTAGATAAAATTACTCATTTCAGGGAAATGGACTTTGGCCCAGTGGTTAGGGCGTCCGTCTACCATATGGGAGGTCCGCGGTTCAAACCCCGGGCCTCCTTGACCCGTGTGGAGCTGGCCATGCACAGTGCTGATGCACACAGAGAGTGCCCTGCCACGCAGGGGTGTCCCCCGCATGGGGGAGCCCCACGCGCAAGGAGTGCGCCCATGAGGAAAGCCGCCCAGCATGAAAGGAAGTGCAGCCTGCCCAGGAATGGTGCCACCCACACTTCCCATGCTGCTGACAACAACAGAAGCGGACAAAGAAACAAGACGCAGCAAATAGACACCAAGAACAGACAACCAGGGGAGAGGGGGGAATTAAATAAATAAATAAATCTTTTTTTAAAAAAAATTACTCATCTCAGAGATGTGCTCCCAAATGTGATATCCCAGCCAGTCAAATGAGATGCCTATTTCAACTGATGCTCACAGTATGTTAGCAATATTTTTCAAGTTTCATTAAATGATTCTTTGAAAAAGACAAGTGAGAAATTAAAAGCTCATGAGATGTCTATGTTTTCTGTATTTGTTTTTTATGTTTGATTAGTAGTTTAAATTGAAAGTATAAACTCTGTGTGTCTGTATGTTTGATGCATGATATTTTCCTACATCTGAATATTATTTCCAAATTAACTTATGAAACTCCTGCAAAGAGCTCTATTCAAATTGACTTAGAGATAAGTAAGCATTTACATATAAATTAACACTCCTAATGTTACAGGGAGCCCCATGCACAAGAGTGTACCCCCTAAGGAGAGCCACCCAGTGCAAAAGAAAGTGCAGCCTGCCCAGGAATGGCACCACACACATGGAGAGCTGACACAGCAAGATGACTCAACAAAGAGACACAGATTCCCAGTGCTGCTGATAAGGATAGAAGCAGTCACAGAAGAACACACAGCGAATGGACACAGAGAGAAGACAAAGGGGAAGGAGGGGAGAGAAATAAATAAATCTTTTTTAAAAAGTACAATATAAGCATATAATTTCATTCTACATGGGTGTGTTCTTCCCAACTCCGTGTAATTACTGATCAAATAAACTAGAACTATATCTATTAGAGTTTTACTTTGATTTTATTATTTTTATTATTTTTATTTTTTGCTTTTTTTTAATATTACATTAAACAAAATGAGGTCCCCATATTCCCCCCATCCCCCTCATCCCACTCCTCCCCCCATAACAACAATCTCCTCCATCATCATGAGACATTCATTGCATTTGGCAAATACATCTCTGAGCACTGCTGCACCTCATGGTCAATGGTCCACATTAGAGCCCACACTCACCCACAGTCCACCCAGTGGGCCATGGGAGGACATACAATGTCCAGTAACTGTCCCTGCAGCACCACCCAGGACAACTCCAAGTCCCAAAAATACCCCCACATCTCATCTCTTCCTCCCACTCCCTACTCCCAGCAGCCACCATGGCCACTTTCTCCACACCAATGCCACATTTTCTTCCATTACTAATCACAATAGTTCATGAACAGAATATCAGTAAATCCACTCTAATCCATACTCTATTCCTCCATCCTGTGGACCTTGGAATGGTTGCGTCCACTCCACATCTATATCAAGAGGAGGCTTAGAATCCACATAGATGCTGGGTGCAATTCTCCTGCTTTCAGTTGTAGGCACTCTTGGCTCCCTGGTGTGGTGGTTGACCTTCTTTACCTCCATGATTATATTGAAAGAAAAATTATATTTTCAAGATTGTTACCTTGAAGAGAGTTTCCAAGATCTTTTTGATCATTTAAATACATTTGCAAGATATGTTTTGTTAAAGGAAAATAAAGTTTTGTCTTAAATTTTAAAGTAAAATAAACTGGTTGTTGTAGAAAGAAATGGGAATATGGAGGACAATCATGAGTTGATACAGAAAGTTGAAGGTTTGCAGAAAATGGATTTTATTTGTCATGGCACAGGGTGGCTAAGATTTGATAGGTTTATAAGATTTTTAAGAGTTTTCCCATCAGACAATATCTTCATACAGTGCTTCATACAAAATCACTTCATACCATAGTTTTCTCTCTGTTCAGTTAAAGTTTTCTTGTATTATCTGTCTGTTCTTAATAAGAAGTTATAAAAGGTTTTCCTTAACTGAGTGTCTGGTTTAGAAGCAAACTTTCTGTATCACCTCTGCTGTATATTTACCTTATCATCCTATCTTGTTGTAGAGAATAAACCTCACTTTTGAAATAATTATGTTTATTTTACAATCATGCTACCTCCTATCTTTAGTTTTACAATTTTTTATTTTGTTTTTTAAGTTTTTATTGAAGATTATCATTCATATGTGAATATCCATAAATAATAAGTGTACAGTATAAATTGTGAACTTACAAAACAAACATCAATATCATCATACAGGGCTCCTATATATTACCCCAACAGCAGTACCTTGCACTGTTATGAAACAATTGTTACAAACCATGAAAAAGCATTGTAAAAATATGACTACTAATAAATATAGCCAACGTCTTACATTTGGTGTATTTTTCCCCCAACTCACCCAGTTAATGACACCCTGAATTAGTATTTTGTACTTATTATAGTTCATGAGAGAACATTTTCATATTCTGTTAGCCACAGTCCATCTTCTACCACAGGATTCACTGTGTTATACAGTCTCCTGTTTTGTACAATCCACTAAAAGTGTATACTCAGTGGCTCTCACATCCATTGCAAAGTTGTGCTATCATCACCTCAGTCAATTTTAGAACATTTTCATTACTCAAAAAGGAAAAATCCCATATCACTTTATCCCCTATTATTGTCCCTTAGAATTGATATAATATCTTTGCCATTGCTGCAAATATTACAATATTATTGTTAACTCTACTCTGTTACGTGCAGATGGTCTCTTCTTGCACATGGCACTTTTTATAGTACTTTTTGCACAGGAAGCCCATTTGCCATCTTTGGCAGCCCAAGGTGGGCTGCTCTTGTGGTTACTGACAACCTACCCTTAGTTCCTGAAAGTAAGCATAGCTCAAACAAAAGGACAGGTGAAATTTTCCGTGTGTAATCATCCAGGGGCACTCCATCCTTGTAGCAGTTCCCCCTCTGTTTATATCCTCTCCTTACTCTTGAGGAGGTTTAGCTTCTGGAGCTGCTTCCTGCTGAGTGTGGATGTTGTAACAGGTCCCAGTGGAGGAGCAGAATCTTGCCCTAGCTATGTTAAGGTATACTTGAATGTCAGCATACTGACAACAGAATCATTCATAGCCCTGGGCTATGATCATTTGCAGTTTAATAGCTTCTAAGCTTTTACTCATGAAGTACACCAAGCAGTTAAGAAGGCAGGGACCACATTTTAAGAGCATGATACCAATTATTAGGGGATTTATTATGGGTAAGAACCATGATAATTTAGGCATAGAGTTTTTGATGGATTCTCATATCGATTCTGCAGGAGGATTGGTAATGTTATGAAGCTAAATGGCTGGGGTGTTTAGCCCTAGCTGGACTGATGTATTTACCCATGTGCAGCAGGAGATATTGGCTACTGCACATACCCCTCCTTGTTCTGCCAGAAGATGATCTAGGGCCATCTCATTATCCATGACATTTGCCGTGTCTATAGAAACTCAAATTTTGAGAATTGCATCAGTGATATTGACACGTTCTTCTACTGTGGCTGTTAGGTTGCCTCATGATGGGCAAACCTTCCATAGGGAGTTGATAGTCTTATGGTTAACCCTAGCCCAGTGACTTCATATCTAGGGCAAGTTTATTACTGGTATGGCTAGTGGGCTGGTAAATAGAGATACCATGATTCAGATATCCTATTGTATATTGGCTCCTTATCCAAACATTGTTTACACATTCAGACTTGGGGATCAAGCAGTCCTCCTTCTAGGCCTTCAAAAGGCAGTTGAAAATGTATCTTTTTGGTGTACACAGGGCTTTCTAATTGGTTCTTTATAAAATTTGGATTTTTTTTAAAGACTCTGCAGCTGCCTATTGTTTTAATTAGGTCACAGCAGACATAAGATAGGTGACCCAGTTTGTAAGGTAACATGATTCACAAGGCAAGTAGGAGCAAGAATTTTTCTAAGCAGCCCACATCCTTGAGTTTTTATATTTTAGCTCCCACCTTGGATTTAAATAAGTATAGGATAGGTAAATAAAGGCTCCAACTTTTTTGTTCCCCTTTTAGATATTGGCTGTAGCAGTTTGATATTATTGATGAATTTCAATTCTAGGCATATCAGATGATACTGGATTCATAGGTTTACTTAATTAAGGAATTACAGAAACCTCTTCTGCCAGTAGGGCATTGAGTCCCCACCCACCAAAGAATGATATTTAATCAATTACCTAACTTCATATCTTGAGGAAAGAGAAAACTAAACCTAACATTAGTAGGAGGAAGGAAATAATAAAGATTAGAAAGGAGACAAGGGAGATAAAGCACAGAAAAACAATTGAGAGGATCAATGAAACCAAAATTTGGTTCCTTAAAAAGATTAATAAAATTGACAAACTTTTATCCAGACAAAGAGAAATGAGAGAAGATGCAAATAACTATTTAAGGAATGAAAGTGGGAACATTAACACTCAATTGGCAGAAATTAAAAGGGTTATAAGAGAATACTATGAACATTCATATGTCAATAAACTAGATAATCGAGAAGACATGAACAAATTCCTAAAACATAAAAACAACCTGCTCTGACTCAAGAAGATATAAAAGATCTTAACAGACCGATAAAAGCAAAGAGATTGAATAATAATCAAAAATGTCCCATCAAGGAAAGGTCAAAGTCCAGATGGCTTCAGGGAGAAGTGTACCAAACATTCAAACAAGAATTAACACCAATTCTTCCCAAACTCTACCAAAAAACTAAAGTGGTAGGAATTCTTCCTAACTCATTATTCCATAAGGCTACTATTGTTCTGATACCCAAACCAGATAGACACATCAAAAGGAAACAAAGAACCACTTCCATATGAATACAGAGGCAAAAACTCCCAACAAAACACTAGCAAATCAAATCAAACTACATATATTATAAGGATTACACTCCATGACCAAGGGTGACTTATCCCCAGAATGCAGTGGTGGGCCAACCTAAGAAAATCACTCACTGTAGTAACACACATTAAAAACAATGGAGGGAAAAATCTATGATCACTTCAATAGCACTGAGAAGCCTTCTGATGAAATTTACCATGATTTCATAATAAAATTGCTCAGAAAAATAGGAATGAAAGGTAACAACCACAACAAGTAAATACAAAAAACTCACAGCTAACATCAAAGTCAATATGAGAAACAATGAAAGCCTGCAATGAAAGAATGAAACCTGAGGTCAGGAACAAGACAAGGATGCCCACTGTTACCACTTCTATTCAAAATTAAAATGGAAGTTCTAGCCAGGGTTATTAGGCAAAAAAAGAGAAAGGCATTTAAATCAGAAATCAAAACTACCACTATTCACAGATGGTATGATCGTTCATATAGAAAATCCCAAAAAATCCTCAAGAAATCTACTAGAGGAAATAAATTCAGAAAAGTTGCAGGGTATAAGATAAACACTAAAAAAAAATCAGTTTTGTTTTTCCATACCAGGAAAAAACACTGTGATATGGGCATTAAACATCAATTGCAGTAGCTGCAACACCTACTTTGCAGTTCATTGACGTCACCCAGGATAACTAAGAAGGAGGTGGGGAAGGACAACCACCATACCAAGGAACCGAGAGTCTACAACTGCAAGCAAGAGAGTCCCATCCATCAGCCATAAGGGATTGAAGCCTCCTCTCAATTAGAAGTGGAGTAGGTATCCCCATTCCAGAATCGTCAGGATTGGGGAATAAAATATGGGTAAGAGTGGACTTACTAATATTCTACTATGAACTTACTGGTATTCCAGCAATGGAAGAAAGTATATCATTGATGTGGAAACAGTGACTGCTGGAGGTGCTGAAGGCACAGAAAGGGGAAAAGAGGTGTAATATGGGGGCATTTTTGAAACATGGAATTGTCTTTACTGACACTGCAAAAACAGATAGAGGCCACTATATATCCTAAAGAATTGAGTGAGAGTGAGTAGGAAGAATGTAAACTATAATCCATGCTTCATGGCAATTCTCCAAATGTGTTCATCAATTGCAATGAATGTACCACATTAATGAAAGAAGCTGTTAATGTGGGGAAGGGTAGGAGGTGTGTGGAATGGGGCATTTGGGAATCCCTTATAGTTTTTGTGTAACATTTTCTGTAACCTAAGTACATTTGAAAAAAATAAAAAAATCTTTAAAACATTCCATTCACTATAGCCTCTAAGAGAATAAAATACCTGATAATGAATTTAAATAAAGAGATGAATGACCTATACACTGAAATCTGCAAAGCCCTTAATTAAATTTGATGTAAATTATGACCTAATTAATTTTAATTAATTAGAGATGATCAAAATAAATGGCGAGACATTGTGTCCTTGTTTCAGATTTAATATTGTTACAATGTCAGTACTATCTGAAGTGATCTGCAGATTAAATGCAATACGCAAACTGGGGGGAAGGCAATATATTTACATGCTGAGTTTGACTTTGAGACTGGCCACATTTGAGCAACACAGAGGCTCTCAGGAGGTAATTCTTAGGCTTACTGCAGCTCTAGGCCTTGTTCTTATCTCAGGTGCACAGGCTCACAAGCATAATCATTAGTATCAAGGGCTCATTGTTGGATCTTCCTTCTTTTTTGGTCTTTGCTATTGCACTTGGGGGATTGTTGCTGTTCCTTTAGGGACTGTGATAGAGCTCCCCTGGCTAGGAACTCAGCACTCCCTCAGTTGTTTTTAATTGTAACAACTATGAAAATATCCAAACATCTTTATGTACCCTGGATATATGGATATATGCCCTGTAGAACTCCCTGCCAACCATGTGTCCCCTGTCAATAACATCCCACACCAGCGTTCCTCCTCTGACATTGTTGAACCTCTCTGTGATCCAAAACTTCTTCAAAAATGAAGCCCTATATTGCCAGGTTCCATTAGTAGTAAAATGAAATATAGTGATGAGCTTAAAGGTTAGATATAGAATACATATTAATTTAGAAAAATTAAGGTAAAAATAAATTGGGGTACCAAAAAATTTAAAAATGCAAAAGCTTTATTTTTGATGTTTTGCCTTCCATCACTGCAATAAGTGTTGCCTTGTATGCAAACTGGCAAGGCAACTTCTTCCACCAAGGGATTACTACCAAGTACCAGCTGATGATGTAACTAGAAAATGACCTTGAATAAAAGGGTCAACTCGGACCATCAGAATATCTGTCTACATATAATACCAGGAGTTAAAAATGCTTTTTGACCTTGAATAAAATGAGGAAAGGAAAGGACAAATGAGTTTATGTCGCTATGAGTCTCCAAAAAGAGCTGGGAGGTCATCAGAGTGGTCGCCCTTAAGCACACCTCAGCAGAGTCCCAGAGACAGATAAAGAAGATACAACCCCAGGTACTGGTTCTTCTGAGGGCTACAGGGACCAACAGTTTCTGTGGTCATGGCAGGTGGAGTTCAGTGCCATGTCAGTTGGCCCTACTTTGGAGTTTGTGTTTCTGTGTGATGGAGCTGGACTCAGATCTGACCTTTGTCCACAAGCCTCCCCTGTTACTTTTACTGGATCTGTAGTTGGTGCTTGGGTTTAGTGTATAGCCAGGGGACCTGAATCTCTGGACTGACCATGTGATAGCCAGGCCCTGAGCCTCAACAGACTTGCAACTCCTACACTCTGGTTTATTGGACTTACACCACTCTGCTAACATGGAGATGAAGAAGGTGAACCACCATACCAGGGAGCCAAGAGTGCCTACAACTGAAAGCAGGAGAATTGCATCCAGCATCCATGTGGAATCTAAGCCCTTTCTTGATATAGATGTGGAGTGGACACAACCATTCCAAGGTCCACAGGATGGAGGAATAGAGTATGGATTAGAGTGGACTTACTGATGTTCTATTCATGAACGATTGTGATTAGTAACTGAAGAAAATGTGGCATTGGTGTGGAGAAAGTGGTCATGGTGGCTGCTGGGGGCAGAGAGTGGGAGGGAGAGATGTGATGTGGGGGCATTTTCAGGGGTTAGAGTTGTCCTGGCTGGTGCTGCAGGGACAGTTACCAGTCATTGTATGTCCTCTCATGGCCCACTGGGTGGACTGTGGGAGAGTGTAGGCTATGGTGTGGGCCATTGACATGAGGTGCAGTGGTGCTCTGAGATGTATTCACCAAGTGCAATGACTGTCTCATGATGATGGAGGAGGTTGTTATGGGGGGAAAAGTGGGGTGAGGGAGATGGGGGTTTATAGGGACCTTGTATTTTTTTAAGGTAACATTAAAAAATTTTAAAAAGACCAAAAAAATGAAAAAAATAATAAATGCAATACCTGCCAAAATCTCTGCAACCCTTTTTTAGGAATGGAAAAAGGTGATCCTCAAATTCATATGGAATAGCAAGGCACCAACTAGCCAAAACAATCTTTCAGAAGTCTCTAACTATATAATAAGCACACACAACAAGATATCATCCCAAATTATACAACATAACATAAAAAGAACTGGAAAAATCTCATCTATTATCCAGGGGAAAAAATCAGCCAATACAGTCCCAAATGAACCAGAGAAGGAATTATGCATTATAGCAGTCTCTGCTCAATAAGAAAGGTAAATACTCTTGGAATGAAAGAAAAGATAGTTCTCAACAAAGAAACATAAACAACAACAAAAATGTAAAAGGAAACTTTAGACCTATATATAAAATATCCAAAATTCAAGGAAAACTAACAAGATGTGGCAAAGTAAGGAGTTCCTAGAGTCAGCTCCTGCTACAGGGCAGTTAGTAATCACATGGTGCTATCTAAAGCACCTGTTTGGGTGGTTCAGGAAGCCAGAAGAGCTTCATGCAACATCCTTGAAAGAACGGAAGGAAGGAGACTGCCCATCTGCAGAGAAGATTCAGAAGTAGAGCACCCCATGCCCTGGAAGCTGGTGCCCATCATCCAATGGAGGCACAAGCCACCTCGGGAGCTATTCTGCAGCTGGAATAGGAAGCTCCACTTCCCAAAAATGGGGAAGGAAAACGTAGTTGGGCACCAACTTCAGCTACTGATGAGTAAATTGAGAGGGCTACAGTATATAATCCTAAGAACAGCTAAAGTTTGAACCTGAACAAGTCAGAAAGAGGCTGGGAGTCGCCATCTTAACTCCATGCTGGGCACAAGGGGAAGCAGGACAGAATAAAAATCCCAGTGCTGGTAGGGACCAGCACATTTCCATCCAGATCAGATTGCAGCTCTAGCATAGGACCCAGCCTCACCTCCAGCAGGGAGGAAGCTGGGGGACCTGCATTAGCCTCTTTGGGAAATTACCAGCCAAGTTGAGATGTCAGAAAATATCCTACTATAGCAGCACAAGCTGCCCCAAGAGCTATCCTCTGGCTAGAAATGGAAGCTCCTTTTTCCCAAAAACAGGGGAGGAAGAGAGTTGGCCACTGATTTCAGCTACTGATTAGTAAATTCAGTTTGCTAGAGTCTAACCCTAAGAACAGCTAAAGGATGAACCTGTCCAAGTCAGAAAGAGTCTGGTGGCCACCATTTTAACTCCACCCCCAGCAGAAGGGGAAGCCAGGCTGACCAAAAATCATGGTTGAACATAGGGACCTGTTTCTTTCACCCCGATCAGCCTGCAGTCCTATTCTAGGCTTCAGCCCCACCTCTGGCAGGGGGGGAATCTAGTGGACCCTGCACCAGCCTATCCAGGTAACTGCAGGAACCTTTAGCTGACATGGACTGAATAACTGGATGTCTACCAGGACAACTGTGGTCATCTTGGACCTGCAATACATAGATTGCTGCCCATGCCTGCAGCTCCATCCCTGCCCCACACAGGGGTGAAAGGGGCATGAAGCTTCATCAGTTTCACTGGGCAGCCACAGTCACAGCCTGCATAACTTGAATTATTCCACACAGCTGTGATTCTGTCCCTAGCCCTGGCAAAGGAGAAAGTTGAGAGAAGATTCATAGGTCCCTGGGTAATGAGGGCAGCTTAAGCCTCCACAGCTTAGAGCACCAACTACATCCTTGGCTCCTACTGCACAACCAGCAAAGGAGAAAGGGCAGAAAGCCATAAACTAAAGAGGAAAATCTACACCCAGAATAAATACTCTACTACACCAGATGCCAATACAACAAAAAATTATAATCCACGCCAAGGAACAGGAAGATATGGCCCAGTTAAAGGAACAAGATAATGTTCCAAGTAACAGAAAGGACTTGAGACAACTAATCATAGAAGTTCAAACAAATCTCCTTAATAAATTCAATGAGATGGCTAAAGAGATTAAGGATATTAAGAAGACACTGGAGGAGCACAAAGAACTTGAAAGCATACATAGCAAATTAGCAGATCTCAGAATGAAAGGTGCAATAAATGAAATTTAAAAACATTGAAATCATATAAAGCAGATTTAAGGAGGCAGCAAAAAGGATTGGTAAGCTGAAAGAAATGGCCTCTGAAAGTGAACATACAAAAGAACAAATGAGGAATGGAAAAAATTGAACAAGGAAACAGGGAAATGAATGACAGCAAAAGATGTACAAACATACATGTCATGGGTGACCCAGAGAAGAAGAAAAGGGAAAAGGGGCAGAAGGAATATTTGAAGAAACAATGGTAGAAAATTTCCCAACCCTACTGAAGGACATAGATATCCATGTCCAAGAAGCACAATGTACTCCCATCCAAAAAAAATCCAAATCAACCAACTCTGAGACACATACTAACCAGAATATCTGATGCCAAAGACAAAGAGAATTCTGAGACCAACAAGAGAAAAGCAAAGCATGGCATAAGGGATACCCAATAAGATTAAGTGCTGATTTCTCTTCAGAAACCAGGGAGGCAATAAAACAGTGGCGTGATATATTTAAGGTACTAAATATAGAAGTAAAACTTCCAGCCAAGGATCTTATATCCAGCAAGACTGTCTTTCAAAACTGAGGGTGAGATTAGAATATTCACAGATAAACAGAAACTGAGAGAATTTCTAACCAAGAGGCAAGATTTTCAAGACATACTAAAGGTTATGCTAGACCCTGACAAGAAAAGACAGGACAGAGAGGCCTGTAAGAAAGTCTAGAAATGAAGATTTTATCAATAAAATTAAAAGAGGAAAAGAAGGGTGAAAATAAAATATGGCAGATAAAACTCAAAAAGTCAAGAAAAAACTTAACCAATGATGTAACGCACTTGTATTCATAAACCTGCAACTCAATGTTAAAAAAAAAATCAAAAAAGTTCTAAATAACTGGAAGAATATTCCATGCTCATGAATTGGAAGACTAAATATCATTAAGATGTCAATTCTACTCAAATTGATATACAGATTCAATGCAAGCCTGATGAAAATTCCACCAGAATTTTTTTTAATTGAAAACACAATTATCAAACTTATTTGGAAGGGTAAAGGATCCTGAATAGCCAGGAACATCTTAAAAAGGAAAAGCGAAATCTCACCTCCAGACTTTAAATCATATTTCCTAGATATAGTGGTTTAAAAAAAGCATGGTTCTGACATAAAGACAGACACATAGACCAATGGAATCAATTTGATGGTTCAGAAACAGACCCTCACATGTATGGTCAAGCCATTTTTGACTAGCCTATCCATCCCACACAGCTCAGGCAGAACAGTCCATTCAACAAATGGTGCTGAAAGAACTTGATATCCATAGCCAAAAGAAGGAAAGAGGACCCCTATCTCACACCTTATCCAAAAATTAACTCAAAATGGACCAAAAACCTAAAAATAAAAGCAAGAACCATAAAACTTCTAGAAAAAATGGTAAGAAAGTATCTTCAAGATGTGGTGGTACATGGTAGATTCTTAAAGGAGATAAGAGGAGGACTGAGATGGACTACTGATGGTTAATGTACATAAATTTTAATTAGCTTTGCTGTGAAAGTATGGAAATGTATAGAGCGGATGGTAACACATAGCGAGTAAAAGCTAGTTAATAAATGGGGATGTGGCTGAAAATGGTAATCTAGATATGAAATGCCAATTGACAGAATGCTAAAGAATAATCTAGGAACCCTGAATAGCACAGCAAACCAAGAAGTAGATGAGAATTGTGTTTGATGGTACAAATGCAAAAGTGTCCTTTGTTAGCTAAAGCAAATGTACATCACTACTGTAAGATGGTGGGAATGTGGAGAAGTATGGGAAAAATACAACTGGAGTGACCTATGGACTCTGATTAGCAGTAATAATATAATATTGTTGCATTTATGCCAAAGATGTACTGTGTTGATAATGGGGCAGTATGGAAAATGTATGCCAAATGTACACTATGGTCATGGTAACAATCAGATGATATTATCTTATCTGTAACAAATGTTCAGATAGAGGGGTGTTGTTTGGGAATTCTGTACATGTGCATGATTGTTTTATAAGTTTACAACTTCTGCCATAAAAATATAGTTAAAAAATAATAATAGGGTAGGTTGGGGGGAAAATACACCAAATGTAAGATAAGAACAACAAGATTTTGACAAAAATCTTTCATAATTTGTAAGAAACATCTCATGAAAATACAAGGTGGTGGAGGGTTGATGTATGGGATCCCTGAATGATGTTACACATGTTTGCTTTCTAACTTCACAATTTTTACCATACTTATTATTTATGAATGATCATATATAAATGATATAAAGATAATAATAGGGTGGGTTGGGGGAAAATACTGTGGTTAGTAGTAATATTGTGACAATGCTCTTTAATCATTAGGTTAAAATGTTTAACAATTCAAGGTATTGGTGATAGGGTGAGGTATGAGAGTCCTGTATCATGTTATATATATATTTTTTTTGTAAATTCACAATTATTATTATACACTTAATGTTTATGTATGCTTATGTATGAGTGGTATATTCTAATAAATTTTTTAAAAATGTTTTAAAAAGCATGGGACCCACTGAGTCCATCACTCTCCTTTCTGGGGAACAGGATTGGAAGGAGACTATCTGGGGAGTCAGGCAAGCTAAAATTAGATTCAATTATAAAACAAAGTTGAAAAATTAGGTATTTTTTTTTTATCACCAATTTACAGATGAGGAATAGGTACAAAGATCTCAAAGTACTTTTCCTGAAGTGACCCACCAAGTACATGTCAGGATCTAAGTACAGGGAAGTCTGACTTAAGGTAAACCACTGTGGAAATGACTTCACAAGAGTCACAATTCCATCCAAGTTGGGCCTCCCTCAAAGTCCATGGTGAGCCTCAACTACATTCAAGGGCTGCAAATATGATGGTCTGAAACCAACTACCCAACAAGGAGGGTCATCATAGAGATGGTGGAAAGAGCCACCGTCTCCACCCTTTACACTTTATTAAATAAAGTGAGTGCATGGTGACTGTTTAGGACTGTTTAGGTGATCCAGTGAGCAAGAGATAAAGAATAAGACTTTCATGCTAATGTGCTGGAGGTGCAGTTAATGTTGGGGTTTAAGATATATTTAGGGGATTTGAATCTCTGGACTGACAATGTGATAGCCAGATCCTGAGCCTCAACAGACTCCAGCACCTACAATCTGATTTATTGGACTTACCACACTCAGCTAAGATGGAGGTGAAGAAGGACAACCACCACACCATGGAGCCTAGAGTGATTACAACTGAAAATGGGAGGATTGCATCCAGCATCCAGGTGGAATCTGAGCCTCCTCTTGACATAAAGGTGCAATGGACACAACCAATCCAGTGTCCACATAGAAGAGGTGGCATTGGATTGGGAAAAGTGGACATAATGGACAAAGGGTATGGGGAAAGGCAGGAAGAGATGAGAGGAGGAGGCGTCTTCGGGACATGGAGCTGCCCTGGATGGTGCTTCAGAGGTAATCACCGGACATTGTAAATCCTCACAGGGCCTACATGATGGAATAGAGGAGAGTATGGGCCATGATGTGAACCAATGTATATGAGGTGCAGAGGTGCCCAAAGATGTACTTACCAAATCCAATGGATGTGTCATGATGATGGGAACGAGTGTTGTTGGGGGGGGGGAGAGGGGGGGTGGGGGGGTGGAGTTGAATGGGACCTCACATATATATTTTTAATGTAATATTATTACAAAGTCAATAAAAAATAAAAAAATTAAAAAAAATAAAAAATAAAAAAAAAAACTTAAAAAAAAAAAAAAAAAAGAATCAGCAAATACAACTTGAAGAAGAGGGGTCAATGGTAGGATAACAGAGCAGGTAAGAAAGATGCTGTGAGTGGATGAAGTTCAACCTGCTGCCCACATAGGATGTCCCAGGTTTGGTTCCTGGTGCCTCCAGAAACAAACAAGCAAACAAATGAATAAACCAACTCAAGGGAGCCTATGTGGCTCAGTGGTTCAGTGCCAGCTTCCCACATACAAGGTCCCAGGTTCAGGTTCAATGCCCAGTCCTGGTACCTCAAAAAAAAAAAAAGGTTACCTAAGTCAGAGAAAACAAGACTGGAGCTGGGGATCAAAGGAGGAGGAGGAAGCAGGCAAATGGTGAGGGGCTATTTCCACATCAAGGATATAGCCAGTGACAAGTGGAGAAGGAAGAAAGAGCTTGATCACTCAATTACCTCCAAGGGAGTTGGGCATGACAAAAAAAAACAAAACATTAAAAATGTGCAAAGTATTTAAATAGACATTTCTACAAAGAAGATATACAAATGGTAAATAAGCATAAGAAAAGATGCTCAAGTCCATTAGCCATTAGGGAAAGGTACATCAAAGCATGATGAGCTATCCTTCACACCCACTCAAAAGGCTATTATTTTTTAAATTGGAAAATGGCAAGTGCTGGTAAGGATGCATATAAATAGGAAATCTCATACACTGTTGGTAAGAATATAAAATAGTGTATTGGCTGTGGAAAACAGCTTGGTAGTAACTCAAAAAGTTAAACTAAAATTACCAAATGACCTGGCAATCCCACTTCTGCACATATATCCAAAAGAATTGAAAGCAAGGATTCAGACAGGTATTTGTATGTCAATGTTCAGAGCACAATAAAGAAAGGGTAGAAGCCAAATAACTACCAGCAGATGAATGGATAAACAAAATGTGGTGAATACATACAATGGAATATTATTCAGCTTTAAGAAAGAATGAAGTCCTGATGCATTCGTCAACATGGATGAACCATCAGGACATTACATCCGGTAAAATAAGTCAGACACAAAAAGACAAATATTGTATGATCTCACTGATATGAACTAAGGATAAGAAGCAAACTCACAGATTTAGAATCTAGAATATAAGTTACCAAGGGATACAATGGGTTAGAGAATGGAAAACTGATACTTAAATTGTGCAGAATCTCTATTTAGGTTGATTGTAAATGTTTGGGAATGGATAGTGGTGATGGTAGGACCTTACTGTGAATTATATGTTTGTGAATATGGTTGAGAGAATTTGTTTAAGGTCATGTACATTACTAGAAGGAAAGCTAAAAGCCTAAAGATGGGATTGTTTAACTAAGTGAATGTGTTATGGATGATGGACTGAGGTTAACAAATATAAGATTGCTCTTTCATGAATTATAACAAATGGATGACACTATTACACATTGTTAATAATAGGAAGGTAGATGGAAAAAATACACCTAATGTAAACTAAGGATTATAGTTGTCAGTAATAGCTTATATTCTTTCATCAATCCTCACAAAGCTGACACACTAATGCAAAGAATCAACAATAGAGGGATACATGGGAACATTGTATTTTTTACATGAATTTTCTGTAAACATACAACTTCCCTCATTTAAAAAAATTGTAGTAATTTAAGAAAGCATTATGCTAAGTGAAAGAAACTAGATGCAAAGTACCATATATTCTATGATTTCATTAATATAAAATGGAAAGATAAATTTATAGAGATGAAATTTATAGTGGTTATGGAGGGCTGGGGAATGACAGAAGGACTGAGAGGTGACTTCTAAGGAGTATAGGGCTTTCCTTCTAGGAGTAATGAAAATGTCCTGAACTTGATTGTGGTGAGGAATGCACACATCTGTAATTATACTAAAGTACACTTAGGATAGCTTATATGGTATGTAACTATATCTCAATAAAACTGCTTTTAAAACTTGGAGCACAGATTGTGGAGTTTCTTGTAGTCCAGTGTAATAGCCTTGCATTTTACTGTAAACTGGGAAAGTGTGGGGGTTTCAGTAAAGAAAAACAAGGGCCAAGACTTGTCTTAGGTTTTAGCCAGGATCATTCTGGCTGCTAGGTAAGAATGGACCACAATGGCAAGTAGGTCAAAAGGCAGACTAGTTAGGGAGCTATCACAGCAGTCCAGGCAAGTGATATGGTGGATTAGACAGAGCAGCAGCAGTTAGGGAAACCAGGTGGTCGGGTTCCACACTTATTTGAAGTAGCTGTTGCTGGATTACTGTGGGGTAAGAAAGTGATACAATCCCAACTCCAAAAGACAGAGGAATGAACAAACAGGAGGAATGCACCTATGGATAAGTAGACTATTATTATTCTAATAATGGAAGAACATAACATTGATATAAAGACAGTGGACACAAGAGGTTCTGAGGGGAGGGAGAGGGAAGAATAGGCATTACATGGGGCATTTTTCAAACACTGGAATAATTTTGCATGATACTGCAATAACAGATACACATCATTATACATTTTCTCAAACTTATAAAAATGTGCTGTGCAAAGTGTGAAACAATGCAAACTATAGACCATGCTTGACAGCAATGCTTCAATATGTGCTCATCCCATGAAACAAATGGACCACACTAATGAGTGAAGGATAATGTATATGGGGAAAAGTGTGTTAGGGGGAGGGAGTAGGGTATATGGGAACCCCCTATATTTTTGATGGAACATCTATAGCAACTAAAGCTCCTTTAAAAATAATGAAAATAAATTTTTTTTAAATTGTGACACTGAAGCAGAAGTATCAATGGGGTTGTGATGTTAGGCAAGAGAAAGACTGGGGTATCATCAAAACTAGTTGATATTTGAAAACATGGAAAGAGATTCTGAAGAGAGAGTGCATTGAATGAGATCCATAAAAAATAAAAATGATACACGGCTCTTCACCAAATTTTTTTTTTAAAGATATATTTATTTATTTAATTCCCCCCCTCCCCTGGTTGTCTGTTCTGTTCTTGGTGTCTATTTGCTGCATCTTGTTTCTTTGCCCACTTCTGTTGTCATCAGCGGCACGGGAGGGAAGTGTGGGCGGCGCCATTCCTGGGCAGGCTGCACTTTCTTTTCATGCTGGGCGGCTTTCCTCACGGGCGAACTCCGTGCGCGTGGGGCTCCCCCATGCGGGGGACACCTTTGCGTGGCACGGCACTCCTTGCGCGCATCAGCACTGCACATGGCCAGCTCCACACGGGTCAAGGAGGCGCGGGGTTTGAACCACGGACCTCCCATATGGTAGACAGACACCCTAACCACTGGGCCAAAGTCTGTTTCCCTTCACCAAATTTTAAAACTACAGATCTGAAAAAAAGAAACTATAAAAGCAAACTACAGACAGAGAATAATATTTGCAAACTTAACCATGACATTATATTGGGCTTCAAATTTTGGGGAGTTCTGGATCACAGAGTGTTTCAACAATGGCAATGGAGGGATACTGGTATGGGATACCAATGACAGGTGATATATGACTGACAGGGAGCTGTACAGAACATATGTCCAGGGTGCATGGTAATGTTTGGATATACTCATAGTGGCAACAATTAAAAACCACAGCAGGGGGGGTACTGGGTTCCTGGCCAGTGGTGCTCTGTCGTGGTCCCTAGGGGAGCAGCGACAGTCTCCCAGGTACAGTGGCGGGGACCGGGAGGGAGTGAGGGTTCAACAGTGAGCCCCTGATGCTAATGACTATGCTTGTGAGCTGATAAACCCAAAATAAGAACAAGGCCTAGAGCAACTTTGTGCCTGGGAATTTCCTCCTGTCAGCCTTCATGTTACTCAAATGTGGCCAGTCTCGAAGCCAAACTCAGCATGTAAATGCAATGCCTTCCCCCCAGCGTGGGACATGACACCCGGGGATGAGCCTCCCTGGCAACGAGGGACCACTATCAACTACCAACTGATGATGCAACTGGAAAATGACCTTATACGGAAGGTTCAATGCGGATCAGCAGAATATCCATGTCTACATAAAATACCATGACTTTAAAATGCTGTTTGACCTAAAGTAAGGGGGAAATGGAAAGGAGAAATGAGTTTATATGGCTACGAGTTTCTAAAAAAGAGTCTGGAGGCTGGCAGAAGGTTTGCCCTCATGCACAACTGAGCAGAGTCAGAGAGACAGATAAAGCAGATACAACCCCCAGATATTGGTTCCTTTGAGGGCTAAAGAGACCCATGGGAGTTATGGTCATGGCCGATGGGGTTAACTACCAGGGCAGATGGCCCCTCTTTGGAAATGGTGTTTATGTGTGATGAATCTGGACTCAGATGGGATCTCCCTTCATAAGACTTTCATGCTAATGTGCTGGAGGTGCAGTTAATGTTGGGGTTTAAGATATATTTAGGGGATTTGAATCTCTGGACTGACAATGTGATAGCCAGATCCTGAGCCTCAACAGACTCCAGCACCTACAATCTGATTTATTGGACTTACCACACTCAGCTAAGATGGAGGTGAAGAAGGACAACCACCACACCATGGAGCCTAGAGTGATTACAACTGAAAATGGGAGGATTGCATCCAGCATCCAGGTGGAATCTGAGCCTCCTCTTGACATAGAGGTGCAATGGATACAACCAATCCAATGTCCACATAGAAGAGGTGGCATTGGATTGGGAAAAGTGGTCATAGTGGACAAAGGGTATGGGGAAAGGGTATGGGGAAAGGCAGGACAAAGGGTATGGGGAAAGGGTATGGGGAAAGACAAAGGGTATGGGGAAAGGATGAGATGAGAGGTGGAGGCGTCTTCGGGACATGGAGCTGCCCTGGATGGTGCTTCAGAGGTAATCACCGGACATTGTAAATCCTCACAGGGCCCACTTGATGGAATAGAGGAGAGTATGGGCCATGATGTGAACCAATGTATATGAGGTGCAGAGGTGCCCAAAGATGTACTTACCAAATCCAATGGATGTGTCATGATGATGGGAACGAGGGTTGTTGGGGGGGGGGGAGAGGGGGGGTGGGGGGGTGGGGTTGAATGGGACCTCACATATATATTTTTAATGTAATATTATTACAAAGTCAATAAAAATAAAAAAATTAAAAAAAAAAAAGAAAGAACACATACCTAGACTATCTGAAACTGATATCTGGAACAGCTATCTACAATATTGGGGGTGGATGTGGCTCAAGCAGTTGAGCACCTGCTTCCCACAAGAGGTTCTGGGTTCAGATCCAAGTACTTGCTAAAATAAACAAAAACAAAAAACAAGCAAACAAAAAAATTTCAGGGGAGCCCATGTGGCTTGGTGGTAGAGGGCTGGCTTCCCACTAATGAGGTCCTGGGTTCAACCACTGAGCCAAATACAAAAAAAAAAAAAAAAAACCCACAAAAACACAGATATCTAGAATAAATCAAAAGAATTTCCAAAATTCTCAAAACTCAACCATGAAAAAACCATCCTGGGAAGTGGCTGTGGCTCAATCACTTGGGCTCCTGTCTACCATACGGGAGGCCCTGGGTTCTCATCCCAGGGCCTCCTTGTAAAGGCAGGCTCACCCACAGGCTGAGGATCGCTGCCTCACCCATAGGTACTGCGGAGAGCCAACTCAGCCAGGTCATGCAACAAAGGAGGGAGACAAGCAAAAAAAACCCACAGACGAGTGTGCAGAGAATGGACACAGCAAGCAAGCTGCGAGGGTGGAGGGGAAATTTAAAAATAAAAAAAAAACAATCCAATTAAAAAATGGGCACTATATATGTGCAAACATTTCACCGTAGTAGATGAATGGATGAGAAATAAGTACAGGAAGAGATGCTGGATATAATTAGTCATTAGGGAAATGCAAACTATACCATTATGATATGCAACTACACACTATTAAAAACAACTAAAACATAAGGTGACAATACCAAATGCTGGTGAGAATGCAGAAAAACTGAATCACTCATACATTGCATAAGGGAGTATAAAATGGTACAGTCACTCTGAAAACTAGTTAGCAGTTTCTTACAAAACTAAACATAAACTTATCATACAGCCCAGCGAGTGCACTCCTGCACGTTAATCACATAGAAATCAAAACATATGCCCAAACTAAAGCCTTAGTTTGTTGTTTGAAATGATCTGATCAAACGGATAAATCTCTAGCTAGGCTAACCAAACATAAAATAGAGAAGATAAAAATTACCAATACCAGGAATGGAAGAGGTGTCATCACTACTGCTTCCACAGACATTAAAAGGATAATCAAACAAGACTATGAACATCCTTAGGTCCAATAATTTTATAACTTAGATATAATGACTCAAAAGTTCTTGAGAGATGCAAATTATCAAAACTCACACAAGAATAGATCATCAGAATAACCCTACAGCCATTAAAATTTTGAATCAATAATTAATAACATTCCAAAAAACAAAGGACCTGGTTCAGACAGTTCAAAAGCAAATTCTAACAAACATTTAAGGAAAAATGAAACCAATTCCCCACAATCTCTTTCAGAAACAATGCAAAGGGAACATTTCCTAACTCATGAGATAAGGCCAACATTACCCCAATGGCAAAACCAGAAAAAGATATTAAAAGAATGGAAAAGCACATACCAATATTTCTCATGAATATAAAAACAAAATTTTGTCCCATTGCCTGGGACTGTCCAGCTGACTAGGGGTCTCCTAGAAGGAAAATTCACATAACAGGACATATTACAAATGCCTATAATGATCCCTTCCCAGAATCTTATTATTGTGTATTTTGTAGGAAAAACACTCATTTTAATAAAAATCAAATGTTGAAAAAGGTACACAATGAAAGGTAAGCCTCCCTCTCATCCAGCCTGTTCCCTCCATTCTACCTCTGCCCAGACACCCACTTACCAATTTCACACACCTCCTTCCTGGATAAGCCATCCAGACACAAGTATATATGCCTGTGTCTCATTGCACACCCTATGTTTTACAAGTTTTTTTAACTTAAATCATTCAGTCATTAAGTCAACCTTTCTTAAAGAAATGCTCAAAATAGACCTAATAGCTTGACCATGTAACATAAAGTCACGTCAGGATACTCTTAGTGAGAGGGGGTGACATGAAAAGGAAGGACAATGGACATAAACCAGAACTGCCCTCAACAAGGGGGAGCACACAGTCATCCTGGAGCTCATCCATCTGTTAAATGGCTCTGTGGAAACCCAGTTCATGGACTTTCTTTAATTGACAAATCAGTGATCTGGAGGTCCCCAGCTCCACCCAGATGAATGCACCACCTCCCGCTCCAGCAGCAGGAGGTCCAGTATTAAAGGATGAGACTCAGCACAGGTCTGCACCCTCCCCAGTGCACAGGACTAACACCTCCTGCAAACATTCCCAGGGTACAGAGTTCAAGGCTGCCTAGCACCTGAGCAGCCACAGCCATCACCAAAGGCCGGGCTGAAGGAGCCTGGTCACCACCTGCCAAGGCCTGCAGCTTGGAGCTGAGCATCATAGGAGGGAGGGCCGGGGCAGCTTTCAGCACTGCCCATGTACAGGCCCCACCCAGACCTCAGGGCCCACCAAAGGCCTCCAGACTGGGGATGGCCCCACCCACTTCCTGCTTCAGGCACCCAGGGTTCACCTAGTGGATCATTGGAACCATTCCTCAACTTCTGAGTGTTTTTCTTCAATCTTTAACATTCTTCATTTAATATTTCAGCCCTTTCAGCTTTTCACTTTATCTACTTAAGCATTATCTTGTCACCCTATTTCTTAAGAGATTATACTTCAATTTTGAGCTGTATTTCCATTTCTCTTATTTCTTCTCATTCACTTTTTGAGTTTTTTTAAATTTATGATATCTTATCATGTATTATTTCATTTTCTCAATGCCTGTTCTCTACTTTTCAGAAAGTATACTTCAGCACATAATATAGATCACGACAAAGAGCTTTCATTCATTTGTTGTGGATTACTCTGCACCTACTCCTTTTCTCCCTGTATTTCTTTGATACTTGAAAATAACAATGTTTTTTTCTCTTGGTTTTCATGATTAAAAAAATTTTATAGACAGAAGTGAAACTGAAAATAGCTTTCTAACAATACAGCTCTGTTTCTCTTTCTACATGTTTTATGAAATATTTTAAAATATGGAAGCTTTCTTCCTGATATTTTCAGATTCTATACTTCCACCACTCTTCCAAGAAGGGTCTTCACTCAGTTCATTACCTCTACTGCACCTTTTCTTGTCTATTTTCTTTCTCCACATGACTACTGAATGTTCCTTTTACATGTACTCCTCTCTTGAGAAACACTACCACGTTGCCAAAATCTAGTCATTCTCTATACGTCTATAGATTTTCAAAATCAATGATCTATAAAAGTCTATATATATTCAAAAGCAATATGTATGTTATTTCAATAAGTTATACTATATTTCATTTCTGAATTAGTCTTGTTTTTGTATATTTAATGTATTGTATTCCTACAATCATTAGATTTTAGTTTCTTATACTTTATGACTACAGTTATTTTCTATTTAGTTTTAAATGAATCTATTTTCATACACATTTGGTGTTAGCAATCATGGTTCATATTCAGCAAATTCTGAAAATTATTTATTGCTTTAGATACATAATCAAATAGGTTCAGCATCATTTATATCTGGACTACAATATTACCACCATATGGCTTGATACCTATCATCAGACACACACATGGTCCTCAAGGATTCTGGCTAATACTTGTTCTTACTCCAATTAAAATACTATTTTATAAATAACCTGAGGAAAGAAAAATTCATTTAATAGGGTTTATTGAATTTTTAAAATTTAAGAACACATCAAAATATTTCAGGCATAGTCTATCATGATCTTATTATTAAACCTTGAACATATGGACATTAGCAAGAATTAAGTTCTTCAAAACCACAAAAATGTAGGTATCCTACAACTAACTCACATTCCAGGATTTCAGAAATGCACTCACAGGATGCCTATAATCTGGAGACTTTCTGCTGCTCACTACGTGTATGGTCATTTGTGGAAGTCATTCTACTCTGTTCACAGCTGCATTTAAAAAATCCATGGCTAACATTACACTCAATAGTGAAATACTGATGATCTTTCCCAAGAGTTCATGAACAAGATAAGTTAACACACTTTCATCGCTGCTTTTCAACATTGTACTAGCCAGAGCAATTGGGTAAGAAAAAGAAATAAAGTCATCCATACTGGAATGGAAGAAGGAAAGCTATCCCTATAGATGACATACTCCTTTAAATACATAATTTCAAAGAAGCCACAACAATACTAATGCAACAATAAAGGCATTAAGCAAACTTGCATAGTAGGAAATAAAGGCACAAAAGTCACTTACATTTAAACAGTACAGCAAAAAAAAGTCCACTCAATTAGCTAACAAATAAAATAGCTAAAATGAATTTAATGAAAGGATAAAACACATGAACACTAGCAAACAACTGAATGAAACTAAAGAAGACCTAAACATATGGCAAGACATCCATTGTTCAACAATGATAAGACTGTATTGTTCTAATATCAATACTACCCACAGGGAACTACAGATTCAATATAATAGTTATAAAAATCCCAGCAGCCATTTTTGTTTACAGAAATGGAAAAACCAATTCTCCAATTTAAATGGCTTCAATAAGTATCTTTAATAGAGAAAACAATCACCTTTCTCCCTTGTGAGACTGTGATAGACTAATTTATATAATATGAGGAGGGCTTTCATTGAGATCTGGTTGACTTGGGTAGGAATATGTGGGATTCTCTGAGGGATATTGGGGTTCACAGAAATTTGAGTCCTAATTCTCCCTGTTAATGGAGGGCAAAATTTTCCTGTAAATTTCATGGGGACTCAGAGGCCAGGATGTGGAATATGTCTGAGTACAGAGCTGTGTCTCCACTGGCATATTTTCATTCAGGCTGGGTGCAGTTTTTGGTTCTCAGAAGGAAGTAGAGGTCTCTGAAAACACAATAATTGACCAAGTCCCCTCCTCTTTATATGCTAAATCACAGGATCTGCAGTGAGTTAAGCATGAGCAAGGGTATGAAAATTCACTCAACATCACTAGTGACCGGTAAAATTAATAAGAAAACTAGAAGGTCTCACTGCTACATCTTCTGAAGTGCACATGATCTGGGAGAGGAAGGACTGAAATAGGAAGGTGCACACTACAGGCTGCTGAGGGAATTGTTTAGATCTTTAGTCAGAGAAACACCTGTTGTTGACCACCTCTAGAGAAGTTCTCACATCATTCTACTTTTCAACTCCAGAATTTCTATTTCCACTAAATTTATACTTTCTAGCCCTTTATTGATTTTCTCTACTTGGGGAGACATAATTCTCATGTTTTCCTTTCACTCACTGAGCAGATTAAAAATTTGTAGATGCACTAATCTGGAAAATGGTGTTGATGGAAGTGGGTACTGCTCATCTCTTTTGAAAAAAAAAATGGGAGAGAGGGGGCAGGGGCCTAACTTGAGTGAGCTGTTTTGGGAATCCAAGGAACAAGAGGCAGCAGGCATCACTCAGGAGGGAGGCGGACAAAGAGATAAAGAGCTCAAAGGAAAACCGTGAGGTGCTCACCCCTGTGGTTGGAAAAGGTGGTTGGCAAGCCCCACCCTCAAGGCAAATAGCCTCCATGGGTCCCCTGGCCCTCAAAGGCCAGCTGAGGGGGAGGGAGCATTCCCTGGGAAGAAATGGGTCTGGTGCAGGGTGGGGAGTGGTTTCCCTTCTGTGGGTTTGGAAACCTCAGCCCCCTTTGAATCTCGGGGAGGACATCAGCCAGCACCGGGATGGTCCTGTGGAGAGCAGAGGGGGAATCTGCTCAGGCAGGCTGTCACACCCAGCCACCCTGGGAGAAAGGAACTTGATCAAGGGGGGGCAGGGATGGGCACCCAACTAGCCCAGCCCCTGAAAGCTGTTAGAAAGTCCAACTCTTAAGGGAAACAGGGCCAGGAAGAACCAGACAAGCTTCCAAAAGCCTGTTTAGCTCATAGAGCTGCTGCAGCACAAGAGGGAAGCCCCTGCCTTGCATGCAGGTGCCTGGTTGGAGCCCTGGTACCTCCTGAGTGAAGGGATCCAGAGAGAGTAGGCACACAGTGAGCACCTCATGATAGGGACATAAGGCTGAGATTCTATTGTTTTTTTAATGGTTTCTTGGATTTTTTTCTTTTTCCTTTATTTCACTTGGTAAAACTGGATGCATCACCTGTGGAAGGTAGCCTGTAGGTGACTGACTGATGAACACCAGCAGCCTATGAGGTCTCTGGGGGCCTAAAAGGGAAGGCTGCTCTTCCAGGGTGGCTTCTTTGTTACTCTTTTGTTTTCTTTGTTCTTTGTTCCTTTTTCTAAACTTATTTTTCAACCTATTTTATTTCTCTTCCTTTTGTTTTTCTGCCTTCTGACTTCTGTTGCTTTTCTTTCATTCTACCAGTTCTTCTTTGGTCTTCATTTTTTCATTTTCTCTCTTTCCTTCTACAGTCTTCTGATGTGCTTGGCATTTTAATTCATTCTATTTTTTTCTATTTTCCTTCTTGTTTAATTTTTTCTATTCCAACTCTTTTTATTCTTATTCCTTTGTATTTTTTATGGTTTTTTACTTATATTCCTTAGTTTCCTAGCTCTTATGCAGTTCCTCTTTAAATTTTTTGCATTATTATTACTATTATTCTTACCTCTTTCCTTTCCTATGGGTCTAGCATTTTTTTGCCAAGGGAATAGAGACAACTGGGAGGATATTCTAGAGGACCAAACATCAAAAAACAACTTAAAAAAAAAGATTTCTTTTTTTCTCTCCCCTCCCCAGCCCCCATTTGTCTGCTGTGTCCATTCGCTGTGTCTTTTGTGACCTCTTCTATTCTTAGCAGCAGCACCAGGAATCTGTTTCTTTTTTATTGCATCATCTTGTTGTGTCAGCTCTCCGTGTGTGCAGGCTGCACTTTCTTTTGTGCTGGGTGGCTCTCCTTATGGGGCACACTCCCTCCACGTGGGGCTCCCCTACTTAGGGAACACCCCTGCATTGCACAGCACTCCCTATGTGCATCAGCACTGTGCATGGACCAGATCCACATGGGGCAAGGAGGCCTGGGGTTTGAACAGTGGACCTCCCATGTGGTAGGTGGATGCCATATTCATTGGGCCAAACCCACTTCCCCCAAAAAAACAGCCTTGAGGACTGCCAGGAAAAGGGATGAAGAAGGTAGGTAGAGACTTACAAGCCTACAAAAAAAAGCACCCAGAAGGCAGGTACCTAGCTAAAGGAGGGGCTCTGGATATTTATAGAACAGGAAGGTGCTCTGAGTCATCTGGAAGGTACTGGAAAGATAAAGAAGAAAACCAGGAGTTGCTCATCCCTGTGGCTGGGAATTGCACATGTACCCCACAATCCTGGCAAGTAGTCACATGGCCCCTGGCTTGCTGCTGCCAAGGGACTGGGAAGGGGTGTTCCCTGGGAGGAAGAGGGGTCTGGCAGATGCTGCACAGTGGTTTCTTTGTGGTGAGTTTGGCCAGCTCAGGCCCCTTGGAATCTTGGAAGAAACCCAAATCTGCCTGGAAGAGGGGAGGCAGGATCCCCTCAGGAAGGCTGTCACACCCAGATGCCCTCCTGAGGAGAGAAAGCCAATAGACTAGAGAAGGGCTGGCCACAACCGCCTATCAGCAGGACTCTAGCAAGTACAGAAGTCTACAAACACCTGGGGAAGGTGGCACCTAGCTCTCTAAAGACCCATTAACTTAAGGAGACAATTTAGCTCAGTGGAGGGAGTCCTGCCTTGCATTTATGAGACCCCTGGTCTAAGGTGTGACCCAACTGGTTATCAGGCATCAGCTAGTAGTTTATAACAAGGAATATGCTGGCACTCTTTCTGATTTAAGTGCTCTTGGACCTGTTATTTCTTTGCTTTAAAAAAGTCCCCCTTCTTTATTTTAACTTTTTAAATTTTAATCACTAAAACTGGGTCCATCACCTGCCTGCAGAAGGTAGGCTGCAGGGTGAATGATGAACACCAGCAGCCTGAGAAGCTCCTTAGGGGCCTAAAGAGAAGGCTGTCTTTCCTCAGTTGTTTTGTTGTTGTTGTTGCTGCTGCTTTGTTTTTTTTTGTGGTGTTCCCCTCTCTTTGTCCCCCCAATTTTACTTTTACTGATTTTTTTCTACCTACATAATTTCTTTTCTTTCCTTCATTTATCTATCTTCTGTTTTCTGTTCTTTTTCATGCACCTTGCCTATTTTGCTTGGTCTTCAATTTTAAAAATTTTTTAATTTCTTTTTCACCTCTCTACTCATCATTCCAGGCTTTTAATTCATTATTTTTCTCTATTTTTTCTCATTTCATTTTTTTATTCCACTTTTTAAAACTTATTCCACTGTCCTTAAGATTTTTCACTCATGTGGAGTATTTATTTTCCTAGGTCTTGTATGACCCCTATTCTACCTTTTATTATTATTACTGCTATTATTATTCTTTTCCTCTTCTTATCTCTTTCCTTTCCTCTGGTCATATTTTTTTTCAAGACAACACAGACGAGGAAATACAATAAGAGGAATGAAGTGTCAAAGTGAAAACTTACAACATGCAAAAGCAATAACAAAATAAAACACTAGAGCAGAAAGAGAAGCTAACCAACTGAATAAACCCATCAAGATAAACACATGCCTAGACACCAACAAAAAAGTATGGCCCATACTAAGAAACAGGAAGACATGGCCCAGGCTAATGAACAAATTGAAAAAAAGGAGGAAATATAGAACATGGAACTGATCAAAGATGTCCAAATATCATGAGTCAACTTAATGAAGTGAAGGAAGAGATTGAGGATATTAAAAAGAAACAGGAGAAAGTGGATTTGGCTCAACAGATACAGCATCTGCCTACTACATGGGAGGTCCAAATTTCAAACCCAGGGCCTCCTGACCCATGGGATGAGCTGGCCCATGGGCAGTGCTGATGTGTGCAATGAGTGTCATGCCACACAGGGGTGTCCCCCTGCATAGGGGAGCCCCATGCCCAAGGACTGCACCCCATAAGGAGAGTTGCCCAGTGTAAAAAAGTGCAGCATGCCCAGGATGGCGCCACACACACAGAGAGGTGATGCAGCAAGATGATGCAACAAAAAGACACAGATTGCCAGTGCCACTGACAAGAATACAAGTGGACACAGAAGAACACACAGCAAATAGACACAGAGAGGAGACAACTGGGGGAGGGGAGGAAGGGGAGAAAAATAAATAAAAAATAAATCTTAAAAAAAGACACTGGGAGAATATACTGAAGAAATTGAAAACATACATACATAAAAAGATAATGGATATGATGGTGATTAATGGCACAATGCAGGAAATCAAAAATACACTGAAAGCACAAAACAGCAGATGTGAACAGACAGAGGAAATACTCAATAATGAGGAAGGCAGTACATCTGAAATCAGATAGCAAAACAGAAGGATGAGAAGACAAAAAATCCAGCAGGGACTTAAGGATTTGAATTGCAGAAACATATGCACTGTAGGCATCCCATAGGGAAAAGAGAAGGAAAAGGGGACAGAAGGAGTGCTGGAGGAAATGATGGCTGAAAAATTCCCAACCCTACTGAGGGAAAGAGATGTACATGTCCAGGAAGTACAGCACAACCCAAAAAGTATAAATCCCAACACCTCTGCCCAAGACATATACTTGTCAAATTGTCCAAAGCTCATGACAAAGAGAATACTGAAAGTAGCAAGGGAAAAGAGATCCATCACATACAAGGGAAGCTCAAAAAGATTAAGTGCAGATTTCCCATCTGAAACCATACAGGCAAGAAAGCAGTGGTATGACAGAGTTAAGGTGCTAAAAAAAAAAAACTTCCTGCCAAAAAGTCTCTATCCAGAATATCTGGCATTCAAAAAATGAAGACTTCAATATATTAACAGATAATGAGAAATTAACAGCATTTGTCAATAAGAAACCTGCCATTCAAGAAATACTAAATGGAGGGAAGTGGACTTGGCCTAGGGGATAAGGTGTCCATCTACTATATGGGAGGTCCATGGTTCAAACCCCGGGTCTCCTTGACCTGTGTGGAGCTGACCCACATGCAGTGCTGATGCACACAAGGAGTGCTGTGCCACACAGGGGTGTCCCCCACATAGGGGAGCCCCAGGCACAAGGAGTGCACCCATAAGGAGAGCCACCCAGTGCAAAAGAAAGTGAAGCCTCCCCAAGAATGGTGCTGCACACACAGAGAACTGACACAAGATGATGCAATGAAAAGAAACACAGATTCCCATGCCACTGACAACAACAGAAGCAGACAAAGAAGAACACACAGCAAATGGACACAGAGAGCAGACAATGGGGGGATTGGGGGGAAAGGGGAGAGAAAGAAAATAAAAAATAAATCTTAAAAAAAAAGAAATACTAAAGGGAGTTCTTTAGGACGAAAGGGAAAAAAAGAAGAGAGGTGGAGGAGACTGTAAGAATAAAAAGATAAGAAGTGAAATAAAAACAACATATGGCATATATAAGTCTAAAAAAATATGGCTAATATAAGTAATTCCCTGACAGTAATAACATTGAATGTTACAGGCTTAAACTCTTCAGTCAAGACACACAGATTGGCAGAACAGATAAGGAAATATGAACCATCCATATGCTGTCTACAATAAACTCATCAAGGACCCAGGGATGCAAGGAGACAAAGTGAAAGGATGGAAAGCAATTTTACATGCAAACAATAATCAGAAGAGGGTTAGAGTAGCTATACTAAAAACACACAAAATACACTTTAAATGCAAAACTATTATAAGAGACAAAAAAAGACACTATATATTTAAAAAAGGAGAAATCTATTGAGAAGAAAGAACAATCATAAATATTTATGCACCAAACCAGGGAATCTCAAAATACATGAGACAAACAAGGGAAATAACTAAGTGGGGATATACATGCTTCTATAATTACTCTGGGGAATTTTAATACACCATTATCACCATTAGGCAGAATATCTCAATGAGAATCAATAAAGAAGCAAAGACCCTAAATAATACATTAGAGGACCTGGACCTAATTGGCATACACATAATACACTCAAATACTGTGCAATATACAATCTTTCTGAGAGCACATGGATCATTCTCCAGGATAAACCATATGCTAGGCCACAGAACAGCTCTCAATGAATTTGGAAAGACTAAAATTACACAAAGTAGCTTATCTGATCACAAAGGACTGAAACTGGAAATCAGCAAGGGGCAGAGAAGCAGATTAGGCACAAAGACATAGAAGTTAAACAATATACTCTTAGACAATCAGTGGGTCAAAGAGAAATTTGCAAAGAAATCAGTAATTATCTTGAAATGAATGAAAAATAACACAACATAGCATAACCTATGGGATGCAGCAAAGCTGTACTGAGAGGAAAATTCACAGCCATAAATGCTGATCTGAAAAAGAAGAAAGTGCTAAAATCAAAGACCTAACTGCACACCTGGAGGAACTAGAAAAAGAACAACAAGCTAACCCCAAAGGAAGTCCAATGGAGGAAATAAGAAAGATTAGTGAAGAACTAAATGAAATAGAAAATTAGAAAAGACTAGAAAAAATAAAGCCAAAAGCTGGTTCTTAGAGATCAATAAAATTGACAAACCCTTAGATACACTAACAAAGAAAAAAAAAAGGAAGATGCAAATACATAAAATAAGAAATGAGGAAAGGGAAATCACCACTGACCCCACAGAAATAAAGTGTATCATAAGAGAATACTTTGAAAAATTATACACCAAAAAGAATAATTTAGAGGAAATGAGCAAATTCCTAGAAACACGTAAGTAGCCTACACTGGTGAAAGAAGAAAAATGAACTCAATAGACCAATCACAGGTAAGGAAATAGAATCAGTCATCAAAAACCTCCCAACTAAGAAGAGCCCAGGAGCAGACAGTTTCACATGTGAATTCTACCAAACATTCCAGAAAGAACTAACACCAATCCTGCTTAAACTCTTCCAAAAAATAGAAGTAGAAGGAACATAACCTACCTCAGTCTAGGATGTCAACATTACCCTAATACTAAACCCAAAGATGGTACAAGAAAGGACAATTACAGACCAATTTCTAATGAATCAGATGCTAAAATCCTTAACAAAATACTTGCCAATCATATTGAACAACACATCAAGCAAATTACACACCATGACTAAATGGGTTTCATCCTGGGTATGCAATGAGCATTAAACATAAGAAAATCAATCAATAAAATATACCACCTAAAGAGATCAAGGAAAAGAAACACATGATCATCTCTACAGATGCAGGAAAAGCAGTTGACAAAACACACCCTTTCCTGATTAAAACACTCCAAAAGATAGGAATAGAAGGAAACTTCTTCAACATAATATAAGGTATTCATGAAAAACCCACAGCTAAATCATAGACAATCATGAACTCCTAAAAGGTTTCCATCTAAGATTGGATACAAGAGAAGGATGTCCACTGTCACTGCTCTTATTTAACATTGTGTTACAAGTGCGGTCACCCCTTGGGCTGAAGTGTGGCCCGGCGGGGGAGCGGCCGCGGCAGGCCAAGCCGCTGCCCCCATAATAGGGTGGTTGGTCGGACTCACCGCCACCCCTGAAGGAAGCTCGGCATGGGCGCAGAGTGCCCTCGGGTCTCCCCTTCTCGGCAGCCATGCTTCCACGGCCACCCCTCCTCCCGGGTGGCGCCACACGATGCCTGTGGGGCGGCACCCTTCTTCTTTCTCCCTGCGCAGGCGCAGGGCAGAAAATTCCAGTCTGCCCTTTTCCCCTCCCCCGACAGCAGCAACAGCCAGGCGTGGGCGGAAAAATCCAGTCTGCCCTTTTCCCCTCCCCCGACAGCAGCAACAGCCAGGCGTGGGTGGAAAAATCCAGTCTGCCCTCCACCCCAGCAACAGCAGCCACCAATCCCTAAACCCTGCCCCTTCCCCCAGCAACAGCAACAGCCAATCCCTAACCACCACCCCTCCCCCATCCAGTACCGCCCACTGACCTTTCGCTGGCAACCAATCAGAACAGGGCATGGCTTCGACCAATCAGCCTTCCCCAGCCCCTATAAAACTGTTGCCTCTCCCTCAGTAAAGTGGACTTGTGTGTTTACCTTGTCTCTGGGGTAGTTTTTCTGCCGTGCGCCCTCCAGTCCTGAGAGCCCCCGACAAGGGCCTGGCCTCCCTTGTCCCCAGTTCGTCACCTGCTTCTCCGGGCGACCCCTTCGTCGCCGGCTTTGCCAGGCGACCCCGTCAGCCAAACCGCGCAACCCCTTGTGAGACCGATCCCTCGTCTGCTGCTGGACCGACCCCTCGTCCCAAGTGGGACCGACCCCTCATCCCAAGTGGGACCGACCCCTCGTCCGCAGCCAGACCCCACCTCTACTGACCGAGCAAGCCGCAGCAACAAGTACTTGCATGAGCACTGAGGCCAAAAAAAGATTTAAAAGGCATCAAAATTGGAAAGAAAGAAGTAAAAAGGGGTGGTGGACTTGGTCCAGTGGTTAGGGCGTCTGTCTACCACATAGGAGATCCGAGGTTCAAACCCCAGGCTTTCTTGACCCATGTGGAGCTGGCCCATGCACAGTGCTGATGCGCGCAAGGAGTGCCGTGCCACGCAGGGGTGTCCTGGTGTAGGGAAGCCCCTCGTGCAAGGAGTACGCCCCATATGGAGAGCCACCCAGCGTGAAAGAAAGTGCAGCCTGCCCAGGAATGGTGCCACACACACGGAGAGCTGACACAACAAGACGACACAACAAAAAGAAACACAGATTCCCATGCCGTTGACAACAACAGAAGCGGACAAAGAAGACGATGCAGCAAATAGACACAGAGAACAGACAACTGGGGTTGGGGGGGTGAAGAGGAGAGAAATAAATAAATATATATATATATATTTTTTTTAAAGTAAAAGTTACACTATGAAAAAAAAGTTTCACTATGTACAGACGACATGATCCTATACAGAGAAAGCCCTCAGGAACAAAGCTTCTAGAACTTACAAATGAGTTCAGTAAAGTCAAAAGTTATAAGAATAATGCAAAAAAATAAGTAGCATTCCTCTACACCAATAATGAGCAATCTGATGAGGAAATCAAGAAAAAAATACCATTTACAATAGAAACTTAAAAAATCAAATATCTAGAAATAATTTAACTAAAGAAGTAAATGACTTATACATAGACAACTACAAAGAACTGTTAAAGAAAATCAAAGAAGACTTAAATAAATGGAAGAATATTCCCTGCTCATGGATAAGAAGACTAAATATCATTGAGATGTCTGTCCTACCCAAACTAATCTACAGATTTAATGCAATCCCAATAAAAATCAACACAGCGTTTTTTAATGAATTGGAAAGACTTACTATGAAATTTATTTGGAAGGGCAAGAGTCCCTGAATATTCAAAGACATACTGACAAAGTAAAATGAAATTGGAGGAATCACACTACCTGACTTTAAGGCATACTACAAAGCTACAGTGGTCAAAATTGCATGGTACTGGCACAAGAACAGACAATAACTAATGGAACTGAACTGAGAGTTCTGATATAGATCATGGCATGTACAGTCATTTGATCCTCAGCAAAGCCACCAAGCCCACTCAACTGGAAGAGAATGGCCTCTTCAAGAAATGGTGCTTGGACACTGGATATGAATATCCAAAAGAATAGCCATCTCACACCTTATACAAAAACTAACTAAAGATGGATCAAAGATCTAATTATAAGAGCTAAGACCATAAAGACCTTGGAAGATAAGTAGGGAAGCTTCTATAAGACCTTGTAATAGGAAATGTCTTCATGAACTTCAAACCCAAAGCATGAGAAGCAAAAGAAAAAAATAGATAAATGGGACCACCTCAAAATTAAAACCATTTGCACCAGAAAGAAGTTTGCGATGAAAGTGAAAAGACAATGGTAGAAAGTATTTGGTAACCAAATATCTGATAGGAGCCTAATATCCAGCATATGTAAAGAAATCCCATATCTCAAAAATAAAAAGACATGGGAAAGGGACTTGGCCCAGTGGTTAGAGTGTCCGTCTACCATATGGGAGGTCCGCAGTTCAAACCCCTGGCCTCCCTGACCTGTGTGGAGCCGGCCCATGTGCAGTGCTGATGTGCGCAAGGAGTGCCCCCACACACACAGGGGTGTCCCCCGGGTAGTGGAGCCCCATGTGCAAGGAGTGTGCCCCATAAGGAGAGCCAACCAGCGTGAAAGAAAGTGCAGCCTGCCCAGGAATGGCGCCATCCACACTTTCCGTGCCACTGACGACAACAGAAGTGGACAAAGAAACAAGATGCAGCAAATAGACACAGAGAACAGATAATCAGGGGAGGGGGGAATTAAATAAATCTTTAAAAAATAAATAAATAAATGAAAAGACAGACAACCCATTTTAAAAATGGACAAGCGATTTGAACAGACACTTCAAAGAAGCAATAAAAAAAGGCTAAAAAGCATATGAAAAGAGGCTCAACATCACTAGCTATTAGGGAAATGCAAATCAAAACTACAACGAGATACCATCTTACTTCTATCAGACTGGTGGACATTAAAGAAATCAGAGGACTAAGGTGTTGGAGAGGATGCAGAGTAATGGATGCCCTCATCTACTGCTGGTGGGAATGTAGAATGGCCCAGCCATTATGGATGACAGTTTGGGATTTCCCCAAAAAACTAACTGTAGTTCTGTCATAAGACCCGTCAATTCCACTGCTGGGTATATATCCAGAAGAACTGAAAACAAAAGACAAGAACTGATTATGCACAACAATGTTCGTAGCAGCATTATTCACTATTGCCAAAACTGGAATCAACCCAAATGCCCACTAAGAGATGAATGGATAATCAAAATGTAGTCTATACATACAATGGAATATTATTCAACTGTAAGAAGGAATACAGTACAACACATGGGATAACATGAATGAATCTGAAGGGCCTTATGTTGAATGAAGCAAGCCAGGGATTGAAGGACAAATATTACATCACCTCTTTGATAAGAATTAAGTTAAGTGAGCCAACTTGGGGAGCTAGAGTCTGGAAGATAGGTTTACAGGAAATAGAAAGGGAGAAGATTGTGACCCAATGCCCATAGGGGTGAAATCTATGATAAGGTGTGAGTAGTTGTGCAGTAAAGGGATATGACAGGGGTGTAGGGATACTATTGGGTTGGGTGGTACAAGCTTGACAGGGAGCTAGGGTAAGGAGGATGGGTTGGATGGTCCATGGAAATGGGGGAAGGGTTGGGGAAGGTAGCAGGTGAACACTGGGGATTGGCAGGTATGTGGTTGAGACTACAATGCTGAGAAAATTGTTTTGGCAATATGACAAGGAAGGGCTACTGGTTTAGGGTGCTGGATAGAGGTACATTTAGGACAGGGCATACCTGAGTAGTCTTCTAGAGAAGGTGCAAGTGATGCTTTTGTTATAGTGTGTTGGATCAGTGGGGGAGACCCACATAATGAGTGGAAAGGAGTTAAACTCCCATACAGGGGAGTCTTGATATGTTCTCAAACACAGGGGAGGGTGTCTCTGGAGAGTATGGGTGGTTCCTAATAGGGGAGGACAGACTACTGTGTCAAGCCATCAGCATTGTTGCAAGAATTACAAATCTTGTCCTTCAAGGAGTGAAGCCTTGTGGGCACAGTGGGTCCTGAGGGGAGGGAGAGGGAGGAAAGGGATCAATGGAAGAGTAGGCATTTAGGGTCAAAGGAAGTGTTCTGTATGATCTTGCAATGATGGATATAGGCCATGTTAAGTTTCATCAAAAATGCATAAAGGTATATGGTCTAAAATGTAAACCATAATAGAAACCACTGACCATAGTTTGCAGCTATGTTTTAATATTTGTACATCAGTTGCAACAAATGTACCATCCGTATGTAAAAAAGTTTCTTAAAAAGGAAAGGTGAAAAAGGGGGGGGGGGATGTTGACCTAAAACTGCTTTGAAGACAAAATGAAAAAGGTAAAATACTGGGGAAGTAATGGAAAAAAATGTAACAATACATATAGGATAACATATATTACAGTGATGAAAGGCAAAACTTAATTTTTTAACTATTTTTCATTTTTTAAATACCCCTTTTTTAACCCTATTTTAGTTTTTGTTTTCTTAAATTGTTATGTATTTTATTTATGATGTTTAAACCTTTCGTTATTATTTCATTTTCCTATTAAGTGAATTTGAAAATATTCTTGGCTTCATTTTTGAAGAAGTTTTAGATAACAAAAGGGTTACACCTATGGTAGGGGAGGACCACTGGTGTGGGGTGTCTGTGATGGGGGATATATGGAAGGAAGTTCATGTGGGGATATATACAAGGTATATAAATATGTTCAAATGTTCATGGGGCATTGCCACCGTGGGTAGAGATTCACACAATAACTGAAAGAATATTGAAGTCCTATCCTTGGGAGCTCTGCCACATTCTCTAATGCTACAGCAACAATCCCCCAAGGAGCAAGGACTAGTGAAAAAGGATGGCCCATTGATCTACCCTTGAGATTGATGACTATGCTTATGTACTTTTTGCTCTTAAATTTGTAACTTAGCCTAGTGATGTAGGATACCTAAGAGTTATTTCCTGAGAGCCCCCATGTTACTCAAATGTGCCCTCTCTCTAAGCCAAACTCAGCATATAAATGCATTACTTTCTCCCCCAATGTGGGACATGACTCCCAGGAATGAGACTGGACACTGAACTAAAGGGAGGGAAAGGTAAAGATACATGAGTTTATATGGCTAAGAGACTTCAAAGTAAGCCAGGAGGCCATCAGAGATTTACACTTAAAATGTCTCTGCAGGATGTCATAGACTGCCGAAGCAGATGCTACCACAAATAGTGGGACACTTGAGGGATCCAGAGATACCCAGCTCATATGTTCAGGGCAGATAGCTCCAGAGATTGATGCCTGGCCACTGGGTTCTCCTTTGGAGTTTGTGCTCCCAAGTGTGACAGAGTTGGACTCAAATGTGCTTCTCTACACATGCCTCTTCTATCTCTTTTATTTGAACCTATAGTTGATGCTGGAATTGGTAGGTGTACATCCAAAAGACTTGAATTTCTGGATGGTTCATGTGTCAGCTGGGCCCTGAGACTCAGTGGAGGTGTACCACCTACTCTCCAGTTCATTGGCCTCACCCAGGACAACTAACAAGGAGGTGAGGATGGACAACCACCATACCAAGGAAGTGAGAAAGTCAACAACTGCAAGCAAGAAAGTCTCATCTATTAGCCAAATGAGTTCAAAGTCACCTCTCAGGTAGAGCAGGCATCACCATTCCAGAATCCTCAGGATTGGGGAATAAAATATAGATTAGTGTGTACTTACTGGTGTTCTACTATAGATGTACTGTGGTTCTATCAATGGAAAAACTATTCATTGATGTGGAGACAATGGCCACTGGTGGTGCTGAAGTCAGGGAGAGGGAAAAAGAGGTATAATATGGGGGCATTTTCAGGTCTTGGAATAGACCTGAATGACATTGCAATGACAGATACAGGCTGTAGCATTTTGATATTATGGATGAATTCCAAAAAGAAATATCAGATTATGTATGTAAAATGATCTTTTTTGGGGAAGCATATTAAATTATGTTGGATTCATAGGTTTACTTGATTAGGTAATTATGTTAGTCACTTGTGCCAGAAGGGCATTGAGTCCCCACCCTTTGATCAGCAGGGACACACAGATAAAAGGCAAGGCAAAGGACAGAGTTAAGGGTTCTTAATGTTGTAGTTTCGATGTTGCAGTTTGATGCTGAAGCTGGAGCCCTGGGAAGCAAGGAACCCTGAACCCAGAGAGAAGCTATACCCTGGAAGGGAAGAAACACAGGAAGCCTGAACCCTTGCAGATGTCAGCAGCCATCTTGCTCCAACACGTGAAAATAGATTTTGGTGAGGGAAGTAATTTATGCTTTATGGTCTGCTATCTATAAGCTCCTACCCCAAATAAATACCCTTTGTTAAAAAAAACAATTTCTGGTATTTTACATCAGTACCCCTTTCCCTGATTAATACACAGACCATTATATATTCTGCCATAGCCTACAGAATTGAGTGTGAGAGAGTATAAACTACAATGTAAACTATAACCCATGCTTAGTTGCAATGCATCAAAATCTGTTCATCAATTGTAATGAATTATGGCACACTAGTGCAAGAAGTTGATAATGTTGGGAACAGTGGGAGGTGTAGGGAGTAGGGCATATGGGAATCTCTCATATTTTTTAATGTAACATTTTATGTAATCTAAGGATCTTTTAAAAATAAATTTAAAAAGGACACAAAGGCCTCTGAGCTGACTACAAAGGGGTATCCAGGGATCTACAATCCCCAGAAAGGGGAGAGAGAGGGGCACTGCCTAAGGCTGATAGCTTCTGACCCACAGTTCTGGTCTGCTGTGTCCCACCAGCCCTTCCAGGCTACCTTGGGACACTAAACAGGACTGGAGAAATCCAACATTCTCAATCTCCCTCTCTTATAGCTGGCACTGATTGTTGAGGATGTACCTTCCCAGAAAACAGGGAAGAGAGGGACAAGATCTAAGGCTGACTCAGGTTTTGACCCACAAATTTGGTCTGTTGTGTCCCACAGGCCCTTCCAGGCCAGGGAGGCCTGCCATTGTTTGCCTTAGGAGGCTGCAAGAGAGTAAAGAAATCTGACCCTCTCAATCTCCTCTATGAACGGGGACTGATTGTTGAAGATGGAGAAGGGAGTGGAATTATTTCTTACCCAGAAAATGGGAGGGGGCTGCCAGAGAAGGCTAGAGACTTTTTTTATAAGAAAGTTCAAATTACAAGGCTCTTAGGCTCCAGGTAAGATCCTTTCAGATTGATCCAGGCTGTGTTACAGCAAAAACACTCTAAACATGCATTGAACTGAGAGGACTGTCAAAGAGTGCCATCTGTTGGCAGAACTAGGTAGTACATATGAGAAAATAAAAAATAAATGAGGCATTTTCTGACCTTTATAGCTTTCCTCCCAAGGCCGTAGGAAGTAGGTCTGCAACCCATTACTGGGTGCAGAGCACACCTTTGAGCAACTAACAGGGACAACCCTAATGATTCAGGTTGAATCAAGAATCAAAGAGCAACAGTAACACACAGCCTCCTGCCACTAAATCCCAACAAAAGACAAAGAAATTGAGCATCTGAGTAAACTACATACTAATCAGGTGCCTAGAATCAGCAAAAATTTATGAGCCAGAAGAAGAAAATGGAAGACATAGCCCAGGAAAAGGAATATATCAAAGTCCCAGAAAAGATGCAGGATTTGAGAGAACTAATTAACAAGATGTGTACCAATTTCCAAAATTAAATTCATGAGTTGAAGGACAATATGGCTAAAGGGATGAATGACATCAAGAAGACGTTGAGCAAGCAAAAAACAGAATTTGAAATGTGGAACAGAAAAGCAACAGAGCTCATGGGAATGAAAGACACAATAGGTGACATCAAAAACACATTAAAGGTCTACAACAATTTCAGGCAGACTTGAAAGGACAGAAGAAAGTATAAGTGATACCAAAGACAGAACAGCTGAAACTGAAGAGAGAAAAGAACAGAGGGAGGAAAAAAATGGGAAAAAAAATTGAGCAGAGGCTCAGGGAGATGAATGACAACAGAAAACGGACAACAACATACATGTTATGGGAGTTCCAGAAAGAGAAGAGAAGGGAAAAGGATTAGAAATAGTATTTAAGGGAATAGTAAAAATTTCCCAATGCTCACAAAAGGAATGACCCTGCATGTCTAAGAAGCCCACCTTATCCTAATCGGAATAAATCCAAATAGACATACTCCAAAAGATATATTATTCAGAATGTCAAAAGTCAAAGATAAAGAGAAAATTCTGAGAGCAGTAAGGCAAGCAAATCATCACATACAAGGGATGCCCAGTAATAGTATGGATTTCTCATCAGAAACCATGGAGGTAAGAAGACAGTGGTATGATGCAATAAGGAGACTGAAAGAGAAAAACTACCAGCCAAGAATTCTGCACCCAGCAAAACTGTCCTCCAAATATGAAGGTGAGTATAAAATATCCACAAACAGAAACTAAGAGAGTTTGTAAAAGAGAATCCAAATTGCAGGAAATAATAAGGAAGCCATAGAGCCTGAAAGAAAAAGAAGAGAAAGGCCTGGAGGATAATAGAGAAAAAAGAAGAGCAGAAAGGATAACCAAGAGAAAAAAGACACCAAAATATGACATGACACATGAAAACCAGAGAATAAAATGTAGGAAGTAAACAATGCATTTACAGTCCTATCATTGATTGTTAATGGATTAAATGCACCAAACAAAAGATATAGATTGACAGGATGGATAATAAACACATAAGCCATCCATATGCTGCTTACAAGAGACCCACCTTTGACTCACAGATACAAACCAGCTATAAGTAAAAAGTTGGAAAAAGATACTCCATGCAAATAGTAACCAAAAAAGAGCAGGGACAGCTATACTATTATTGGACAAAGCAGACTTGAAGTGAAAAAAAGTTATGAGTCAGAGAAAGCCATTATATATTAATTAAAAGGACAACCCACCAGGAAGATATATTTATGCACCTAACCACGGTGCCCCAAAATACATAATACAAACTCTGTCAAAACTGAAGGGAGAAACAAGCATCTGTACAATAATCACTGGAGACTCTAATAGACCACTCACATTATGAGACAGAACAACTGGACAGAAGATCAACAAGGAAACAGAAAACTTAAAGAACAATAAATGAGTTAGACGTAATGACACACAGAATGCTGCATCCAAATGCAGCAGGTTATACATTCTTCTCACGTGCCCATGGACCCTTCACCAGGATACACTGTAGGGCACACTGTAGGTCTCAATACATATGAAAAGACTGAAATTATACAAAGCACCTTCTTAGATCATAATGGAATGAAATTGGAAATCAAGAATAGACAGGAAAAAGGAAACTTTGCAACTGTGTGGAGTCTAAACAACACACTCTTAAATGATCAGTAGATCAAAGAAGAAATTGCAAGTGAAATCAGTAAATGTATAGATAAATGAAAATGAGAACACAAATTATGAAAACTTAAGGGATACAGCAAAGCCAGTCTGGAGAGGGAAATTTATAGCCCTAAACACCTATATTAAAAAAGAAGAAAGCACTAAACTCAAAGACTTAACTGAACACCTAGAGAAATTGGAAAAAGAACAGCAAACCAATCCTCAAAGCAAACAAAAGGAAAGAAATAATAAAGATTAGAGCAGAAATAAATGAAATTGAGAACAACAACAACAAAAAAAAATAGATAAAATCAAAACCAAGTTAGTCCTTTGAGAAGATCAGTAAAATTGACAAATTGCTAGCAAGATTAACAAAGAAGAAAAATAGGCAAATAAATACAATCAGAAATGAAAGGAGGGAAGTAATGACTGACCACACAGAAATAAAAAGAATCAAAAGACGATATTATGAGAAACTGTATGCCAACCATGACAACCTAGAAATGGGCAAATTCCTAGAAAGGCAAAACCAACCTACACTGACACTACAAGAAATACAAGAATTAACAAACCAACCATATTTAAAGAGACTGAATCCATCATCAAACACCTCCCAACAAGGAAAAGCTCAGGGCCAGATGACTTCAGAGATAAATTCAACCAAACATTTCAAAAAGAATTAACAACAATCCTGTTTAAACTCTTCCAACATGATGAAGAGGAGGGAAAATTACCCCACTCTTTTTATGAATCCAACATCTCCCTAACACCAAAGCCAGATAAAGACACTACACGGAAAGAAAAGTACAGACCAATCTCTTCAATGAACACAGAGATGCAAAAATTCTCAACAAAATATTGACAAATTGAATCCAGCAGCATTATTGAAGACTTACACATCACGACCAAGGGGGATTTGTTCCTGGTTACAAGGTTAGCTCAACATTAAAAAAACCATCAACATAATACACCACATTAAAAAAAATTGAAGGGGGAAACGGACTTTGGCCCAGTGGTTAGGGCGTCCATCTACCACATGGGAGGTCCGCGGTTCAAACCCCAGGCCTCCTTGACCCGTGTGGGGCTGGCCCATGCGCGGTGCTGATGTGCAGGGGGAGTGCCGTGCCACGCAGGGGTGTCCCCTACATGGGGGTGTCCCCCGCGCAAGGAATGCGCCCCATAAGGAGAGCTGCCCAGCGTGGAGGAGGGTGCAGCCTACCCAGGAATGGCGCCGCCCACACTTCCCGTGCCACTGACAACAGAAGCGGACAAAGAAACAAGACGCAGCAAAAAGACACAGAAAACAGACAACCGGGAGAGGGGAGGGGAATTAAATAAAATAAAATAAATTGAAGGGAAAAAACACATGGTGATCACAATAGACACAGAAAAGGCATTTGAGAGAATCCAGCATTCTTTCTTGGTAAAAAAAAAACACTTCAAAAGGTATGAATAGAAGGAAAATGCCACAATATGATAAAAGGCATATATGAAAAACCCACAGCCAACATTGTACTCAGTGGGGAAAGGTTGAAAGCTTTCCATCTAAGATCAGGAACAAGACAAGGATGCCTACTATCATCATTGCTATTCAACATTGTACTACAAGTTCTAGCTAGAGTAATTAGAGAAGAAAAAAAATTAAAGGCATCCAAATAGGAAAAGGGGACATAAAACTTGCACTATCAGCAGATGACATGATCCTATGTTTAGGAAATTCTGAAATATCTACAACAAAGCTACTTGACATAAGAAATGAGTTCAGCAAAGTGGCAGAATACAAGATCCACATGCAGAAATCACTGTTCTTGTACAGTAGTACTGCATAAGCAGAGGAGAAATCAGGGGGAAATTCCATTTACAATAGCAACAAAAAGATGTAGGCATCGACTTAGTCAAAGAAGTACAGGACCTAGATGCAGAAAACTACAAAACAGTGGTAAAAGAAATTTAAAGTGACCTAAACAAATGGAATGACACTCTGTGTTCATGTACTCTAAGACTAAATATCATGAAGATGTCAATCCAACCTAAACTGATTTATAGACTCAATGTAATACCAATAAAAATTCCAACAGTCTACTTGACAGAAATAGAAAAGGCAATTACCAAATTCATTTGGAAGGGAAAGTGCACTCAAGTAACCAAAAGCATTCTAAAAAAGAAGAGCAACATGGGAGGAATTTCAATGCCAGACCTTGAAACATATTACAAAGCTACAGTGGCCAAAACAGCATGGCACTGGCATAAAGAGAGACTCATTGATCAGTATAATAGAATTTAGAGTCCAGAAATAAACCCCCACCTCCATGGTCAACTAGTTTTTCAGATACCCACCAAGTCCATGTTAATGGGGAAAAAGTCCCTTCAATAAATGGTGCTGGGAGACCTGGATATCTATAACCAAAAGAATTGAATGGAACCCCTATCTTACATCCCATACAAGAATCAACTGAAAATGGATCAGAGACCTAGATATGAAAGCACCATAAAACTGCTTGAAGAAAATGTAGGTAAACATCTTAAAGACCATGGTGGTTTCTTGGACCTTACATCCAAAGCACACAAAACAAAAGAAAAAAATGGATAAATGGAACCTCCTCAAAATTAAACACATGTACACCTCACAGGACTTTGTCAAAAGGGTGAAAAGGCAGCTGCCTCAGCAGAAGGAAATACTTGGAAATCACATGTCCAATAAGGGATTAAGATCCATGATATGTAAAGAGATGTTACAACTCAAAAATTAAAAAAGACTCAATTTAGGGGAGGGGAGGGGAATTAAATAAATAAAAATAAATCTTAAAAAAAAAAAAAAGACTCAATTAAATGCAAAAGACAAGAATAGATATTTGTCCAAAGAAGAAATACAAATGGCAAGAAAACATGTGAAAAAATGTTCAATATGAGTAATGATTAGGGAAATGCAAATCATACCTAAGAGATATCTTTTCACACCTATCAGAATAGCCACAATTAAAAAGTCAGAGAACTACAAATGTTGGAGAGGATGTGGAGAGATAGGAACTCTTACTCACAATTGGTGGGAATGCAGAATGGTACAGCCCCTGTGGAGAACTGTTGGGCAGTTCCTAAAGAAGTTGAATATAGAGCAGCGGACTTGGCCCAGTGGTTAGGGCATCCATCTACCACATAGGAGTTCTGTGGTTCAAACCCCGGGCCTCCTCGACCCATGTGGAGCTGGCCCATGTGCAGTGCTGATGCACACAAGGAGTGCCCTGCCATGCAGGGGTGTCCCCCACATAGGGGAGCCCCATGTGCAAGGAGTATGCCCCGGAAGAAGAGCTGCCCAGTGCAAAAGAAAGTGTAGCCTGCCTAAGAATGGTGCTGCACACATGGAGATCTGACACAACAAGATGATGCAACAAAAAGAAACACAGATTCCCACAGACGTGGACAAAGAAGAATATGCAGCAAATAGACACAGAGAGCAGACAACTGGCGCAGCGCAGGGATGAGGGGAGAGAAATGAATAAATAAAAATGCCAGTGACCCAGCACTATCACTATGGGTCTACACCCAGAATTGAAAGCAGTGATACAAATACACATCTGCACACTCATGTTCATAGCAGTGCTAGTCACAATGTCAAAAGCTGGAAAGAACCCAGGTGTCCATCAACTGACAAATGGATAAACAAACAGTGGTATATTCCCACAATGGAATATTATGCAGTACTTAAGAAGAAATGGGCAAGCGGATTTGGCCAGACAGATAGGGCATCTGCCTACTACATAGGAGGTCCAAGGTTCAAACCCAGGGCCTCCTGATCCATGTGATGAACTGACCCATACACAGTGCTGATTTTCCCAAGGAGTGCTGTGGCACGCAGGGGTGTACCCCGCATAAGGGAGCCCCACGTGCAAGGAGTGCACCCCATGAGGAGAGCCACCCAGCACAAAAGAAAGTGCAACCTGCCCAGGAGTGGTGCCACACACATGGAGAACTGACAGAACAAGATGATGCAGCAAAATGAGGCACAGATTCTAGGTGTCGCTGACAAGAGTACCAGTGGAAACAAGAAGAACACACAGCAAATGGACACAGAGAGCAGACAACTGGGGGTGGGGTGTGGAAGGGAAGAATAATAAATAAAAAATAAATCTTAAAAAAAAAAAAGAAAAGAAGTCCTAAAACATTTGACAACATCAATGAACCTGGAGGACATTATGTTGAGTGAAGCAAACCAGACACAAAAGGATAAATACAATAAATAGAGGATCGCTATGAACTAAATATATTATATAACATATTGTATGATTCCATTTACATAAAATGTAAATGTAAATCAATTTACAGAGGGAAAATAAAAGTATCTGTGCAAGAATAGCCAAAAAGGGGAGCTGTGAACACTAGGAAGCACAGATGGAGAAGTGATGGATTTACTTTTTAAATTATTATTCAAATTAAGAAAATGCTCTAGTAATGATGGAGGTGATGGATGCACAACTATGTGATGCTGCCAAACACCACTGATTGTGCGGTGAACTGTATGCTTTGTTGATACATATAGATAAGAATGATTTGTTAAAAAAAATGACAAACAGCACTTAAAAATGGGAAGCTATGTAAATAACACTTTCACCAGAGAAGAAACATTCAATTCTTTTCATCACTAGGGAAATACAAATTAAAATCTGCTATGACATCATATAGACATAGTAAAATGGCTAATATCAAGAAAGATAATACCAACTGTTAAAGAAGATGTGGAAAACCTGGAGCCCTCATACATTTCTAGGTAGAATGCCAAAAGGTGCTACCACTTTGGGGAACATTTTGTCAGTTTCTTAAAAATATAAACTGGGAAACAGACTTGGCCCAGTGGTTAGGGTGTCCGTCTACCACATGGGAGGTCCGCGGTTCAAACCCCGGGCCTCCTTGACCCATGTGGAGCTGGCCCATGCGCAGTGCTGATGCGCGCAAGGAGTGCCCTGCCATGCAGGGGTGTCTCCCGCATAGGGGAGCCCCACACGCAAGGAGTGCGCCCCACAAGGAGAGCTGCCCAGGGTGAAAGAAAGTGCAGCCTGCCCAGGAATGGCGCCGCCCACACTTCCCCTCCCGCTGACGACAACAGAAGCGGACAAAGAAACAAGACGCAGCAAATAGACACAGAGAACAGACAACCGGGGGAGGGGGGGATTAAATAAATACATCTTTAAAAATATATATATATATATAAACTTACATCATTGTTGCTAGTTCCACTCCGAGATATCTATCCAAGACAAATTGCTGTACCATGATTCCCACAGCAAGTTCTGGCCATCAAAACTGGGAAAAAAATACAAATGCCTATCAACTGGGGCTTGGATAAGAGAAGGTGGTACATCGTAAATAGCTCTGCAGCTCTAACTAGGTAATTTCATTCAACTAACTTCCACAGAATAAACAAGTTATCCATGTCTGGAAAAATGCCAAAGACTGAAGCAGGCCCCGGGCCCCCCACCACCCACAGGCCCCGTGAAGGCAGCCCCAACCGCTCCGCACAGCGGGAGCTTTGGCGGCCGCGCGGGCCAGGCTCATCCTCAGCGCAGCACGGGGACCGCCGCTCGCCCGCTTTTCCGCGCTGCCAGCCACCCCCGCAACCCCGCGCCCCGCCCTGGCCTGCCCCGCCGCCCCCGGGTGGGGTCCGCACACGTACCGAGCTCCGAGCCAGGAGCAGGCCGGCGTCTGAGAAGGCACCATGCGCTCCGCCTGAGGGTTCCGGGCCGGCGCTAGCTGCCCTGCACGGAGTCTCCGCCCGGCCCAAGCACCAGGACACCGCCGGGACTGGAACCCCTGAGGGTCCGAAAGGTGCAGCCGGCGCGCCGCGTGCTGGGCGGGGCCTCAGGGGGCGGGGCTGAGCGGTGGGGAAAGCGGCTGCGCGGCCAGCAGCGGGGCTGAGCGCCCGCCACGCCCTTGCCAGGAGCCCCACGCCCGCCGCGGCCCAAGGCGGGCCCGCGCACGTAGGGCTCCTGCGCGCTCCCATCCCACTAGACTTCGGGGCCCCTACTTGCGTCCTCCGGGAGGAGGGTCTCCCCACCCCCGAGATCCGGCCCGCGCCTGGCAGCCACATGGATCCCCCTGGCCAGGAATGGGGACGCCTCCTGGGAGGAGCTGCCAGCCACCCCCCCACCCCCCACCCCCTGTTGTGAGATAAATATTCTTCTACATCACAGAAGACTGAAGCTCAGGGTGCAGCCCAATAAAGGGCAGCAGGAGGTGCGCTGGGTGGGGGGGAGCGGGGAATCTCTTTGTAAACAGATGGTTACTGGCCCCTTTTCAACTAACAGGTCATGATTCTAGGACCCAAGATTATAAAAACAGTTAAAATGAACAGAATTATTGTAGTTTCCCAAGATACGCAGGATTTTAAAGTGGAAAATCTTCAAGGGAAATTAAGACCTATGAAATGCTATGGTTATAAGTGAATCAGGGAAACGGACTTTGGCCCAGTGGTTAGGGCATCCATCTACCACATGGGAGGTCCGCGGTTCAAACCCCGGGCCTCCTTGACCCGTGTGGAGCTGGCCCATGCGCAGTGCTGATGCGCGCAAGGAGTGCCCTGCCACGCAGGGGTGTCCCCCGCGTAGGGGAGCCCCATGTGCAAGGAGTGCACCCCACAAGAAGAGCCGCCCAGCGTGAAAGAAAGTGCAGCCTGCCCAGGAATGGCGCCGCCCCCACTTCCCGCAGCTGACGACAACAGAAGCAGACAAAGAAACAAGACGCAGCAAAAAGACACAGAAAACAGACAACCAGGGGAGGGGAGGGGAATTAAATAAATAAAAATAAATCTTAAAAAAAAAAATAAGTGAATCAACACTTGGAATATTTTAGAGCAATACTTGGGACAAACTATCAGTAATTCATCTTTTAGGACTTGTGTAATCACTCCAAACAGATTATTCCTGTAATGTCAAAAAACTATCATATAAATGGAAACTTTTAAAAAAAATTTATTTAATTGTCTTTTTTTACGCTACCTTGAGCACAAATGTTACATTTAAAATATGAGGTTCCCATCCCCCTACCCCCCACTATACTATGCAAATAAAGAGAGACAGAATGAGGATTAATGGCTGGCAGGGGTTGAGGGGAGTGGGGAAGGTGGAGTAACTCCTTTTGGGTCTATGAGTTTTCCTTCAGAATGGATAAAAATGTTCTGAAATTAGATAAATTTTATGCACAACATAGTGAATGTACTAAATGACACAGAATGTACTGTCAAAATCGTTAATTTTATGTTATGTCACTTTCACCTAACAAAAAATATACAGATAATGTGAAGTGGAGGAAAAAGAAACTCTCATAATTATAATGCTCTTATAGTGCTTGAAAGGAACACTTTCTTTCTACTATATCTCTCACCTGCACAGTTCTGAGTTGTCACCTGCTGATGGTAGAGTTCCATGCCATCCAAAAGGACAAGGTGTGCCTACATTGCAAAGGAACCACAAAAATCCTGACTGGTTCCTGTTCAAGGAATAGGTTTCTCTAGTTCTAAAAATGACTAAAAGCTAGGGTATTAAGTTAAACAAGTATTACCAACACAGACATACTCAAGATGAATTAGGAGGAAAAAGGAATTTTGCAATTGAGCAAGTCTCTTGCTAGACTTCATTACTAGTATCAATTAAAGCATTTTTTCTTTTCTGCTCTAGTACAGAACCTGGTCAGAGGGTTTTTCTCCTAGCTCACTTAAGCTTCCCCTCTTCTATTAGTGGCTTTGCAGGGTTCTCTCTGACCACATGAACCTTCCCTGCCATTCTTTATGTCCCATTTCTCCCCTCCTCCCTCCAGTTCCTCCTCCCCCTCCTCCCCCTCCTTCTCTTGCCTCTTCTCTCTCTTCTCTGAGGCTTTTCTAAACCACAAGAGGCCATGGCCTCATTTCCATTGTCATAGAACCCTCAAATCCCAAAGAACTGCAGAATCACTCATCAAAGTTGGCAAGTTTTTTCTTTTACTTGTGTAGAAGACATGATCTTTTTTGGTTATTGTTAGCATGGAGTATCTTTTTCAAAGATTTCACTTTCAGGCAGTTTTTATCCCTGGATCTAAGGTGAGTCTCTTGTAGGCAACACATGGATGGCTCATGTTTTTCCATCCATTCTGTGAGCCTGTATCTTTTTTTTTAAGATTTATTTTATTTATTCCTATCCTCTTACCCCTCCATTGTCTGCTCTCTGTGTCCATATGCTGTGTGTTCTTCTGTGTCTGCTTGCATTATCTGGCAGCACTGGGAAACTGTCTTTTTTTGTTGTTCCATCATCTTGCTGTGTCAGCTCTCCATGTGCAGTGCCACTCCTGGGTGAGCTGCACCTTTTTTTCACATGGGGCAGCTCTCCTTGTGGGGCGCACTCCTTACACATAAGGCACCACTATGCAGGGGCACCCCTGCATGGCAGAGCACTCCTTGAGTGCAGCATCACTGCACGTGGGCCAGCTTACCACACAGGTCAGGAGGCCCTGGGGATTGAACCCTGGGCCCTCCATGTGGTAGATGGATTCTCTAGCAGGTGAGCCATGTCTGCTTCCCAGCCTATATCTTTTGATTGGAGAGTTTAATCTATTCACATTCAATGTTATTACTGTAAATGCATTATTTACTTCTATCATTTTATTCTTTGGTTTTCATATGTTATGTCTTATTTCTGCCTGTATTTTCACTCTCTTGATTATCCTTTCTGCTATTCTTTCTTTTATAATCTCTTCCAAACCTCTGTCTCCTGTCTTTTTCTGTCAGGTGGTAAGGTCTCCTTTAATATTTCCTACAAAATGGAATCATTTTTATGAATTCTCTTAATTTCTGTTTTCTTTGTATTTTAAATGCACCTTTCATATTTGAAGGCCAATTTTGGTGGATAAAGATTTTTCAGCTGGCAGTTTTTCTCTTTTAGTATCCTAATTACATCATGCCATTGTCTTCTCTTCTTTGAGTACTGATGAGAAATCCACAAAATATCTTTCTGGGCATCCATTGTATGTGATAGTTTGCTTCTCCATTGCTGTTGTCAGAATTTTCTCTTTATCTTTGACATTTGACAATTGGAGTAGTCCTGTTAGACCTACTATGAATCTGAATAGACCTATTGAAGTAGGTCTATTCACATTTATTCTGATTGGGGTACACTGTGCTTCCTGGACATGCAAGGTCATTACTTTCATAAGGGTTGGGAAATTTCCAGCTCTTATTACCTCAGATACTCTTTCTACTCCTTTCCCTTCTCTTCCCCTTCTGGAACTGACATGACATGCATGTGGTTGTGTTTTCTGTTATCACTCAACTCCCTGAGCCCTTGCTCAATTTTTCACATTCTTTTCTCTTTCTGTTCTTTTCTTTCTTCCATTTCTGCTGTTCTGTCTTCTGCATCACTTATTGTTTCTTCTGTCATTTCAAACTTGCTGTTGTATGCCTCTAGATGTTTTGTTGTTGTTTTGTTTGTTTCCTCTTAAAGAGGTACTGACAATTGAACCCAGGACCTTGTGCATTGTAAGCAGATGCCCAACCACTGAGCTACATCTGCTCTGCAGTGAGAGTTCATTTTTTCATTTGTTGTTTTTAGAAGGTGCCAGGGATCAAACCTGGGACCTTGTACATGAAAAGTAGATCCTCAACCACGTGAGCTACAACTGCTGCCCTCTAATTTGTTTTTTATCCCACTATTGTGTCTTTCTTTACCCTGAGTTCTGTTACTTTTCTGTTCAGGCTTCCAAATTCTTCTTTGTGCTCACTTGTCTTCTTGATATCTTTTATCTTTTTATCCATATCATCTTTCAATTCATTAATTTGATTTTGGAAGTTTGTGTGCATCTCCTTGGTTAGTTGTCTGAATTCCTGTGTCTCTTCTGGGGACTTTGATAGATTCCTTTTCTTGGGTCATTTCTTCTCTTTTCTCAGAATGACTTGTAACTTTTTCCTGATGTCTAGGCATCTGATTTGAATGGTGAGTTTACTCAGACGCTCACTTTCCTTTCATAGGGATTTAGCGGCAGGAGGCTGTGTGTTACTGGTGTCCTTGATTCTTGGTTCAACTTGTTCTGGGTCTTAGGATAGTCCCTGTTAGTTGCTCAGATCTGGGCCCTGAGTAGAGTAATGTGTTGCAGACCTGCTTCCTAGGCCCTTGGGGAGGGAGACTGTAAAGACCAGAAAATGCCTCTCTTGCTTATTTGTGCTCCTTATATGCTTTTCCTTGGTCCAGCCAAGGCACTCTTTGTCAGCCTTCTCAATTCAAAGCCAGGTCAGAGTGTGTTTACACCCACCAGACCAGATCACAGTGATAGAGGATCCTGCCTGGAGGCTAAGAGCCCCCTAATTCAAACAGTCAGTCCTGGTCTATAGAGAGGGCAATTAGTCCCCTGCTGGCTCCCAGGCAAACAATAGCAGGGCCCCACCCAGGCTGCAGGAGCTCAAGAGCACAGCAGACCAAAGTTGTGGGTCAAAAGCAGCCAGCCTTAGGCTTTGTTGCTCTCTCCTCACTTCTGGGAGGTGGGTCCCCCTTTGTAGCCAGTGGCCCTGAGGCCTGAGAATTCAAAATGTCTGTATGGTGGGGGTGGATACTGGAAACTGCAGCATGTACTCATAGTTTTGCCACCATGGTTCTTTTCCATTGCCCCTCTATCTCCTGGGTGGTGTCCAGGCTTCCCCTGGGGTCCTGACCCCTAGAAGTTTCTTTCCAGGCCATTTCTGCCTGTCCTCTAGCTATTTTTCTGGAAGAGAAGAGAGTCCTCTGTCTTGCTAATCTGCCATCTTCCCAGAAGAATCATTGTAAAGTAATAGAAGCCATTTGAGTTCACAAGATTTCAATAAAGATAATAATAATGAATATGCATTCAGACTATTTGTACCCCATCTTTCCATAATGGTTTTTTAGTATATGCACAAACACATATTTATAGAAATAATTATAAAATTCTCTTGAAACTAAAGCACTAAAGAAGTTAAAGCCATAAAGAAGGCAAAAGTAAACATTCTCACAAAGGGAGTTAATACAAATTGCATCAAATTTGACTGAATTAGTGTTCAGGGCAAAGTGAGAATTGTGGACATTTGAAATACTGATTTCCAAAGTGATTTTTCACTTAATGATTTTTTTTATTGCTTTCTGGGTCCCATTGGAAAAGTGAGTTGTCAGAGGGTATCTTTGGTGTTGGGGATTGCATAATGTCCCCCACAAAAGGTATGTTCAGGTTCGAACCCCTGGTCTGTGGGTGGGAACACTTTTGTAAATAGGACCTTTGAATATATGGGCCTTAAATCCAGTGTCGCTGAAGTCCTTATAAGCAAAGCGAATGGATGTGGAAAGGAAACTCTGGAAGCAGCCTGAAGCTGGAAGTCAACAGAACCCAGAAGAGAAAGGAGAAGATGCAGCCATATGCATCAGCACATGACAGAAAAACCAAGGAGCACCAACATGGCTGGTGAGTTCTAAGTACTGACTCTGGGAGGAAGCAAGCCTTCTGGCCTCTGAAACCTTGAGTCTGTAAATCCCTGTTGGTAAGCCAACCCATTATATGGAATCCATTACAGCAGTGAGGAAATTAATGCAGGAGTCATGGAGGAAACTGAGAGTACACAGTTCTGACCCTCAGCCCCTTCCATCAGGGCAGCCATGCTTTTATCATTTTTGTTAAATATTTCTCAGGCTAAAAAGCAATTACATATTTGTTTTTCACAGAGAAGGAAACATACCATTCTTAAGAAAAAGTTTTCCTGATGCAAGAATGCTGAAAGTGATAGCTTTTACAGGGATAATTAAATAACATATAACTGTTATTAGAGACAATTAATAAAAAAGAACAATAATAAAAAAGATCATTTTTTAAAGCAAATAAGAACCCTTTCTTGGTAAATAAAAAACAAAACTATAATTTAAAGACATTGTGGTAGGAGGTTAAACTGTGGTCCAGGTATATAATATTTTAGTGGTCAGTGGAGAATGAAGAAGCCAATATATATGACTTACATCAAGGATTCTGAACCTTTCAATTATTGAATTCATTACAGTCTCCCAACAGAAAGGTTCGATCTTTATTGTACATGAAAATCTTGTAGGAAACATATTTAAAATACTATTTTCTATACCTTATACTCAGATATTTTTATCTGTGATTTGGTGTGGAGAACCAGAAATCTGCATTTTATTTAAAATGTATTAGTTTTCTTGATTAGATACATGAACATAATGAAAAATATCTATCTAGAATAATCTCATGATCACTAATGTCCCATCAGCCTAGTTTACTCTGCCACTCTTTCAAATTATTATTATTATGAATTTCTTAACTCTATCCAGAAAGTTTGTCCTAAGGTAAGAATTCATTTTAAACACAACCCTTTTTTCCTACTATTATATGTATTGGATGTTTTGAATTGTACCACATTGATTGCATTCCTTTTCCTATATGGATATATTGTCATTTCCTTTTCCTGTGTTTTCCATGGGGTTAAAATGCAACATCCTTAATATATAAAATCATGTTTCATTTGGTACCAACTTAACTTTCATGACATGTACATATACTTTACCTATACTACTACAAACAGAGAGGGAGATTTCATAACAATAAAAGGATCAACCTAAAGGAAAGATATGACATCTGTAAATATATGCTCATTTACCACCTAAGATTCCATTTAATACCTAAAGTAAAAAAAAATTTGACTCCTATCTGAGGGATATCCCTGTCAAGGGGGGAGGGGGAAGCTTGTTGTCGATTGATCTGCCAAACTCAGATCCTTACACTATGCTCCAAAATTCAGAGCACTTATCCTGACTGTTTTAATCATATGTTTACAAAGTTTGGGTCACCAAGAGCATGTTCTCCCCCTGAATGTAAAGCATATACTAGTTGATATCCAATGATTGTTTTGGAGTGTATGAACAAATGAATGACTGAATGAATGGATGGCTCACCAGGCAGAGGTGAAGAAGTAGGAGAGTAGAGCATATTGTCAGAACTTTAGGTTTTCCCAAATGCTTCCGGTAACATTTCCCAAACTGAATACCTTCAGATGTTAGTAGCTATTCAGTGAAAAACAGGAGTTCAGTAATCAAACTTTATCTTCTCTGTTCTCTATTTGGATATCCTCAATGCCCATTACTGTGTTTATTTTTTTAAATATACTTTTAAATTTTAAAAAAAGACTACATCAATGTTACAAAAAATATAGAGGGAATTCTGATATGTCCCACTCCGAACCCTTTCCACATTTTCCCACATTAACAACATCCTCCATTAGTGTGGTATATTTATTACAATTGATGAGCACATTTTGGAACACTGCCGCTTAAGTATATTACAGTTTACATTATAGTTTACACTCTCTGCCCATCACTGTGTTTAAGTTCATTTCCCCATGTTCACAAACTTATTAGACCAGAATTTTATTAATATCTGAAAGAAGTGTTCCTTGGAACACTGTTTAGAATATGCTGACCTTTAGTGTAAGATAATTCTGTTGGGGGATTCACAGATGAGTTGTAGAGGTGGATAATGTCTAGTTTGGAGATTTCTGTTCTAAAATGCTGGATTTGAATTTTATTATGCAAACTATATGAATAATTGAATAGTTTTAGATAAGAAATATTTTTAATTTTATACCTGTCCTAGCTCCAGTGTAGAAGATAAATTTGAAGGAGGCTGGACCAGAAGCAGAGAAAATATTTGGAGGCTTGTGACAATAATCCAGGCTATCAGTGATGAAATAATGGACTAAGTCTACAGTGAGAAATGGGGAGGTGGTGTGGAATTGAGAAGATATATTTAGGAAATAGTATTGACACATCTTCAGACTAATATTATTTCAGAATGATAGAGTGGGAAATATAAAGGAAATCATCTGGTTTCTGGCTTAGAGAATTGGGCAGGAGGTGGTGACATTCATACTGAAAAAGAAAATGGTTTAGACCTGTAGAGTAACAGCATTAGTTTGAGAGATTTATGAAAGACAAGTGAGAAATTCACATGTGGGACTCAGGAGAGAGAACTGAGCTAGATATGAAAATTTAAGAGTCCTTGGCCTCCTCCTTGAAACAATAGGTTTGGATGTGGTCATTGAAATAGACTATGGTGAATGAGAAGGAAAGTGAGAAGATTGAACCTTGTGGAGCATCAATATGTAAATGGGGAGTGGGGCAAGATGGTGGCTGAGTGAGTGCACCTGACAATCTCTCCTGCAAAGAAGCAGCTGGGCAGCATTGGAAATTCTTTGGGACCAGGCTGTTTCAGGATTTTGCAGGGCAGGAGATGTCTGGACATTGATTTGGTGGGAAGGTAACAGAGAAAATTCATATATAAGATAAAATTGAGGCTCTATTACATGGAGGTGGGGGCTGCATGCAGGACACTCCCTCCTGGGGTGGGCGGAGCTGTGGCATTGGTGCTGCAGTGGTGATTCCTGGAGGCTCTGTGGTACTGGGGAATTCATAAGTCCTGAGCGGGCTATTGGGAGCTAACAGGGCAGGAGGCCTTCGAATACCGATTTGGGGAGACAGACAGGAGTTTTATTGCGAGGCAGGGATTTTTGATTGCGGACACAAATAATAGCACTTCTGGCTAGAGCCCTTCCCCAAGGCCGGTCTGAAGTGGCTTAAATTGCTCACAATAAAGAGACATCACCAGGAGGCTGTTTCAGGGACTGGCAGGGTGGGAGATGTCTGGAAGCCGATTAGGGGAATATTTTGCAAAGTGTGGGAATTTCAGTTTTGGACTCTGATATCAGTGTTTCTGGCTGGAGCCCCGCCCCCTGGGCCTGGCTACTGATCTGCAGCATCATTAAATTGGCTGTAGTGTAGAGGCGCCCCCAGGTGACCGTTTCGAGGGCTTACAGGGTGGGAGGTGTCCTGAAGTTGAATTGGTGATACAGCCACAGAAGAGACCCGAGTGAGAGGGTGAATTGTAGGGTTCTGACACATAGGTCAGAGTTTGTGGATGTGACCTCCCCCATAGGGCTGGCTGGTCCTATCCCAGCTGCAGGGATCCCTGAAGGCTGTTTTGTACTGCGATGCTCCCAGCTCCCTGTTAACCAGATTTGAGGTTGCCAGGTCCGAGTCCCCTAAACCCTGGTGGCCCAGAACCCAGAGACTCACACCTCTTGAGTCTGCAATATCACAGACTTTCCATCCCTGAATCCATCACGCCCTGAGGTCCATCAGAGGTCCTTGAATGTCCTAGCCCTCAACGTTTGTGTTTTTTCTTTTTTGTTTTTTTTGTTTTGTTTTGTTTTGTTTATTTTTATTTTATTTTTTATTTTTTATTGTCCTGATTGCTAACATTGCATTATCTCCTAGTATTTTCTCCCATCGTATCCCCCAAAGTCTTTTTTTTTTTTTTTAGTTATTTAGGGGAGTTTTTGTTGTTGCTGTTGTGGTTGTTCTATATCTTTTTTTCTTTTCCTTACTTGTTCCCCTCCTTTACCCACCCCCTTTTTCTTTCTTTCTTTCTTCTCTTTTTTTTTCTCTCTTGTCCCTCATTTTCTTCTTATTTTATTTTATCTTAAGTGTAAAATAGGTGCTGCAGGAAACACCTCACATTTGCTGGGTTTCCTCATCCTCTGTTGCCTCATTTCTGTGTGAATTGATTTTGGTTAACTACACTATCCCCTTTCCCCCACATCTTGATATTATCCATCATCTACTCTCTCTCCTATATTCCACCTCACTTTCTTTGACCCCCAAATTGTCTAACTCTTAATTTCTAGTACCTTTGTTTTGTTTTCTGTCTTTTATCCACTCTTGAAACTACTGCCTTTCTTTTCTCTTTCCCTCTCTCATGAAAACACTAGGTTTTTAATTCATACCATATTCCTCCCATGTTCAGTTGACTACCTCATTATAGGTACTCTACCTACTGCTATAACTCTACACAACTTACATGAATCTAATATCCATCCTCCCAGATATCATATTGTTGCTCTGTTAACATTTATTACCAATACTACTTTACACATTTTCCTTGCTTACACAATTGCCTTTCCCTGGCCCTAATAGTTTCCTTCAAAGTGAACTCAGCCAGCAATAAGAAATTAGAATAAGAAGAACAAAGTGACAAAGAGAAGATATACACTTATGCAAAAACAAGAGCTAATTAATCCCCAAGACTAGACAAAGAAGTTAAGGAAGTGATTAAACCTGTGAAGATAAAATGATGACCAGACAGCAACAAAAATCTACAAACCAAACCAGTAATCAGGAAAACATGGCTGAATCCAATGAACAAACTAAAAACCAGGAAGGGGAGCAGAACTTCACACAAGTAATTAAAGATCTCAGAACACATATCACAGACAAATTTAATGAAGAGGTTAACAATATGAAGACAACACTTGGAGGGGAAATTGCAGACATATGCAAAAAGATAACAGATATGATGTGAATGAACACCACAGTTCAAGAAATCAAAAATACACTTGCAGCAAATAACAGCATATTAGAAGAGGCAGAGCAGAGAATTATTGATGTGGAAGACAGTACATCAGAAATCAAACAGATAGTAGAATTGATCAATAAAAAGATAGAAAAAATCCAGCTAGGATTTAGGGACCTGAATGACAATGCAAAACGCTCAAACATACGTATTATAGGCATCCCAGAAGAAGAAGAGACTGGAAAGGGGTCAGAAGGAGTGTTGCAGGAAATAATGGCTGAAAACTTCCCAAATCTACTGAAAGAGATGGATGTACATATCCAAGAAGCACAGCGCACCCCAAACATCATAAACCCCAACAGGCCCACCCCAAGACATATACTTGTCAAATTATCCAATGCCCAAAACAAAGAGAAAATTCTAAAAGCAGCAAGAGAAAAGAAAACCATCACATACAAGGGAAGCTCCATAAGATTAAGTGCTGATTTCTCACCTGAAACCATGGAGGCAAGAAGGCAGTGGTATGATATAGTCAAGGTACTAAAATGTTGTGGGCGATTAAGGCAGCATGCATAGACTCTACCTTTCAGCAATGCTGGTAACATGGCCGCCCGAGCTGATACAACAATAGCTTAGGTCACCCTCCCCCCTTCTTTACAGAACCAGTTCCCACCAAAAGTTCTTACCTCAAATCTGCCTCCCACCCTAGCAACAGCAGCAGCCAATCCCAGACCACCACCTATCCTTACCCACCCCCCTTCTCCCTAGAGTATATATGCTCAGTCCCCTCAATAAAGTTTTGCAGCTTGATCACAATACTGTCTTGCTGTCATTCCTTGTGTCTCTCTTGTCCCATACCATTCTTTCCCTCCTAGGATCTGAAGCTCCCATTGATCGTCCTACTGGCCGGGACAAACTGGCACCCAACGTGTGGCCCAAGACCTCTGAGGGATAGAACACTGCACTAAAGAAGAGAGCGCTCTCACTCACCGCACCCGGGATCGCCATGAGGGAACTCGCTCGTGAGACAGATCCATCACCCGAGATCGCCACGAGGGACTCGCTCGTGAGACAGATCCGTTGAGAAATCACCCAGTGTCAGCGAAAAGAAGAAAGAAAGAAAAAAAAGAAAAAAGCAAAAAGGTAGGCTCCCCCTCCCCCACCATGGGACAAGGAACTTCCCAACATAGTTTATATATGAAACAATTGAAAGAGGCACTCAAGGCATGAGGAACTAGAGTTAAGAAAAAGGATCTCACTTGCTTTTTTGAATTTTTGTTAAAAACCTGCCCTTGGTTCCCTCTAGAAGGTACCATAGATCATAAGTTTTGGAAAAGGGTTGGAGACTGCCTACAAGACTATTACAAAACTTTTGGGCCAGAAAAAGTCCCAGTTACTGCCTTTTCTTCCTGGAGTCTTATTTCTGAAACCCTAAAAGTCCATTTTTCCGCTCCAGACATTCAAGAACTTTGCAAAAAGGGAGAGGAAGTTTTGAAGGAGCACTCTCATCCCACTTCAGCATGCAGCTCAGTAATAATTAATATGCCTGAAAGCCCCCTTAACAAAAACCCCAATGAAAGTAGGCCAAATACCCCAACCAGTCAAGCTAATCTATCACCCGATCAAGCCAATTGTTTGGAAAAGACTCCGATTCCCTTATCATTCCATACACTCAGGATCAAATCCATTGGCTCTCCCAAACCAACAATGAATGGGCATTGCATGCTTTTCATTTCCAGGCAATATTGATAACCACTACCCTGGTGATCCATTAATTCAGTTCGCCAAAATCCATCAATTCACCTTCCCTAAAGTCACTAAAACAAAACCCATAGACTCGGCCACCTTAGTCTTTACTGATGGATCAGCTAATGTGACTGCAGCTTACGTCATTCAGGGTCAAGCCTTTTCCATAGTTCTCCCTATACTTCAGCCCAACTTGTCAATCTCTACACAGTCCTGCAAGTTTTTTCCCACCTTCAAAACCAACCTTTTAATTTGTACACTGATAGTGCATATATAGCCCAGTCTATACCGCTATTAGAAACCAGTCCATTTATCAAGCCCTCCTCCACTGCAGTCCCCTTATTCTCACAGCTGCAAAAACTAATTCTCAAACGACAGCACCCCTTCTTCGTAGGGCATCTCCATGCCCACCAAAGTCTACCAGGCCCTCTTGCAGAAGGCAATGCATTAGCAGACACTGCCACTCAGCTAATATGTCCCAATCTTTGCAACTCTTTTACCTTAGCTTCCCAAGCCCATGCACAACATCACCTAAATGCAAACACTCTCCAACTAACATTCAATATTACTAGAGAACAAGCAAGGGAAATTGTTAAAACCTGCAAAAATTGTGTAACCCAATTGCCAGTCCCTCACCTAGGAGTCAACCCAAGAGGACTTATCCCAAACGAAATCTGGCAAATGGATATCACCCATTTTGCCAGTTTTGGGCAACTCAAATATATTCATGTTTGTGTTGACACATACAGCGGATTTATTTTAGCTAGCCTACAATCAGGAGAAGCTTCAAAACACGTTATCTCTCATTTACTACATTGTTTCACTATTCTCGGCCAGCCTCAGCTCATTAAAACAGACAATGGACCTGGATACACTGGAAAAAATTTTCAAACCTTCTGTCAAAAATTACAAATCGTACATAATACAGGAATACCATACAACCCCCAGGGCCAAGGAATAGTAGAACGAACACATCGCACCCTAAAAAATGCCTTGTGCCGTCTAGCTGATAGCACTCTCGATCTCACAAAACAATGCCCCCGAGATCTTTTACATCATGCTCTCTTTGTCCTCAACTTCCTAACTCTGGATCAAGAAGGGCACTCTGCAGCCGATAGGCACTGGTATCCCAAAACACAAACGCGAAAAGCCACCGTTATGTGGCGCAACCCCTCAACATCAAAATGGAATGGGCCCAACCCCGTTATCATCTGGGGGCGAGGCTCTGCTTGCATATACGACCAAGAAAAAGAAGGCCCTCTCTGGCTTCCAGAAAGATTAATAAGACATGTTAATCCTCCACTATCGGAAAAAACCCTCTCCCCTTTAACAACAACCTTTCCAGGGAACAAATCCCTCCCTGAGAAAAGAAATTTTTTTTTCTCTTCCAGCACGTCGCCAACAAAAAACCTCCAACCTTGCTGTAACCTGCGTGGAGAAACCTCATTGGATTTCAAGTTCCACGCAGAGAATCCACATACAGCCTGCAACTTAAAGAAGCTCAGCGTACAGGTTTGCTCCATCACTAAAGCCACATGAATTATTGCCACAATAACTATTGGCTCCTGCCAATTGGCTTTTTGGCATTGCTGTTCACAGTCGGATTAGCAACCGTTGCCCCAAAAGATTGGAACCTGCTAGAAAAAACCCTTCTTGCCGTAACGTATTAGTGCATTGTAGGGTGCTTCACCCTGCTAGCTTGCCTTCCTTAAACACCTACAGCCCTCGGTACCATGGCCTTATTAAGCCCACTGCCATTTAAGGCTGTCGCCCTACATTTTTTCCTGCAAAGTGTGGTCAATAACCTAAGCACCACTTCCCTTGAAACTAACCCCCACCAGCCTTGGAATTGGTCCCTAATATGATGGGAAGATTCAAAAACTGTAAATTCCACCATTACCATGGGGACACCTTCCTTTATCTTTAATGTCACTACCCTGTTTCTCCCTGGCACTTTCCCCAATGCCAATAGCGGCTCCAGTAGTTCCCGTAGAGGAGGCCGTGCTGGTGTATGCCAAAATCTTAACCTCAGCCAGGTCTACATGTACCCAGCCTCAAATCCTGGAAAAACCTATTGCAACGCCCCCAATCAATACTATTGTGCATACTGGGGGTGTGAAACATTAGCCACTGATTGGAAACCTAGTACCACCGATCAATATCTTACCCTAACACGAACTCCCCCTTGCTGCAAAACTTCCACTGATGGGCTCGGCCGCTCTACCCCAGGGACCTGCATAGGATTAAATATGACTGTACAGCTCCCCAATAACCTCGCTTGGACAATCGGTCAAACCTGGGGTATCAGGCTCTATGTATCAGGGACTAACCCAGGGAGTCTTATCATGATAAAAAAGGAAGCAGTACGGCAACCATCAATCGCCATTGGGTCAAATATAGTGCTCGCTCCCCTCCTCGCCAAGCTTCACCCCCATCCCCTCAAATCGCAACTACCCCTCCTCACAAACCCAGCAATCAAATCATTTCAACCCATTCTTCCTTTGCTACCAGCCTAACACTGTTGCCCTCAAAAACTTTCATGGAACCTAAACCAATTTTTTTTTAAAAGATTTATTTATTTATTTAATTCCCCCCTTCCCCCGGTTGTTTGTTCTCTTTGTCTATTTGCTGTGTCTTGTTTCTTTTGTCCACTTCTGTTGTCATCAGAGGCATGGGAAGTGTGTGTGGCACCATTCCTGGGCAGGCTGCACTTTCTTTCGCACTGGGTGGCTCTCCTTATGGGGCGCACTCCTTGCGCGTGGGGCTCCCCTACGCGGGGAACACCACTGCGTGGCAGGGCACTCCTTGCGTGCATCAGGACTGCGCATGGGCCAGCTCCACACGGGTCAAGGAGGCCCGGGGTTTGAACTGCGGACCTCCAATGTGGTAGACGGACGCCCTAACCACTGGGCCAAGTCCATTTCCCCCTAAACCAACTTATAACCCATTCTGTTCAGTGCTCCAAGCTGCCTTTCTCTCCCTAAACTCCGCCCAGCCTAACTTTACCCATAGTTGTTGGTTATGTTTTTCTGCCAACCCCCCTTTTTATGACGCTGTTGCCCTTAATACCTCATTTAATACTTCAAACGATGATAATCCTCCCCAATGCTCATGGAATACAAGAAAAATAGGCCTCACCATGCAATCTGTTATTTACTCCAGACATTGCATTGGTACTATCCCCTCCTCCTTTAATAAGGTCTGTGCACAGTCATCCTCTCCACCAACAGGTAAATTCTACATTCCCCCAACAGGGGTAAAATGGCTATGCTCTTCCACAGGGCTTACTCCTTGTGTATCAGCAAAAGCCCTCAACAAGACTAAAGAAGTGTGCCTCTTAGTAGCTGTGCTGCCCCGCGTCATCTTCCATAGAGGAGAAGAACTTTATCAATACTGGGATGCACAACCTCCAGCCATATCAAGGAACAAAAGAGAACTTGTTATGGCTGTCACTATTGCCTCTCTTTTAGGTATTGCTTGCCTAGGTACTGGAACCACCACTGTCGTTCTCCAAAAGCAAGGTTTGTCCCACCTGAGAGCTGCTATAGATGAAGATTTAGCACGCATTGAAAACTCCATCACCCATCTCGAAAAATCCCTTACATCCTTATCAGAAGTTGTTCTCCAAAACAGGAGAGGCCTAGATCTACTTTTCCTTAAGCAAGGAGGACTTTGTGCCACACTAGGTGAGGAATGTTGCTTTTACTGACCATTCTGGCTTAGTCAAAGATTCCATGTCCAAACTTAGGGAAGGAATTGCAAACCGCAAATGTGAACGAGAAGCCCAAGGAGGTGCCTCCTGGGGATTCAACGGAATCCTTCCTTACATTCTCCCCATATTAGGTCCCTTAATAACCATACTCCTTGTAATATCCTTTGCACCTTGGGCCATAAAAAGAATTATACAACTAGTAAAAGACGAAATTGATTCCGCTCTTAGCAGGCCTATTCAAGTGCACTATCATTGGCTTCACCTCGCTGATCAAAGTATATCTCTAAACTAACTAACTGCTGCCCACCCTCATGGGTGAAGAGCCCCCTCCTACAGGAACAGCATATAACTCGAAACTATGCTTTGATTGGTACTGCTGGGTGCGAGGCAAAGCACTGCAAAGGAGGGTCAAAACAATTAAAGGCCATTTTTGAGCTCCTTGAGAAGCATGCCTCATTAGCATAGGGGTTCGCTCTGTGCAAATAAGGGTTCACTCTGCGCGAATCCTACCCCAAATTCCCCTCCCCAGAAAAACAGAGTCACAAACAACATGGGGAATGAGGCCTCTACTTCCCCCAGCAGGTTAATGCCAAAAGAGTGCTCGAAGAGCATTCTTCCTCCATCCTTTTGAAAAACAAAGGGAGGAGATGTTCTGGGCGATTAAGGCAGCATGCATAGAATCTACCTTTCAGCAATGCTGGTAACATGGCCGCCGGAGCTGATACAACAATAGCTTAGGTCACCCTCCCCCCTTCTTTACAGAACCAGTTCCCGCCAAAAGTTCTTACCTCAAATCTGCCTCCTGCCCTAGCAACAGCAGCAGCCAATCCCAGACTGCCACCTATCCTTACCCAACCCCCTCCTCCCTAGAGTATATATGCTCAGTCCCCTCAATAAAGTTTTGCAGCTTGATCAGAATACTGTCTTGCTGTCGTTCCTTGTGTCTCTCTTGTACCATACCATTCTTTCCCTCCTAGGATCTGGAGCTCCTGTTGATCGTCCCGCTGGCTGGGACACTAAAAGAAAAAAATTTCCAAACAAGAATACTCTATCCAGCTAAAATAGAATTCAAAAATGAGGGAGAGTTCAAAATATTCACAGATAAACAGAAAGTGAAAGAGTATGCCAACAAAAAATCTCCCCTTCAAGAAATTGCAACGGGAGTTCTGCAGGAAGAAAAGAAAAACAGGACAGGAAGAGTTGGAGGAGAGTGTAAGAACAACAAAAAAGACAACAAGAGAAGAAAAAACACAAATAAAATATGACAAACACAAGTCCAATCAAAATATGGCTAACATAAATAATTTCTTGAAAGTAATAACACTGAATGTCAATGGATTAAACTCACCTATCAAAAGATTCAGACTGGGACATTGGATAAGGAAATATGACCCATTTATATGCAGTCTACAAGAGACACATCTTAGACCCAGAGACTCGTGGAGGCTGAAAGTGAATGGTTGGAAAACAATCTTACAAGCAAACAATAACCAAAAAAGGGTAGGAGGAGCTATATAATATCAGACAAAATAGGCTTTAAATGTGAAACAGTTATGAGAGACAAAGAAGGATATTATATATTAGTGAAAGGGACAATCTGTAAAGAAGAATGAACAATCATAAATATTTTTGCTGCTAACAAGGGTGCCTCTAAATATGTGAGGCAAATGCTGTAAAAACTAAGTGAAAGAACAGATGCATCTACAATTATAGTGGGGGATTTTAATACACCACTATCAACTCTGGACAGAACATCTCAAAAGAGAATCACTAAAGAAACAAAGTATTTGAATAGTATATTAGAGGAGCTGGATCTAATAGACATATACAGATCATTACACCCAAACACAGCAGGATATACATTTTTCTCAAGTGCACATTTATCATTCTCCAACATAGACCATATGCTAGGCCACAGAGAAAGGCTTAATGAATTCAGAAAGATCAAAATCATACAAAATAATATCTCTGACCACAGTGGAGTGAAGTTGGAAATCTGCAAGGGCCAGAGGCCCAGATTTCACAAAAAGATATGGAAATTAAACAGCACACTCTTAGAAAACCAGTGGGTCAAAGAGGAAATCTCAAAAGAAATCAATGACTACCTTGAAACAAATGATAATAACACAACATACCAAAATTTATGGGATGCAGCAAAAGCAGTACTGAGAGGGAAATTTATAGCCATAAATTCATGCATCAAAAAAGAAGAAAGAGCAAAAATTAACGAACTAACTGCACATTTGGAGGAATTAGAAAAAAAAAACAGCAAAGTAATCCCACAGGAAGAAGAAGGAAGAAAATAACAAAGATAACAGTAGAACTAAATGAAATAGAAAATAAGAAAGCACTTGAAAAGATAAACAAGACCAAGAGCTGGTTTTTTGAAAAGATCAATAAAATTGACAAACCTTTAGTGAGACTAGCAAAGAAAAAATGAGAGAAGATGCAAATACACAAAATAAGAAATGAGAAAGGAGATATCACCACTGACCCCACAGAAATAAAGACTATCATAAGAAGATACTTTGAAAAACTACATTCCAAAAAAATGACAATTCAGAAGAAATGGACAAATTCCTAGAAACACATAAGGAGGCTATATTGATGAAAGAAGAAATCGATGATCTCAACAAACCAATCACAAGTAAAGAGATAGAATCAGTCATTAAAAATCTCCCAACTAAGAAGAGCCCAGGCCCAGACGGCTTTACAGGTGAATTCTACAAAACATTCCAGAAAGAACTAACACCATTCCTGCCGAAACACTTCCAAAAAATTGAATCAGAAAGAACATTGCATAACTCCTTCTTTGACGCCAACATTACCCTAGTACCAAAGCCAAACAAACACACCTCAAGAAAGGAAAATTACAGACCAATTTCTCTGATGAACCTAGATGCAAAACACTTAACAAAATACATCCTAATCATATTCAACAACACATTAAACAAATTATACACCACGAACAAGTGGGATTCATTCAAGGTATGCAAGGATGGTTCAACATAAGAAAATCAATCAATGTAATACACCATATAAACAGATTGAAGGAAAAAAAAGACACGGCCTGTCCTCTCAGGGAGACAGGCCTCTGCAGGCGTGGCCCAGAGCCCAGGCCAAAGCCGGCAGACCACCGGTGGGAAGGCCTGGATTCCCCTGACAAAAGGTGGAGGTGAGGGCGATGGGAGACAGCATGACTGAGACCATTGCCCTGGGAAAGACCTGCAGGGCAATGCCAGGAGGCCCTAGGTAGGCCCCTGCTTGAGGAGGGCTCAGGGACTTTCGTTGGTGAGGAACGCCCCTCTTCAGAGGGACCTGGCAGCCTGGCCCAACCCACACCCTTGGCCTGGGCCACGTGAGCTAGCACACGGAGAGGGTGGGTCTCCAAGCAGTCCCAGATCTGGGCCAGGGGTGCCATCCGCCAGAACCCTTCTGCAAATGGGGCCTGCCCCTCCCCCTGCCTTAGAACTCAGCCCTCTGGCCTCCAGCAAGCGTGAGGAAGGAACTATTCCTATCCAACAGTGGCCCCTAGCGGTGGAAGTTTTGGCTCAGACTTTGGGCAACGGAGCCGCTCTCTTGTTCCTGGAGCTTCTTCTGTCTCTTGGCTTTTCATTAGACAGACAGGAGAGATCAACTGTGCAGGACACCAGAGCAGAACTTCTCTCCTAGCCCAGTCCCCACACAGGAGGCTCCACCCACATCGGCGACCCCTTCCGTCGTGTCCCCGTGGCCTCCTGGTGGCATTCGGTGTATACATTTTGGAACCCCGCTTCCCCCAGCGCTGGAGGTTTTCCTGGCAGTGGACGCGCTCCCCAAAGTGAATCGGGTGGGTTTCGGCAGGATGCCTATTGGCCGCATCTGTCCCGGCACTGCCACTGGGGACAAGTCCCGAGTGCAGAAAACGCCTCCCCTCCTCCAATCCATCACAACTGTCTTCCCACTCCCGGGCTTGGGCACCTTCCGCCAGTGGCCACTGTCTCCAGAGCAACCAGGAGGGGCGGGGTTGGGGCGAGTTTGCCGGGGGCGGGGTGAGGGGCGCCTGCGCGCCAGGGTGGCGGTGGGCATGGCCAGCCCAGCGGGCCGGGGCGCCTGCGCTTTGGTCCCGGCTTTGCGGGCGTCAGAGAGCGGTCTACGGCGGCGCGGGAGGCCTGGCGCTTGCCCCTCCCCCTCACCCACCCCCACCCCAGGTGCTGTCTGGGTGCCCCGAAAGGAGGGGGTGAGGAGGGAGGCAGTGGATGGAGTGATAGGGGGCTTAGCTCCCACAGGGTTGCTGGATGCGGCTCTCCCGCTGGCAGGTGTCGGCACTTTTGCTTCCCTCCGCGGTGAGGACCATCTTTTCCTCCCTCTCAGCTGACCTGGGCCGGTCCAACGAACCTGAGCGCAGGTGGTGCACCTGCGCCGAGGCTCAGGTCCCAGCTGGCACGGGGCCTGTCCAGAGACATGCAGAAGCCTGTCTCCTGAGCATGCACGCACCCAGTGCCAGGCTCAGCCGCAGCCAAAGTGACAGAAGAAGAGGCATGTGTAGGGAGGCCCCCCTGCAACTGAATGCCCCCTCCCCCCCGTGCAAGGGCACGGAATCCCAAGTAGAGCCCACTGGCAGGGCACTGAGGCCCGGAGCCACCTGCCATCAGCAGCGTAGTCCTGGGTGTCCCCGCAGCCCTTAGGAGCACCAGGGCCTGGGGCTTGATCGACCAGGCAGCTGCACCTCGGCGAGAAGGGCTATCTGCTTTGGTTTGTATCCCTGCGGCATTGCCCGCTATGGTAGCTTGGAACGGCAATCAGTAGGAAAATCACCTGGTGGCGTGGCAAGCTCTGGCAGAGGGAAATGTGCTTAAGATGATGGGTTCTCAATTTTTCCCCCCAAAACGCATGGTTATGACTCGAGTCAATGTCCAAACAACCCATCCATCCGCTTTGGACAGTCACGATGGCCGCTTAGACTATACCCGGTCCATGGAACACCTGGACCTGTAAGCCCACTTGACCGCAGCGCCTGCCTCAAGTGAGCAGAAACGATTTCCACGCAAGTGTCTCACCACCCAATAGGTAAGCAGTTTCGTTTTGCGTCCCCCGGCCCCAGAGCCAAGAGAAATGCTCATTCATTTCATATGGTCCCAAAAAGGGGGGCAAGAGGAGAAAGGGCAGGCTCATTGCTCAGAGTCGTCGGGGTGCTCTGGAGCCCCTCTCATCCCAGAAAAGAAATGCAGAGAAAGACAGGTCATTGACAAGGGAGAGGGAAGACTCTGGGCCTGTCCTCTCCGGGAGACAGGCATCTGCAGGCCTGGCCAGGAGCCCAGGCCGAAGCCCGCAGGCCACCGGTGGGAAAGGCCGGGGTTCCCCTGACATAAGGTGGAGGTGACGGCGATGGGAGACAGCATGTCTGTGACCATGGCCGTGGGAGAGACCTGCAGGGCAATGCCGGCTGGCCCTAGGTAGGCCCCCGCTGGAGGAGGCCTCGGGGACTTTGGTTGGTGTGGAAACCCCCTCTTCAGACGGGTCTGGCAGCCTGGCCCAACCCAGACCCTTGGCCTGGGCCAGGTGAGCTATGGCATGGAGAGGGGGCTATCCCAGCAGCCCCAGATCTGGCCCAGGGGTCCCTTCCCCCACAGCCCCTTCTGCAAGGGGCCCTGCGCCTCCCCCTGCCTTAGAACTCAGCCCTCTGCCCCCCAGCAAGTGTGAGGAAGGAACTATTCCTATCCAACAGTGGCCCCTAGCGGTGGAAGTTTTGGCTCTGACTTTGGGCAATGGAGCCGCTCTCTTGTTCCTGGAGCTTCTTCTGTCTCTTGGCTTTTCACCAGACAGACAGGAGGAAACAACTGTCCAGGACAGCATAGCAGAGCTTCTCTCCTAGCCCAGTCCCCACCCAGCAGGCTCCAACCACGTCGGCGACCCCTTCCGTCGCGTCCCCGTGGCCTCCTGGTGGCATTCGGTGTAAACATTTTGGAACCCCGCTTCCCCCAGCGCTGGAGGTTTTCCTGGCAGTGGACGCGCTCCCCGAAGTGAATCGGGTGGGTTTCGGCAGGATGCCTATTGGCCGCATCTGTCCCGGCACTGCCACTGGGGACCACTCCCGAGTGCAGAAAACGCCTCCCCCCCCCCCCAATCCATCACAACTGTCTTCCCACTCCCGGCCTTGGGCACCTCCCGCCAGTGGCCACCGTCTCCAGAGCAACCAGGAGGGGTGGGGTCGGGGCGAGTCTGCTGGGGCGGGATGAGTGGCGCTTGCGCGCCAGGGCAGCGGTGGGCGTGGCTGGCCCAGCGTTCCAGGGCGCCTGCGCTTTGGTCCCGTTGTTGAGGGCATCAGAGAGCGGTCTCTGGCGGCCCGGGATGCCTAGCGCTTGCCCCTCCCCCTCCCCCACCACTACCGCGGGTGCCGTCTGGGCGCCCCGAAAGGAGTGGGTGAGGAGGGAGGCAGCGGATGGAGCGAGAGGGTGCTTAGATCCCACAGGGCTGTTGGATGCGGCTCTCCTGCTGGCAGGTGTTGGCACTTTTGCTTCCCTCCGCGGTGAGGACCATGTTCTCCTCCCTTGTCGGAGTCTTATTCGGTGACCCGAGGTATTGGGAATGAAAGACAAAGAAAGATTGGGTTCAGGGGATCTGAGAGCATTGATTTCTCAAGCTCATCAGACAACTTTATTGAGTCGAGGGGCTAGTATATATACTCCTAACCTACGTGACATTCAACACAAAATCAAGTTACCTATTACCCTTACCTCGTTCTATATTAACTAGTGATTGATGAAACCCAACAAACTTTACTGGAACTATTATTATAAAAATCAGTAACTATGCTCATAAATCTTGTTACCCAGGTGGTTCTGTTCTATAGGTATTTTTCTGCCTGCAGGTGTGCTGACCCAGCCAAGATTGTGCTCCGCACCAATAATCATAAGGGACAGCTTGACTCAGTGGTCAAAGAAGTAACTTGCTTCCATGGAAACAACATGCCTTTGTTTCCCACATTTCCCCCTTTTTGTTTTAGTCAGGGTGACTGTGCCTGTCTTAGGTTGCCCCCCAGGGGGTCTTACCCGTCATTGACTACCAGCCAAGCGCACTGACTTCGGGGTACTATTGTAGAGTTTTAGCAAGTACTATGTTGTTTGCTTGTCCCATTGTGTCCACACGGTGCAATCTCTGGCAAACACCTTTACCCAGGCAAGCGACAACCATGAGCAACAGGATTAATACACATATCCCTATTCCTAAGGCAGATAAGAAATGTTGAGATTTCCACCAATCAACAGGATTAAACTTATTTAAATGTGAAATCAAATCATTAAAGATGTCCTTATCACTATCTATGTATATCTGATTATGAGACATTTCTAAAATCTTTTTCTGCAATTCCTCAATTTCTAATGACATATTTCCTTTGTGTCCTAACAAATGATTTCTGATCTTATTCCATTGAAACATAGAAATGTTATAATCCAAAGGAGTAATACAAAAGTTACTTTCATTCCAATCACATTTCAATCCTCTTAACAAATTCAAATTATAAACTTGGTCTCCTAAGTGTAAAACAGCAGATTCCAAATCACTAACTCTGTTATTAAGTCTTTCATCAATGTGCTCCTGACTATGCCATAAGTCACTTGCATTCTTGTGCCAATCATGCACGTATTGCTGTGTCTGCACCATCTCATGCAATGCAACAGCAGCAGTGGCAGCAGCAGTGATGACACCAATGAGGCCAAGAATGCCAGCTGTGAGAAGTCCCAAAAATCTCTTAGATCATTTCAACAGTCCTTGAGCCAGGTGGAAAAGAAGATGACTTTCAGGTGATGACTGCCACATCCAATTCATTTTCACCGGGATCCACACTCCTCGTCTTCGGTGAGCCATGGTGATAATATCTCCATTCTGTGAAATATTCTCAGACAAGCAAGTATACAAAGCGCCATCCTTATAAAATAAAGCATTTTCAGTAATGGTAGCCTTCCCTACCACAAACACATGTGGATCTCTGACACATGATTGAAAATGATGAATTTGATCTAATTGTAAATATCGTCCATCCATACTTTTATTACCTTTCCATTCAGAAGTAGACGCCACTCCTAAGAAGACTTTCCATATTTGTTTTTGATCATGGACTCCAGTGCTATTGCACCATGGAAAAGGAACCCATTTCCCTATATTTTTCCAATCACTATTATTTTTGGTAAAGATTACTTTCTCATCCATATCAAGAGAATCATGAAAAGGATACTGCATATTACTAATTTGTTGTCCCAAGCTATTTATACCATACCAAATAAATCTGCCCTTATATTTGTTGGGATTCCCCATAGGGGCACTTTCCCAAACTATTCCATAGAAATCATTAAAAACAACAGATCCTCTTCCCATATGGCATTCATACCATCTTTGCATATCACCAGCATTCCTCTTAGGACAACTATAACTTGGATACTTATATTCTTGGTATTGATAGGATGGGAATAAAGTTACCAAAGATTTAGTATTATTATGGCTAAAATTGATCATAGTTCTATTTTTCACAGCCATACATGGTGGGCGATTGCCAATGCAAAGAGGTCGGAAATCAAATGGAAGAAGGAGATTATAAATCTTTTGTCCTTCTTCTCGTGGCTTAAGTGGTAACCTATCATCCACGGGTCCAGGAAATATAATAGTTTTATTCAAATAGACAGGAAAAGAAGGGTCTTTCCAGGTTAACACTCAAAGTATTGGGGGATTAGGGATATAAGCCCAATATGTGTAATTACCATTACCATTGCCGGTTTCACTCACTATCAGTAGGATCCATATGTGTAGAAGACACCACTTCTTCAGTCCTAGGTTTAATCCTTTTTGCCGGAAGCCAGATTTCTTCTCCATTTTCTGAAATGATAAGAGCATAGCCTCGCCCCTATACTTTAACCCTGCCTTTTTTCCATTCATTACTTAAAACATCTTTCCAAAATACTGGTTGATTCTCAGATTCTGCAATTTCTGTGGATTTTTGAGAATGTCCAAAATGACATTCAGCTGGTGTCATAGAATCATAAACGTTAAGAAAATTTAAGGTAAATAAAGCTTTAGCCAATTGATCTTTAGGTGATTTCATACCATCATCTCCCCCTTTTTGTTTTAAAAGCATAGTCTTGAGAGTATGATGGCATCGTTCAACAATAGCTTGACCTGTAGGATTATGGGGAATGCTGGTAACATGTTCAATAGCATATTTTTTACAAAAAGAAGCAAAAGATTTACTAATGTAAGAGGGTCCATTATCAGTTTTAATCTTTAGAGGGCATCCCATCACAGCAAAAGCAGACCATAGATGTGAGCGAACATGATGAAACCGTTCCCCACTTTGAGCAGTAGCCCAAATGAAATGAGAATAAGTGTCAATACAAACATGAACATATTGTAATTTACCAAAGGATGGAATGTGAGTAACATCCATCTGCCATAATTGATTGGGAGTCAGGCCTCTGGGATTAGTTCCAGCCTGAAAAGGCACTGCTGTCAGTGGTCCACAGGTCGGACAAGTACGAATAATTTCCTGCGCTTGTAGTCTAGTAAGCTTTTGATATTTATTTTGCAGGCCTTTAGCATTAATGTGAGTTAAAGCATGGTAATCATGAGCACTATGTAAACACCCCACTAATAAATCAGCTCGAGCATTACTTGCTGTTATAGGTCCAGGCAAAGATGTATGAGAACGTATGTGTGTAATATAAATAGGATGCTGTCTCAATCTAATGAGATGTTGTAAATCAGCAAAAAGTTGAGATAATTCATCAGTAATAAAGATATGAGCCATTTCAATATGCTTAACAGTAAGGCATACATATTCAGAATCAGAGACAATATTCAAAGTTTCCTTAAATATTGTTAACACCTTAATGATAGCAGCAAGTTCAGTACGCTGAGCAGACGTGAATGGAGTCTGCCAAACCTGTTCTTTTCCTTTGCTAACAAATGCTGCTTTCCCGTTACTACTGCCATCAGTAAACACTGTTCATGCATTTTCCAAAGGTAGAGATTTTATAATCTTAGGTAATATCCAAGTAGTTTTTCGTAAGAAAGTAAGTAATTTTGAAGTAGGAAAATGATTATCAATAACACCTTGAAAGTCACTGATAGCTACCTGCCATTGAGGGTTGGTTACATATAGATGATGAATTTCTTCCCATGATAATTCACAAATAATGCGATCAGGGTCAGACCCTTTAAGTTGCATTAAGCGCACATGTCCTTTTGCTAATATATTGATGATTTTTTGTAAATAAGTTTGTAATCTCTTTTGTTTATTATTAGGTAGGAAAATCCACTCCAAAACTCCCTCCTGCCACAGTAAAGCTGTGGGAGATTGCACAGTGGAAAATATAATTAAATCTACAATTTTTCCAGGGTCAATTTGTGTTAACTGTCCTTGTGAAATTCTTTCCTCTATTAAATTTAATTCTCATTCTGCTTCTACAGATAAAGAACGTGCACTAGTAAGGTCTGAATCCCCCTGCAGAGTTTGGAATAAATGAGTTAACATATAATTAGGAATTCCTAACATAGGTCTAATCCAATTAATGTCTCCTAAAAGTTTTTGAAAATCATTAAGAGTGTTTAATTTATCTCTACGAATTTGCACCTTTTGAGATGTAATACACCCTTTAGACAATTTCATGCCTAAGTAAGAGAATGGAGCTTCTTTCTGAAATTTTTCAGGGGCTATTTGTAACCCATATTCTGGTAAAAATTTTTCTGCCATAACAAATAATTGTTGTAATTTTTCATCAGAAGCATGAGCGAATAATATATCATCCATATAATGAATAATCATTGCTTCAGGAAATTGATCACATAACTTTTGAAGAGGTTGGTGCACAAATAATTGACACATGGTTGGACTATTCATCATACCCTGAGGTAAAACACACCATTGATATCTTTGCATAGGTGCCTGATTATTAAATGAAGGCACAGAGAAAGCAAACTTTGCTTTATCAGCAGGATGTAAAGGAATAGTGAAAAAACAATCTTTTAAATCAATTATAATAAGAGACCAATCTTTTGGAATCATAGATGGTTGTGGAACTCCCGGTTGTAGTGCTCCCATAGGACTCATAACTTTATTTATGGCTCTTAAATCCATCAGGAGTCTCCATTTTCCAGATTTCTTTTTAATAACAAATACTGGAGAGTTCCAAGGACTATTAGAAGGTTCTATATGCTTTTGCTCCAACTGTTCTTTAACTAAACTATGTAGGGCATTTAATTTTTCTACTGTTAGGGGCCATTGATCTATCCATACCGGTGCTTCAGTAAGCCAAGTAGTTGGTATGGGACTGCCCTTTCTTTCAATGGCTCCTAAGATAAATTTTCTTGTTCAGGACCCAATGAACTGGAAGAAAATCCAATTCCCCTCCTATCTCCTTTCCTTCTAGTATTATATTGCATATCCATATATAATGTTTTAGCCTGCTCCGATAAGGTAGGAATATGAATGAAAGCACCCCATTGGCTTAACAAATCACAGCCCCACAGATTAATTCCCACATCAGCCACATAAGGTTGTAAAGTAGATTTTTGTCCATCAGGGCCTAAAACATCAAAAATATTAGTGCTTTGATAAACATCAGTCATTGTACCAACTCCAGTAAAAACTGTCGGTACTTTCTGCAAAGTCCAGGATTGAGGCCAATAACGTTTAGCTATAATAGATGCGTCTGCTCCTGTATCTATTAAGCCAAAAAACACTTTTCCATTAATTGTAATTGTAGTTTCAGGTCTATCATCATTTACAAAAGTTTGCCAATACATATTTTTTCCAGTTGATCCAAATCCCCCCTTCCTTTTAAAAGGAAGAGTAGCTGGTTTGTTATAGGGAAGCAGTAATAATTGAGCAATGCATTGTCCTTTTTGTATTTGAATAGAATTAACAGCTTGAACCATTATTTTTATTTCCTCTGTAAAATCATTATCTATAATTCCTACTTGCACCAACAATCCCTGCATAGTTAAACTACTTCTTCCAACTTCAATGCCTACTGTATTATAAGGTAAAGGCCCTTTTACTCCTGTAGAAATTGTTTGAATGCCTCCCTCAGAAGTTATCAATTTAGTCTCAGTAGATGGAAGATCAACAGCAGCACTACCTTGAGTAGCCGCTCTTAATTCTGAGACTGGAATGAATGATACTGACCGTTGCTGACAGGAAATTGGTCGGCCAGGCTCATAGTTTTTGTCTGAGGGCCCTGAGCTAGGCCCGCAAAGTGGTTTCCCGATTTTATAGGTGTGCCTTTCCAGTCTATTTTTGATCTACATTCATTAGCCCAATGATATCCTTTATGGCACACTGGACAAATTTTTGATGGAGTACGAGGTCTTCTACCTGCTTGATTGACATAGGACCGACAATTCTTTTGAAAATGTCCAATTTTTCCACACTTAAAACAATTCCCTTTCTTTTTCAGGTTATTTCCTCCTCTCATAGCTGAAGCTAACACTGCCATCTGGTGGGTTGTTGAACCAATGTCCTGACAAGCTTTTATATAATCAAGGACAGACCCACCTGCGGCCTTAATAGGCCGGATAGCTTTCTTACACTCATTGTTAGCTTGATCAAAAGCGAGCGTTAGCAGGATTAACTCTCTAGCTTCAGGAATTTCAATAGTCTTAGTAAGCATATCAGTCAATCTGGCAATAATTTCCACATAAGTTTCATTAACACCTTGAACCACTTTAACAAAAGACTGTGTAGGCTTTCCTGGAGCTGTAATCCTTCTCCATGCAGCCAAGCATGACTGCCTCACTTGATTAACAGCTTGATCATCATAACGAAGCTGCCTCTCAATACCTGTCCAAGCTCCAGAGCCTAGCAATTGTTCAGCAGTAATATTAACAGGTGGATCTTGAGCCCTATTTCGTCGTTCTCTCATAGCAGCTTCATCTGTCCACCAAGTCTTAAATTGTAAGAACTCAGCAGCACTCAATACTGTTTTAGTCAGCATGTCCCAATCCCAAGGTATGAACCTGTAGGTATTTGCAAGTCCTTCCACCAATCCAATAGTATAATGACTCTGAGTGCCATATTGAGTACATGCCTGTTTGATGTCCTTCAATACTTTAAAAGAAAGAGGCTCATGATGAGCATAAATTCCCCCTTGTGGGTTTTGAGCATCAGGAGGAATTTGTTGAATAGTTACAGGAAAAGCTGCTACAGCTTGCATAGCCAGAGGCTCACCTTGACTAGATCCCGATAAAAGACATCTCATTAATGGAGTAACAGGCACAGGATTTGGCTTAAAGCTGCTACGAACATAAGGCATGTCCGTAGAGAAAAGTCCACTAGGTAATTTTCCCTGTTCCAGAGGTGCAGAAGGAACCTCATGAGTCAAATTAGGATATATGTTTACTTTAGAAATATTTAGCTCCGACATAGATTTAGTTAAGAATGGATTTGTGTCTCTAACTTCAAATAACTCCTCTTCTTCCTGTTTCTCCTCCGAATTCCTATCTTTACCTGTATCATTCATAGCAGTTTCCTCCCTTGAGAAAAGAACAATCTCTTCCTCTTCGTCAGACTGCGAAGCATCTAATGCAGCAGCAATATGCTGTCCTAAGGCCCAAACTGATACAGGTATATTCTCTCCTTTCTGATATGCTCTCCTCAATTCTTTCATTACTTGCCTCTGCTGCTTAACATTCATTAAATTCTTTCCTTGATGTTGAAACCAATAACAATGCTTTTGAAACAAAGCAAACAATTCTAACAAATCTGCAGTCTTAACTGTGATGCCTACACTGTGCAACAGTGTTTTCAAAACCTGTGAATATTCTTCCAAGCGTCCTAGTTGATTACCCATACCCTGATGCTAACGGAAAGCAAAACTTAATAATGTGAAGCAGTAATTTACCCGGGTTAATTAATTTCGACGCTCCTTACCTTAAAAAAGGATTTTCAGGTTTCCGCGTTCCCGATACAGAGGTGGAAGGTCCTACGCTGCCGTGCCTTGATGAATCCTCTGCCTCGAGCCCCATGTCTGGGCACCACCTGTCGGAGTCTTGTTCGGTGACCCGAGGTATCGGGAATGAAAGACAAAGAAAGATTCGGTTCGGGGGAACTGAGAGCATTGATTTCTCAAGCTCATCAGACAACTTTATTGAGGAGAGGGGCTAGTATATATACCCCTAACCTACGTGACATTCAACACAAAATCAAGTTACCTGTTACCCTTACCTCGTTCTATATTAACTAGTGATTGATGAAACCCAACAAACTTTACTGGAACTATAATTATAAAAATAAGTAACTATGCTCATAAATCCTGTTGCCCAGGTGGTTCTGTTCTATAGGTATTGTTCTGCCTGCAGGTGTGCTGACCCAGCCAAGATTGTGCTCCGCACCAATAATCATAAGGGACAGCTTGACTCAGTGGTCAAAGAAGTAACTTGCTTCGATGGAAACAACATGCCTTTGTTTCCCACATCCCTCAGAGCTGACCTGGGCTGTTCCAATGAACCTGAGCACAGGTGTTGTACCTGGGCTGAGGCTCAGGTCCCAGCTGGCACGGGGCATGTCCAGAGACATGCAGAAGCCTATCTCCTGAAAATGCACGCACCCAGTGCCAGGCTCAGCCGCAGCCAAAGTGACAGAAGAAGAGGCATGTGTAGGGAGGCCCTCCTGCAACCGACTCCCCGCACCCCCGTGCAAGAGCACGGATTCCCAAGTAGGGCCCACTGGCAGGGCACTGAGGCCCGGAGGCACCTGCCATCAGCAGCGTAGTCCTGGGAGTCCCTGCAGCCCTCAGGAGCACCGGGGCCTGGGGCTTGATCGACTAGGCAGCTGCGCCTCGGTGAGAAGAGCTATCTGCTTTAGTTTGGAAATCTTGACAGAATCCCTGCGGCATTGCCCGCTATGGTAGCTTGGAATGGCAATCAATAGGAAAATCACCTGGTGGCGTGGCGTGCTCTGGCAGAGCGAAATGTGCTTAAGAGGATGGGTTCTCACAATTTTCCCCCAAAAACGGACGGTTACGACTCGAGGCAATGCCCAAAAAACCCATACGTCCGCTTTGGATGGTCACGATGGCCGCTTAGAATGTACCCGGTCCATGGAACACCTGGACCTGTAAGCCCACTTGACCGCAGTGCCTGCCTCAAGTGAGCAGAAATGATTTCCACGCAAGTGTCCTACCACCCAATAGGTAAGCAGTTTCGTTTTGCATCCCCCGGCCCCAGAGCCAAGAGAAATGCTCCTTCGATCGTAGGGTCCCAAAAAGGAGGGCGAGAGGAGAAAGCCCAGGCTCAATGCTCAGAGTCGTCGGGGTGCTCTGGGGCCCCTCCCATCCCAGAAAAGAAATGCAGAGAAAGAGAGGTCATTGACAAGGGAGGGGGAAGACTCTGGGTCTGCGCTCTTTGGGAGACAGGCGTCTGCAGGCCTGGCCGGGAGCACAGGCGGAAGCCCGCAGGCCACCGGTGGGAAAGGCCGGGGTTCCCCTGACAAAAGGTGGAGGTGACGGCGATGGGAGACAGCATGTCTGTGACCATTGCCGTGGGAGAGACCTGCAGGGCAAGGCCGGCCAGCCCTAAGTAGGCCCCCGCTGGAGGAGGCCTCAGGGACTTTGGTTGGCAAGGAAACCCCCTCTTCGGAGGGGCCTGTCAGGCTGGCCTGGCCCAGACCCTCGACTGGGCCAGGTGAGCTATGGCATGGAGAGGGGCCTCTCCCAGCAGCCCCAAATCTGGCCCAGGGGTCCCTTCCCCCCACAGCCCCTTCTGCAAGGGGCCCTGCCCCTCCCCCTGCCTGAGAACTCAGCCCTCTGGCCTCCAGCAAGCGTGAGGAAGGAACTATTCCTATCCAACAGTGGCCCCTAGCGGTGGAAGTTTTGGCTCAGGCTTTGGGCAACGGAGCCGCTCTCTTGTTCCTGGAGCTTCTTTAGTCTATTGGCTTTTCACCAGACAGACAGGAGGGAACAACTGTCCAGGACACCAGAGCAGAGCTTCTCTCCGAGCCCAGTCCCCACGCAGCAGGCTCCACCCATGTCGGCGACCCCTTCCGTCGCATCCCCGTGGCCTCCTGGTGGCATTCGGTGTAAACATTTTGGAACCCAGCTTCCCCCAGCGCTGTTTTCCTGGCAGTGGACACGCTCCCCGAAGGGCATTTGGCGGGTTTCGGCAGGATGCCTATTGGCCGCATCTATCCCGGCACTGCCACTGGGGACAACTCCCGAGTGCAGAAAACGCCCCGCCCCCCATCCATCACAACTGTCTTCCCACTCCCGGCCTTCGGCAGGTCCCGCCAGGGGCCACCGTCTCCAGAGCAACCTGGCGGGGCGGGGTCAGGGCGAGTGTGCCGGGGCCAGGGAGAGGGGCGCCTGCGCGCCAGGGCGGCGGTGGGCGTGGCCGGCCCAGCGGGCTGCGGCGCCTGCGCTTTGGTCCCCGCACGGCGGTCGTTGAACAGCGGTCTACGGCGGCGCGGGACGCCTAGCGCTTGCCCACCCCCACCCCCACCCCGGGCGCCGGCCGGGCGCCCCGACAGGAGGGGGAGCGGCGGAGGCAGCGGATGGAGCGAGAGGGGGCTTAGATCCCACAGGGTTGTCAGGATGCGGCTCTCCCGCCGGCAGGTGTCGGCACTTTTGCTTCCCTCCGCGGTGAGGAAGACCTTCTCCTGCCTCTCAGCTGACCTGGGCCAGTCCAACGAACCTGAGCGCAGGTGTTGCACCTGGGCTGAGGCTCAGGTCCCAGCTGGCACGGGACCTGTCCAGAGAAATGCAGAAGCCTGTCTCCTGAGCATGCACGCACCCAGTGCCAGGCTCAGCCGCAGCCAAAGTGACAGAAGAAGAGGCATGTGTAGGGAGGCCCCCCTGCAACCAACACCCAGCCCCCCCGTGCAAGAGCACGGATTCCCAAGTAGGGCCCACTGGCAGGGCACTGAGGCCCGGAGCCACCTGCCATCAGCAGCGTAGTCCAGGGTGTACGCGCAGCCCTCAGGAGCACCGGGGCCTGGGGCTTGATCGACTAGGCAGCTGCGCCTCAGCGAGAAGGGCTATCAGCTTTGGTTTGGAAATCTTGACAGAATCCCTGCGGCATTGCCCGCTATGGTAGCTTGGTACAGCAATCAATAGGAAAATCACCTGGTGGTGTGGCGTGCTCTGGCAGAGCGAAATGTACTTAAGATGATGGGTTCTCACTTTTTTTTCCCCAAAAACGGACGGTTACGACTCGAGGCAATGCCCAAACAACCCATACGTCCGCTTTGGACGGTCACGAAGGCCGCTTAGAATGTACCCAATCCATGGAACACCTGGACCAGTAAGCCCACTTGACCGCAGTGCCTGCCTCAAGTGAGCAGAAATGATTTCCACGCAAGTGTCTCACCACCCAATATGTAAGCAATTTCGTTTTGCGTCCCTCGGCCCCAGAGCCAAGAGAAATGCTCCTTCGTTCCTAGGGTCCCAAAAAAGACGGCGAGAGGAGAAAGCCCAGGCTCATTGCTCAGAGTCGTCGGGGTGCTCTGGGGCCCCTCTCGTCCCAAAAAAGAGACGCAGAGAAAGAGAGGTCATTGACAAGGGAGAGGGAAGACTCTGGGTCTGCCCTCTCCGGGAGACAGGTGTCTGGAGGCCTGGCCGGGAGCACAGGCCGAAGCCCGCAGGCCACCGGTGGGAAAGGCCGGGGTTCCCCTGACGAAAGGTGGAGGTGACGGCGATGGGAGACAGCATGTCTGTGACCATTGCCGTGGGAGAGACCTGCAGGGCCAGGCCGGCCGGCCCTAGGTAAGCCCCCGATGGAGGAGGCCTCGGGGACTTTGGGTGGCGAGGAAACCCCTCTTTGGAGGGGCCTGGCGGGCTGGCCCGGCCCAGACCCTCGGCCTGGGCCGGGTGGGCTATGGCATGGAGAGGAGGCACTCCCAGCAGCCCCAGATCTGGGCCAGGGGTCCCTTCCCACACAGCCCCTTCTGCAAGGGGCCCTGCCCCTCCCCCTGCCAGAGAACTCAGCCCTGTGGCCTCCAGCAAGCGTGAGGAAGGAACTATTCCTATCCAACAGTGGCCCCAAGCAGTGGAAGTTTTGGCTCAGGCTTTGGGCAACGGAGCCGCTCTCTTGTTCCTGGAGCTTCTTTAGTCTATTGGCTTTTCACCAGACAGACAGGAGGGAACAACTGTCCAGGACACCAGAGCAGAGCTTCTCTCCTAGCCCAGTCCAGAGCCAGCAGGCAACACCCACGTCGGCGACCCTATCCGTCAGGTCCCCGTGGCCTCCTGGTGGCATTCGGTGTAAACATTTTGGAACCCCGCTTCCCCCAGCGCTGCAGGTTTTCCTGGCAGTGGACGCACTCCGCGAAGGGCATTTGTCGGGTTTCAGCAGGATGCCTATTGGCCGCATCTATCCCGGCACTGCCAATGGGGACAACTCCCAAGTGCAGAAAACGCCCCGACCCCCATCCATCACAACTGTCTTCCCACACCGGGCCTAGGGCAGCAACCGCCAGCGGCCACCATCTCCAGAGCAACCAGGCGGGGCGGGGTCAGGGCGAGGGGCCGGGGCCTGGGTGAGGGGCGCCTCCGCGCCAGGGCGGCGGTGGGCGTCGCCGGCGCGTGGGGGGGGCCGGAGACCTGCGCCCTGGCCCCGGCTCGGCGGGCGTCGGAGAGCGCTCCACGGCGGCGCGAGAGGCCCGGCGCCCGCCACCCGGCGCCGCCTGGCGCCCGGGGAAGAGGGGTGGGGGGAGGCAGCGGATGGAGCGAGAGGGTGCTTGGATCCCACAGGGCTGTTGGATGCGCTTCTCCCGCTGGCAGGTGTCGGCACTAATTGCTTCCCTCCGTGGCCAGGACCATCTTCTCCCTCTCAGCTGCCCTGGGCAAGTCCAAGAACCTGAGCGCAGGTGGTGCACCTGGGCTGAGGCTCAGGTCCCGGCTGGCACGGGGCCTGTCCAGAGACATGCAGGAATCTGTCTCCTGAGCATGCACCAACCCAGTGCCAGGCTCAGCTGCAGCCAAAGTGACTGAAGAGGCATGCGGCAGGAGGCCCCTCTGCAACCGACTCCCCCCCAGGCAAGAGCACGGATTCCCAAGTAGGGCCCACTGGCAGGGCACTGGGGCCCAGAGCCACCTGCCATCCGCGGAGACCCGGGTGTCCCCGCAGCCCTCAGGGGCACCAGTGCCCGCGGCTTTATCGACTAGGCAGCTGCGCCTCGGCCAGAAGGGCTATCTGCTTTAGGGTGGAAATCTTGACAGGATACCTGCGGAACTGCCTGCTATGGGAGCTAGGAAGGACAATCAAGAGGAAAATCACCTGGTTGCGTGGCGTGCTCCGGCCGAGCGAAATGTGCTGAAGATGACGGGTTCTTATTTATTTATTCATTTATTTATTTATTTATTCATTCATTCATTCGTTCGTTCATTTATGTCTTTATTTTTAAAAAGTGATGGTTACGACTCCAGTCAGTGCCCAAACAAGCCATACGTCCGCTTCGGACGGTCACCTTGGCTGCTGAGAATGTCCCTGGTCCGTGGAACACCTGGACCTGTAAGCCCACTTGACCGCAGTGCCTCAAGGGAGCAGAAAAGATTTCCACGGAAAAGTCTCACCACCCAATAGGGACGCAGTTCCGATTTGCGTCCCCCGAGCCCAGAGAAAAGGAAAACGCCCGTTCGTACGGTCCGAAAGAGGAGGGCGAGAGGAGAAAGGGCTGGCTCATCGGTAGGGGTCATAGGGGTGCTCACGCGCCCCTCTCATGCCAGAAAAGAAACAGAGAGAAAGAGAGGTCAGTGACAAGGAAGAGGGAAGACTCTGGGCCTCTCCTCTCTGGGAGACAGGCCTGGCAGGGAGCCCAGGCCCAAGCCCGCAGGCCGCCTGTGGGAAATACCAGGATTCCCTTGACCGAAGGTGGAGGTGACGGCGATGGGAGACAGCATGTCCGTGACCATTGCCATGGGAGAGACCTGCAGGGCAACGCCTGCCGGCCCTAGGTTGGCCCCCCGCTTGACGAGGCCTCAGGGACTTTGGTTGGCGAGGAACCCCTGTCTGTCTTCAGAGGGAGCCGGCAGCCTGGCCCAACCCAGACCCTTGGCCTGGACCAGGTGAGCTCTCGGATGGAGAGGGGGTCTCCCAGCAGTCCCCGATCTGGCCCAGGGGTCCCTTCCCCCACAGCCCCTTGGGCAAGGGGCCCTGCCCCTCCCCCTGCCTTGGAATTCAGCCCTCTGCCCTGCAGCCAGTGTGAGGAAGGAACTATTCCTACCCAACAGTGGCCCCTAGCGGTGGAAGTTGTGGCTCTGCCTTTGGGCAAGGGAGCCGCTTTCTTGTTCCTGGAGCTTCTTCTGTCTCTTTGCTTTTCCCCAGACAGATAGGAGAGCATACCTGTCCGGGACACAATAGCAGAGCTTCTCTTCTAGCCCAGTCCCCAGCCAGCAGGCTCCTCCCACGTCAGGGGTCCGCCACCCCTTCCATCCCCGTGGCCTCCTGGTGGCATTCGGTGTCTAGGTTTCGGAACCCCGTTTCCCCCAGCGCTTGAGGTTTCCTTGGCAGTGGACACGCTCCCCGGGCTGCATGCGGTGGGTCTCGGCAGGAGGCCTATCGGCCGCACCTGCCCCGGCACTGCCACTGGGGACAAGTCCCGAGTGGAGCCAAGGCCCCCTCGTCCATCACAACTGTCTTGCCACTCCCGGCCTTGGGCACCTCCTGCCAGCGGCCACCGTCTCCAGAGCAACCAGGCGGGGCGGGGTCGGGGCGAGTGTGCGGGGGCCGGGGTGAGGGGCGCCTGCGCGCCAGGGCGGCGGTGGGCGTGGCCGGCCCAGCGCTGGGGCGCCTGCGCCCTGGCCCCGGCTCGGCGGGCGTGGGAGAGCGGTCCACGGCGGCGCGAGAGGCCCGGCGCCCGCCCCCCGGCGCCGCCTGGCGCCCGGGGAAGAGGGGGTGGGGGGAGGCAGCGGATGGAGCGAGAGGGTGCTTGGATCCCACAGGGCTGTTGGATGCGCTTCTCCCGCTGGCAGGTGTCGGCACTAATTGCTTCCCTCCGTGGCCAGGACCATCTTCTCCCTCTCAGCTGCCCTGGGCAAGTCCAAGAACCTGAGCGCAGGTGGTGCACCTGGGCTGAGGCTCAGGTCCCGGCTGGCACGGGGCCTGTCCAGAGACATGCAGGAATCTGTCTCCTGAGCATGCACCAACCCAGTGCCAGGCTCAGCTGCAGCCAAAGTGACTGAAGAGGCATGCGGCGGGAGGCCCCTCTGCAACCGACTGCCCCCCAGGCAAGAGCACGGATTCCCAAGTAGGGCCCACTGGCAGGGCACTGGGGCCAGAGCCACCTGCCATCCGCGGAGACCCGGGTGTCCCCGCAGCCCTCAGGGGCACCAGTGCCCGGGGCTTTATCGACTAGGAAGCTGTGCCACGACCAGAAGGGCTATCTGCTTTAGGGTGGAAATCTTGACAGGATACCTGCGGAACTGCCTGCTATGGGAGCTAGGAAGGACAATCAAGAGGAAAATCACCTGGTTGCGTGGCGTGCTCCGGCCGAGCGAAATGTGCTGAAGATGACGGGTTCTTATTTATTTATTCATTTATTTATTTATTTATTCATTCATTCATTCGTTCGTTCATTTATGTCTTTATTTTAAAAAGTGATGGTTACGACTCCAGTCAGTGCCCAAACAAGCCATACGTCCGCTTCGGACGGTCACCTTGGCTGCTGAGAATGTCCCTGGTCCGTGGAACACCTGGACCTGTAAGCCCACTTGACCGCAGTGCCTCAAGGGAGCAGAAAAGATTTCCACGGAAAAGTCTCACCACCCAATAGGGACGCAGTTCCGATTTGCGTCCCCCGAGCCCAGAGAAAAGGAAAACGCCCGTTCGTACGGTCCGAAAGAGGAGGGCGAGAGGAGAAAGGGCTGGCTCATCGGTAGGGGTCATAGGGGTGCTCACGCGCCCCTCTCATGCCAGAAAAGAAACAGAGAGAAAGAGAGGTCAGTGACAAGGAAGAGGGAAGACTCTGGGCCTCTCCTCTCTGGGAGACAGGCCTGGCAGGGAGCCCAGGCCCAAGCCCGCAGGCCGCCTGTGGGAAATACCAGGATTCCCTTGACCGAAGGTGGAGGTGACGGCGATGGGAGACAGCATGTCCGTGACCATTGCCATGGGAGAGACCTGCAGGGCAACGCCTGCCGGCCCTAGGTTGGCCCCCCGCTTGACGAGGCCTCAGGGACTTTGGTTGGCGAGGAACCCCTGTCTGTCTTCAGAGGGAGCCGGCAGCCTGGCCCAACCCAGACCCTTGGCCTGGACCAGGTGAGCTCTCGGATGGAGAGGGGGTCTCCCAGCAGTCCCCGATCTGGCCCAGGGGTCCCTTCCCCCACAGCCCCTTGGGCAAGGGGCCCTGCCCCTCCCCCTGCCTTGGAATTCAGCCCTCTGCCCTGCAGCCAGTGTGAGGAAGGAACTATTCCTACCCAACAGTGGCCCCTAGCGGTGGAAGTTGTGGCTCTGCCTTTGGGCAAGGGAGCCGCTTTCTTGTTCCTGGAGCTTCTTCTGTCTCTTTGCTTTTCCCCAGACAGATAGGAGAGCATACCTGTCCGGGACACAATAGCAGAGCTTCTCTTCTAGCCCAGTCCCCAGCCAGCAGGCTCCTCCCACGTCAGGGGTCCGCCACCCCTTCCATCCCCGTGGCCTCCTGGTGGCATTCGGTGTCTAGGTTTCGGAACCCCGTTTCCCCCAGCGCTTGAGGTTTCCTTGGCAGTGGACACGCTCCCCGGGCTGCATGCGGTGGGTCTCGGCAGGAGGCCTATCGGCCGCACCTGCCCCGGCTCTGCCACTGGGGACAAGTCCCGAGTGGAGCCAAGGCCCCCTCGTCCATCACAACTGTCTTGCCACTCCCGGCCTTGGGCACCTCCTGCCAGCGGCCACCGTCTCCAGAGCAACCAGGCGGGGCGGGGTCGGGGCGAGTGTGCGGGGGCCGGGGTGAGGGGCGCCTGCGCGCCAGGGCGGCGGTGGGCGTGGCCGGCCCAGCGCTGGGGCGCCTGCGCCCTGGCCCCGGCTCGGCGGGCGTGGGAGAGCGGTCCACGGCGGCGCGAGAGGCCCGGCGCCCGCCCCCCGGCGCCGCCTGGCGCCCGGGGAAGAGGGGGTGGGGGGAGGCAGCGGATGGAGCGAGAGGGTGCTTGGATCCCACAGGGCTGTTGGATGCGCTTCTCCCGCTGGCAGGTGTCGGCACTAATTGCTTCCCTCCGTGGCCAGGACCATCTTCTCCCTCTCAGCTGCCCAGGGCAAGTCCAAGAACCTGAGCGCAGGTGGTGCACCTGGGCTGAGGCTCAGGTCCCGGCTGGCACGGGGCCTGTCCAGAGACATGCAGGAATCTGTCTCCTGAGCATGCACCAACCCAGTGCCAGGCTCAGCTGCAGCCAAAGTGACTGAAGAGGCATGCGGCGGGAGGCCCCTCTGCAACCGACTGCCCCCCAGGCAAGAGCACGGATTCCCAAGTAGGGCCCACTGGCAGGGCACTGGGGCCCAGAGCCACCTGCCATCCGCGGAGACCCGGGTGTCCCCGCAGCCCTCAGGGGCACCAGTGCCCGGGGCTTTATCGACTAGGAAGCTGTGCCACGACCAGAAGGGCTATCTGCTTTAGGGTGGAAATCTTGACAGGATACCTGCGGAACTGCCTGCTATGGGAGCTAGGAAGGACAATCAAGAGGAAAATCACCTGGTTGCGTGGCGTGCTCCGGCCGAGCGAAATGTGCTGAAGATGACGGGTTCTTATTTATTTATTCATTTATTTATTTATTTATTCATTCATTCATTCGTTCGTTCATTTATGTCTTTATTTTTAAAAAGTGATGGTTACGACTCCAGTCAGTGCCCAAACAAGCCATACGTCCGCTTCGGACGGTCACCTTGGCTGCTGAGAATGTCCCTGGTCCGTGGAACACCTGGACCTGTAAGCCCACTTGACCGCAGTGCCTCAAGGGAGCAGAAAAGATTTCCACGGAAAAGTCTCACCACCCAATAGGGACGCAGTTCCGATTTGCGTCCCCCGAGCCCAGAGAAAAGGAAAACGCCCGTTCGTACGGTCCGAAAGAGGAGGGCGAGAGGAGAAAGGGCTGGCTCATCGGTAGGGGTCATAGGGGTGCTCACGCGCCCCTCTCATGCCAGAAAAGAAACAGAGAGAAAGAGAGGTCAGTGACAAGGAAGAGGGAAGACTCTGGGCCTCTCCTCTCTGGGAGACAGGCCTGGCAGGGAGCCCAGGCCCAAGCCCGCAGGCCGCCTGTGGGAAATACCAGGATTCCCTTGACCGAAGGTGGAGGTGACGGCGATGGGAGACAGCATGTCCGTGACCATTGCCATGGGAGAGACCTGCAGGGCAACGCCTGCCGGCCCTAGGTTGGCCCCCCGCTTGACGAGGCCTCAGGGACTTTGGTTGGCGAGGAACCCCTGTCTGTCTTCAGAGGGAGCCGGCAGCCTGGCCCAACCCAGACCCTTGGCCTGGACCAGGTGAGCTCTCGGATGGAGAGGGGGTCTCCCAGCAGTCCCCGATCTGGCCCAGGGGTCCCTTCCCCCACAGCCCCTTGGGCAAGGGGCCCTGCCCCTCCCCCTGCCTTGGAATTCAGCCCTCTGCCCTGCAGCCAGTGTGAGGAAGGAACTATTCCTACCCAACAGTGGCCCCTAGCGGTGGAAGTTGTGGCTCTGCCTTTGGGCAAGGGAGCCGCTTTCTTGTTCCTGGAGCTTCTTCTGTCTCTTTGCTTTTCCCCAGACAGATAGGAGAGCATACCTGTCCGGGACACAATAGCAGAGCTTCTCTTCTAGCCCAGTCCCCAGCCAGCAGGCTCCTCCCACGTCAGGGGTCCGCCACCCCTTCCATCCCCGTGGCCTCCTGGTGGCATTCGGTGTCTAGGTTTCGGAACCCCGTTTCCCCCAGCGCTTGAGGTTTCCTTGGCAGTGGACACGCTCCCCGGGCTGCATGCGGTGGGTCTCGGCAGGAGGCCTATCGGCCGCACCTGCCCCGGCACTGCCACTGGGGACAAGTCCCGAGTGGAGCCAAGGCCCCCTCGTCCATCACAACTGTCTTGCCACTCCCGGCCTTGGGCACCTCCTGCCAGCGGCCACCGTCTCCAGAGCAACCAGGCGGGGCGGGGTCGGGGCGAGTGTGCGGGGGCCGGGGTGAGGGGCGCCTGCGCGCCAGGGCGGCGGTGGGCGTGGCCGGCCCAGCGCTGGGGCGCCTGCGCCCTGGCCCCGGCTCGACGGGCGTCGGAGAGCGGTACACGGCGGCGCGAGAGGCCCGGCGCCCGCCCCCCGGCGCCGCCTGGCGCCCGGGGAAGAGGGGGTGGGGGGAGGCAGCGGATGGAGCGAGAGGGTGCTTGGATCCCACAGGGCTGTTGGATGCGCTTCTCCCGCTGGCAGGTGTCGGCACTAATTGCTTCCCTCCGTGGCCAGGACCATCTTCTCCCTCTCAGCTGCCCTGGGCAAGTCCAAGAACCTGAGCGCAGGTGGTGCACCTGGGCTGAGGCTCAGGTCCCGGCTGGCACGGGGCCTGTCCAGAGACATGCAGGAATCTGTCTCCTGAGCATGCACCAACCCAGTGCCAGGCTCAGCTGCAGCCAAAGTGACTGAAGAGGCATGCGGCGGGAGGCCCCTCTGCAACCGACTCCCCCCCAGGCAAGAGCACGGATTCCCAAGTAGGGCCCACTGGCAGGGCACTGGGGCCCAGAGCCACCTGCCATCCGCGGAGACCCGGGTGTCCCCGCAGCCCTCAGGGGCACCAGTGCCCGGGGCTTTATCGACAAGGCAGCTGCGCCTCGGCCAGAAGGGCTATCTGCTTTAGGGTGGAAATCTTGACAGGATACCTGCGGAACTGCCTGCTATGGGAGCTAGGAAGGACAATCAAGAGGAAAATCACCTGGTTGCGTGGCGTGCTCCGGCCGAGCGAAATGTGCTGAAGATGACGGGTTCTTATTTATTTATTCATTTATTTATTTATTTATTCATTCATTCATTCGTTCGTTCATTTATGTCTTTATTTTTAAAAAGTGATGGTTACGACTCCAGTCAGTGCCCAAACAAGCCATACGTCCGCTTCGGACGGTCACCTTGGCTGCTGAGAATGTCCCTGGTCCGTGGAACACCTGGACCTGTAAGCCCACTTGACCGCAGTGCCTCAAGGGAGCAGAAAAGATTTCCACGGAAAAGTCTCACCACCCAATAGGGACGCAGTTCCGATTTGCGTCCCCCGAGCCCAGAGAAAAGGAAAACGCCCGTTCGTACGGTCCGAAAGAGGAGGGCGAGAGGAGAAAGGGCTGGCTCATCGGTAGGGGTCATAGGGGTGCTCACGCGCCCCTCTCATGCCAGAAAAGAAACAGAGAGAAAGAGAGGTCAGTGACAAGGAAGAGGGAAGACTCTGGGCCTCTCCTCTCTGGGAGACAGGCCTGGCAGGGAGCCCAGGCCCAAGCCCGCAGGCCGCCTGTGGGAAATACCAGGATTCCCTTGACCGAAGGTGGAGGTGACGGCGATGGGAGACAGCATGTCCGTGACCATTGCCATGGGAGAGACCTGCAGGGCAACGCCTGCCGGCCCTAGGTTGGCCCCCCGCTTGACGAGGCCTCAGGGACTTTGGTTGGCGAGGAACCCCTGTCTGTCTTCAGAGGGAGCCGGCAGCCTGGCCCAACCCAGACCCTTGGCCTGGACCAGGTGAGCTCTCGGATGGAGAGGGGGTCTCCCAGCAGTCCCCGATCTGGCCCAGGGGTCCCTTCCCCCACAGCCCCTTGGGCAAGGGGCCCTGCCCCTCCCCCTGCCTTGGAATTCAGCCCTCTGCCCTGCAGCCAGTGTGAGGAAGGAACTATTCCTACCCAACAGTGGCCCCTAGCGGTGGAAGTTGTGGCTCTGCCTTTGGGCAAGGGAGCCGCTTTCTTGTTCCTGGAGCTTCTTCTGTCTCTTTGCTTTTCCCCAGACAGATAGGAGAGCATACCTGTCCGGGACACAATAGCAGAGCTTCTCTTCTAGCCCAGTCCCCAGCCAGCAGGCTCCTCCCACGTCAGGGGTCCGCCACCCCTTCCATCCCCGTGGCCTCCTGGTGGCATTCGGTGTCTAGGTTTCGGAACCCCGTTTCCCCCAGCGCTTGAGGTTTCCTTGGCAGTGGACACGCTCCCCGGGCTGCATGCGGTGGGTCTCGGCAGGAGGCCTATCGGCCGCACCTGCCCCGGCACTGCCACTGGGGACAAGTCCCGAGTGGAGCCAAGGCCCCCTCGTCCATCACAACTGTCTTGCCACTCCCGGCCTTGGGCACCTCCTGCCAGCGGCCACCGTCTCCAGAGCAACCAGGCGGGGCGGGGTCGGGGCGAGTGTGCGGGGGCCGGGGTGAGGGGCGCCTGCGCGCCAGGGCGGCGGTGGGCGTGGCCGGCCCAGCGCTGGGGCGCCTGCGCCCTGGCCCCGGCTCGGCGGGCGTGGGAGAGCGGTCCACGGCGGCGCGAGAGGCCCGGCGCCCGCCCCCCGGCGCCGCCTGGCGCCCGGGGAAGAGGGGGTGGGGGGAGGCAGCGGATGGAGCGAGAGGGTGCTTGGATCCCACAGGGCTGTTGGATGCGCTTCTCCCGCTGGCAGGTGTCGGCACTAATTGCTTCCCTCCGTGGCCAGGACCATCTTCTCCCTCTCAGCTGCCCTGGGCAAGTCCAAGAACCTGAGCGCAGGTGGTGCACCTGGGCTGAGGCTCAGGTCCCGGCTGGCACGGGGCCTGTCCAGAGACATGCAGGAATCTGTCTCCTGAGCATGCACCAACCCAGTGCCAGGCTCAGCTGCAGCCAAAGTGACTGAAGAGGCATGCGGCGGGAGGCCCCTCTGCAACCGACTGCCCCCCAGGCAAGAGCACGGATTCCCAAGTAGGGCCCACTGGCAGGGCACTGGGGCCCAGAGCCACCTGCCATCCGCGGAGACCCGGGTGTCCCCGCAGCCCTCAGGGGCACCAGTGCCCGGGGCTTTATCGACTAGGAAGCTGCGCCTCGGCCAGAAGGGCTATCTGCTTTAGGGTGGAAATCTTGACAGGATACCTGCGGAACTGCCTGCTATGGGAGCTAGGAAGGACAATCAAGAGGAAAATCACCTGGTTGCGTGGCGTGCTCCGGCCGAGCGAAATGTGCTGAAGATGACGGGTTCTTATTTATTTATTCATTTATTTATTTATTTATTCATTCATTCATTCGTTCGTTCATTTATGTCTTTATTTTTAAAAAGTGATGGTTACGACTCCAGTCAGTGCCCAAACAAGCCATACGTCCGCTTCGGACGGTCACCTTGGCTGCTGAGAATGTCCCTGGTCCGTGGAACACCTGGACCTGTAAGCCCACTTGACCGCAGTGCCTCAAGGGAGCAGAAAAGATTTCCACGGAAAAGTCTCACCACCCAATAGGGACGCAGTTCCGATTTGCGTCCCCCGAGCCCAGAGAAAAGGAAAACGCCCGTTCGTACGGTCCGAAAGAGGAGGGCGAGAGGAGAAAGGGCTGGCTCATCGGTAGGGGTCATAGGGGTGCTCACGCGCCCCTCTCATGCCAGAAAAGAAACAGAGAGAAAGAGAGGTCAGTGACAAGGAAGAGGGAAGACTCTGGGCCTCTCCTCTCTGGGAGACAGGCCTGGCAGGGAGCCCAGGCCCAAGCCCGCAGGCCGCCTGTGGGAAATACCAGGATTCCCTTGACCGAAGGTGGAGGTGACGGCGATGGGAGACAGCATGTCCGTGACCATTGCCATGGGAGAGACCTGCAGGGCAACGCCTGCCGGCCCTAGGTTGGCCCCCCGCTTGACGAGGCCTCAGGGACTTTGGTTGGCGAGGAACCCCTGTCTGTCTTCAGAGGGAGCCGGCAGCCTGGCCCAACCCAGACCCTTGGCCTGGACCAGGTGAGCTCTCGGATGGAGAGGGGGTCTCCCAGCAGTCCCCGATCTGGCCCAGGGGTCCCTTCCCCCACAGCCCCTTGGGCAAGGGGCCCTGCCCCTCCCCCTGCCTTGGAATTCAGCCCTCTGCCCTGCAGCCAGTGTGAGGAAGGAACTATTCCTACCCAACAGTGGCCCCTAGCGGTGGAAGTTGTGGCTCTGCCTTTGGGCAAGGGAGCCGCTTTCTTGTTCCTGGAGCTTCTTCTGTCTCTTTGCTTTTCCCCAGACAGATAGGAGAGCATACCTGTCCGGGACACAATAGCAGAGCTTCTCTTCTAGCCCAGTCCCCAGCCAGCAGGCTCCTCCCACGTCAGGGGTCCGCCACCCCTTCCATCCCCGTGGCCTCCTGGTGGCATTCGGTGTCTAGGTTTCGGAACCCCGTTTCCCCCAGCGCTTGAGGTTTCCTTGGCAGTGGACACGCTCCCCGGGCTGCATGCGGTGGGTCTCGGCAGGAGGCCTATCGGCCGCACCTGCCCCGGCACTGCCACTGGGGACAAGTCCCGAGTGGAGCCAAGGCCCCCTCGTCCATCACAACTGTCTTGCCACTCCCGGCCTTGGGCACCTCCTGCCAGCGGCCACCGTCTCCAGAGCAACCAGGCGGGGCGGGGTCGGGGCGAGTGTGCGGGGGCCGGGGTGAGGGGCGCCTGCGCGCCAGGGCGGCGGTGGGCGTGGCCGGCCCAGCGCTGGGGCGCCTGCGCCCTGGCCCCGGCTCGGCGGGCGTGGGAGAGCGGTCCACGGCGGCGCGAGAGGCCCGGCGCCCGCCCCCCGGCGCCGCCTGGCGCCCGGGGAAGAGGGGGTGGGGGGAGGCAGCGGATGGAGCGAGAGGGTGCTTGGATCCCACAGGGCTGTTGGATGCGCTTCTCCCGCTGGCAGGTGTCGGCACTAATTGCTTCCCTCCGTGGCCAGGACCATCTTCTCCCTCTCAGCTGCCCTGGGCAAGTCCAAGAACCTGAGCGCAGGTGGTGCACCTGGGCTGAGGCTCAGGTCCCGGCTGGCACGGGGCCTGTCCAGAGACATGCAGGAATCTGTCTCCTGAGCATGCACCAACCCAGTGCCAGGCTCAGCTGCAGCCAAAGTGACTGAAGAGGCATGCGGCGGGAGGCCCCTCTGCAACCGACTGCCCCCCAGGCAAGAGCACGGATTCCCAAGTAGGGCCCACTGGCAGGGCACTGGGGCCCAGAGCCACCTGCCATCCGCGGAGACCCGGGTGTCCCCGCAGCCCTCAGGGGCACCAGTGCCCGGGGCTTTATCGACTAGGAAGCTGCGCCTCAGCCAGAAGGGCTATCTGCTTTAGGGTGGAAATCTTGACAGGATACCTGCGGAACTGCCTGCTATGGGAGCTAGGAAGGACAATCAAGAGGAAAATCACCTGGTTGCGTGGCGTGCTCCGGCCGAGCGAAATGTGCTGAAGATGACGGGTTCTTATTTATTTATTCATTTATTTATTTATTTATTCATTCATTCATTCGTTCGTTCATTTATGTCTTTATTTTTAAAAAGTGATGGTTACGACTCCAGTCAGTGCCCAAACAAGCCATACGTCCGCTTCGGACGGTCACCTTGGCTGCTGAGAATGTCCCTGGTCCGTGGAACACCTGGACCTGTAAGCCCACTTGACCGCAGTGCCTCAAGGGAGCAGAAAAGATTTCCACGGAAAAGTCTCACCACCCAATAGGGACGCAGTTCCGATTTGCGTCCCCCGAGCCCAGAGAAAAGGAAAACGCCCGTTCGTACGGTCCGAAAGAGGAGGGCGAGAGGAGAAAGGGCTGGCTCATCGGTAGGGGTCATAGGGGTGCTCACGCGCCCCTCTCATGCCAGAAAAGAAACAGAGAGAAAGAGAGGTCAGTGACAAGGAAGAGGGAAGACTCTGGGCCTCTCCTCTCTGGGAGACAGGCCTGGCAGGGAGCCCAGGCCCAAGCCCGCAGGCCGCCTGTGGGAAATACCAGGATTCCCTTGACCGAAGGTGGAGGTGACGGCGATGGGAGACAGCATGTCCGTGACCATTGCCATGGGAGAGACCTGCAGGGCAACGCCTGCCGGCCCTAGGTTGGCCCCCCGCTTGACGAGGCCTCAGGGACTTTGGTTGGCGAGGAACCCCTGTCTGTCTTCAGAGGGAGCCGGCAGCCTGGCCCAACCCAGACCCTTGGCCTGGACCAGGTGAGCTCTCGGATGGAGAGGGGGTCTCCCAGCAGTCCCCGATCTGGCCCAGGGGTCCCTTCCCCCACAGCCCCTTGGGCAAGGGGCCCTGCCCCTCCCCCTGCCTTGGAATTCAGCCCTCTGCCCTGCAGCCAGTGTGAGGAAGGAACTATTCCTACCCAACAGTGGCCCCTAGCGGTGGAAGTTGTGGCTCTGCCTTTGGGCAAGGGAGCCGCTTTCTTGTTCCTGGAGCTTCTTCTGTCTCTTTGCTTTTCCCCAGACAGATAGGAGAGCATACCTGTCCGGGACACAATAGCAGAGCTTCTCTTCTAGCCCAGTCCCCAGCCAGCAGGCTCCTCCCACGTCAGGGGTCCGCCACCCCTTCCATCCCCGTGGCCTCCTGGTGGCATTCGGTGTCTAGGTTTCGGAACCCCGTTTCCCCCAGCGCTTGAGGTTTCCTTGGCAGTGGACACGCTCCCCGGGCTGCATGCGGTGGGTCTCGGCAGGAGGCCTATCGGCCGCACCTGCCCCGGCACTGCCACTGGGGACAAGTCCCGAGTGGAGCCAAGGCCCCCTCGTCCATCACAACTGTCTTGCCACTCCCGGCCTTGGGCACCTCCTGCCAGCGGCCACCGTCTCCAGAGCAACCAGGCGGGGCGGGGTCGGGGCGAGTGTGCGGGGGCCGGGGTGAGGGGCGCCTGCGCGCCAGGGCGGCGGTGGGCGTGGCCGGCCCAGCGCTGGGGCGCCTGCGCCCTGGCCCCGGCTCGGCGGGCGTGGGAGAGCGGTCCACGGCGGCGCGAGAGGCCCGGCGCCCGCCCCCCGGCGCCGCCTGGCGCCCGGGGAAGAGGGGGTGGGGGGAGGCAGCGGATGGAGCGAGAGGGTGCTTGGATCCCACAGGGCTGTTGGATGCGCTTCTCCCGCTGGCAGGTGTCGGCACTAATTGCTTCCCTCCGTGGCCAGGACCATCTTCTCCCTCTCAGCTGCCCTGGGCAAGTCCAAGAACCTGAGCGCAGGTGGTGCACCTGGGCTGAGGCTCAGGTCCCGGCTGGCACGGGGCCTGTCCAGAGACATGCAGGAATCTGTCTCCTGAGCATGCACCAACCCAGTGCCAGGCTCAGCTGCAGCCAAAGTGACTGAAGAGGCATGCGGCGGGAGGCCCCTCTGCAACCGACTGCCCCCCAGGCAAGAGCACGGATTCCCAAGTAGGGCCCACTGGCAGGGCACTGGGGCCCAGAGCCACCTGCCATCCGCGGAGACCCGGGTGTCCCCGCAGCCCTCAGGGGCACCAGTGCCCGGGGCTTTATCGACTAGGAAGCTGCGCCTCGGCCAGAAGGGCTATCTGCTTTAGGGTGGAAATCTTGACAGGATACCTGCGGAACTGCCTGCTATGGGAGCTAGGAAGGACAATCAAGAGGAAAATCACCTGGTTGCGTGGCGTGCTCCGGCCGAGCGAAATGTGCTGAAGATGACGGGTTCTTATTTATTTATTCATTTATTTATTTATTTATTCATTCATTCATTCGTTCGTTCATTTATGTCTTTATTTTTAAAAAGTGATGGTTACGACTCCAGTCAGTGCCCAAACAAGCCATACGTCCGCTTCGGACGGTCACCTTGGCTGCTGAGAATGTCCCTGGTCCGTGGAACACCTGGACCTGTAAGCCCACTTGACCGCAGTGCCTCAAGGGAGCAGAAAAGATTTCCACGGAAAAGTCTCACCACCCAATAGGGACGCAGTTCCGATTTGCGTCCCCCGAGCCCAGAGAAAAGGAAAACGCCCGTTCGTACGGTCCGAAAGAGGAGGGCGAGAGGAGAAAGGGCTGGCTCATCGGTAGGGGTCATAGGGGTGCTCACGCGCCCCTCTCATGCCAGAAAAGAAACAGAGAGAAAGAGAGGTCAGTGACAAGGAAGAGGGAAGACTCTGGGCCTCTCCTCTCTGGGAGACAGGCCTGGCAGGGAGCCCAGGCCCAAGCCCGCAGGCCGCCTGTGGGAAATACCAGGATTCCCTTGACCGAAGGTGGAGGTGACGGCGATGGGAGACAGCATGTCCGTGACCATTGCCATGGGAGAGACCTGCAGGGCAACGCCTGCCGGCCCTAGGTTGGCCCCCCGCTTGACGAGGCCTCAGGGACTTTGGTTGGCGAGGAACCCCTGTCTGTCTTCAGAGGGAGCCGGCAGCCTGGCCCAACCCAGACCCTTGGCCTGGACCAGGTGAGCTCTCGGATGGAGAGGGGGTCTCCCAGCAGTCCCCGATCTGGCCCAGGGGTCCCTTCCCCCACAGCCCCTTGGGCAAGGGGCCCTGCCCCTCCCCCTGCCTTGGAATTCAGCCCTCTGCCCTGCAGCCAGTGTGAGGAAGGAACTATTCCTACCCAACAGTGGCCCCTAGCGGTGGAAGTTGTGGCTCTGCCTTTGGGCAAGGGAGCCGCTTTCTTGTTCCTGGAGCTTCTTCTGTCTCTTTGCTTTTCCCCAGACAGATAGGAGAGCATACCTGTCCGGGACACAATAGCAGAGCTTCTCTTCTAGCCCAGTCCCCAGCCAGCAGGCTCCTCCCACGTCAGGGGTCCGCCACCCCTTCCATCCCCGTGGCCTCCTGGTGGCATTCGGTGTCTAGGTTTCGGAACCCCGTTTCCCCCAGCGCTTGAGGTTTCCTTGGCAGTGGACACGCTCCCCGGGCTGCATGCGGTGGGTCTCGGCAGGAGGCCTATCGGCCGCACCTGCCCCGGCACTGCCACTGGGGACAAGTCCCGAGTGGAGCCAAGGCCCCCTCGTCCATCACAACTGTCTTGCCACTCCCGGCCTTGGGCACCTCCTGCCAGCGGCCACCGTCTCCAGAGCAACCAGGCGGGGCGGGGTCGGGGCGAGTGTGCGGGGGCCGGGGTGAGGGGCGCCTGCGCGCCAGGGCGGCGGTGGGCGTGGCCGGCCCAGCGCTGGGGCGCCTGCGCCCTGGCCCCGGCTCGGCGGGCGTGGGAGAGCGGTCCACGGCGGCGCGAGAGGCCCGGCGCCCGCCCCCCGGCGCCGCCTGGCGCCCGGGGAAGAGGGGGTGGGGGGAGGCAGCGGATGGAGCGAGAGGGGGCTTGGATCCCACAGGGCTGTTGGATGCGCTTCTCCCGCTGGCAGGTGTCGGCACTAATTGCTTCCCTCCGTGGCCAGGACCATCTTCTCCCTCTCAGCTGCCCTGGGCAAGTCCAAGAACCTGAGCGCAGGTGGTGCACCTGGGCTGAGGCTCAGGTCCCGGCTGGCACGGGGCCTGTCCAGAGACATGCAGGAATCTGTCTCCTGAGCATGCACCAACCCAGTGCCAGGCTCAGCTGCAGCCAAAGTGACTGAAGAGGCATGCGGCGGGAGGCCCCTCTGCAACCGACTGCCCCCCAGGCAAGAGCACGGATTCCCAAGTAGGGCCCACTGGCAGGGCACTGGGGCCCAGAGCCACCTGCCATCCGCGGAGACCCGGGTGTCCCCGCAGCCCTCAGGGGCACCAGTGCCCGGGGCTTTATCGACTAGGAAGCTGCGCCTCGGCCAGAAGGGCTATCTGCTTTAGGGTGGAAATCTTGACAGGATACCTGCGGAACTGCCTGCTATGGGAGCTAGGAAGGACAATCAAGAGGAAAATCACCTGGTTGCGTGGCGTGCTCCGGCCGAGCGAAATGTGCTGAAGATGACGGGTTCTTATTTATTTATTCATTTATTTATTTATTTATTCATTCATTCATTCGTTCGTTCATTTATGTCTTTATTTTTAAAAAGTGATGGTTACGACTCCAGTCAGTGCCCAAACAAGCCATACGTCCGCTTCGGACGGTCACCTTGGCTGCTGAGAATGTCCCTGGTCCGTGGAACACCTGGACCTGTAAGCCCACTTGACCGCAGTGCCTCAAGGGAGCAGAAAAGATTTCCACGGAAAAGTCTCACCACCCAATAGGGACGCAGTTCCGATTTGCGTCCCCCGAGCCCAGAGAAAAGGAAAACGCCCGTTCGTACGGTCCGAAAGAGGAGGGCGAGAGGAGAAAGGGCTGGCTCATCGGTAGGGGTCATAGGGGTGCTCACGCGCCCCTCTCATGCCAGAAAAGAAACAGAGAGAAAGAGAGGTCAGTGACAAGGAAGAGGGAAGACTCTGGGCCTCTCCTCTCTGGGAGACAGGCCTGGCAGGGAGCCCAGGCCCAAGCCCGCAGGCCGCCTGTGGGAAATACCAGGATTCCCTTGACCGAAGGTGGAGGTGACGGCGATGGGAGACAGCATGTCCGTGACCATTGCCATGGGAGAGACCTGCAGGGCAACGCCTGCCGGCCCTAGGTTGGCCCCCCGCTTGACGAGGCCTCAGGGACTTTGGTTGGCGAGGAACCCCTGTCTGTCTTCAGAGGGAGCCGGCAGCCTGGCCCAACCCAGACCCTTGGCCTGGACCAGGTGAGCTCTCGGATGGAGAGGGGGTCTCCCAGCAGTCCCCGATCTGGCCCAGGGGTCCCTTCCCCCACAGCCCCTTGGGCAAGGGGCCCTGCCCCTCCCCCTGCCTTGGAATTCAGCCCTCTGCCCGGCAGCCAGTGTGAGGAAGGAACTATTCCTACCCAACAGTGGCCCCTAGCGGTGGAAGTTGTGGCTCTGCCTTTGGGCAAGGGAGCCGCTTTCTTGTTCCTGGAGCTTCTTCTGTCTCTTTGCTTTTCCCCAGACAGATAGGAGAGCATACCTGTCCGGGACACAATAGCAGAGCTTCTCTTCTAGCCCAGTCCCCAGCCAGCAGGCTCCTCCCACGTCAGGGGTCCGCCACCCCTTCCATCCCCGTGGCCTCCTGGTGGCATTCGGTGTCTAGGTTTCGGAACCCCGTTTCCCCCAGCGCTTGAGGTTTCCTTGGCAGTGGACACGCTCCCCGGGCTGCATGCGGTGGGTCTCGGCAGGAGGCCTATCGGCCGCACCTGCCCCGGCACTGCCACTGGGGACAAGTCCCGAGTGGAGCCAAGGCCCCCTCGTCCATCACAACTGTCTTGCCACTCCCGGCCTTGGGCACCTCCTGCCAGCGGCCACCGTCTCCAGAGCAACCAGGTGGGGCGGGGTCGGGGCGAGTGTGCGGGGGCCGGGGTGAGGGGCGCCTGCGCGCCAGGGCGGCGGTGGGCGTGGCCGGCCCAGCGCTGGGGCGCCTGCGCCCTGGCCCCGGCTCGGCGGGCGTGGGAGAGCGGTCCACGGCGGCGCGAGAGGCCCGGCGCCCGCCACCCGGCGCCGCCTGGCGCCCGGGGAAGAGGGGGTGGGGGGAGGCAGCGGATGGAGCGAGAGGGTGCTTGGATCCCACAGGGCTGTTGGATGCGCTTCTCCCGCTGGCAGGTGTCGGCACTAATTGCTTCCCTCCGTGGCCAGGACCATCTTCTCCCTCTCAGCTGCCCTGGGCAAGTCCAAGAACCTGAGCGCAGGTGGTGCACCTGGGCTGAGGCTCAGGTCCCGGCTGGCACGGGGCCTGTCCAGAGACATGCAGGAATCTGTCTCCTGAGCATGCACCAACCCAGTGCCAGGCTCAGCTGCAGCCAAAGTGACTGAAGAGGCATGCGGCGGGAGGCCCCTCTGCAACCGACTGCCCCCCAGGCAAGAGCACGGATTCCCAAGTAGGGCCCACTGGCAGGGCACTGGGGCCCAGAGCCACCTGCCATCCGCGGAGACCCGGGTGTCCCCGCAGCCCTCAGGGGCACCAGTGCCCGGGGCTTTATCGACTAGGAAGCTGCGCCTCGGCCAGAAGGGCTATCTGCTTTAGGGTGGAAATCTTGACAGGATACCTGCGGAACTGCCTGCTATGGGAGCTAGGAAGGACAATCAAGAGGAAAATCACCTGGTTGCGTGGCGTGCTCCGGCCGAGCGAAATGTGCTGAAGATGACGGGTTCTTATTTATTTATTCATTTATTTATTTATTTATTCATTCATTCGTTCGTTCATTTATGTCTTTATTTTTAAAAAGTGATGGTTACGACTCCAGTCAGTGCCCAAACAAGCCATACGTCCGCTTCGGACGGTCACCTTGGCTGCTGAGAATGTCCCTGGTCCGTGGAACACCTGGACCTGTAAGCCCACTTGACCGCAGTGCCTCAAGGGAGCAGAAAAGATTTCCACGGGAAAGTCTCACCACCCAATAGGGACGCAGTTCCGATTTGCGTCCCCCGAGCCCAGAGAAAAGGGAAACGCCCGTTCGTACGGTCCGAAAGAGGAGGGCGAGAGGAGAAAGGGCTGGCTCATCGGTAGGGGTCATAGGGGTGCTCACGCGCCCCTCTCATGCCAGAAAAGAAACAGAGAGAAAGAGAGGTCAGTGACAAGGAAGAGGGAAGACTCTGGGCCTCTCCTCTCTGGGAGACAGGCCTGGCAGGGAGCCCAGGCCCAAGCCCGCAGGCCGCCTGTGGGAAATACCAGGATTCCCTTGACCGAAGGTGGAGGTGACGGCGATGGGAGACAGCATGTCCGTGACCATTGCCATGGGAGAGACCTGCAGGGCAACGCCTGCCGGCCCTAGGTTGGCCCCCCGCTTGACGAGGCCTCAGGGACTTTGGTTGGCGAGGAACCCCTGTCTGTCTTCAGAGGGAGCCGGCAGCCTGGCCCAACCCAGACCCTTGGCCTGGACCAGGTGAGCTCTCGGATGGAGAGGGGGTCTCCCAGCAGTCCCCGATCTGGCCCAGGGGTCCCTTCCCCCACAGCCCCTTGGGCAAGGGGCCCTGCCCCTCCCCCTGCCTTGGAATTCAGCCCTCTGCCCTGCAGCCAGTGTGAGGAAGGAACTATTCCTACCCAACAGTGGCCCCTAGCGGTGGAAGTTGTGGCTCTGCCTTTGGGCAAGGGAGCCGCTTTCTTGTTCCTGGAGCTTCTTCTGTCTCTTTGCTTTTCACCAGACAGATAGGAGAGCATACCTGTCCGGGACACAATAGCAGAGCTTCTCTTCTAGCCCAGTCCCCAGCCAGCAGGCTCCTCCCACGTCAGGGGTCCGCCACCCCTTCCATCCCCGTGGCCTCCTGGTGGCATTCGGTGTCTAGGTTTCGGAACCCCGTTTCCCCCAGCGCTTGAGGTTTCCTTGGCAGTGGACACGCTCCCCGGGCTGCATGCGGTGGGTCTCGGCAGGAGGCCTATCGGCCGCACCTGCCCCGGCACTGCCACTGGGGACAAGTCCCGAGTGGAGCCAAGGCCCCCTCGTCCATCACAACTGTCTTGCCACTCCCGGCCTTGGGCACCTCCTGCCAGCGGCCACCGTCTCCAGAGCAACCAGGCGGGGCGGGGTCGGGGCGAGTGTGCGGGGGCCGGGGTGAGGGGCGCCTGCGCGCCAGGGCGGCGGTGGGCGTGGCCGGCCCAGCGCTGGGGCGCCTGCGCCCTGGCCCCGGCTCGGCGGGCGTGGGAGAGCGGTCCACGGCGGCGCGAGAGGCCCGGCGCCCGCCCCCCGGCGCCGCCTGGCGCCCGGGGAAGAGGGGGTGGGGGGAGGCAGCGGATGGAGCGAGAGGGTGCTTGGATCCCACAGGGCTGTTGGATGCGCTTCTCCCGCTGGCAGGTGTCGGCACTAATTGCTTCCCTCCGTGGCCAGGACCATCTTCTCCCTCTCAGCTGCCCTGGGCAAGTCCAAGAACCTGAGCGCAGGTGGTGCACCTGGGCTGAGGCTCAGGTCCCGGCTGGCACGGGGCCTGTCCAGAGACATGCAGGAATCTGTCTCCTGAGCATGCACCAACCTAGTGCCAGGCTCAGATGCAGCCAAAGTGACTGAAGGGGCATGCGGCGGGAGGCCCCTCTGCAACCGACTCCCCCCCAGGCAAGAGCACGGATTCCCAAGTAGGGCCCACTGGCAGGGCACTGGGGCCCAGAGCCACCTGCCATCCGCGGAGACCCGGGTGTCCCCGCAGCCCTCAGGGGCACCAGTGCCCGGGGCTTTATCGACAAGGCAGCTGCGCCTCGGCCAGAAGGGCTATCTGCTTTAGGGTGGAAATCTTGACAGGATACCTGCGGAACTGCCTGCTATGGGAGCTAGGAAGGACAATCAAGAGGAAAATCACCTGGTTGCGTGGCGTGCTCCGGCCGAGCGAAATGTGCTGAAGATGACGGGTTCTTATTTATTTATTCATTTATTTATTTATTTATTCATTCATTCATTCGTTCGTTCATTTATGTCTTTATTTTTAAAAAGTGATGGTTACGACTCCAGTCAGTGCCCAAACAAGCCATACGTCCGCTTCGGACGGTCACCTTGGCTGCTGAGAATGTCCCTGGTCCGTGGAACACCTGGACCTGTAAGCCCACTTGACCGCAGTGCCTCAAGGGAGCAGAAAAGATTTCCACGGGAAAGTCTCACCACCCAATAGGGACGCAGTTCCGATTTGCGTCCCCCGAGCCCAGAGAAAAGGGAAACGCCCGTTCGTACGGTCCGAAAGAGAAGGGCGAGAGGAGAAAGGGCTGGCTCATCGGTAGGGGTCATAGGGGTGCTCACGCGCCCCTCTCATGCCAGAAAAGAAACAGAGAGAAAGAGAGGTCAGTGACAAGGAAGAGGGAAGACTCTGGGCCTCTCCTCTCTGGGAGACAGGCCTGGCAGGGAGCCCAGGCCCAAGCCCGCAGGCCGCCTGTGGGAAATACCAGGATTCCCTTGACCGAAGGTGGAGGTGACGGCGATGGGAGACAGCATGTCCGTGACCATTGCCATGGGAGAGACCTGCAGGGCAACGCCTGCCGGCCCTAGGTTGGCCCCCCGCTTGACGAGGCCTCAGGGACTTTGGTTGGCGAGGAACCCCTGTCTGTCTTCAGAGGGAGCCGGCAGCCTGGCCCAACCCAGACCCTTGGCCTGGACCAGGTGAGCTCTCGGATGGAGAGGGGGTCTCCCAGCAGTCCCCGATCTGGCCCAGGGGTCCCTTCCCCCACAGCCCCTTGGGCAAGGGGCCCTGCCCCTCCCCCTGCCTTGGAATTCAGCCCTCTGCCCTGCAGCCAGTGTGAGGAAGGAACTATTCCTACCCAACAGTGGCCCCTAGCGGTGGAAGTTGTGGCTCTGCCTTTGGGCAAGGGAGCCGCTTTCTTGTTCCTGGAGCTTCTTCTGTCTCTTTGCTTTTCCCCAGACAGATAGGAGAGCATACCTGTCCGGGACACAATAGCAGAGCTTCTCTTCTAGCCCAGTCCCCAGCCAGCAGGCTCCTCCCACGTCAGGGGTCCGCCACCCCTTCCATCCCCGTGGCCTCCTGGTGGCATTCGGTGTCTAGGTTTCGGAACCCCGTTTCCCCCAGCGCTTGAGGTTTCCTTGGCAGTGGACACGCTCCCCGGGCTGCATGCGGTGGGTCTCGGCAGGAGGCCTATCGGCCGCACCTGCCCCGGCACTGCCACTGGGGACAAGTCCCGAGTGGAGCCAAGGCCCCCTCGTCCATCACAACTGTCTTGCCACTCCCGGCCTTGGGCACCTCCTGCCAGCGGCCACCGTCTCCAGAGCAACCAGGCGGGGCGGGGTCGGGGCGAGTGTGCGGGGGCCGGGGTGAGGGGCGCCTGCGCGCCAGGGCGGCGGTGGGCGTGGCCGGCCCAGCGCTGGGGCGCCTGCGCCCTGGCCCCGGCTCGGCGGGCGTGGGAGAGCGGTCCACGGCGGCGCGAGAGGCCCGGCGCCCGCCCCCCGGCGCCGCCTGGCGCCCGGGGAAGAGGGGGTGGGGGGAGGCAGCGGATGGAGCGAGAGGGTGCTTGGATCCCACAGGGCTGTTGGATGCGCTTCTCCCGCTGGCAGGTGTCGGCACTAATTGCTTCCCTCCGTGGCCAGGACCATCTTCTCCCTCTCAGCTGCCCTGGGCAAGTCCAAGAACCTGAGCGCAGGTGGTGCACCTGGGCTGAGGCTCAGGTCCCGGCTGGCACGGGGCCTGTCCAGAGACATGCAGGAATCTGTCTCCTGAGCATGCACCAACCCAGTGCCAGGCTCAGCTGCAGCCAAAGTGACTGAAGAGGCATGCGGCGGGAGGCCCCTCTGCAACCGACTGCCCCCCAGGCAAGAGCACGGATTCCCAAGTAGGGCCCACTGGCAGGGCACTGGGGCCCAGAGCCACCTGCCATCCGCGGAGACCCGGGTGTCCCCGCAGCCCTCAGGGGCACCAGTGCCCGGGGCTTTATCGACTAGGAAGCTGTGCCACGACCAGAAGGGCTATCTGCTTTAGGGTGGAAATCTTGACAGGATACCTGCGGAACTGCCTGCTATGGGAGCTAGGAAGGACAATCAAGAGGAAAATCACCTGGTTGCGTGGCGTGCTCCCGCCGAGCGAAATGTGCTGAAGATGACGGGTTCTTATTTATTTATTCATTTATTTATTTATTTATTCATTCATTCATTCGTTCGTTCATTTATGTCTTTATTTTTAAAAAGTGATGGTTACGACTCCAGTCAGTGCCCAAACAAGCCATACGTCCGCTTCGGACGGTCACCTTGGCTGCTGAGAATGTCCCTGGTCCGTGGAACACCTGGACCTGTAAGCCCACTTGACCGCAGTGCCTCAAGGGAGCAGAAAAGATTTCCACGGAAAAGTCTCACCACCCAATAGGGACGCAGTTCCGATTTGCGTCCCCCGAGCCCAGAGAAAAGGAAAACGCCCGTTCGTACGGTCCGAAAGAGGAGGGCGAGAGGAGAAAGGGCTGGCTCATCGGTAGGGGTCATAGGGGTGCTCACGCGCCCCTCTCATGCCAGAAAAGAAACAGAGAGAAAGAGAGGTCAGTGACAAGGAAGAGGGAAGACTCTGGGCCTCTCCTCTCTGGGAGACAGGCCTGGCAGGGAGCCCAGGCCCAAGCCCGCAGGCCGCCTGTGGGAAATACCAGGATTCCCTTGACCGAAGGTGGAGGTGACGGCGATGGGAGACAGCATGTCCGTGACCATTGCCATGGGAGAGACCTGCAGGGCAACGCCTGCCGGCCCTAGGTTGGCCCCCCGCTTGACGAGGCCTCAGGGACTTTGGTTGGCGAGGAACCCCTGTCTGTCTTCAGAGGGAGCCGGCAGCCTGGCCCAACCCAGACCCTTGGCCTGGACCAGGTGAGCTCTCGGATGGAGAGGGGGTCTCCCAGCAGTCCCCGATCTGGCCCAGGGGTCCCTTCCCCCACAGCCCCTTGGGCAAGGGGCCCTGCCCCTCCCCCTGCCTTGGAATTCAGCCCTCTGTCCTGCAGCCAGTGTGAGGAAGGAACTATTCCTACCCAACAGTGGCCCCTAGCGGTGGAAGTTGTGGCTCTGCCTTTGGGCAAGGGAGCCGCTTTCTTGTTCCTGGAGCTTCTTCTGTCTCTTTGCTTTTCCCCAGACAGATAGGAGAGCATACCTGTCCGGGACACAATAGCAGAGCTTCTCTTCTAGCCCAGTCCCCAGCCAGCAGGCTCCTCCCACGTCAGGGGTCCGCCACCCCTTCCATCCCCGTGGCCTCCTGGTGGCATTCGGTGTCTAGGTTTCGGAACCCCGTTTCCCCCAGCGCTTGAGGTTTCCTTGGCAGTGGACACGCTCCCCGGGCTGCATGCGGTGGGTCTCGGCAGGAGGCCTATCGGCCGCACCTGCCCCGGCACTGCCACTGGGGACAAGTCCCGAGTGGAGCCAAGGCCCCCTCGTCCATCACAACTGTCTTGCCACTCCCGGCCTTGGGCACCTCCTGCCAGCGGCCACCGTCTCCAGAGCAACCAGGCGGGGCGGGGTCGGGGCGAGTGTGCGGGGGCCGGGGTGAGGGGCGCCTGCGCGCCAGGGCGGCGGTGGGCGTGGCCGGCCCAGCGCTGGGGCGCCTGCGCCCTGGCCCCGGCTCGGCGGGCGTGGGAGAGCGGTCCACGGCGGCGCGAGAGGCCCGGCGCCCGCCCCCCGGCGCCGCCTGGCGCCCGGGGAAGAGGGGGTGGGGGGAGGCAGCGGATGGAGCGAGAGGGGGCTTGGATCCCACAGGGCTGTTGGATGCGCTTCTCCCGCTGGCAGGTGTCGGCACTAATTGCTTCCCTCCGTGGCCAGGACCATCTTCTCCCTCTCAGCTGCCCTGGGCAAGTCCAAGAACCTGAGCGCAGGTGGTGCACCTGGGCTGAGGCTCAGGTCCCGGCTGGCACGGGGCCTGTCCAGAGACATGCAGGAATCTGTCTCCTGAGCATGCACCAACCCAGTGCCAGGCTCAGATGCAGCCAAAGTGACTGAAGGGGCATGCGGCGGGAGGCCCCTCTGCAACCGACTCCCCCCCAGGCAAGAGCACGGATTCCCAAGTAGGGCCCACTGGCAGGGCACTGGGGCCCAGAGCCACCTGCCATCCGCGGAGACCCGGGTGTCCCCGCAGCCCTCAGGGGCACCAGTGCCCGGGGCTTTATCGACTAGGAAGCTGCGCCTCGGCCAGAAGGGCTATCTGCTTTAGGGTGGAAATCTTGACAGGATACCTGCGGAACTGCCTGCTATGGGAGCTAGGAAGGACAATCAAGAGGAAAATCACCTGGTTGCGTGGCGTGCTCCCGCCGAGCGAAATGTGCTGAAGATGACGGGTTCTTATTTATTTATTCATTTATTTATTTATTTATTCATTCATTCATTCGTTCGTTCATTTATGTCTTTATTTTTAAAAAGTGATGGTTACGACTCCAGTCAGTGCCCAAACAAGCCATACGTCCGCTTCGGACGGTCACCTTGGCTGCTGAGAATGTCCCTGGTCCGTGGAACACCTGGACCTGTAAGCCCACTTGACCGCAGTGCCTCAAGGGAGCAGAAAAGATTTCCACGGAAAAGTCTCACCACCCAATAGGGACGCAGTTCCGATTTGCGTCCCCCGAGCCCAGAGAAAAGGAAAACGCCCGTTCGTACGGTCCGAAAGAGGAGGGCGAGAGGAGAAAGGGCTGGCTCATCGGTAGGGGTCATAGGGGTGCTCACGCGCCCCTCTCATGCCAGAAAAGAAACAGAGAGAAAGAGAGGTCAGTGACAAGGAAGAGGGAAGACTCTGGGCCTCTCCTCTCTGGGAGACAGGCCTGGCAGGGAGCCCAGGCCCAAGCCCGCAGGCCGCCTGTGGGAAATACCAGGATTCCCTTGACCGAAGGTGGAGGTGACGGCGATGGGAGACAGCATGTCCGTGACCATTGCCATGGGAGAGACCTGCAGGGCAACGCCTGCCGGCCCTAGGTTGGCCCCCCGCTTGACGAGGCCTCAGGGACTTTGGTTGGCGAGGAACCCCTGTCTGTCTTCAGAGGGAGCCGGCAGCCTGGCCCAACCCAGACCCTTGGCCTGGACCAGGTGAGCTCTCGGATGGAGAGGGGGTCTCCCAGCAGTCCCCGATCTGGCCCAGGGGTCCCTTCCCCCACAGCCCCTTGGGCAAGGGGCCCTGCCCCTCCCCCTGCCTTGGAATTCAGCCCTCTGCCCTGCAGCCAGTGTGAGGAAGGAACTATTCCTACCCAACAGTGGCCCCTAGCGGTGGAAGTTGTGGCTCTGCCTTTGGGCAAGGGAGCCGCTTTCTTGTTCCTGGAGCTTCTTCTGTCTCTTTGCTTTTCCCCAGACAGATAGGAGAGCATACCTGTCCGGGACACAATAGCAGAGCTTCTCTTCTAGCCCAGTCCCCAGCCAGCAGGCTCCTCCCACGTCAGGGGTCCGCCACCCCTTCCATCCCCGTGGGCTCCTGGTGGCATTCGGTGTCTAGGTTTCGGAACCCCGTTTCCCCCAGCGCTTGAGGTTTCCTTGGCAGTGGACACGCTCCCCGGGCTGCATGCGGTGGGTCTCGGCAGGAGGCCTATCGGCCGCACCTGCCCCGGCACTGCCACTGGGGACAAGTCCCGAGTGGAGCCAAGGCCCCCTCGTCCATCACAACTGTCTTGCCACTCCCGGCCTTGGGCACCTCCTGCCAGCGGCCACCGTCTCCAGAGCAACCAGGCGGGGCGGGGTCGGGGCGAGTGTGCGGGGGCCGGGGTGAGGGGCGCCTGCGCGCCAGGGCGGCGGTGGGCGTGGCCGGCCCAGCGCTGGGGCGCCTGCGCCCTGGCCCCGGCTCGGCGGGCGTGGGAGAGCGGTCCACGGCGGCGCGAGAGGCCCGGCGCCCGCCCCCCGGCGCCGCCTGGCGCCCGGGGAAGAGGGGGTGGGGGGAGGCAGCGGATGGAGCGAGAGGGTGCTTGGATCCCACAGGGCTGTTGGATGCGCTTCTCCCGCTGGCAGGTGTCGGCACTAATTGCTTCCCTCCGTGGCCAGGACCATCTTCTCCCTCTCAGCTGCCCTGGGCAAGTCCAAGAACCTGAGCGCAGGTGGTGCACCTGGGCTGAGGCTCAGGTCCCGGCTGGCACGGGGCCTGTCCAGAGACATGCAGGAATCTGTCTCCTGAGCATGCACCAACCCAGTGCCAGGCTCAGCTGCAGCCAAAGTGACTGAAGAGGCATGCGGCGGGAGGCCCCTCTGCAACCGACTGCCCCCCAGGCAAGAGCACGGATTCCCAAGTAGGGCCCACTGGCAGGGCACTGGGGCCCAGAGCCACCTGCCATCCGCGGAGACCCGGGTGTCCCCGCAGCCCTCAGGGGCACCAGTGCCCGGGGCTTTATCGACTAGGAAGCTGCGCCTCGGCCAGAAGGGCTATCTGCTTTAGGGTGGAAATCTTGACAGGATACCTGCGGAACTGCCTGCTATGGGAGCTAGGAAGGACAATCAAGAGGAAAATCACCTGGTTGCGTGGCGTGCTCCGGCCGAGCGAAATGTGCTGAAGATGACGGGTTCTTATTTATTTATTCATTTATTTATTTATTTATTCATTCATTCATTCGTTCGTTCATTTATGTCTTTATTTTTAAAAAGTGATGGTTACGACTCCAGTCAGTGCCCAAACAAGCCATACGTCCGCTTCGGACGGTCACCTTGGCTGCTGAGAATGTCCCTGGTCCGTGGAACACCTGGACCTGTAAGCCCACTTGACCGCAGTGCCTCAAGGGAGCAGAAAAGATTTCCACGGAAAAGTCTCACCACCCAATAGGGACGCAGTTCCGATTTGCGTCCCCCGAGCCCAGAGAAAAGGAAAACGCCCGTTCATACGGTCCGAAAGAGGAGGGCGAGAGGAGAAAGGGCTGGCTCATCGGTAGGGGTCATAGGGGTGCTCACGCGCCCCTCTCATGCCAGAAAAGAAACAGAGAGAAAGAGAGGTCAGTGACAAGGAAGAGGGAAGACTCTGGGCCTCTCCTCTCTGGGAGACAGGCCTGGCAGGGAGCCCAGGCCCAAGCCCGCAGGCCGCCTGTGGGAAATACCAGGATTCCCTTGACCGAAGGTGGAGGTGACGGCGATGGGAGACAGCATGTCCGTGACCATTGCCATGGGAGAGACCTGCAGGGCAACGCCTGCCGGCCCTAGGTTGGCCCCCCGCTTGACGAGGCCTCAGGGACTTTGGTTGGCGAGGAACCCCTGTCTGTCTTCAGAGGGAGCCGGCAGCCTGGCCCAACCCAGACCCTTGGCCTGGACCAGGTGAGCTCTCGGATGGAGAGGGGGTCTCCCAGCAGTCCCCGATCTGGCCCAGGGGTCCCTTCCCCCACAGCCCCTTGGGCAAGGGGCCCTGCCCCTCCCCCTGCCTTGGAATTCAGCCCTCTGCCCTGCAGCCAGTGTGAGGAAGGAACTATTCCTACCCAACAGTGGCCCCTAGCGGTGGAAGTTGTGGCTCTGCCTTTGGGCAAGGGAGCCGCTTTCTTGTTCCTGGAGCTTCTTCTGTCTCTTTGCTTTTCCCCAGACAGATAGGAGAGCATACCTGTCCGGGACACAATAGCAGAGCTTCTCTTCTAGCCCAGTCCCCAGCCAGCAGGCTCCTCCCACGTCAGGGGTCCGCCACCCCTTCCATCCCCGTGGGCTCCTGGTGGCATTCGGTGTCTAGGTTTCGGAACCCCGTTTCCCCCAGCGCTTGAGGTTTCCTTGGCAGTGGACACGCTCCCCGGGCTGCATGCGGTGGGTCTCGGCAGGAGGCCTATCGGCCGCACCTGCCCCGGCACTGCCACTGGGGACAAGTCCCGAGTGGAGCCAAGGCCCCCTCGTCCATCACAACTGTCTTGCCACTCCCGGCCTTGGGCACCTCCTGCCAGCGGCCACCGTCTCCAGAGCAACCAGGCGGGGCAGGGTCGGGGCATGTGTGCGGGGGCCGGGGTGAGGGGCACCTGCGCGCCAGGGCGGTGGTGGGCGTGGCCGGCCCAGCGCTGGGGCGCCTGCGCCCTGGCCCCTGCTCGGCGGGCGTGGGAGAGCGGTCCACGGCGGCGCGAGAGGCCCGGCGCCCGCCCCCCGGCGCCGACTGGCGCCCGGGGAAGAGGGGGTGGGGGGAGGCAGCGGATGGAGCGAGAGGGTGCTTGGATCCCACAGGGCTGTTGGATGCGCTTCTCCCGCTGGCAGGTGTCGGCACTAATTGCTTCCCTCCGTGGCCAGGACCATCTTCTCCCTCTCAGCTGCCCTGGGCAAGTCCAAGAACCTGAGCGCAGGTGGTGCACCTGGGCTGAGGCTCAGGTCCCGGCTGGCACGGGGCCTGTCCAGAGACATGCAGGAATCTGTCTCCTGAGCATGCACCAACCCAGTGCCAGGCTCAGCTGCAGCCAAAGTGACTGAAGAGGCATGCGGCGGGAGGCCCCTCTGCAACCGACTGCCCCCCAGGCAAGAGCACGGATTCCCAAGTAGGGCCCACTGGCAGGGCACTGGGGCCCAGAGCCACCTGCCATCCGCGGAGACCCGGGTGTCCCCGCAGCCCTCAGGGGCACCAGTGCCCGGGGCTTTATCGACTAGGAAGCTGCGCCTCGGCCAGAAGGGCTATCTGCTTTAGGGTGGAAATCTTGACAGGATACCTGCGGAACTGCCTCTATGGGAGCTAGGAAGGACAATCAAGAGGAAAATCACCTGGTTGCGTGGCGTGCTCCGGCCGAGCGAAATGTGCTGAAGATGACGGGTTCTTCTTTATTTATTCATTTATTTATTTATTTATTCATTCATTCGTTCGTTCATTTATGTCTTTATTTTTAAAAAGTGATGGTTACGACTCCAGTCAGTGCCCAAACAAGCCATACGTCCGCTTCGGACGGTCACCTTGGCTGCTGAGAATGTCCCTGGTCCGTGGAACACCTGGACCTGTAAGCCCACTTGACCGCAGTGCCTCAAGGGAGCAGAAAAGATTTCCACGGAAAAGTCTCACCACCCAATAGGGACGCAGTTCCGATTTGCGTCCCCCGAGCCCAGAGAAAAGGAAAACGCCCGTTCGTACGGTCCGAAAGAGGAGGGCGAGAGGAGAAAGGGCTGGCTCATCGGTAGGGGTCATAGGGGTGCTCACGCGCCCCTCTCATGCCAGAAAAGAAACAGAGAGAAAGAGAGGTCAGTGACAAGGAAGAGGGAAGACTCTGGGCCTCTCCTCTCTGGGAGACAGGCCTGGCAGGGAGCCCAGGCCCAAGCCCGCAGGCCGCCTGTGGGAAATACCAGGATTCCCTTGACCGAAGGTGGAGGTGACGGCGATGGGAGACAGCATGTCCGTGACCATTGCCATGGGAGAGACCTGCAGGGCAACGCCTGCCGGCCCTAGGTTGGCCCCCCGCTTGACGAGGCCTCAGGGACTTTGGTTGGCGAGGAACCCCTGTCTGTCTTCAGAGGGAGCCGGCAGCCTGGCCCAACCCAGACCCTTGGCCTGGACCAGGTGAGCTCTCGGATGGAGAGGGGGTCTCCCAGCAGTCCCCGATCTGGCCCAGGGGTCCCTTCCCCCACAGCCCCTTGGGCAAGGGGCCCTGCCCCTCCCCCTGCCTTGGAATTCAGCCCTCTGTCCTGCAGCCAGTGTGAGGAAGGAACTATTCCTACCCAACAGTGGCCCCTAGCGGTGGAAGTTGTGGCTCTGCCTTTGGGCAAGGGAGCCGCTTTCTTGTTCCTGGAGCTTCTTCTGTCTCTTTGCTTTTCACCAGACAGATAGGAGAGCATACCTGTCCGGGACACAATAGCAGAGCTTCTCTTCTAGCCCAGTCCCCAGCCAGCAGGCTCCTCCCACGTCAGGGGTCCGCCACCCCTTCCATCCCCGTGGGCTCCTGGTGGCATTCGGTGTCTAGGTTTCGGAACCCCGTTTCCCCCAGCGCTTGAGGTTTCCTTGGCAGTGGACACGCTCCCCGGGCTGCATGCGGTGGGTCTCGGCAGGAGGCCTATCGGCCGCACCTGCCCCGGCACTGCCACTGGGGACAAGTCCCGAGTGGAGCCAAGGCCCCCTCGTCCATCACAACTGTCGTGCCACTCCCGGCCTTGGGCACCTCCTGCCAGCGGCCACCGTCTCCAGAGCAACCAGGCGGGGCGGGGTCGGGGCGAGTGTGCGGGGGCCGGGGTGAGGGGCGCCTGCGCGCCAGGGCGGCGGTGGGCGTGGCCGGCCCAGCGCTGGGGCGCCTGCGCCCTGGCCCCGGCTCGGCGGGCGTGGGAGAGCGGTCCACGGCGGCGCGAGAGGCCCGGCGCCCGCCCCCCGGCGCCGCCTGGCGCCCGGGGAAGAGGGGGTGGGGGGGAGGCAGCGGATGGAGCGAGAGGGTGCTTGGATCCCACAGGGCTGTTGGATGCGCTTCTCCCGCTGGCAGGTGTCGGCACTAATTGCTTCCCTCCGTGGCCAGGACCATCTTCTCCCTCTCAGCTGCCCTGGGCAAGTCCAAGAACCTGAGCGCAGGTGGTGCACCTGGGCTGAGGCTCAGGTCCCGGCTGGCACGGGGCCTGTCCAGAGACATGCAGGAATCTGTCTCCTGAGCATGCACCAACCCAGTGCCAGGCTCAGCTGCAGCCAAAGTGACTGAAGAGGCATGCGGCGGGAGGCCCCTCTGCAACCGACTGCCCCCCAGGCAAGAGCACGGATTCCCAAGTAGGGCCCACTGGCAGGGCACTGGGGCCCAGAGCCACCTGCCATCCGCGGAGACCCGGGTGTCCCCGCAGCCCTCAGGGGCACCAGTGCCCGGGGCTTTATCGACTAGGAAGCTGCGCCACGACCAGAAGGGCTATCTGCTTTAGGGTGGAAATCTTGACAGGATACCTGCGGAACTGCCTGCTATGGGAGCTAGGAAGGACAATCAAGAGGAAAATCACCTGGTTGCGTGGCGTGCTCCGGCCGAGCGAAATGTGCTGAAGATGATGGGTTCTTATTTATTTATTCATTTATTTATTTATTTATTCATTCATTCATTCGTTCGTTCATTTATGTCTTTATTTTTAAAAAGTGATGGTTACGACTCCAGTCAGTGCCCAAACAAGCCATACGTCCGCTTCGGACGGTCACCTTGGCTGCTGAGAATGTCCCTGGTCCGTGGAACACCTGGACCTGTAAGCCCACTTGACCGCAGTGCCTCAAGGGAGCAGAAAAGATTTCCACGGAAAAGTCTCACCACCCAATAGGGACGCAGTTCCGATTTGCGTCCCCCGAGCCCAGAGAAAAGGAAAACGCCCGTTCGTACGGTCCGAAAGAGGAGGGCGAGAGGAGAAAGGGCTGGCTCATCGGTAGGGGTCATAGGGGTGCTCACGCGCCCCTCTCATGCCAGAAAAGAAACAGAGAGAAAGAGAGGTCAGTGACAAGGAAGAGGGAAGACTCTGGGCCTCTCCTCTCTGGGAGACAGGCCTGGCAGGGAGCCCAGGCCCAAGCCCGCAGGCCGCCTGTGGGAAATACCAGGATTCCCTTGACCGAAGGTGGAGGTGACGGCGATGGGAGACAGCATGTCCGTGACCATTGCCATGGGAGAGACCTGCAGGGCAACGCCTGCCGGCCCTAGGTTGGCCCCCCGCTTGACGAGGCCTCAGGGACTTTGGTTGGCGAGGAACCCCTGTCTGTCTTCAGAGGGAGCCGGCAGCCTGGCCCAACCCAGACCCTTGGCCTGGACCAGGTGAGCTCTCGGATGGAGAGGGGGTCTCCCAGCAGTCCCCGATCTGGCCCAGGGGTCCCTTCCCCCACAGCCCCTTGGGCAAGGGGCCCTGCCCCTCCCCCTGCCTTGGAATTCAGCCCTCTGCCCTGCAGCCAGTGTGAGGAAGGAACTATTCCTACCCAACAGTGGCCCCTAGCGGTGGAAGTTGTGGCTCTGCCTTTGGGCAAGGGAGCCGCTTTCTTGTTCCTGGAGCTTCTTCTGTCTCTTTGCTTTTCCCCAGACAGATAGGAGAGCATACCTGTCCGGGACACAATAGCAGAGCTTCTCTTCTAGCCCAGACCCCAGCCAGCAGGCTCCTCCCACGTCAGGGGTCCGCCACCCCTTCCATCCCCGTGGGCTCCTGGTGGCATTCGGTGTCTAGGTTTCGGAACCCCGTTTCCCCCAGCGCTTGAGGTTTCCTTGGCAGTGGACACGCTCCCCGGGCTGCATGCGGTGGGTCTCGGCAGGAGGCCTATCGGCCGCACCTGCCCCGGCACTGCCACTGGGGACAAGTCCCGAGTGGAGCCAAGGCCCCCTCGTCCATCACAACTGTCTTGCCACTCCCGGCCTTGGGCACCTCCTGCCAGCGGCCACCGTCTCCAGAGCAACCAGGCGGGGCGGGATCGGGGCGAGTGTGCGGGGGCCGGGGTGAGGGGCGCCTGCGCGCCAGGGCGGCGGTGGGCGTGGCCGGCCCAGCGCTGGGGGCGCCTGCGCCCTGGCCCCGGCTCGGCGGGCGTGGGAGAGCGGTCCACGCCGGCGCGAGAGGCCCGGCGCCCGCCCCCCGGCGCCGGCTGGGCGCCCGGGGAAGAGGGGGTTGGGGGAGGCAGCGGATGGAGCGAGAGGGTGCTTGGATCCCACAGGGCTGTTGGATGCGCTTCTCCCGCTGGCAGGTGTCGGCACTAATTGCTTCCCTCCGAGGCCAGGACCATCTTCTCCCTCTCAGCTGCCCTGGGCAAGTCCAAGAACCTGAGCGCAGGTGGTGCACCTGGGCTGAGGCTCAGGTCCCGGCTAGCACGGGGCCTGTCCAGAGACATGCAGGAATCTGTCTCCTGAGCATGCACCAACCCAGTGCCAGGCTCAGATGCAGCCAAAGTGACTGAAGAGGCATGCGGCGGGAGGCCCCTCTGCAACCGACTGCCCCCCAGGCAAGAGCACGGATTCCCAAGTAGGGCCCACTGGCAGGGCACTGGGGCCCAGAGCCACCTGCCATCCGCGGAGACCCGGGTGTCCCCGCAGCCCTCAGGGGCACCAGTGCCCGGGGCTTTATCGACTAGGAAGCTGCGCCACGACCAGAAGGGCTATCTGCTTTAGGGTGGAAATCTTGACAGGATACCTGCGGAACTGCCTGCTATGGGAGCTAGGAAGGACAATCAAGAGGAAAATCACCTGGTTGCGTGGCGTGCTCCGGCCGAGCGAAATGTGCTGAAGATGATGGGTTCTTATTTATTTATTCATTTATTTATTTATTTATTCATTCATTCATTCGTTCGTTCATTTATGTCTTTATTTTTAAAAAGTGATGGTTACGACTCCAGTCAGTGCCCAAACAAGCCATACGTCCGCTTCGGACGGTCACCTTGGCTGCTGAGAATGTCCCTGGTCCGTGGAACACCTGGACCTGTAAGCCCACTTGACCGCAGTGCCTCAAGGGAGCAGAAAAGATTTCCACGGAAAAGTCTCACCACCCAATAGGGACGCAGTTCCGATTTGCGTCCCCCGAGCCCAGAGAAAAGGAAAACGCCCGTTCGTACGGTCCGAAAGAGGAGGGCGAGAGGAGAAAGGGCTGGCTCATCGGTAGGGGTCATAGGGGTGCTCACGCGCCCCTCTCATGCCAGAAAAGAAACAGAGAGAAAGAGAGGTCAGTGACAAGGAAGAGGGAAGACTCTGGGCCTCTCCTCTCTGGGAGACAGGCCTGGCAGGGAGCCCAGGCCCAAGCCCGCAGGCCGCCTGTGGGAAATACCAGGATTCCCTTGACCGAAGGTGGAGGTGACGGCGATGGGAGACAGCATGTCCGTGACCATTGCCATGGGAGAGACCTGCAGGGCAACGCCTGCCAGCCCTAGGTTGGCCCCCCGCTTGACGAGGCCTCAGGGACTTTGGTTGGCGAGGAACCCCTGTCTGTCTTCAGAGGGAGCCGGCAGCCTGGCCCAACCCAGACCCTTGGCCTGGACCAGGTGAGCTCTCGGATGGAGAGGGGGTCTCCCAGCAGTCCCCGATCTGGCCCAGGGGTCCCTTCCCCCACAGCCCCTTGGGCAAGGGGCCCTGCCCCTCCCCCTGCCTTGGAATTCAGCCCTCTGCCCTGCAGCCAGTGTGAGGAAGGAACTATTCCTACCCAACAGTGGCCCCTAGCGGTGGAAGTTGTGGCTCTGCCTTTGGGCAAGGGAGCCGCTTTCTTGTTCCTGGAGCTTCTTCTGTCTCTTTGCTTTTCCCCAGACAGATAGGAGAGCATACCTGTCCGGGACACAATAGCAGAGCTTCTCTTCTAGCCCAGTCCCCAGCCAGCAGGCTCCTCCCACATCAGGGGTCCGCCACCCCTTCCATCCCCGTGGCCTCCTGGTGGCATTCGGTGTCTAGGTTTCGGAACCCCGTTTCCCCCAGCGCTTGAGGTTTCCTTGGCAGTGGACACGCTCCCCGGGCTGCATGCGGTGGGTCTCGGCAGGAGGCCTATCGGCCGCACCTGCCCCGGCACTGCCACTGGGGACAAGTCCCGAGTGGAGCCAAGGCCCCCTCGTCCATCACAACTGTCTTGCCACTCCCGGCCTTGGGCACCTCCTGCAGCGGCCACCGTCTCCAGAGCAACCAGGCGGGGCGGGGTCGGGGCGAGTGTGCGGGGGCCGGGGTGAGGGGCGCCTGCGCGCCAGGGCGGCGGTGGGCGTGGCCGGCCCAGCGCTGGGGCGCCTGTGGCCTGGCCCCGGCTCGGCGGGCGTGGGAGAGCGGTCCACGGCGGCGCGAGAGGCCCGGCGCCCGCCCCCCGGCGCCGCCTGGCGCCCGGGGAAGAGGGGGTGGGGGGAGGCAGCGGATGGAGCGAGAGGGTGCTCGGATCCCACAGGGCTGTTGGATGCGCTTCTCCCCCTGGCAGGTGTCGGCACTAATTGCTTCCCTCCGTGGCCAGGACCATCTTCTCCCTCTCAGCTGCCCTGGGCAAGTCCAAGAACCTGAGCGCAGGTTGTGCACCTGGGCTGAGGCTCAGGTCCCGGCTGGCACGGGGCCTGTCCAGAGACATGCAGGAATCTGTCTCCTGAGCATGCACCAACCCAGTGCCAGGCTCAGCTGCAGCCAAAGTGACTGAAGAGGCATGCGGCGGGAGGCCCCTCTGCAACCGACTGCCCCCCAGGCAAGAGCACGGATTCCCAAGTAGGGCCCACTGGCAGGGCACTGGGGCCCAGAGCCACCTGCCATCCGCGGAGACCCGGGTGTCCCCGCAGCCCTCAGGGGCACCAGTGCCCGGGGCTTTATCGACTAGGAAGCTGCGCCTCGGCCAGAAGGGCTATCTGCTTTAGGGTGGAAATCTTGACAGGATACCTGCGGAACTGCCTGCTATGGGAGCTAGGAAGGACAATCAAGAGGAAAATCACCTGGTTGCGTGGCGTGCTCCCGCCGAGCGAAATGTGCTGAAGATGACGGGTTCTTATTTATTTATTCATTTATTTATTTATTTATTCATTCATTCATTCGTTCGTTCATTTATGTCTTTATTTTTAAAAAGTGATGGTTACGACTCCAGTCAGTGCCCAAACAAGCCATACGTCCGCTTCGGACGGTCACCTTGGCTGCTGAGAATGTCCCTGGTCCGTGGAACACCTGGACCTGTAAGCCCACTTGACCGCAGTGCCTCAAGGGAGCAGAAAAGATTTCCACGGAAAAGTCTCACCACCCAATAGGGACGCAGTTCCGATTTGCGTCCCCCGAGCCCAGAGAAAAGGAAAACGCCCGTTCGTACGGTCCGAAAGAGGAGGGCGAGAGGAGAAAGGGCTGGCTCATCGGTAGGGGTCATAGGGGTGCTCACGCGCCCCTCTCATGCCAGAAAAGAAACAGA